>NC_141699.1:1064051977-1065251977 GCF_964263255.1 Lissotriton vulgaris
TTGGCCCATAGCTCAACACCAACCCTGGAGAAGCCATCCTAAAGTTCACAATCAATTCCAGCCACTTTGGAATGGCTTTCCCACTTCAAACAGATATGGTGGTCTGGAGGAGGTGGATTGACTTTCTAGCCAACATTTCCAGCATAACTCCGAAAAATCTTTTGACTTGTTCGCCGGAAGCCCACTAGAGCATGTACCCCCAGATCCCGCAGTGGGCTTAGTGGGATGCACCAATGGCCTAGATAATAAGGTAGGGTTGACGCCCCCTGGCACTTCCGACTCTCATACTTCGGAAGGTGACATAGTCCCATCCTTTACGACTCCTCAACCACTAAGTCTAGGGAGTGCTGCAGAGGTGAATGGGGCTGACCCAACTAAGACTCCTCTTTCGCAGCATTCTAAATCTAGCCCAAATGTCTTCAGGGATGTTGTATTTGAAGCTGCTCCGCCCATCCTCGCCTCTCTACAGCATACCTCTGATTCATCGGTAATAAAGGTCTTGAGCTGGAATGTGGCTGGGCTCGATCGCAACCTCGATAATCCAGATTGGACTGCATTCCTAGAACCATACAACATCTGCCTCTTTCAGGAAACTTGGTGCCAAGAACCAAGGCACAGAGCGGGGTTCACGACTTACTTTGTCCCAGCCGTACAGCTTCCTGGTTCTAAAGGTCGCCCTTCAGGTGGTCTATTGATTTGGATTAGTATCGCCCTAAGGCTAGGTGTCACCCAAAGGTCTACTAAATCTCTTGACCTACAATGGCTATCATTGCATTGCAAAGGAGGGAGGTCCCTTGAAATCTTCAACATCTATCTGAGGGGCACTAATGGTGGGTCTTCACGATTATCATCTACAGGCCTAAGCAACGAACTAGCCTCTTGTAATATTGATTCTTATGTCCTGCTGGCGGGTGATTTTAACTGTTGCTTTGAGCCATTGTCTAGGGATGACATTCTGGATACCTTCGAAGAGGACTCTAGGAGAGGTATCCCCATTCTAACCATCGATCCGATCCCCAAATGGACTCAAAGTGCAATAGAAATCAATGCCCTTTGCCTGGAACACAACCTAAGATCAGTCAACGGTCGCTCCAAATCGGACCCCAATGGAGCCCATACTTATAACAGAATTGGACGGACCTCAAGAATCGATTTTATTATGCTTAACTTTAATCTGTGGGCCTTCCACCAAGATATGGAGGTCATTGTATCTAGTGACAGTGACCATAACCCACTTTCTATTTTGATCACTAGCCCATGGAAAGAGGGGACCTTTGCTAGTTCAGATCATAAGTGGAAAACCTCCCGCGAAATCGTTCCCTCTAACTGTAGTAGGCGCTTGAAGTGGGCAAGAGTCTCGGCGGACGAAGAGAGGCTATCACAAGCGGCGTCTATTTTGCTAGAGGCTGATTCCAGGCTGGATGCATTGATCCCCACGGACGGAAGGACCTTGCCCCTGTTTGTAAAGACAATGGAGGCTTTGAGTGATCTTTTCCTTATTTCCCAGACAAGCTCCAAGGTTGCCCGTAATGGTGCTCATTCGTCCAGGTCATCGTGGTACTCTTCGAAATGCCGAGAAGCAAAGGGGGCCCTTATCTCGGCAGTAAAAAACGAGGAGCCTGACAAAGTAAGGGCTGCAAGGAAGATCTACAAAAAAGTCATAACAGCAGCAAAAGAAGTACACGACTTAAACTTCTGGCGGGATCTGGCAGAAGCGAGTAAAAAGAAAAATGCCAAGGAGTTTTGGGACCTACTAAGAGCCAGGGAAAAGCCTATTGATCAACAAATAACCTGCAACATCTCCGGTGCCGCATGGTTCGATCATTTCTCCAAGTTGTATTCCATCCCACTGGGGGTTTGTGATCACATTTTGGCTCCTTTGCCTCGCCCTACAATAGTTCCTATGAGCAGTGGTGGCCCTTTTTCCAGGCAGGAGGTAGAAAATGCAATTAAGGGCATTGTTTCTAACAAAGCTGCAGGCCCCGACGGAATCCCGGGCGATCTGTTAAAAGCCTACCCGGCGTGGTGGAGCAGACTGATCACTTCCCTTTTAAATGAGGCCCTGCTAGGAGGCGCTTTTCCTGACTCCTGGAGGGGAGCGGAAGTGGTCCCCATTTTTAAGAAAGGCTCCAGAGACGACCCGGCGAATTACCGCCCTATCAGCCTGCTGGACTCTACCCAAAAAGTGGCGGGCAAAGTTGTCCTAAATAGGATATTGCAGTGGGCAGAAGAAAATCAGATACTGTCCAACCTTCAAGCAGGTTTTCGGAAGGGGACTGGCACTATTGAACAGACATTTCGCCTCCTTATTCTCTACTGGAAAGTGGTGGTGTTGGGAGGGGGGAGTTTGTATTTGGTCTTTATCGATCTACGTACAGCTTTTGATCTGGTCCCGCGAGCATCACTTTGGAATGCTCTCAACGAGTTAGGCTTACCTCCTTACCTACTAGCCTTACTGAGAAAATTTCACGATAGCAATTTTGCCCAAATTAGATGGGGTTCACAAGGCGAAAAAACATCCCGCATTCCGGTCAACAGGGGCGTCCGCCAGGGTTGTGTACTCGCCCCCACTCTGTTTTCTCTTTATGTTAACGGAGTGGTGGAGCACCTTTTACGAGATCCATCTGATGCTCCGACCCTGGCGGGGAAAAAAATCCCAACGCTCCTGTTTGCGGACGACACCCTTCTAATTTCTAAGACCCCAGTGGGTATCCAAAAATTGCTATCCAGTTTTAAGTCTTTTTGTGATGACAAAGGTCTGGCCATTAATATAGCAAAGACCAAATTCCTTGTGCTCAATCCCCCAAAAAAAACAGTCGCTACCCCTGTCCTTGACTCTGTGCACTTAGAGAGAGTCAAGGAATTCGACTACTTGGGTATTCGGTTATCCGATTCCATGAGTTGGAGGTCACATCATCAGAAGGTGTTTCTTGCTCACAAGAGGGTAGCTGGAGCCCTGCTCAAACAACAGCGAGCTTCGCCACTGAAACCCATTGGGGCTGTTCTAGACATTTATAGGGCAAGGGTTGTAAGCGCAGCACTATACGGCGCGGAACTGTGGGGCTCACAGAAAATTGATACCCTTGCCTCCCTTGATAACAATTTTCATAAAGACCTCTTGAGGCTGCCCCACAGTACCCCTACAATCCCTATTATGCTTGATGCCGGTTCACGCCCGATATGTGATCAAGCAAAACTACGCCGGCTTCTATTATGGTCTAGAATCTGGAATGTCCCAGAACTCCAAAGCTATGCAGAGGCCCTGGACGATCTTTTGTCCCATACAGGATGCCATAAGATCGCCTGGCTTAGAGATGTTAAATCCCTCCTCTTTAAATTGGGGTTAGGAGATTTTTGGGTTAGTAAAACCTCACCCCCAAAACAAGTAATAAAAAAAGCCTTCTGGTCGTGGTTGGACAATGAAATGCTGTGCAATCCTAATCACTGCAAAACTGTTGTCCAGTTCCTGTTAATCAAAGAGCTTCCTTTTAGGGAACCCTATCTGGACTCCATTCATAACTCTGGAGACAGAGCATTGTATATAAAATTCAGGTTAGGTGTTCTCCCTCTTTGTCAATTTACCTCATCCTGGAAACCGCCCCTACAAACTGTGCCATATTGTCCCTTCTGCGAAACCAGGGTTGAATCTGTTGCACATATGTTGTTTGAATGTAACACCTACATTGCACCCAGGAAGTTGTGGTTGAAACCACTATGTAGGACCCTGGGAACAAGATCGCATGTAGAAGCCCTACGCATATTGTGCACTGATTCAAGACCCTTCTTCGCCTGCTGTTTGGCAAAATTTTTTGGCTGGGCCTGGCGCATACGAACTGCAAATAAACTGTTGATACAGTAGTATGCTTTTATTTCCTCTTCTTCCCTGCTTAAAGAATCCCAAATGACTATCTAGATTGTTCTTATTGTATAGTATGTAAAAATTGTACTGTATTGTATGTGCCAAATATTGTTTTTATTGTTGTAAAATGCAGCTTTTATGATATGTTTTTATATCGAAATAAAGCTTATTCATTCATTCATGCATTACCGAGCTAATGCTCTTAGCCATGTTATCCACCTCCCATTGGATAACATGGCTAAGAACTGCTCAGGGCAGGTGTTAGCTTTTGGAGATATTCGCGCTTAGCGCGAATATCTCCAAAAGTTGGTAATAGGAGATTGCGATGTTAGCGACTGTTTCCAGTCGCTAACATCTTGGCACGCCCACTTTGCATGTCATTAGTGATAAATATCACTGACATGCAAAGTGGGGCCCAAGATGGTCGCTAACTCCTACTAGCTGTCGCTAACTGGTGTTAGCGACAGCTAGGTAATAGGGAGATAATTTTATCTCCGCTTTCTTGGCTTTTAAAGCCAAAAAAGTGGAGATAAACCCCCTTGATAATATGCCCCTCAATTCATTAACCATTGTACTCAAAATTAAAGAACACATTTACTGGCAGGAATCAGTCCTTGAAGTATGTCCCCTATGTCTGAGATATTAGGCACACAGAGTTCTTGCAATTTGTTCTTTCTGTACCTAGAAAAACATAGGAAAGCAAAACAATAAAGCGTATTTGAATGCACTTCTTCGTAATGTTTTTGTTTCTGCTTGACGTCTCTTGTGAAGGGCCATAAAGGTGATGAGAAACACCAGCATTCAGACCAGTCTCAGCATGAGCAGGAGACTGAGCTAACAATCTTTTGGCCCTTTGGGTGTTGCAGAAGACCATTAATGAAGCAGTCAGCAAGGCACGAGGAAACAAGCTGAAACTGCTCCTATGTATGTTTGTGATTAAACTGAAGGGAATTAACGAAACAGAAGATATCTTTAGGATACAGATTGAAGGTTTTTTTTTTGGCACATCTAAAAGATATTTTAGGTTTTGCACCTCCTGATATGGAAGAATCTGAGGGGCAGTTCTTCGCAGGTTTTTACCCTCAGAGATTTGATTCAGTCACAATTACTTTATTCGACCATTAAAAGCCATAAAAGTAAACAATTAAGACACCTTAAAACTTTACAACTTTACAGTATGGTCGATACATTGAAGGAAAATGCACTTGGTCATTACAAAGTATTGTACTGTATTGTATCTATACTTCTATAGCGCTACTGTCACCCTACGGGTATCCTGGCGCTTTTAGATATCCAGATACTTGGTCTGCTGGTTGATGAGAAAAGAAATGGAAGCATAGATCAGAGTTTTGGGAAAAGCCGAATTTTCAGGCCTTTCCTAAATTCAATTAATGAAACACTCTGTCTAATCATTTGTGGTACCTTGTTCCATAACTGTGCCCCTACCACACTGAAAGCCCTCCACCCCCCATCCAGGAGCGTTTAAATTTTCTGACTGCCAGCAGACCGGTACCCGAGGACCGGAGCTGTCTCTGAGGGAGATACCAGGAAAATCTTTCCTGTAATGGGATTGGGCCCATCTCGTGTAAGGCCCTAAACACCTGGCAGAGTGATTTGAATAGAACCCTTTCTCTAATTGGTAGCAAAAGGAGATGCCTCAGTGCGGAGGTGGAAGAAGAGTCATGTCGCAGCCCCAGTACCAATTTTGCAGCAGCAGACTGGACTCTTTGCAGCCCCTGAAAGATGTACTGGGGGGCTCCTAAATATAGAGAGTTACAATAGTCCGGTCTGCTCAGCACTGTGCTGTTTACCACCACAGCGCGCAATTCCTTTGGCAACATGGGGAGTATTCGACGGAGCAGGCGCAACAGACCAAAGCAAATATTAGCTGTCTTGGATGCCTGCGACTCCATCTGGAGGTTTTTGTCAATTAGGACCCCCAGGTTCCGTACTGTATTGGCCGGGGTCAATGGGTCTTCCTCCGGAGTGAGTCTCAACTCCAATGGGGAGTAGATAGTCAGCCTTGCAGGGGAACAATAGAGCACTTCAGTTTTTCCGCTATTGAACTGCAGGGAGTTCCTCCGCAGCCAATCCGCGGTGTGGCGCATACACTCTTGGAACTGCTCCAGGGGAACTGCCTGTTCTCCTTCTAAAGAGAATGCCAGCTGCGTATCGTCCGCGAAGAACCTATCATACACATCTTACATGTACTGCAATTAATTCGGAAGACAATTTTTTTTTAAAGTCAAATGACAGATACCAGTACATTAATAACATACGACGAGATGAGATACATGAAAGTAAGTACTGAGTTTTAAAAAAAAATTCTTGATAATACATATAAAATATGTAAGAAAAAGGCATATAGTACCATTTCCATGTTTAAAAGATATTACGTAGCTACTGCGAGGACAAGTTCTTCCTCAGTCTCATGGCCCCTGGCAGAAAGCTGGCGACCCCAAAGCACACCACAGGGGAGGGTAACATTTGCAAAAAACAATGCAGGCCCAACTTAAACAAAGTTGGCCTGTCTCACTAATGGCAGTATGAATTTCTTGCGAAGGGGGGCATAGAATTCACAGAAGAAAATAAAATGCAAAGTATCTGAAATACTGTCTCAGGGGCATGGCTTTAGGGTACCTGGGATTGAATATCCCTTAGGAAAGGCTAAAATCCGTCATACCTGGTTCAACCGGAATCTAGTTAAAACAAAGCAGTATTAATAATCCATATTTGTAAAGCGCACAATCACCCATAAGGGTCTCTAGGCGCTGGGGGCCGTCGGGAAGATTAAGAAAGCTATTGCCCAGAGTCACATGTTGCTGGGCTAATCTGCCGCCGGTGTCAGGGATTGAACCGTGATCCCCAGATTCTGGAGTCAGTCGCCCTAGCCGCGGCGCCACACCTCTTCCCTCTGCCCTCTGCATTCCCTGTGCATTGGAAACTAGTGACAGGCAGGGCAGTAACTGTATGTCAGATTTAGGGTAGCATACCTTATCATTGAGGTCTTAGCTCATTCCAAGCCCTCCCTGATCGCCTGCTGCCAGGCCAGAAACTTTGATTCTTTTCCAGTAAATGGAGCAATACCATGAAATCTGGAAAAAGATCAAAAGCCATAGAAATTTGTCGATGATGAAAAAAGCAGGCTTTGCAACCAGTGTTACAGAAAATTAGACAAACCCTCCCAAAGCATGACCATATGTAGGCCATTTTGGTCTTGCCAGTTGGTGTCAGAAAATATAATTATCTGGCATTTTCTGATGGTTCCATATGCAAGAAGGAAAGAGATCCCTATGTTTTGCTCTTTTTTTGGTGGGAGCAACCAAATTGAGAGTTAAGGCCAGTTTTGAATCTCAAGTCTTTAAAAGAAGTCCATTCAGGATGACAACATTTCAGTCCATTATTCAAGTAACACGGAAAAGAGATTTTTTAAAAAATAATAATTTTTATCGATTTTATAAAAGACACACAAAACCAACACATCATAATACGGCCTCTCCACCCATCGGGTCCACGGTGAGCTAGTGGCCATTTTTCAGAGGACTCCAAATCAGAGGTTTGCAATGGTGGACTTTATGGAGGTTCTGCCAGTGTACACTTTGCGCTTCCCCTAACTCTAAGTAAAGTCGTGGAACCGCGAGTTACGGTGGTGCTCCCCTTACTCTAATTTCTAAATGAAGCCCTTAGTTAATTACACATCATCAATAGACTTGCTTCTGGTAGGGCAGTCTGAACACTGATAAAAACCAGAGAGAAATGAGCTCATATTATATTTTGCCGTAAATTTTGCCTAAGATCCATACTCAGTATGACAACTCCCTTCCCCATTTAAAAGTTGGTATCTCTCTCCTTTAAGTGCACACATATTTCATCTCAGAGTTTCTATATATTAGATCTGAGTGCATACCCCATAATTAGTGTTTGCCCATTACATCAGGCTGCATCATAATCTGTGAACCCCTGCCACTTAGATATGTGTGTCTCCCCCCACACACCTATGAGGTTTGGAATTAGTTGAGGATTTTCTTCTCTTTGCCAAAGATAGCCAAATTGGACCCTCACCCAGCATCAGTCATTTGTGCAGGGATTCTGTGTTGTGTCACCCTGCTGGTAGGGGAAGTTGTAGGAGTCACAGGGGAAGCTGATGACCCCCCATACTCTAGCTTCTGGCCAAGTAGCCCTCAATCCCTGTGATTTACCCTGCTGGACCCTCTAGGGTTAGGTTGAAGCTGCTTCTCCCAGCTCTTACAACTAAGCAAACACCACAGTCTGTCTAGCCATGGTTGCAGGTGGAGAGCCCCATGGCAGACTCTTGTGCACATTTGCTTCCCTACTGCTATATCCACCCTCCACCCAAATTTCATTGGTATATACGTTTCAAAGGAGCTGGGTGCATGATCTGTATTCAGGGGATAACCTGACAATCTGGCAGAAGTAAGTTGACTGGAATTGCTATATTTCTATGTTGCTTTTTCCATGTGCCCCCCACCCCTTAGATAGTCTGTTCCTTGCATTTCTAAGTGGATTTGTCCCACTTTCTGTTTTGGACTTTCCAACACTCTCATCTTAGGTGGTAGATCAAAACTGAGAAACCGCTAGGGTGAGTTTGGAGGAGAAGATCAGCAGGTAGGGGACAAGAGAGCAATTATCATTTAATATTTTCAGAAGATCCTGTAGCATTTTGCAGTTATAGAGGGTTTTTTCTGTTGTGGTTCTCAACCAAGCATCTAATTGTGATAATAACCTTTTGTATTTACTCTACAGAATCAGGTCACCAGTCTCAGGGGTGAGATGTATTCACTGATCAAATCTAATAGGACTCTTCGGCCATCAACGCTAACAAGTCTTTGCTGTTCATCGAGAAGGATCCGCAGGGCAGAAGAGCGGAGAGCCATGCATGCTGGGAAGGTGGCGGTAATGACTGCCTCCACTAAGGGGTAAGCAACCACTGCAAAGAGAACATAACTGAATGTTGTGATGAGATCATTGGGATAGAGGGCATATATCAAAGTGCATGTGGGTACAAGCTTGATTGATTCCTGATGCTCACACATAACTAGCAGCAATCATTATGCACCCTATTCATGGCTAGCGCTAGGCATGGGCAGTGTGGGCAGCTGCCCAGGGCCGCATGTCTGTTTACATGCAAGTGGGGCTTCGCACCAATGCCATTTAAAAGACTCTGTTTCAATGGTGATGCAGTGCTGTGAGGTCTAGGGGAGAGCGCCCCCTTTCCTGGGCCGAACAGGCTTCAGCAATCTAAATGTTGCATCTGCATGGGAAGGGTGATTAGATGGGTTCTTGAGGGGCCCTTTAGTGAGCAGAGAGCCCAGCCCCTGCCTGAATGGAAAGCAGGGTATCCTGAATGAATATTGCTCACCTTATACGGGTGTCACATTTTCAAGAGAAAAATAACCAACATTTGTTGTGTTGTTAAGAGACTGCAAAGGGATGGACATTATAGGAAATAGGATTTAAAAAAATCATATGTATTCATTTGTAACATGACTTTTCTATCTCTGTTTACTTTAAGTTTAGTCAGGGATAACAATAAAAACAATAAAGTGATTTCTAGAGTGCATACCTACCTCATATAAGGTGTCCCAGCACTAGGCACCACCAAACTCCTAGAGTTTTAAGCCCCCTGACATCTTGAAGAGAAAAAACAGGTTTTAATATTTTTCCTGAAAGGCGTTCTGACTGGGCCTGATGAGCGGGTAGGGTCAGTGCATTCCCTAGTCTAGGCCCTAGGTAGCCAAACGAGCGCCCACCCATACCCACTTTCTTAACCCTGGGAACAATGGCCAACCTATCTCCTGTCGATCATATTCATCGGCGGTACGTTAGGTCTAACCAATTATTTCAAGTACTGTGGGCCTTTGCTATTGAGAAATTTGGAGCAATAATACAAGGCTTTAAATGAGGATCTCTGTCTTAGTGGCAGCCAATGAGCTGCTTAAGTTTAGCCCCAATAGACTCGTGCCTTAGCAGATCCAGTAGGTGCTGGGCCGCCGCGTTCTGCACTCTCTGGAGTTCCTTTATCCTACCCTGTGTAATTCTAAGATATAAAACATTGCAGTAGTCAAGCCTCGACACAACCAAGGCCTGTACTACTGTCTTTCCAGCCGACTTTGGTAAGAAATGCAAAGGTTTCCTCAGCATTTTGAGAAGTCTAAAGCATTTTCCAGAAACTGCAGTGATTTGACTGTAAAAAGACAGCTTTTCATCTACCCAGATGCTGAGATTCCTGACCTTAAGATTAGGATCAGGTACTGGACCCAGCTGCTTAGGCCACCATGCAGTAGACCAGATGTTTGACTGATTGAATTGGAGGCAATGCAGGTCCATCCATCTGCAACCTCTGCCAGGATCATTAATGCCTTAGCTGCGACCGTTATTTCGGCGCAGTGCTGGGCGTTCCAAAGAGTGGGCGGGGCCTCGTCGGCCGTTGAATGTTCGCAGCACCAGCCAGGTAGTACTCCGAACGTTCAGCGGCCGACAGCAGCAACTATGAGGTTAACGCAGCTCTAGAACACATTTTGTATTTTGAGAAATACTTTCTATATATACCTGCTGCTTGTACAGGTAAGGGTTAAAAATAGGAGAGTTTGCTTCTATTTGATCCGGCTGGGAAATTAAAAAACTCGAGGTGCCGGAATAAAACTGGCCAAGTGGCAATCCTACTCATCCAAGAAGAAGGAAAATGGTAAATGAAGCACAGAGAATGGAGGTGCAGTATATATAAAGGTGGTAAGATAAAGGAAATAACTTAGATAGAAGGTGAGGGAGAGGTGACAAGGGAGACGCACAGCAGAGAGGTGACAGATGAGTGTAATGCGGGCAGAACAGCAACACAGAGCAAGAGGCTTGAGGAAACAAACAGGGAAAGAGGAGCAGTGTATAAGAATCAGTGAGAGAGGGGAAGAGTCTGGGGTATAGGTACAAACATTTTGCTCCAAGTTTGCGTCACAGGAGCAGGGCTGGCTTTAGCGCTGGTGGCGCCCTGGGCGTCAGTGTTTGTTGGTGCCCCCCAATGGCTTCCTTCAGTATGGACTCCATCCACCCTTTTACACTGTTCCTCAACTCTTTATAACCAGTCTTTCACATGCATTTTTGGGGGTTTTCTAACACCACTCATGCCAGTGTCAGAGCACTTTACATCACACAAACATTGCACAGAGAAAATGAATCATACATGTGTGAAACAGTGTATAGGAAATGTTACATAAGAAAGAGGACTACAAGGTGTGGAAGTCACATCTCATCCATACTACAGGAGAAGCACAAACTCAGAACGGAAATCCTAACACACACATAACATGGTGTTTGTAAAGCGCACGTTCACCCAAGGGTATCTTGGCACTGAATAAAAGTTGTTTATTGTTAACCATCTGTACTCATTTTATCAACCCCAGAAGGATGAAAGGCTGAGTAGACCCAGTAGGATTTGAACCTGTGTCCATGAGATTGAACACAGGTCCCTACAGTAGACGAATTAGTCCACTGACCCACCAGACCCGGCAACACCATGGTTGAGGGTTGTCTTTAGTAATAATAATTGATTTCTACCCGAATGAACCCTTTTTGCAATATTAGGATAATGAAAGACTTGGCAAGAACGCATAATGTTCTAACCTATACCTTGCAGCCTGCATGCAGCTCTTTCATGACAGTTAATAGGTCGCTGTTCTATATTAGGATTTTAACTTATAAACTGCAAGTAACAAGAGGATCTCTGTGACAAAAGCAGTAACCCACTGAACTATTTACATGATATGCACTTGGTGATCTGAATGGGGCTCGTTCTTTGCAGCAGGCGCATTAACCCTCTGTGCTATGATGAGTCAAAAGTTTCACTAGACAAAGCTCTGATCTCTCTCCAGCATACCCATTAATTTCCAGAGTTATGTTGACATTTGCATAGTTGCCTGGATATTGCTGGAGGCAAAGAAGCTGCAGCACGTATTTTAACATCCACAAAATATTTGAAAACAGGGAGTGCCTGTGCTGTTGCTCCGGTCGCACTGCCCTAGAGTCAGCCCTGCACAGAAGTGACCCAAATTGGTGCAACAAGATTCATTGAAATGTACTTTCCAGCACAAAATTGTGTTGCATTTGAAAGTCACCGGAATGTAACACAATGCAGGACCTGTTGCTGCTTGCATTACTTTGTGTCAAAGGGGTGTCCTATGGGTGGGACATGGGCATTCCCTTGCAACCACCCATGGTTTTTGATGTAAAACTCTATCTAGTAGTCAGGGTTTCACATAAACAATATTTCCCCCTTGACATTGGCATTATAGAGGAGAAATGTTTTTTTCTCTCCAAGCTTTGCTGACTTTCATGTGTGCCCCACTGTACAGCACAAATACAAAGTAAGAAAAGCATAAAGCTTAGTCAAGTATTGTACTTTATACTGGAAGGATAACATTCCAAGATAAAACCAATGCTAGAGTGACGCAGACACTTGCACTAAGGTTAGGTTGACCAGACATCCCATATTTCCTCTGACAGTCCTGGTTTTCAGAGGACTTTCCCGGGGTCCTGACACTCTTCTTAATTTTAAATACATGTCTCGGTTAATGGGTCCATGGTCAAGTCATTGTGCCAAGAAGATAGCTCTAAAAGCTACTGGACATGATCAGCAGTAGCCAGCAGCCGCTCACTCTCCTTTAGTTCATCGTTCCTGTGCTCCTGATGTTGAATCTGTGCCCTCAATTAGTCGTAATTACTCAAGCTGGTCATAAAGGTACGCCATCCCAGGTGAAGCTCAATGAGGAGTAATAACTTTATTTCACCTTGTTTTTTCCTTTTTCTATGTGTAATGCATTTTGCAGCACACATAGAGAAAAAAGCCTCTAGGGATTGTTTTTGAGCAGGGAGGTGTCCCTCCTGCACAAAAACAATTATTAAAAAAAATCTTTATTTGTTTTACATTCAGCACAACATACAACTGTGTACACAACATATTCAATTTCGAATTATACTGCGTCTCCAGCCGCATTTTTGTGCCCACTAGGTGGAGGGACAAATCACTGCATTTGTCTTTACAATCAAACATTGTCAGCAGTAAGTCGCTCCCGGATAGGATGTTCAGAAAGTTATGATTCCAGAGATGCAACCCTCATACAACTCTTACAATGAGTTTTGGAAAGTGTGCACAGAGGATTACGGTAGGTATATTGGGGTTCTCCTTTATGCCAAACAACTGTGAGCAGTCCCTGTGCTGGTGGCTAAAGAAGCTAGTGGTGGTCAAACATGTACTTGCAAATAGATGCTCTATGGGAGATGTGTAAGAAAGACTTTCTCCAGACAACTATACTGTGTAATGTGCCATAACGAGTGCTGGCCTGATCACGAGTCTGGTGTTGCGGGAGCGGACCACCATGCTGGCGGCCCACTCTAGCACCACCAAACCTATTTATGACCACCCACCAGATTAGAAGTTTCCTCATGTCTGGCAGGCTTTTTTTAGAGGTCCCGTGACAGTGCCTCTTAAAATGGGCAGTGCAATGGGAACACCATTGTAAAGGCCATGCAGGTCAGGAACAGGGGTGCATGTACACAGGGGACAGATTGTGTCTCCCTGCATGCACCCCATGGCCTTGAGGCAACAGAGGGCCCTTTCCTCTCCACCATGTTTTTCATGGAGTAGGAACCGCCATGAAAATCGTGGCGTAGAGGCGTGTTCCTTTTCTGAGGTATTAAGGTTTAGTGAACTCAGCTCTTAATTCACTGATGCACATGTACTGCACGTTAGTAATTATCTGTGGGCCAGTGAAAGAGAACAATAACCATGTGAATCTATTTTGTATTTGTGTATATTGACTTGCATTAACTACACCTCCTTTGTTAGGATTTCCACTCAATTTCAATAATAACCATTCCATGTCGTGATTCCTCTCCTCTGAATATAAACCATTTATTTTAGTTTCTCCCAAGCCCATTCTAATGTTAAGTAATTGGCCCACACATCTTTGTCTAATATCTTAATTTGTAGTATCCACTCCTTGACCCATTTTCTACCCCTCCCAGCATTGTGCATGGTTTAGGGTCTTCTTTTCTATCCACAGGATGTTAATTCCACTATACACTCTTAAACCCCCCTTTATTTTTGTATTCAGCACCAATTCCATTATCTGATTCTAGCTTTCATCGTATGTCAAAGTATCAAGGGTAATAAAATTGATCTGAACATATATCAATGTATTGCCTTGATCATGAAGGTAAGCATCTATAGGGAAGTTTAGATTCACTACTCTATACTCCTCATCTTCTCACATTGACATTGAGCTGATGTTCGATAGCATGAAGTTGATATATAAGTGGATCAATATTAAAATCTCAAGACTTTAGTGGAACACAATTTCCAGTCTTTCCTCTTGATTCTGTTACCCACTTATTTCTTCTCCCTATATTTTTTACAACTTTCTCCTTAATCACATGAGTGATCTGATGATTGCCCTTCAAAGCACCCTTAAAAATGAATCATTTATAATTCAATTGGTCTCACAAAGAGTTGCATCTTGAAGGTGTCTTATTGAACAGACCATCAGTATGCCTTAGTAGGCACAGAACTCCGCACATAAAAAGATAAGACAGGCCTATCTTTTAATGTGTGGAGTTCTCTGCCCCGAATGTCTACAGAGTCTCTGCAGTCATAAACTTACTATTAACTTGTAGTTTGTGAAAAGCAAAGAAATAGTAAAGTTACACAAAAGTTTAAGTTTACCTTTGTAAATCAGACCCAAGGAGTTCTAAAACCTTGTACATAAAGTATTATCATTGCCCTGTTGAAAGTCTCCTCTCATATTCCTCTCTTTCAGGATTGGTTTTGCAGTTGCAAGGCGCCTTGCGCAGCAGGGTGCTCATGTGGTTTTGAGCAGCCGAGAGCAAGAGAACGTGAATGCAGCCATTAAGCAGCTTGCAGCAGAGAACCTGACTGTGACAGGAACTGTTTGTGATGCTGGGAAGAAGGAAGACAGGAAGAGTCTAGTACAATTGGTAAACAGAACTGCAACAGAATGGTTGCTTCTTGTAAACTATAGTAGATTTGACTGAGTGTGTATTACAGTCTGGTCATTTATGTAGACTTATAACATCGCCCATGTATAATTCAACTTCTTTTTGTCTGAAACTGTATATACCAGACCCACAAATGCAGACGCAAAGGCAATGCACACACAATCTCCCATAGTCATGGGTTGGCAGTCTGGCATATCATGATTTAATTTTTTTGTTTCCTACACCTAAGCCAGATTATTTTGTCCTAGGTTTATTCAATTGACACATGGGTGAGGCAGTATTTTGATATTTGTTCTGGCAGTAGCCAACACCATGTGCTAAGACACGAGCCACATCTGTGGCACACAAGAAACAGCTTGGTTCAGGAAACTCCACGCAGAGGGATATAGAAAATGGTAGAATAGTCACCTACCCACAAAGTAACTATTGCAAGAGAAGGATCACAAAAGAGGCTCCATCGCACTGATTTTACAAGTTGGGACAGCGTTCACTCATCCTCCAGGTTTGTTTTACCTGTTTGCACTACTGATCAGGATGTCATTTTATTACATTAATTTATAAGGATAATTGAACTGAGTGACTATTAGATTCCCTCTGAAAGTAGATGCTAACTTTTGTCGGAAGGATCTGATGTGGTTAATCTCTACTTCCACTAATGCAGGGTATCTTATTGTTCAGTATAATGAGTGACTGAATGTATATAGTCCCCTACAATCTGACAGTCTCATCGTGCTCTTCTGAGTGCATAAGTGGCGAACAGCAAAGTCTAGAGATTTGTTCTGAATTCTCGCTAGATAGTTGAAAGTCTAACATAGTGGGAGAGTATTCTGTATGACAGAGGGATGAACAGAGAAATGTGAACCATCGTTAGGCCTGAGATTATAGAGTGAACTATTTTACAGAACCTGACTGGAACTCTGATGGCTTCTTGTGGAGGTGTAAGTCAACATTATATCTGAACTGCATTCAGGCTACATAGTGGATGCAGGTAGCCAAGCTAAATAGAACTGGTTTATAAATGTATAACTCAGTGATGTATGGACCAACGAATGGAGGGGGTTTCATGGTGTAAGTGTTTATCTCTCTTTAGCCACTGAAATGATGCTCTCTTTTTTGGAATTATAATGTTTTAGGGGATTTGCAATCATCCATGACTGAATGTTGTTCAAGGTTTCTGTTAAGTCATTGCAAGAAAAGATTCCTCAGAGAATCTAACATGGACCTATGTGTCATCAGCATATGATTCAGTGGACATTTGAATGTTCTTAAAGAGGTCTCAAAAGCAGGGGTGGTTTGTCTATAGGGACTTGAGGGCACTGACCCCCAGACCTCCCCACTGCATCACAGCAGTTCAGTGGGTGGGCCGAGGCTGTGTCTACTGAACAGGACATGCCAGATTGGCCAGTGATTTCTCTTTGGAGAGCCTGACATGCGCAGTTCAGGTTTGTGCAATCAACAGCTGAAAGGCAGCTGAGAAGCAGAGTCACAGCCCCATAAGTGTCCCAACCAGCACTGTTTTTGCCTGCTCCAACACATCATAGCACTGCTCTTAGGCTGTTTAGCATTGTAAGCGGAAAGAGAGAATCACTCAGCTTTGGCTTGGATGGTTTTGTCCAGCAAGCAGCGCGAGGCAGGATGAACTTCGAGAGTGTATTGAGCCAAATGTGCTGCAGAAGATCTTTGTTCAAGGCAAGTTTTATATTTCACAGGTTTAATGTCATTTTCTTTGTTGGCCCCATGACTTTTAATTCAAAAACACAGGAGCTTAGAGGGTAAAGCTAGTCGTAGGTCGCCCTCCACTCATAATACCACATACGAATACAAGACCCAGACCTGTTAGGCACATAAAACCCTATCCTTCTGTAAAGGACATACCAATTTTCGCAACAATATTGCAGAAAAAACACTCCCCTATCCTTAATTATTTGGGGTAGTAGGTATAGCCCTGGACGGTGCCTTATTTAACAAACGCTTGTTCCAAAAACATCAATTCAGTTGTGAGACACAAACACTTCCACACTTTAGAGTCACCCGTGTTACATAAATGACAAAAAAATATGAGTGAGAGCGAGAAAACACCTCACGGGCGCACCACCAACGGGAACCTGGCAGGTACTCACCAGGATTGCCCTGTTATCATCATTGGTGTTTTCAAGCTCAGAAAAGGAAAGGAAAAGTGTCCAGAGCACACAAAGAATTTGTGTAAAAGAAAATATGCAGTGAAAAAAGAAGATCAAAGTAGTGATCTACACAGAGTCCAACAACATGTAAAAACACATAACACACAGCAACACAGATATATCACTTTATTCTTTTTCTTGTGTTGGGTGTGAAACTCTAAAAATAGTAAGTGAGGTCACTAACTATCCAACCATCACTACTATACTTGCCGACATGTTTCATTGCCATATAGAAGTTTTGGCAATTTCTTCAGGGCGTCATATATATTAATGCCACTGCATATGGACCATTAAGTCTGCACAACTGAAATGAAATAAAAATACGTGCACCATGATTAGCAACCTGCGTGTGGGACTCAAGCCACTTCAAGACCGCATCGCATACACCTATCCGATATTTACCCTTTCACGGCCATTTCACTCGTACCGGCCGCTGGATAGATATCTAATAAAGATGTGTTCATAGAGGAATTTTCCCATCAATTTTCTGCGGGTAAAATAAATCAAAAATCAGTTATATGTGTCCGGGGGCAAGACCACCTCTAGTTTAATAACTACATAGCATTAACTTTTCAGACTCATTTGTTCTAGTCTTGTAGTGTATTATAAAGTCTAGAAACAATCCTGCTTCTTCATGCCAGTAATTTCAAAATTAATGCAAGGACTCTTCATCCGCTCCTCCCGCTCGTGGTTACCTATTCAGGGCTAAATAATGATTACTACTGAACTCAGATATTTCGTGATTCTGAGATTCGCAAAAGGACTCCTCAAGTCGCTCTCTCGACTGGTGTTTACTTAATCAGGGCATTCCCAGCGAGCCTTGTTGAAGTAATGAACCATTCATATTCAACCCTCATCCTCTCCTTAGTCAGAAACTCCTAACTAGAAAGACAACAGCTCTGGGAGAACCGGAGCCCCAACTCCTTACCGCTATAGTGGAAAACCTCTGCCGTATCATCAGCCCGTGTGTTCTTTCCGAAACCGGCTCACAGATAAGCGTAACTGCGCACGCGTAGTCTCGCGATAGCATTACCGCCATCTTGGATATGGCTAGTTATCATTCGAAGGTACAAAGAGACCGTTGCGAGGTAACTTTCTCGCGAGATTCAAGGACCTTATGTTAAAATCGATAAAACAAAAAGTCGAAAGAGGCTTTTTAGCATTATTTAGCACCAACGCAATATCGTGTTGTCATACTACCCGTGTGGTGATTTCAAGTCGGATTTAGTCCGCATGCCTAAGGCATGTTTTTATTCTTGATTAATCTAAACATTGTTATTCAGACGGATAGTCTGAAAACTACTTATGTTCTGTTGGGCAAGTTCTTAATATGCCTCATGTCACATTATTCTATAATTTATTTGGAATTGCCATGTTATACGCACCCAGGTGTTGCTTGAAGGGTACTGAAATAGAGGGAGACGGACTCGTGACAGCCTCATACACATACCAATAGAACAAAAGAATGTTAAGACAGTGTATCATGGACCAGCTTCCCAGATTCAAACTCAGTTTCATATGTGGGCAATTAGATCCATTGGGAACAATGAAATCAATACACTGAGTCCCACCCAGGTAAAAATTACTTTTTGAGAGACACAGATGCATGTATAAATCAATGTATTTTGTTCCATTCAAGGAGATCGTTAAGGCCCAATGTTTCACTCTTCTCCTGAAAAATCCATTTTGCCTCCTTGAAAGTGAGTAAACGTTCCACTGTATTAGTGTCTCCCATGACTTTTTCCAAAACCAGCCACTTAAAGGTATGTTTGTTACTGTAGCAATGCTGTACCAATTTTGTCGTCAGCTTCCCTGCTTTGGTCGTGCTAATATGCTCCTGGATGCGAGTTTTTACCTTACGTGTGGTAAGACCTATATACTGTAATCCACACTCACAGTCTAGTCTGTACACTACATTGGTAGTATTACAGTTACTGAACTGTCTTAATTCCCACTCTTTGCCTGACCTCAACGTGACGCTGTTAACTTTTGAAGTCAGGGGGCAAACCGAACACGTGCCACACGGATGGTGGCCCGTAATTTTTGTCCTGCCCGTGTCTCTGGGGTTCTGCATTCTTGAGTGCACTAGCTTGTCTTTCAAGTTACTTGAGCGCTTGAAGGCAAATCTAGGGGGCGGCATTTTGAAATCTTTGTTTGATAGGATGTCCCAATGCTTGCGTATTGACTGCCTTATTTTTGTTGCAAGTGGGTCGAAGGTCAATACCACAGGCAAACATTCACTAGTCTCTTTTCTATTTTTCTCTAAGAGAGCACTCCTAGGGGTGTTCAGCGCTCGCTTCCTTGCGTTTTTGATGATTTTTGATGGATAGTTCCTCTGCAAAAGTTTTTCACCTAACGCCTGTGATTGTTCGTTAAAGGTTTCAGTGGTTGAACAATTTCTACGATACCGGAGAAATTGGCCCACAGGCAAATTGTCCCTGAGGGCCCGTGGGTGATAGGACTGGTATGATAATAGGGAGTTCCTATCAGTTTCTTTTTGATGTACACTGGTACTTAGAGATTGTCCGATGGCTTTGATGTCTAAGTCCAAGTATACCGCTGTGTCCCGACTGTAGGACCAAGTGAATCTGAGGCTCTGGTCCTGTCCATTTAGCCAGTTAAGGAATTCCAACAGTTTAGTTTCTTCTCCAGTCCACACACAAAGCACATCATCTATATATCTCCTCCAGAGACGTATATGGTCTCTGAAGGGATTGGTGTTGGGATAGATGATGTGCTCTTCAAACTGGCCTACATAAATGCAGGCCAGACTAGGCGCCATTGTAGCCCCCATAGAGGTGCCCGTGGTTTGCAAAAACAATTTGTCCTTGTAGCAGAAGAAATTGCGTGTGAGTGCCATTTCGATGCACTGCAGCACAAAAGTCTGCGGCGCATCATAAAACCATTCCTGTGCACTCAGGGCCCTTGCTGCTGCCACCAGCGTGGCGTCCTGAGGTATACAGGAATATAATGACTCTATGTCAATCGTGACTAACAATTCAAATGTAGAGTCAAACGTCATCTCACTCAACACGTTGAGGATGTCCGTGGTATCCTTAACAAAGGATTTCTGGGTTACCACCGACTCCCGCAAGAAATAGTCAGCGAATTGCGAGAGCGGCTCCAGAACCGATTGTATCCCTGATACAATAGGCCTGCCAGGGGGGGGCCTGGCAGGCTTATGTATTTTTGGTAGAACATAGAACGCAGGGGTCCTGGGACTGGTATTCACCAGGAACTCTGCTTCTTTTTTAGTGATCCATTTTTTCTCAAGTGCCTCGCCCACCATTTGTTTGATGAGTTTGAGTAACTCCGGAGTGGGGTCCTTTATCAGTGGCTGGTAGTTGGCCCTGACATTGAGTAGGCGTAGGACCTCTGCCTCATAGTCCCTGGTATTCAGCACAACCACCGCACCCCCTTTGTCCGCACTTTTTATTGTTATTTCCACATTATTTTGTAGGGTCTTGACCGCTTCCCAATCTGCTTTGGACATGTTCTTATATATCCTGCTCCTGTCTTGTGATTCTAGGTCTTCAATGTCTTGTAAGACTTTGGTTTCGAAAACCACAACTTCAGGACCCACAACTGTGCTGGATGGAGTAAAAGTGGATGGTTTCCGTAGATTTGTATTAAAACTCTCATGTTTGTCTTGTGGTTGATTAGCAAAGAATTTTTTAAGTTTTATTTTTCGAACTGTTTCAAAAAATTCCAACCTGCATTTGAAAGGGTCATGTGTGGGTGTGGGGACGAACCCTAAACCTTTATTGAGGATTTTTTCTTCACTCTCTGATAACTTATGGTCAGAAAGATTGACCACTATATTATTTATAGGGGTTGCCTGCCCCTGCTCCTGGTCAATCTCGGGGAGAAGGTTTGCCATTGGGGCGGTCGGTTGCCTCTTCCTCTTCCTCTCCCTGGCTGTCCACCTCCCCTGTTGGTCCCCTGTCCTTGTTCTAAAAAAGAACGTAGTAATGTGCCCAAGTCTGCGTCACTCTGTGGTTGTTGATTGAAACGCACTCGGTTCCCTTGAGGTCTGTCCTGCTCGTCTTCACTAGACGTGTTGTCAAACGACCAGTTGGCCGGAGTACGTTTCTGTGTAGGTTGTTGTTGTCTATTACCTCCCCAGCCTCTGCGTTGTTGGTTAGTTTGATTGGCTTGTTCAGGTACTGTCTGGTAATGTGAGTCTGCTACATATGGGAAAGCCCATTCATGTGTGTATCTTTGTAGATTCTTCTGGAGCCCTTTGATTTTTTGATTTATCATGTATGTCTTGTACTCAGTTAGATCTTCCTGTATTCTGCTCAGTTGTTCTTTGGCATCCGTAAAAGTACTGTCACGTTTTATTGTCTCCTCTAGCTCCAGAATTTCCTTCAAGAGTTCCTCGCTCAATCTCTGGGCTGTGCTAATTATCAAAATTAGCCAGTCCCTGGTGCATTTATTAGCTATGTAGCTCCAGTCCAGTCTGAACTTTTTATCGTCTAAGAAAATTCTTGGTTCTATTCTTACTAAGAGGCTGGCAGGTGAGGCTCCTGATGTAAAATACTCTGACATCAATGCCCCATGTAATGCTACTCTGACCTGCTTCTTTCTTAAATTACTCAGTTTCTCCCATTCTTCCCTTACAGATGTTTTACCCAACAATGGCGTATCTGACAATAGTGAGGGTGCAGCCAAAATTGCAGCTATTTGTGCATCTGTAAAGGCCAGACAGTTCTTGTCCATAGTTTGGTGGGAGACAGCTAACTAGCACTCCAAGAAGAGGGAAAAGGAACCAACCTGGGGAACCCAAGAAAAATTCCGGGAAAATTCAGTGAATGGTGTATGCGATCGGAAACACACAAAACAGGTGAAAAGCGTAAACACGGTGCACTAAGATAAAATTTGGAACATCAAGCTGAATGCGCTCTCACGGCTAATCCGCCGTTCACAGTATTCAAAAACACAGGAGCTTAGAGGGTAAAGCTAGTCGTAGGTCGCCCTCCACTCATAATACCACATACGAATACAAGACCCAGACCTGTTAGGCACATAAAACCCTATCCTTCTGTAAAGGACATACCAATTTTCGCAACAATATTGCAGAAAAAACACTCCCCTATCCTTAATTATTTGGGGTAGTAGGTATAGCCCTGGACGGTGCCTTATTTAACAAACGCTTGTTCCAAAAACATCAATTCAGTTGTGAGACACAAACACTTCCACACTTTAGAGTCACCCGTGTTACATAAATGACAAAAAAATATGAGTGAGAGCGAGAAAACACCTCACGGGCGCACCACCAACGGGAACCTGGCAGGTACTCACCAGGATTGCCCTGTTATCATCATTGGTGTTTTCAAGCTCAGAAAAGGAAAGGAAAAGTGTCCAGAGCACACAAAGAATTTGTGTAAAAGAAAATATGCAGTGAAAAAAGAAGATCAAAGTAGTGATCTACACAGAGTCCAACAACATGTAAAAACACATAACACACAGCAACACAGATATATCACTTTATTCTTTTTCTTGTGTTGGGTGTGAAACTCTAAAAATAGTAAGTGAGGTCACTAACTATCCAACCATCACTACTATACTTGCCGACATGTTTCATTGCCATATAGAAGTTTTGGCAATTTCTTCAGGGCGTCATATATATTAATGCCACTGCATATGGACCATTAAGTCTGCACAACTGAAATGAAATAAAAATACGTGCACCATGATTAGCAACCTGCGTGTGGGACTCAAGCCACTTCAAGACCGCATCGCATACACCTATCCGATATTTACCCTTTCACGGCCATTTCACTCGTACCGGCCGCTGGATAGATATCTAATAAAGATGTGTTCATAGAGGAATTTTCCCATCAATTTTCTGCGGGTAAAATAAATCAAAAATCAGTTATATGTGTCCGGGGGCAAGACCACCTCTAGTTTAATAACTACATAGCATTAACTTTTCAGACTCATTTGTTCTAGTCTTGTAGTGTATTATAAAGTCTAGAAACAATCCTGCTTCTTCATGCCAGTAATTTCAAAATTAATGCAAGGACTCTTCATCCGCTCCTCCCGCTCGTGGTTACCTATTCAGGGCTAAATAATGATTACTACTGAACTCAGATATTTCGTGATTCTGAGATTCGCAAAAGGACTCCTCAAGTCGCTCTCTCGACTGGTGTTTACTTAATCAGGGCATTCCCAGCGAGCCTTGTTGAAGTAATGAACCATTCATATTCAACCCTCATCCTCTCCTTAGTCAGAAACTCCTAACTAGAAAGACAACAGCTCTGGGAGAACCGGAGCCCCAACTCCTTACCGCTATAGTGGAAAACCTCTGCCGTATCATCAGCCCGTGTGTTCTTTCCGAAACCGGCTCACAGATAAGCGTAACTGCGCACGCGTAGTCTCGCGATAGCATTACCGCCATCTTGGATATGGCTAGTTATCATTCGAAGGTACAAAGAGACCGTTGCGAGGTAACTTTCTCGCGAGATTCAAGGACCTTATGTTAAAATCGATAAAACAAAAAGTCGAAAGAGGCTTTTTAGCATTATTTAGCACCAACGCAATATCGTGTTGTCATACTACCCGTGTGGTGATTTCAAGTCGGATTTAGTCCGCATGCCTAAGGCATGTTTTTATTCTTGATTAATCTAAACATTGTTATTCAGACGGATAGTCTGAAAACTACTTATGTTCTGTTGGGCAAGTTCTTAATATGCCTCATGTCACATTATTCTATAATTTATTTGGAATTGCCATGTTATACGCACCCAGGTGTTGCTTGAAGGGTACTGAAATAGAGGGAGACGGACTCGTGACAGCCTCATACACATACCAATAGAACAAAAGAATGTTAAGACAGTGTATCATGGACCAGCTTCCCAGATTCAAACTCAGTTTCATATGTGGGCAATTAGATCCATTGGGAACAATGAAATCAATACACTGAGTCCCACCCAGGTAAAAATTACTTTTTGAGAGACACAGATGCATGTATAAATCAATGTATTTTGTTCCATTCAAGGAGATCGTTAAGGCCCAATGTTTCACTCTTCTCCTGAAAAATCCATTTTGCCTCCTTGAAAGTGAGTAAACGTTCCACTGTATTAGTGTCTCCCATGACTTTTTCCAAAACCAGCCACTTAAAGGTATGTTTGTTACTGTAGCAATGCTGTACCAATTTTGTCGTCAGCTTCCCTGCTTTGGTCGTGCTAATATGCTCCTGGATGCGAGTTTTTACCTTACGTGTGGTAAGACCTATATACTGTAATCCACACTCACAGTCTAGTCTGTACACTACATTGGTAGTATTACAGTTACTGAACTGTCTTAATTCCCACTCTTTGCCTGACCTCAACGTGACGCTGTTAACTTTTGAAGTCAGGGGGCAAACCGAACACGTGCCACACGGATGGTGGCCCGTAATTTTTGTCCTGCCCGTGTCTCTGGGGTTCTGCATTCTTGAGTGCACTAGCTTGTCTTTCAAGTTACTTGAGCGCTTGAAGGCAAATCTAGGGGGCGGCATTTTGAAATCTTTGTTTGATAGGATGTCCCAATGCTTGCGTATTGACTGCCTTATTTTTGTTGCAAGTGGGTCGAAGGTCAATACCACAGGCAAACATTCACTAGTCTCTTTTCTATTTTTCTCTAAGAGAGCACTCCTAGGGGTGTTCAGCGCTCGCTTCCTTGCGTTTTTGATGATTTTTGATGGATAGTTCCTCTGCAAAAGTTTTTCACCTAACGCCTGTGATTGTTCGTTAAAGGTTTCAGTGGTTGAACAATTTCTACGATACCGGAGAAATTGGCCCACAGGCAAATTGTCCCTGAGGGCCCGTGGGTGATAGGACTGGTATGATAATAGGGAGTTCCTATCAGTTTCTTTTTGATGTACACTGGTACTTAGAGATTGTCCGATGGCTTTGATGTCTAAGTCCAAGTATACCGCTGTGTCCCGACTGTAGGACCAAGTGAATCTGAGGCTCTGGTCCTGTCCATTTAGCCAGTTAAGGAATTCCAACAGTTTAGTTTCTTCTCCAGTCCACACACAAAGCACATCATCTATATATCTCCTCCAGAGACGTATATGGTCTCTGAAGGGATTGGTGTTGGGATAGATGATGTGCTCTTCAAACTGGCCTACATAAATGCAGGCCAGACTAGGCGCCATTGTAGCCCCCATAGAGGTGCCCGTGGTTTGCAAAAACAATTTGTCCTTGTAGCAGAAGAAATTGCGTGTGAGTGCCATTTCGATGCACTGCAGCACAAAAGTCTGCGGCGCATCATAAAACCATTCCTGTGCACTCAGGGCCCTTGCTGCTGCCACCAGCGTCTCTTAGAGAAAAATAGAAAAGAGACTAGTGAATGTTTGCCTGTGGTATTGACCTTCGACCCACTTGCAACAAAAATAAGGCAGTCAATACGCAAGCATTGGGACATCCTATCAAACAAAGATTTCAAAATGCCGCCCCCTAGATTTGCCTTCAAGCGCTCAAGTAACTTGAAAGACAAGCTAGTGCACTCAAGAATGCAGAACCCCAGAGACACGGGCAGGACAAAAATTACGGGCCACCATCCGTGTGGCACGTGTTCGGTTTGCCCCCTGACTTCAAAAGTTAACAGCGTCACGTTGAGGTCAGGCAAAGAGTGGGAATTAAGACAGTTCAGTAACTGTAATACTACCAATGTAGTGTACAGACTAGACTGTGAGTGTGGATTACAGTATATAGGTCTTACCACACGTAAGGTAAAAACTCGCATCCAGGAGCATATTAGCACGACCAAAGCAGGGAAGCTGACGACAAAATTGGTACAGCATTGCTACAGTAACAAACATACCTTTAAGTGGCTGGTTTTGGAAAAAGTCATGGGAGACACTAATACAGTGGAACGTTTACTCACTTTCAAGGAGGCAAAATGGATTTTTCAGGAGAAGAGTGAAACATTGGGCCTTAACGATCTCCTTGAATGGAACAAAATACATTGATTTATACATGCATCTGTGTCTCTCAAAAAGTAATTTTTACCTGGGTGGGACTCAGTGTATTGATTTCATTGTTCCCAATGGATCTAATTGCCCACATATGAAACTGAGTTTGAATCTGGGAAGCTGGTCCATGATACACTGTCTTAACATTCTTTTGTTCTATTGGTATGTGTATGAGGCTGTCACGAGTCCGTCTCCCTCTATTTCAGTACCCTTCAAGCAACACCTGGGTGCGTATAACATGGCAATTCCAAATAAATTATAGAATAATGTGACATGAGGCATATTAAGAACTTGCCCAACAGAACATAAGTAGTTTTCAGACTATCCGTCTGAATAACAATGTTTAGATTAATCAAGAATAAAAACATGCCTTAGGCATGCGGACTAAATCCGACTTGAAATCACCACACGGGTAGTATGACAACACGATATTGCGTTGGTGCTAAATAATGCTAAAAAGCCTCTTTCGACTTTTTGTTTTATCGATTTTAACATAAGGTCCTTGAATCTCGCGAGAAAGTTACCTCGCAACGGTCTCTTTGTACCTTCGAATGATAACTAGCCATATCCAAGATGGCGGTAATGCTATCGCGAGACTACGCGTGCGCAGTTACGCTTATCTGTGAGCCGGTTTCGGAAAGAACACACGGGCTGATGATACGGCAGAGGTTTTCCACTATAGCGGTAAGGAGTTGGGGCTCCGGTTCTCCCAGAGCTGTTGTCTTTCTAGTTAGGAGTTTCTGACTAAGGAGAGGATGAGGGTTGAATATGAATGGTTCATTACTTCAACAAGGCTCGCTGGGAATGCCCTGATTAAGTAAACACCAGTCGAGAGAGCGACTTGAGGAGTCCTTTTGCGAATCTCAGAATCACGAAATATCTGAGTTCAGTAGTAATCATTATTTAGCCCTGAATAGGTAACCACGAGCGGGAGGAGCGGATGAAGAGTCCTTGCATTAATTTTGAAATTACTGGCATGAAGAAGCAGGATTGTTTCTAGACTTTATAATACACTACAAGACTAGAACAAATGAGTCTGAAAAGTTAATGCTATGTAGTTATTAAACTAGAGGTGGTCTTGCCCCCGGACACATATAACTGATTTTTGATTTATTTTACCCGCAGAAAATTGATGGGAAAATTCCTCTATGAACACATCTTTATTAGATATCTATCCAGCGGCCGGTACGAGTGAAATGGCCGTGAAAGGGTAAATATCGGATAGGTGTATGCGATGCGGTCTTGAAGTGGCTTGAGTCCCACACGCAGGTTGCTAATCATGGTGCACGTATTTTTATTTCATTTCAGTTGTGCAGACTTAATGGTCCATATGCAGTGGCATTAATATATATGACGCCCTGAAGAAATTGCCAAAACTTCTATATGGCAATGAAACATGTCGGCAAGTATAGTAGTGATGGTTGGATAGTTAGTGACCTCACTTACTATTTTTAGAGTTTCACACCCAACACAAGAAAAAGAATAAAGTGATATATCTGTGTTGCTGTGTGTTATGTGTTTTTACATGTTGTTGGACTCTGTGTAGATCACTACTTTGATCTTCTTTTTTCACTGCATATTTTCTTTTACACAAATTCTTTGTGTGCTCTGGACACTTTTCCTTTCCTTTTCTGAGCTTGAAAACACCAATGATGATAACAGGGCAATCCTGGTGAGTACCTGCCAGGTTCCCGTTGGTGGTGCGCCCGTGAGGTGTTTTCTCGCTCTCACTCATATTTTTTTGTCATTTATGTAACACGGGTGACTCTAAAGTGTGGAAGTGTTTGTGTCTCACAACTGAATTGATGTTTTTGGAACAAGCGTTTGTTAAATAAGGCACCGTCCAGGGCTATACCTACTACCCCAAATAATTAAGGATAGGGGAGTGTTTTTTCTGCAATATTGTTGCGAAAATTGGTATGTCCTTTACAGAAGGATAGGGTTTTATGTGCCTAACAGGTCTGGGTCTTGTATTCGTATGTGGTATTATGAGTGGAGGGCGACCTACGACTAGCTTTACCCTCTAAGCTCCTGTGTTTTTGAATACTGTGAACGGCGGATTAGCCGTGAGAGCGCATTCAGCTTGATGTTCCAAATTTTATCTTAGTGCACCGTGTTTACGCTTTTCACCTGTTTTGTGTGTTTCCGATCGCATACACCATTCACTGAATTTTCCCGGAATTTTTCTTGGGTTCCCCAGGTTGGTTCCTTTTCCCTCTTCTTGGAGTGCTAGTTAGCTGTCTCCCACCAAACTATGGACAAGAACTGTCTGGCCTTTACAGATGCACAAATAGCTGCAATTTTGGCTGCACCCTCACTATTGTCAGATACGCCATTGTTGGGTAAAACATCTGTAAGGGAAGAATGGGAGAAACTGAGTAATTTAAGAAAGAAGCAGGTCAGAGTAGCATTACATGGGGCATTGATGTCAGAGTATTTTACATCAGGAGCCTCACCTGCCAGCCTCTTAGTAAGAATAGAACCAAGAATTTTCTTAGACGATAAAAAGTTCAGACTGGACTGGAGCTACATAGCTAATAAATGCACCAGGGACTGGCTAATTTTGATAATTAGCACAGCCCAGAGATTGAGCGAGGAACTCTTGAAGGAAATTCTGGAGCTAGAGGAGACAATAAAACGTGACAGTACTTTTACGGATGCCAAAGAACAACTGAGCAGAATACAGGAAGATCTAACTGAGTACAAGACATACATGATAAATCAAAAAATCAAAGGGCTCCAGAAGAATCTACAAAGATACACACATGAATGGGCTTTCCCATATGTAGCAGACTCACATTACCAGACAGTACCTGAACAAGCCAATCAAACTAACCAACAACGCAGAGGCTGGGGAGGTAATAGACAACAACAACCTACACAGAAACGTACTCCGGCCAACTGGTCGTTTGACAACACGTCTAGTGAAGACGAGCAGGACAGACCTCAAGGGAACCGAGTGCGTTTCAATCAACAACCACAGAGTGACGCAGACTTGGGCACATTACTACGTTCTTTTTTAGAACAAGGACAGGGGACCAACAGGGGAGGTGGACAGCCAGGGAGAGGAAGAGGAAGAGGCAACCGACCGCCCCAATGGCAAACCTTCTCCCCGAGATTGACCAGGAGCAGGGGCAGGCAACCCCTATAAATAATATAGTGGTCAATCTTTCTGACCATAAGTTATCAGAGAGTGAAGAAAAAATCCTCAATAAAGGTTTAGGGTTCGTCCCCACACCCACACATGACCCTTTCAAATGCAGGTTGGAATTTTTTGAAACAGTTCGAAAAATAAAACTTAAAAAATTCTTTGCTAATCAACCACAAGACAAACATGAGAGTTTTAATACAAATCTACGGAAACCATCCACTTTTACTCCATCCAGCACAGTTGTGGGTCCTGAAGTTGTGGTTTTCGAAACCAAAGTCTTACAAGACATTGAAGACCTAGAATCACAAGACAGGAGCAGGATATATAAGAACATGTCCAAAGCAGATTGGGAAGCGGTCAAGACCCTACAAAATAATGTGGAAATAACAATAAAAAGTGCGGACAAAGGGGGTGCGGTGGTTGTGCTGAATACCAGGGACTATGAGGCAGAGGTCCTACGCCTACTCAATGTCAGGGCCAACTACCAGCCACTGATAAAGGACCCCACTCCGGAGTTACTCAAACTCATCAAACAAATGGTGGGCGAGGCACTTGAGAAAAAATGGATCACTAAAAAAGAAGCAGAGTTCCTGGTGAATACCAGTCCCAGGACCCCTGCGTTCTATGTTCTACCAAAAATACATAAGCCTGCCAGGCCCCCCCCTGGCAGGCCTATTGTATCAGGGATACAATCGGTTCTGGAGCCGCTCTCGCAATTCGCTGACTATTTCTTGCGGGAGTCGGTGGTAACCCAGAAATCCTTTGTTAAGGATACCACGGACATCCTCAACGTGTTGAGTGAGATGACGTTTGACTCTACATTTGAATTGTTAGTCACGATTGACATAGAGTCATTATATTCCTGTATACCTCAGGACGCCACGCTGGTGGCAGCAGCAAGGGCCCTGAGTGCACAGGAATGGTTTTATGATGCGCCGCAGACTTTTGTGCTGCAGTGCATCGAAATGGCACTCACACGCAATTTCTTCTGCTACAAGGACAAATTGTTTTTGCAAACCACGGGCACCTCTATGGGGGCTACAATGGCGCCTAGTCTGGCCTGCATTTATGTAGGCCAGTTTGAAGAGCACATCATCTATCCCAACACCAATCCCTTCAGAGACCATATACGTCTCTGGAGGAGATATATAGATGATGTGCTTTGTGTGTGGACTGGAGAAGAAACTAAACTGTTGGAATTCCTTAACTGGCTAAATGGACAGGACCAGAGCCTCAGATTCACTTGGTCCTACAGTCGGGACACAGCGGTATACTTGGACTTAGACATCAAAGCCATCGGACAATCTCTAAGTACCAGTGTACATCAAAAAGAAACTGATAGGAACTCCCTATTATCATACCAGTCCTATCACCCACGGGCCCTCAGGGACAATTTGCCTGTGGGCCAATTTCTCCGGTATCGTAGAAATTGTTCAACCACTGAAACCTTTAACGAACAATCACAGGCGTTAGGTGAAAAACTTTTGCAGAGGAACTATCCATCAAAAATCATCAAAAACGCAAGGAAGCGAGCGCTGAACACCCCTAGGAGTGCTCTCTTAGAGAAAAATAGAAAAGAGACTAGTGAATGTTTGCCTGTGGTATTGACCTTCGACCCACTTGCAACAAAAATAAGGCAGTCAATACGCAAGCATTGGGACATCCTATCAAACAAAGATTTCAAAATGCCGCCCCCTAGATTTGCCTTCAAGCGCTCAAGTAACTTGAAAGACAAGCTAGTGCACTCAAGAATGCAGAACCCCAGAGACACGGGCAGGACAAAAATTACGGGCCACCATCCGTGTGGCACGTGTTCGGTTTGCCCCCTGACTTCAAAAGTTAACAGCGTCACGTTGAGGTCAGGCAAAGAGTGGGAATTAAGACAGTTCAGTAACTGTAATACTACCAATGTAGTGTACAGACTAGACTGTGAGTGTGGATTACAGTATATAGGTCTTACCACACGTAAGGTAAAAACTCGCATCCAGGAGCATATTAGCACGACCAAAGCAGGGAAGCTGACGACAAAATTGGTACAGCATTGCTACAGTAACAAACATACCTTTAAGTGGCTGGTTTTGGAAAAAGTCATGGGAGACACTAATACAGTGGAACGTTTACTCACTTTCAAGGAGGCAAAATGGATTTTTCAGGAGAAGAGTGAAACATTGGGCCTTAACGATCTCCTTGAATGGAACAAAATACATTGATTTATACATGCATCTGTGTCTCTCAAAAAGTAATTTTTACCTGGGTGGGACTCAGTGTATTGATTTCATTGTTCCCAATGGATCTAATTGCCCACATATGAAACTGAGTTTGAATCTGGGAAGCTGGTCCATGATACACTGTCTTAACATTCTTTTGTTCTATTGGTATGTGTATGAGGCTGTCACGAGTCCGTCTCCCTCTATTTCAGTACCCTTCAAGCAACACCTGGGTGCGTATAACATGGCAATTCCAAATAAATTATAGAATAATGTGACATGAGGCATATTAAGAACTTGCCCAACAGAACATAAGTAGTTTTCAGACTATCCGTCTGAATAACAATGTTTAGATTAATCAAGAATAAAAACATGCCTTAGGCATGCGGACTAAATCCGACTTGAAATCACCACACGGGTAGTATGACAACACGATATTGCGTTGGTGCTAAATAATGCTAAAAAGCCTCTTTCGACTTTTTGTTTTATCGATTTTAACATAAGGTCCTTGAATCTCGCGAGAAAGTTACCTCGCAACGGTCTCTTTGTACCTTCGAATGATAACTAGCCATATCCAAGATGGCGGTAATGCTATCGCGAGACTACGCGTGCGCAGTTACGCTTATCTGTGAGCCGGTTTCGGAAAGAACACACGGGCTGATGATACGGCAGAGGTTTTCCACTATAGCGGTAAGGAGTTGGGGCTCCGGTTCTCCCAGAGCTGTTGTCTTTCTAGTTAGGAGTTTCTGACTAAGGAGAGGATGAGGGTTGAATATGAATGGTTCATTACTTCAACAAGGCTCGCTGGGAATGCCCTGATTAAGTAAACACCAGTCGAGAGAGCGACTTGAGGAGTCCTTTTGCGAATCTCAGAATCACGAAATATCTGAGTTCAGTAGTAATCATTATTTAGCCCTGAATAGGTAACCACGAGCGGGAGGAGCGGATGAAGAGTCCTTGCATTAATTTTGAAATTACTGGCATGAAGAAGCAGGATTGTTTCTAGACTTTATAATACACTACAAGACTAGAACAAATGAGTCTGAAAAGTTAATGCTATGTAGTTATTAAACTAGAGGTGGTCTTGCCCCCGGACACATATAACTGATTTTTGATTTATTTTACCCGCAGAAAATTGATGGGAAAATTCCTCTATGAACACATCTTTATTAGATATCTATCCAGCGGCCGGTACGAGTGAAATGGCCGTGAAAGGGTAAATATCGGATAGGTGTATGCGATGCGGTCTTGAAGTGGCTTGAGTCCCACACGCAGGTTGCTAATCATGGTGCACGTATTTTTATTTCATTTCAGTTGTGCAGACTTAATGGTCCATATGCAGTGGCATTAATATATATGACGCCCTGAAGAAATTGCCAAAACTTCTATATGGCAATGAAACATGTCGGCAAGTATAGTAGTGATGGTTGGATAGTTAGTGACCTCACTTACTATTTTTAGAGTTTCACACCCAACACAAGAAAAAGAATAAAGTGATATATCTGTGTTGCTGTGTGTTATGTGTTTTTACATGTTGTTGGACTCTGTGTAGATCACTACTTTGATCTTCTTTTTTCACTGCATATTTTCTTTTACACAAATTCTTTGTGTGCTCTGGACACTTTTCCTTTCCTTTTCTGAGCTTGAAAACACCAATGATGATAACAGGGCAATCCTGGTGAGTACCTGCCAGGTTCCCGTTGGTGGTGCGCCCGTGAGGTGTTTTCTCGCTCTCACTCATATTTTTTTGTCATTTATGTAACACGGGTGACTCTAAAGTGTGGAAGTGTTTGTGTCTCACAACTGAATTGATGTTTTTGGAACAAGCGTTTGTTAAATAAGGCACCGTCCAGGGCTATACCTACTACCCCAAATAATTAAGGATAGGGGAGTGTTTTTTCTGCAATATTGTTGCGAAAATTGGTATGTCCTTTACAGAAGGATAGGGTTTTATGTGCCTAACAGGTCTGGGCCCATGACTTTTAAAACATAGCAGCTACCACTGTCTCAAAGCAGGGTGAGATAAATGCGGGAGACTCTTGGGATCTTCGTGGGACTCCACACTCAACTCAGTAGCCAGATGACTCAAAACCACAGTCACTAATATCTGGGAATATCCTCAAGACCTTGAATCCAAATGATACCACTTAGCCCTCTTGGAGTAGTGAGTCAATGACTCACGCTTTTCCCTAAGTGATAGTAGGGGTTAGAAACGCTCATACACAATTACAGGGTATTTAACTCTTATTACATTTGTTGAAAATGGCCTTCTCTGAAGGATCACCCCCAAACTTGGCAATTTTTGGTTTTCGCTGGCTTTAGAACTCTGTGCACTTTACCACTGACAACCAGTGCGAAATTGCTTGTGCCCTCTCTTTAAAACATAGTTAAATTTGAATACACCTGATTGGCACATTTAATTTAGGCGATTTGTCTGTTTAAATATCATTCACATTCTGTTCCTGTCCATGACAATGTATATGATGGAACAATGGTAAGTCAGCATTGGAAGCTGATGCTATCAGCGAACCTTACCTCACGAAGAACCAGAATAGGGTTCAAAAGCCTCCCTCCATAATCCCAGTAAAAATGGGCACAAATAAAATCCCTAGAATGATCTAATTGCCCAGACCTCCTGCTCAATGCACCACCTTTCACACTAACAATAATCTTTGCCCTCTATCATGCATGGTCCTCAACTGTAAATCAGCAGTTCAACACGCTACAGATATCGCTGAAGCTATACTCGGTGAAGAAATAAATATTGATTTCCTCACCGAATCCTGGCTTAATGACCACTCCACCCCGTACTAAACTGGCTTACACCACCTGGTTACACCATCATTAGTCATGGCAGACCAAAAAGAACAGGTGATGGACTAGCTATCATTCACAAGGAAGGAATACTTCTTTCCATTTTAAAAAAACGCAGAATACCTAACTTTTGAATCCCTAGGAGTTGAACTTACAGTAAAAGGCTCTTCTCCTATCAAACTATACACCATTTGCCACTCTCCTGGTGATCACTCCCTCTTTGCAGACGAGCTTACTGACCTAGTAACGCGGTTCTCCTTAACTGACACAAAGGATGTGTTCTTGGGCGATTTCAATATTCACAAACCTTCTTGAAATAGATTACCTTAAACAACTCTGCAATTGACCAACACATATTAAAAGCTCCACACTAGTTGCGATTATCACTAATAATGAGCTTCTCTCACTTAGATTCATCTCACCCATTGACTGGTCCGACCACCATCTCATACTGCTTAATAGCAATATCCTCCTCCGATCCCACTAAGCCTTAGCAGATAAACCTAAGCAACGGACTAGGAACAACAAACAAGCAGTCCCAATAACTGAATTGGAATCTGGGCTTGTGCCCAACTAATGCGTCACCCTCTCACTCAGATCTCACTGCCCTCTATAATACAACAATGACAGAAGTTCTCGACCAAGTGCCGCTGCTCAAACTAAAACAATTGTGATCAATCCAATCTAAATCTTGGTTCGAATCAGATATTAACAATAAGAGGTGACAACTCAGACAGGCAGAAAGGATATGGAGACATAGGGCCCGATTCACAGAACTAACTTAAGACAAAATCCTAAACTTACTACTTTTGGTATTCACAGAAGTTAGGATTTTGTCTTAAGTTTGTCTTAAGTCTGTCTTAAGACAAACTTAAGACAAAATCCTAACTTCTGTGAATACCAAAAGTAGTAAGTTTAGGATTTTGTCTTAAGTTAGTTCTGTGAATTGGGCCCAGAATCTCTCGATAATGCACCTAGCACTACTAACAACCGCATGACTTTCATATAAAAAGCATATTTTCAGAGAAAAAGCCTCTTTCTTTCGTAACCAACTTGACCATGCTAAGAATAGACCCATGGAGCTCTTCAACATGATCTCACTCAACCGAAAAACAAGGCCTATTTGTCTGACCCCATCCACGATAGTACAAAATCTTACCCACATCATTGTCCCATTCTGGACAAAAATCATCAATATATTTCTCTTGTTGCATACTCAAAAAACCAGGGGCAGACCTTAATGATCTCAACAACCTCAGGCCTATCTCCAACCTTCTGTTCCTAGCCAAAACTATGGAGAAGTGCATCCTACAACAACTTAACTGACATATATGGGAATTCAACCTCCATGAACCGTCCAATCAGGATTTAGTCAATGCTGTAGCACAGAAACTAAATTAAACAGAATAGCTCTCTTGTGACCTTTATTACTTCTTTGTAGGCTTGAAAACCCTCTATGAACTAACCACCACTAAACTTATTGCATGAACAGGCTGATCTTTGTATTATTATTTTTTTTTCAATGTTTGAATTGTTTTCTTCCTATTGTATTATATAACGTTAAAACCATTTTTTAATAACCACATGTTGATCATTAATTCCAAATGCGTAATTCTTACACATTGTAATACATACAATGATTGTCTTTGTTTGACAAAAAACAAATTGCCAACTGTACGAACATTTAAAGACTTGCAAGATACATATCTATAATTGTACCCCCAGCCACTTCACATTCACCTCTCATACATACCCTTCCCAAACGGAACTACATACACAGGTGGTAACAACGGGTAGAAACCTTCAAACAATTGTCGTTGTAGTGTTGTAAGTTGGGATTCCAAATCAACAGATCGACACACATTTCGGTGGGTTGAGCGATTTTGATCCACTTTCCTCAGGACCACCCATTTACATAATATGAATTATGTGGATATTTAGGGTGGTATCTGAAAAGTAATAAATATTACATTTGTAGTTGTCCACCAATGAATTCACTGCTCTTTAGAGAAATCATTTAGCAGAAACTGCCTACTTATCCTACTTGACTTATCAGCGTCATTTGATACTGTAAATCACTCAGCATTACTTGAGACACTAAAGATTCACTCTGGTATCAATGGCACAATCCTAAGATGGTTCATAGCTTACCTGCAACACTGCTCGCAACAAATTAAAATCAACACCTGTCTCCAAACCCACATTATCACTCTTGGTGTTCCCCAAAGCTCAATTCTCTCCCCTTCCATTTTCTATCTCTTTATTGAACTCCTTACAATCTCCTGATGCAAGCAGTGGTCAAATATAACCTATATGCAGATGACACTCAACTCTACTACAAAATCAAATCACCCAGTGACATCCTACATCTCAACACCACACTAATCAAGATACAAACTTGGTTTAATACCAACCACTTAAATTTGAACCCCCAAAAAACGGAACTAATTCTGTTCTTCCCCTTAAAGCAACCCTCTACCAATCCAAGACTGGCTCAAACTGGGTGATCTAAATTCCCCCTAACTGTGTCCAACTCCATAAAGTCCCTAGACGTCACCCTGGACAAAAACATGTCAATCAAAGATCTCATCAAAAACTCAGCTAAAGGGGCACTGCACACACTAAAACACCTCAGGAAAATTGAACAATTAATTCTCACCAATGATTGCAAGATGATAGTACAATCGCTAGTCCTCTATAAACTGGATCATAAGAACACCATTTTCACAAGGACGCCAACAATTCACCCCCCCCCCTAAGATCAGTTCTAAACATGGTGGCCCGGCTCCTAACAGGTGTTAAGCAGTTTGAGCACATCACACCAGTCCTCAGGAGCCTCAACTGGCTTCCCATAAAAGGAAGATGTATTTACAAGACTGCTTGCATCACATACAAAACCCTTCACACACATATCCCCAACTATCTAGACAACAACCGTATGAAAGCAGGAAGAACGAGAACTCTGAGAAACTCCAACACACTTCTTCTCATACCTCCCAAACTGAAAAGGAAATCCACCATGACTTGTTCTTTTTCTGGAAATGCAGCTAGGATTTGGAACTCACTTCCCAGAGATCTCCGATGCAGTACCTTCTTCTCCTGCTTCAAAGGGGACCTGAAACTCCTTCTCCTCAACAAATACTTTGACACACACGACAACTGAATTGTGTTCCAATAGCTCATTCTCCCTATGCCTAGATCCTTTGTGACAGTTGGTTGTTTGATTGTCCCAGCTGACTAATATGTCATGTACTCCTTTAATTCAATCTGTTCTAATTGTCTGCATACTGTAACCGCCCTAATTGCTTAACGATTCTCTTTGTCTCCATATATTCTTGTAATTGAACCTATGTATCTTGCATTTTATGTAAACCTATTTTTTTTTCATTTTATATAAAGTGCTCTTATACCTTAGGGTCTAGATAGTGCTATATCAAACCTATAAATAAATAATACATAAAGTCAACTTTAGCCAACTTCACCAATTGGCTCTATAGCCCTCTGAATAATGGCATTTAGGTAAGTGTGCTCCAGGGCCAGGGCTTGTGTGCCAGTCACTTTAGGTTTGCATGTTCTCCTTTTATACGTCCCTATAGGTCCTTTCCTTCATTTTTTTCTATCTTTTAAAAATGTTCAGCACTCAGCAGCTGTATAGACAATTCTAATGAGCTCCTTGTTTACTGCTTATTTCATCTTCAGTGCACCATTTTCCTGCTTGACCATTAATTCTAAACCAGGCAGCCATCTTCATAATATATAGTGTATCAGCGTTTTACCATTTCATGTTGATAGCCACATTCAGAAGCAACATATCATTGGATTAGTGCTTTAATTAATCACAATACACATATTTAATTTTAAAATGGCTGCTCACCTCTATGTTTAATTTTTATTTATTTCTAATTGCAAAGCACATCTGCCATGTTTATCTGGTAGAATATCACCTCTTTTCTATTATATTGCACATTTTTGGTAAATTTCTGAATGTGTTTTTTACTGTAGATGGGTGAGTGGATGAAGGTAGCAATGGGTTAGTTGGTGGATAAATGGCTATATTGTATTGTAATTTAATTTATATAGCGCCTACTACCTCTGACGAGGCATCAAAGTGCTTTTTCAGTGAGTAGCACGCTACTCCGGAACCCATAATGGATTAGTGGTGAATTAGCATAGTGAAACATGAAATTACTTTGAGCATGGGAAATGTTTGTCTGTTATTTGGATTGAGAAGGATTGTGGAGGGATAGAAGATTCAAAAGGTTTGCATTTATATAGCTCTTGCTACCCCTGATGAGATACAAATGTGCTTTTAGGCGAGTAGCACGCTACTCCGGAACCAAAAAAGATTAGTGGTGAATATGTGTTGGGAAATGTTACATTAATTTGAGCGGTGGACATGTTAGTCTGTTGATTAGATTGAAAAGGAAAGTAGAGGGATGGAAGAGGGAAGGGTTGGCGTTTATAGAATGCTTGCTACCCCTGATGAGGTGTTAAGTACTTTTTGGCGGGTAGCACGCTACTCCGGAATCTAAACAGGATTAGTGGAGAATTAGAATAGGGAAATATGAAATTAATTTGAGTGGTGAGCATGCTAGTCTGTTATTTGGATTGAAAAGGAATAGTAGAAGGGTAGAAGAGGGAAGGGTCTAGAATTCCTAATTTTGTGGAATTCATAGCAGTAGGAGTGGGTTTGGGGTGAGTAAAGAGAAGGTGGAGGGGAAAAGTCAGAGGCAAGGGTTTGCGAAAGGCTTGTTTGGGAGATCTGAAGAGTAAAAGAGGTATGATATGATGCAAGGAGAGGCAGAGGAACGAAATGTCTAGATAGGGTTATTTTGGGGATCATAGTAGTGATATGGGGTTTGGGATGAATGAGAGAGTGGAGGTAGAGGATATGTTTATAGTGGTATAGGGTGAGAAATAGGGCAGTGCATTGAAGAGAGTAGTAGAATGAGGTTTAAGATGAGTCAGAGAGTTGAGGAAGAATATTTATTGAGAAATGAGAAATGAGAAATGAGGCAGTGCATTGGAGAGAGTAGTAGAATGAGATTTGAGATGACTGAGAGTGGAGGTAGAGAGAGAAAGATAGGGCGAGATATAGGCATAGCGCATTGGATATGCTGAAGTAGAAGCAAAATAATGAGTATAAAGATACATAAGTACATGGAAGGTATATATATATATATATATATATATGACATCCAACGATCACCTCAATGGGGTATCCCTCGTCGAGTGGGGGTGGCGCGCTGCCGGTGAGGTAACCGGTGCTTAATATTCAAACAAAACGGCGTTCGAAGCGCGCACTCAGGTACCATAAGAATCCACACCAGAATGCAGGTCTGTCAAGTAAGTAGGGTTTATTCACGCCATAAGCCCTACGTGACGCGTTTCGCACCCCATGAGTGCTTGTTCACACAATAATGCTCAAAAAGTTTGCTGTTTTTACCGTGTGTCTACAGTAAACATTGACAAAGGACTCATCTGTCTTAACATAATTATGAAAGCGCCATCTTATAATGGTGTTGGCTGTATTGCATTAATGCTAAATTACTATGGTATTCAACATTAATCATATCAGATTACAGATATCCGGCGTTATAACCACAAACAAAAATTTACTGAACATTGAGTACATGTTTCGTAAAATAGATCACGTAATCAAAATTACTGACATTGTGCATTGGCCTGAACAGGTATACCTTCATGCTTGTAAATAAAGTTATAAATATTTACTCTAAACGATTAAGCTCCCGCAAGAATATGCCTTGCAAATTCAAACATATATCGCGGTCATCCAATCCCCTGCTAGCACTCATAGCACGTGATCGGCAAAGGGAACACATAGCGGTTTCCATGGTGACGTTACGTGTCCACCGGTACAAGTGTACGGCACAGTGAATGTTTACTGAGCATATGGGAATACATGAGAATGGTTGTTTACTGATCCCCCCTGGTTAGTGGGTGAAGTCCAACCATAGTTCGATATGCGAAGTTCTAATCCCCTGGCTAGTGGGGGAGGTCATGTATAGCGTGGTCAATGTCCAGGACATAACTGTCTGTCACAGTCTATGTGTCAAAACACGGTTCAGCAAGAAGTGAGCAATATGTAAAGGATCAGCCTCGAGAAAAACCCATTCCAAATACCCATAAGTGTTTCAGTGTACTGTGATACAACATAAAAAGACAACATACTTGGAGCGAAGAATGGAGAAGGCCAAGTTGAAAGGACTCGGGTACTAGGATCACAAGCCTGAGAATAAGTCCCACCCTTTCAACCTGTAGGGAAAAGTATATAAGGACCAATGTCAGAATGAGGAAAAACATTCAATCATGATAGTAAATGACAATAAATTTCATTCCTGATGTAAATGCACATTATATTCCTCATCAAGATTATGTCCATTCGGAAAACGTGTGCAGAGACCAATGATGTGTCTCGACTCTCGTTGTCTAAGTCTTAAAGCTCCATTCCCACCCCTTGTGGATAGGATTACCTGTTCAACAATATAGTACCTCAGAAGTTTGGCATTGGAAAAATGATGACTTTCAAAATGCCTAGCAATAGGGTATTGTTTGTCTCTGTTCGTGATAGCTCTAGTATGTTCCAATATACGTTGTTTGGCCATTTTTGTGGTACTGCCCACGTACCTCAGTTCACATGGGCATACTAATACATACACCACAAACATGGTCGTGCAGGTTAGAAATTGTTTTATGGTTTCCATCTTGTTGGTACTCGGATTCCAATATTCCTTAACCATATGGCTGTTCGAACAGGCTTTGCAGTGACCGCAAGGAAAAAATCCGGGGAGATCAACCCCCCGTGGTACAATGTCACTAATCATATTGTGTACCAGTAAGTCACTTAAGTTACGTCCCCTGCGGTAGGTAATGCTAGGTCTTGCTGGTATGGTACTACCTATGATGGGATCATTTTTAAGAATATCTCAATTCTTTGTGATACTTTTCTTTATTTGTTTGTAGTTACCGTTGTAATAAAGGACAATGCGGGTGACATCATTATCCTCTTTCATTGCATCATCATTCTTTTGGTTGGTTAGTAAGTTCTTGCGTTCCACTGATTTCACTTTCTCGATAGCTCTTTTAATCACCCATTTCGGATAACCTCTGTTAGTGAACCTTTGTACCATTGTTGCCTCCTCTTTTATATAGTCATCAATGGTGCTGCAGTTGCGTTTGGCCCTGAGTAGCTCCCCATAGGGGATGCTCCACTTGAGGGGCTCAGGATGACTACTCAGGGCATGCAGTAAGGTGTTACCTGCTGTCTCTTTCCGAAACAATACAGTTTTGAGTTTGTTGTTTTGTACTCTCACCTTGATATCCAAATATTCAATCTCCCTATCACTGATGTTACTCGTTAGAGTGATATTGTTGCTGTTGTTGTTCAATTTGGAGATGAAATCAATGGCCATGTTTTTACTGCCCTTCCAGATCACAAAAATGTCATCTATGTATCTTAGCCACATAGTGACATTACGAAAATCTTCCTGCACATCTGGTCTATTTTTGATGTCAGCCTCCCATGCGCCCATGAACAAGTTGGCAAAGCTCGGGGCAAAGCATGTGCCCATCGCTGTGCCATGCAATTGGACATAGATGTCATCATTGAACAGGAAGTAATTGTTGACTAGACAGTGTCTCATCATGTCTAAAATCATAGTTGTATGTCCCAAATATTTGATGTTGCGAGTTTTCAGAAATCTGGCGCATGCCTCTATACCTTGATTGTGTTCTATAGAGGTGTATAGTGAGCTAACATCAAGCGTTATGAGCAGTAGATCCTTTTCCCACTTAATATCCTTGATCTTATCAAGGAAATCTTTGGTGTCACGTACATATGTGGGTAGGTTTCTGACATATTCCTGTAGAAAGTAGTCCACGTATCTGGAGATGTTTTCCAGTACACTCCCTCTGGACGAAATGATGGGTCTGCCTGGGGGATTATGTTTGCATTTGTGCACCTTTGGAAGCAGGTATAGAATTGGGAGGATTGGAAAGTCACGTTTTAGATAGCAATATTCCTCCCACTCAATCCATCCTTTATCTTTCCAATCTGACAGTTTATCCCAGATTGTGGTGATACTCAGATTGTATTCCACTCTGTTGCTTTTTCTGTATGTTTTTTCATCCATGAGCTGCCTCATAGCTTCCCCTATATACATTTCTTTGGGTAGAATTACAATATTACCACCCTTGTCTGCAGGACGGATGGTAATACTGTCATCTTCAGCTAATTCCATCATAGCTGATTTTTCTGCTGATGTAAGATTATGTTTGAAAGTTTTCATTTTTCTCTGCCAGTTCTGGCTTCTGTACTGAAGAAGTTCCTTCCCAACCATATCTTGAAAGGTGTCTATGTTATCATGATATAGCTTGGGGGTAAAGGTGGATCGGGGTTTGAAATTGCTCCTGGTACTGTTATCATGTTGTATCTCAAGGGCTTCTAGGATACGTTTGGCTTCCAAACTTATATCATGATCATCCATTTCCTCATTGACTTCATCCAAAGCCAATAAATTGTCTATATCCCCAATGATCAAGTTATCTTCCATCTCTCTAGTGTCACTTGTGCCAATATTCCTGCTTCTAGATGGTTTCAATACATGCCACTTTTTAAGTTCCAGTTTGCGACAGAACTTAAATAGATCAATTTTGTTGTTTACATAGTTCATAGGTACAGAGGGACAGAATGAAAGACCTAAACAAAGAGTGCGTTTGTCTTTCATACTAATGTCTCTTGAGGAAAGATTAAGAGCAAGAGCAAGAGGCCAAGTGGGAAACAAGAAGGGCCAAAACAAGAAATATTGAATATGGATGAAGACCAGGTAAATTGTACTATTATTAATCTTTCCTCAAGAGACATTAGTATGAAAGACAAACGCACTCTTTGTTTAGGTCTTTCATTCTGTCCCTCTGTACCTATGAACTATGTAAACAACAAAATTGATCTATTTAAGTTCTGTCGCAAACTGCAACTTAAAAAGTGGCATGTATTGAAACCATCTAGAAGCAGGAATATTGGCACAAGTGACACTAGAGAGATGGAAGATAACTTGATCATTGGGGATATAGACAATTTATTGGCTTTGGATGAAGTCAATGAGGAAATGGATGATCATGATATAAGTTTGGAAGCCAAACGTATCCTAGAAGACCTTGAGATACAACATGATAACAGTACCAGGAGCAATTTCAAACCCCGATCCACCTTTACCCCCAAGCTATATCATGATAACATAGACACCTTTCAAGAAATGGTGCGGAAGGAACTTCTTCAGTACAGAAGCCAGAACTGGCAGAGAAAAATGAAAACTTTCAAACATAATCTTACATCAGCAGAAAAATCAGCTATGATGGAATTAGCTGAAGATGACAGTATTACCATCCGTCCTGCAGACAAGGGTGGTAATATTGTAATTCTACCCAAAGAAATGTATATAGGGGAAGCTATGAGGCAGCTCATGGATGAAAAAACATACAGAAAAAGCAACAGAGTGGAATACAATCTGAGTATCACCACAATCTGGGATAAACTGTCAGATTGGAAAGATAAAGGATGGATTGAGTGGGAGGAATATTGCTATCTAAAACATGACTTTCCAATCCTCCCAATTCTATACCTGCTTCCAAAGGTGCACAAATGCAAACATAATCCCCCAGGCAGACCCATCATTTCGTCCAGAGGGAGTGTACTGGAAAACATCTCCAGATACGTGGACTACTTTCTACAAGAATATGTCAGAAACCTACCCACATATGTACGTGACACCAAAGATTTCCTTGATAAGATCAAGGATATTAAGTGGGAAAAGGATCTACTGCTCATAACGCTTGATGTTAGCTCACTATACACCTCTATAGAACACAATCAAGGTATACAGGCATGCGCCAGATTTCTGAAAACTCGCAACATCAAATATTTGGGACATACAACTATGATTTTAGACATGATGAGACACTGTCTAGTCAACAATTACTTCCTGTTCAATGATTACATCTATGTCCAATTGCATGGCACAGCGATGGGCACATGCTTTGCCCCGAGCTTTGCCAACTTGTTCATGGGCGCATGGGAGGCTGACATCAAAAATAGACCAGATGTGCAGGAAGATTTTCATAATGTCACTATGTGGCTAAGATACATAAATGACATTTTTGTGATCTGGAAGGGCAGTAAAAACATGGCCATTGATTTCATCTCCAAATTGAACAACAACAGCAACAATATCACTCTAACGAGTAACATCAGTGATAGGGAGATTGAAAATGTGGATATCAAGGTGAGAGTACAAAACAACAAACTCAAAACTGTATTGTTTCGGAAAGAGACAGCTGGTAACACCTTACTGCATGCCCTGAGTAGTCATCCTGAGCCCCTCAAGTGGAGCATCCCCTATGGGGAGCTACTCAGGGCTAAACGCAACTGCAGCACCATTGATGACTATATAAAAGAGGAGGCAACAATGGTACAAAGGTTCACTAACAGAGGTTATCCGAAATGGGTGATTAAAAGAGCTATTGAGAAAGTGAAATCAGTGGAACGCAAGAACTTACTAACCAACCAAAAGAATGATGATGCAATGGTAGAGGATAATGATGTCACCTGCATTGTCCTTGATTACAACGGTAACTACAAACAAATAAAGAAAAGTATCACAAAGAATTGGGATATTCTTAAAAATGATCCCATCATAGGTAGTACCATACCAGCAAGACCTAGCATTACCTACCGCAGGGGACGTAACTTAAGTGACTTACTGGTACACAATATGATTAGTGACATTGTACCACGGGGGTGGATCTCCCCGGATTTTTTCCTTGCGGTCACTGCAAAGCCTGTTCAAACAGCCATATGGTTAGGGAATATTGGAATCCGAGTACCAACAAGATGGAAACCATAAAACAATTTCTAACCTGCACGACCATGTTTGTGGTGTATGTATTAGTATGCCCATGTGAACTGAGGTACGTGGGCAGTACCACAAAAATGGCCAAACAACGTATATTGGAACATACTAGAGCTATCACGAACAGAGACAAACAATACCCTATTGCTAGGCATTTTGAAAGTCATCATTTTTCCAATGCCAAACTTCTGAGGTACTATATTGTTGAACAGGTAATCCTATCCACAAGGGGTGGGAATGGAGCTTTAAGACTTAGACAACGAGAGTCGAGACACATCATTGGTCTCTGCACACGTTTTCCGAATGGACATAATCTTGATGAGGAATATAATGTGCATTTACATCAGGAATGAAATTTATTGTCATTTACTATCATGATTGAATGTTTTTCCTCATTCTGACATTGGTCCTTATATACTTTTCCCTACAGGTTGAAAGGGTGGGACTTATTCTCAGGCTTGTGATCCTAGTACCCGAGTCCTTTCAACTTGGCCTTCTCCATGCTTCGCTCCAAGTATGTTGTCTTTTTATGTTGTATCACAGTACACTGAAACACTTATGGGTATTTGGAACGGGTTTTTCTCGAGGCTGATCCTTTACATATTGCTCACTTCTTGCTGAACCGTGTTTTGACACATAGACTGTGACAGACAGTTATGTCCTGGACATTGACCACGAGATACCTGACCTCCCCCACTAGCCAGGGGATTAGAACTTCGCATATCGAACTATGGTTGGACTTCACCCACTAACCAGGGGGGATCAGTAAACAACCATTCTCATGTATTCCCATATGCTCAGTAAACATTCACTGTGCCGTACACTTGTACCGGTGTACACGTAACGTCACCATGGAAACCGCTATGTGTTCCCTTTGCCGATCACGTGCTAAGAGTGCTAGCAGGGGATTGGATGACCGCGATATATGTTTGAATTTGCAAGGCATATTCTTGCGGGAGCTTATTCGTTTAGAGTTATTATTTATAACTTTATTTACAAGCATGAAGGTATACCTGTTCAGGCCAATGCACAATGTCAGTAATTTTGATTACGTGATCTATTTTACGAAACATGTACTCAATGTTCAGTAAATTTTCGTTTGTGGTTATAACGCCGGATATCTGTAATGTGATATGATTAATGTTGAATACCATAGTAATTTAGCATTAATGCAATACAGCCAACACCATTATAAGATGGCGCTTTCATAATTATGTTAAGACAGATGAGTCCTTTGTCAATGTTTACTGTAGACACACGGTAAAAACAGCAAACTTTTTGAGCATTATTGTGTGAACAAGCCCTCATGGGGTGCGAAACGCGTCACGTAGGGCTTATGGCGTGAATAAACCCTACTTACTTGACAGACCTGCATTCTGGTGTGGATTCTTATGGTACCTGAGTGCGCGCTTGGAACGCCGTTTTGTTTGAATATATATATATATATATATATATATATATATATATATATATATATATATATATTACACACACGAGCAGGTAGAAGCCCCAAAGGAGTTCCACCACAAGGAAATACGTGGTTTGCCACTTTTATTCAATGACTTGCAAGCAGGTAGCACAACAGACAAAGGCATCAGTTCAATTAAAGCGCCAGTACAGTCAGAGCGCCAAACATGTTTCCGGATTCCAATCCTCCCTTCTTCGGTGGCAACTGGCGATGCATGTGAGAAGTGAGCAACGTTTTTCGAGCACTTGAAATAATCAACATCACCTGCCAAAGTGGGCGTGGCCCTTCGCAGAGCCCTCTGGTCAATGCAGTGCTTCGAAATATTTCCATGTGCGTGCGCTCATTACTTCATGCCATAAAAAATGTTGTGTGTTTCACTGTACTGAGAAAAGCTTGTGAGGGATTTATGACTGTTATATATGGTATCTGGAGTAGTGTATCTTACCCCCCTTACTAGCTGGAGGTATGTAGTAACTGATGAATTCTTGTCCTGCTTTTATTCCTAGGATTAATGTTTTATCTTAAAATACTATGATGCACTGCTGTTTTTTTGTTTTATGGCCCCCTGTGATGAATTGTTTTTTATATTCCTTCTTAAATTGATCGGTACTTCTTTGGAACATTTGTATTAATTGAAAAGCTATTTTTTGTATACACCTGAACTATTCAATAAAACATTTTTTTTAAAGGAGTAGTGTGTCTTAAGGCCTAGTGTTGCTGGACCCTGTGAAACAAGACAAACTATTTTTTCACCCACATTTTGCTTCAATGTATATTTTGTGAGCACCAGGGTTTGATTTTTTTGGGAGTTTGTGCTCTAGTAATAGTACTAATGATTTCAAAGATATATGGGGTATAAAGATAAGACAGGACACCAATATCTATATTTTTTCTAATATTAGTGTTCCTCTTGGCTACAAGGGGACTTATATATATTTTTTCTTCAGATTTTTCATCTCAGTGTGTATTTAAATCCAGTTAGTTGCTTGAGGAACCTGGTGACTTTTTTAAGAAAGACATGCTCGCAGGAAGGCGAATGTCACATGATTTGACCAATCAAATGTGAGCAGTATTTGATACTAAGATGATAGAATAGTTGATGTTGTTTGATGAAACAACAGCACAGAGTTAAGTTTCAACAATCCTCATTTTTCTGATTTTGTTTTTGGTGCAGGCCTTAGACAAATATGGCGGAATTGACTATCTGTTCTCGAGCGCATCCATGGAACCACTAAGCAAGGAAATCTTGGAGACAACAGAAGAAGATTGGGATGCGGTAATGTAACAGGGGTCACAATGCAACCTGCTTGGAGAGTTTGGCTTTCACTGTACCATATTGGGCTTCAAAAAGTGGTCTGTTATGTTACCACATTCCTCCAAAATGAAATTCTTGTGTAATGAATTGCCTTCAAGGTTTAGGTTCTATATAGACCTTGACAAGTTGAGAGGTGTGAGATTTCCTCTTACTCCCGGAGTATTGGACAACAGCTCATCCAGTACTATTAAATCATCTAACAAGTGAAAAACATATACAAGTCATATACTAGATTACAAATGACGTTGCTTTTTTCAAAAACCTGCCCAATTATATCAGCACAACATTTTCATAACAGTTGCTGTTTATTTAGGAATACTGTCCAAAGCTCATTGAAGTAGCCCCTACGTATTGGAAGTATCTATGGTATAGTTGCAGCATGCACCCCTGAATGGGACCACATCTCTTTAACATCAATGTGTTGTATCAGATGTATCCAATGTCTCAGGTTTTTTTCCCTGTGCCTTAAGGACTATACTAACAAAATACATTAAGTCTTGAAAATTAAATACTGATCAAAATGATTTTGATGACCCCATTGAATGGGTTTGGTTCTAAAACTAATATATTTCCAACATGGCACCATATAATAGAAACTTGATAATGAGGCAGAAAACAGATCAAGCCCATGCAAGACTCTGCTGATGTTTAAATATTACAACAGAGAGATCTCTCTGACAAAAACAAGGCCCTCACACATATCGAGATGTTGCATGCTTCATCATTGGGATTCCCATACCCTGAACCGAAATGAGTTGAAGGTGGGCTCAACCAAACAAAGGGGCCCATTAGGATGGCACCCTAGCGCAGCCGGGACCGGTTGCCAGTGGTGCGGCAGACCGGTGGCGGTTGCATCCTCCATTCCCAGCATTGTGGCGTGCGGTGCTCAAAGCACCACCCGCCACCAAGCTGCGAATGCACTGTGTGCATTGTCATGCACAAGGTGACAGGCAACGTAAAGTGCCTGCCACCATGTCCATGACAATGCAGGGGGGTACTATGGGTACCCCCCATGTTCACCCCCACCCCCCAATACCCTGGGGACCCGCAACGGGCCCCTGTAAGTGCATTCCGCATGCCTTTCGCTACGGAAAGGCATCTTCCTGCTCCCACGCTAATATGGATGGCGGGGTCTAGCAGACATCACCACCATATTAAACCTTTTTCCTCCAAGTCGACTTGTCCACCGGGCAGAAAATAGGCAGATTCCGTTCCGCCGAGGTACCCCCGCCATACTAATATGGTGGGGGGGAAATGGGTGGTGGGCGGGGAAGAATATAGGGCGGATCGCCTCCGCCATGCAGGCGGTGCCTATCCGCCCTACATCATAAAAGACTCTCAAGTGTGGGAGCAATGGTTTTTGTTAGGTGTGGAGTATATATTCTTTATTGATGAATGCCCATTTGGATTAAAAATAAAAATACAAATATGAACCCAGATACATTAGTAACCCTGTTATCCCTACATAGTCAACATGTTTTGGACATCCTGTATACACCTAACAAAGTCAGCGGCCTTCTTCAGGATCTAAATTCTCTGGTTAATCAATTAGCAGACAACCTCCACTAGGATGGAATATGCTGTCTGCCTCAGTTCTGCTTCCCAATATGTAGCCTATAGGATTGACTAATAAATCCTAATGTTTGTGAAAATATAAAAGGTGTAAGATAGTTACTTTTATATCACTGTACTGCCGAGAGCAATACTCTGAATAAAAGGAAAACTTACCTTACCTGGGGAACCCACAGGAGTGGGATATTTACTCCAAGAGTCTGATGCCTCAGCGAAATTCCGGTGGAGTCCAGTGTGTGTCCTGTGATTTTGTTGGTTCTGTGTCGAGTTGGGTTAGTCCAGGGTTGTTCAGGATTTTGAGGAGTGCTATAGAGCAGGGACTGGTTCTCTCTTCTAGGTGGAAGTTGAGGTCGCTGAGAAGTATGAATTCTCTAGATGTGATAATAAAAAGGGCGTTAAAGTCAGTGATGAGGCTGGTGAAGGTAGCTTGGTGGTCGATAGATGGGTGAAGTTGATAGAGATTTGCAGCTTGAAGTGTAAGTGTCCCATGATTGGGGTGGCACTCTCCGAGGATATTGAACATCTGATTGAGTCTTCGTAGATGACTGCGAGACCTCCTCTTGTCTTGTGAGGGCAGTCCTGTGTTGCGGTTGTTTAGCCTACTGGGATTGTCGCAGCTATGTTGGGATCCTAGTATGGAGTTGAGCTAGGTTTCCACGAGGAAGAGGCGGTCCAGTGCATTGTTGCTCAGCAGGTCATAGATTTTGGTTGCATGTTTGCAAAAAGATTGTGTGTTGAGTAGCTTGCATATGAGTGAGCATTTTAGGGTGTGGGTTTGCCATAGCGTGTGTTGTTAGATGTGGGTGATGTTTGCATAGGCTGCTGCAGGAGAATCAGCAGTGGCTGCAAAGGTAGGCACCTATCATGGTGTGTGTAGTGGGTCAACAGCAACGGGAGTAGATGCATCACAGGTGAAGTGATTAGGCTTAATAACTGGGAGACCATTGAACAGGCTTTGTGGCTCTGGGTGCAGTCCAGTCGCGGATGGGCGCAGACTTTGGTGTTGCAGTGGTGTGGACACGAAGGAGCCATCATAATAGAATGTATGGTTTAAAATATTTTTCACAATAGATTCTAGTTTATTTCACTGCAGGAAATACACTGATGCACTCTATCTACAGGTGTTTCTCCCATGTGGATGTCATCATCATTGTTCTGAGTTCCTTCACCTTCCCCCTATACTACACCTTCTTTTTCGTGTTTTTTGTCACTATTCTGTGTCTTGGAAGAGTGGCTTCTTTTGCTTGTATGAGTAGACTGTAACCTAGATGTGATCTAAGTTTCTGTGGCCCATCTTCTTCACTTTTTTAAACCCCCACCACATCTGCAGCTTTCCTCTGAGCCCTGACCCTTCCTGCCTGCATCTTCACATTGTTTCTTACCGCAGAGGACTGCAAACAATAAAATGTCCCTTGCAATGGCTACAGTGAAAAGAAGCTTTTAAACAAGATCATGGAGAAAATCATTTTTAAATCAATCAGATGATGCTTCACATTGTGTGATTTCACCCACATTATTCTTAAATCTATTGTATAGTTTACTTATATGTGTCTGATGTAACTCTGTGATAATTTGAGTCTTTAAACTTGCAGATGAGTTATGGGGAGAGCAGATGGATATACAGTTTGATCTTGTATGGTTGGACTCATTCAAAACCCTTCACATAGTAGTAAAACCTGCTTGGTTGAAGCGGAATCATTTGTTTACGGCCCATAGAGCATATTTCTCCCCTCTTAAGTTATCGACATTTTTGAAAGGGAAAGTATGCAATAAATGTGGGATGGTTGAAGCATCAGACGTTCATATGTTTAAGGATTGTCCTTCCATCTGGCCCTTTTGGGAAAATGTGCGAAAGACTCTTGAGTCCATCTTGAAAGTACCACTAGACATCGATCTGCCTCTGATAATCTTCGGCCTTAATGATAACATTATTGGATCTGCTAGAACTCTGTTATTCTATGCAATTGTAATGGCTAGGAGATAAATCTGCAAGTATTGGGTGGATCCAGTCCCACCAAACCACTCAGAATGGCTGACCTCACTATATGGAGTATCCAAGATGGACATGGCTAGATCATGCAGCCAGAAAAAAATAGCTTTTTGGGACTTGCTGATGCAGTGGAAATAGAGAGCCCGGGTGGCTTTTTTTTTTCTTCTTCTCCCGGGTCCTATCATTATGCCTTTTTGGATACTCTTTGAACTACTGTATGCTCACAGGCCATAGATATGGTTCATCAGGTCTGTAAAGACCGAGTTGAAGTAAAACCTAACCTCAACCCTTGACATTCTCCCGACCTATTAAACATACCTATGCTTGAGTCAACATAAGAATGCTAAAGACTCCTGAGCTCAATCAGTAAGGCTATGAATGGACGGTTAGATTTATCAAGAGGGTTAAAGGCGAATGAGGACAAAAAAAAAGACAAAAAAAAGAGTGGGGAGTGTCTGATTTCTGAACCAACATATAATATTCGTCTTGGAGTGTTTGGACTGTATGCACAATCCATCCTCGAACTCCCTGCCTAGCTCACCGCTCTCTTACAGGCACTCTACTGTCATTTACCAGAGGAAATCAGACTGGGATTTCTCTTCTGCATTTCACATGTGAATGCAATTCTCTGAAATACTCCCTTCCGCCATTCGTACCTGAGCTGAGTCAACCTTGCCAAGTACCACACATTAAGGGTTACACCAGCGGTGGCTGGTGAAGTTTGTGACTGGCAGGGCACGGCTTGGCCTTGGGAGGGAGAAGGGGGTGCACGTTAAAGGTGCATGGAACTTTTTGGGGAGGCTAGTCTCCATGTACTCTGCAACTCTTATTTAACAAAAATGGGATAAAAATGATGCTTTTTACAGCCCAATTTTTTTAAATAAAAAGACCAAAAGTGATGACTTTATAATGATATTGCATAAATTGGCCATAACTATATATTCAGCCAGTACATGCGAGAGAGCAAATAGCTTTCAAGTTGGTCCATAATACAAATGAGAGGGGACCCTCACACAACTAAAGGTGCACTGCAAATCAGTAGAGTAAAAGACTCCCCTTGGGATCAAATTGACACACTGTCAGTACAATCAATCCCTTGCTACAAGCAGCCGCTCATTTCAGTAACCTAAAGCACATACCACTAGAGAGGAAATGTATATAAAGCTTTAATATCTTGAGTAAGCATGGGCGGAAAATCCGTTCCGCTTGCGGATTTCGCGGATTTTCGACAAACCGCAAACTCTCGCAAATTTACAGAAAATCCGCAAATTTGCACGCAGCGGATTTTTTTGCTTGGTGATACAATATTGCGGCGTGCGGCGTTCACTTATCGTCATTCAGCGTTTGCCGAGTTGTTTTTCTCGATATTTTGCGAGTGCTGCACCATTTTGGATCTTGCTGCGGGATCCCGCGGGAGTTTGGCGACGCATCGCGAGAGTTCGCAATTGCGAACATGTAGATGCGGCAGGCAGCAACAATCTCGCACTCGCGAAATTACAAAATTTGCAATTCTGCACAAGAAATCCACCAGCAAGCAGCATAAACCTTCTGAAAATGATGATTTTTATCAGAATAACTCCTCAGGTTGACATTTGCCTGCACTTTTTTTTGCAAGGAGTCCATTTTTTTTGGGGGGGGGAGGAAGGAAGTGCCCCACAGAAAAACAAGTTTTGCAAAACTGAAAGCACTCAGCAGGTGCAAAAGTTCAAACTCATCATTAGTAACCATTCTCTGTAGTGCATCCTGAGGGGCCCCTCCAGAGTTCAGTTGCCTACTTGCAACTATTCTATGACCCTGCTCTGACCCTCACAGCAGGCTCATAGAATAGCTACAAGTAGGCCACAAAGGTCCTGGGGAAAAAAAATTGCACTGCAATAGAAAGCAAATTACAGATAAGGAAGCAGGTGCCAGACAGGAAGTTTAAATTCAGTGACACAATAATCAACCCCAAATTAATTCATGTCAGTTGAAGCCGGGCAGGTGTGCTTGCTTTCCCCCCTCCATAATCTACAGTGATGAACCAGAAATTAATTCATGTCAGTTGAAGCTGGGCAGGTGTGCTTGCTTTTCCCCCCATAATCTACAGTGATGAATCAGAGGGTGGCAGTGATGTACCAGAGGGTGGCATGGGTGAATCAGAGGGTGGCAGTGGTGAAACAGAGGGTCCTTTGAACCTGTGATGATGAACGAGACGTAGAAACAACAAAGTTGCGACCGTTGCGAGCCGACAAGTAAGTTCGCAATTGCGAACTGGTACAAAACCCTTGCGAACTGGCAGAAACCCTTGCGAACACAAAAAAAATCCTCAAATTCGCGAGATTTTTTGATTTTTGCGGATTGCGAATTCGCAAATACGCAAATTCGCGAACGCCAGATTCGCAAAATTCGCCCATGCTTATTCTTGAGGACTGTATATAAATACTCAAACGGTTTCTTATAATCACATAGTGCATATAGGAACCATATGAATTAGAAACACTCTCATAAGTTAAAATCAATCCCTTTTCAAGTCCCCACCCGTATCTTCGCAACAAAATACAATCAAATAAAAAACCTATATTATAAAACAATAACCAAATGGGAGACCCCTTAAGAACAGTGTTGCAGCATCTGTTTGAGATGCTGATCCATTATTTCGTAACCAACAAGAGTCCTGACGGAATTAACGTTTTTCATCTAGAATCCCTCATTTTAGTCAGATTCAGCATATAAATACGGTGGACTAAAACCAAATTGCGGCCATCTTCTTTGGTCTGAACTTCCCTCAGATTAGGAATAAAAGTTAATGTAGTGCTTAAAAAAATACATATAAAGACGAATCAGAAACCATTGGGTGTCTTATCATCACAACGAGCTCTATGTCAAACCTCAACCTGGTGACATTTAAAAATGTATAAGTCTCCCATAGTATGTGTCATGTGGGGCACCACCTTGGAGTGTCAAACAAAACCCCACTCTACTCCAATCAGTGCTTCCACATCCTATATCTGGCTTCTTGTTTTGAATGAGGGTTATATTTTGAATAAAGTCAAATAACACCTACTCAAAGTACACAATATGGTTACTTGTGTTGAGCTTTATTATTACATTCCACTAGGTTATTACTGCTGCTATAGGACCGAACCAACTTCCAGACTGTGCATGCAATTTGGCTTTCTCCACTCCTAGATCAGTGAATGGTAAGCATCCCTAACAGGTGTGTTCCATATTTCTTTCAGTCCACCAAAGGGTGAAGGATACACTCCCTCTCTATTATTGCAAATGGGTTCTATATTTTACCATAATAATGCAGTCCCTATCCTTCCTGTTGTTAAGGTCTCATCTACTGGTTCAAACCTCACCACGTACAACTGTTCTCTCATCTTCCTACATGCCTGTACACTACCTCCTCTTCTCCTACATTTGATTTTTTTCTGGGACAAACCACCTAAATGCATTGGCAATATGCCCCATCACCACAAAGTGATCGACCAAGGGTGCATTCGTTTTAGATGTCCTTATTGCTCGACTGAGACTGGATGCTGCTGATTATAGAAACAGTTCAGGAAGTTTTTATAGTAGAAGGACAAGTGATTGAGGAACTTGAAGTGAGTCTGAGAGAAGGCACTGCCTTAGATGAGGCAAAGAGGAAACTGGAGGAAATTCATCAAAATATGAATGGATATCGGGAATACCTGATTAATAAGAAAACCATGAAATTGAAGCAGGATATAAATAGGTTCAGTTATGAAGTGACATGCCCATACCTTAACAAGAACTACTATTTGGAGAAGCAGGAACAGGGATGGGAAAGACAGCCACGGGGAAGATTCCCATTTACGAGGAAGCCCAAACATGTGACCTACTCTGAGTCTTCTGGTTCCAGCAGTGAGGAGGAAGACCATAGTAGAGCCGAACATGTGGCCCAAACTTCTACTAAATAATATATTATTTTAGAACAAAGGCAGAGGAGAGGCCAGAGAAACTACTCAAACAGAGGGAGGGGCCAGCCCCTGAGGACTCAATCTAGGAGAAACCAGCCCCCTCAATAACACATAAGAACCAGCAGCTAAATATATTACAGATAGAGACAGCACTCATTGTTGACCTTTCCAGTAGAACACTCAGTGGTATAGAAGAAGAGGTTTTGGAAGTGGTTTATATGTTTCTTTGGATACCTTCTCTCCCTTAGTTTCTTCTTTAAGCATGCTTAAAAAAATCATTCAACAGGGAGCAGTTCCTCCGGAGACGGAGTAACTGCACAAAGGGTATATTGTCCTTTTGAGATTCAGGGTTATAGCTAGAGTAATGTAACAGGGTATTCTTGTTGTGGGGTTTGTGTATAATTCCTCCTCCAAATGCCTCTCTGTTACTTTAATCATTATATCCAGAAAGTCTTCCATTTCAGAGTGACCCATGAATGCCAATTCAAAGACTCCACAATATTTCACACAGTCAATTAGTTTTTATAATATATAACAGTTCTTATGAACCTACTTATTCTGGTTGATTACTTCTTTGTAGTAGGCTTCATTTATCTGCAGTGCAATATTTGATTTTCCAAACAAAGATAACGTTATTACATTGATCAAGTGGGAATCACTGGAATCGTGTCTCTTTATTTTTCTGCCAGTTGTTTTAGGTCAGTAACCCCTGTTCTAGTTCAGCTAACTTCACCCCCAAAGAGCAAGCAGGGGAAACAGAACACAGCATTTTTCGAATTGCTGGCAGTACACCACTCCATTTTATCAAACCATGTTTATGTAAACCTGTGTAAGTAACCTGTTGTATCTTGTATCTTCCTGCTGCTCAGCTTGTTTGCATGAGAAATTGTATTTGACATGTTGTCAATGTTTAATTTGATTCTTTTTAATTTCCCAACGAAGGGAGATATGTTGTATCTTGTATCTTCCTGCTGCTCAGCTTGTTTGCATGAGATGTGGAATGTTGGATGCTTGGAATGTTAGTGTGTTATGATTGTCAGTTGGATGAGGGCTGAGCAGCAGGACAGCTGCTCCTGATGGGGTTAACGTTACAACGTATTACTTTTCATCTTAATCAATAAAGTAACTTGCTTAATCAACAAGGAAGATCCAGCTTCTTATTGATTACATCATAACCCTTAGCTCAGTCTTTTGTAGACTGCTCAATGTTTATTTCAGGTTTAGCCGGTCCTAGTGCTTTCACCCAAAATGTACTGCAGCAGAATTACTTTCCTTATATAATGTGTCTCAAAGTAAAGCAGCTAAAGGTACACCGAGTACTAGAAATCTACTGGACCAGTACAGTACAAACAGAGACAGACACTCGTGCCCTGTTTCAGACTGTGCAAAACTGCCATTACCTTATGCATGCTACCATCCCGGCATCATTCTTACTCACCGTTCAGGGTTCGGAGACAGAATATTTCTGGAGGCTTTACTGACATACTGTCAGATGTAGGCCCACTGAGTGGGACAACAACAGCCTAAGACCTTAACACTCTCTCTCACCTGCATCCACTCTGATGCAGGTGGAAGGCAGAGGTCAGAGACACACTGGTTGCATCCACGCTCTGCAGGCTATTAAGGCCTACGTTTTGGGGACAGTTCTGAAACGCCCCACCTGTTTAGGTCCTCGAAAGCAGACACATTTTGATTACTTTCATTGAATAACTGTATTTTGGAGAAAAAAACTATGTGTGACAGGAGCTTTTCTCCCTAGCAATGTTACCAACGTTTACCATCAGGGTATTCTCAGCTTTCCACTTCACCGTTTTTATTTTCCTCTCCATCACCTTTTCCATCGCTCTTTCCCTACATCCACCATCCTTATCCTTCCCATTCACTCCAGTACAGTGCTTGACCTATGCTGGTGACAACACAGAATTGGCTCTCCTCCTTTTAATCATTCAAAATGAGTTTTTCATTTAGTACCATGTGGTGTCACCCCATAAACTTCAAATGTTCAGACATCCAATCCTTCCCAGAACTTCTTGCTAATTGTATAGCTTTCTTAACGGTGCAACTAATCCTTTCCACTGTGCCATTGGTTTCTGGATAAAACAATGCTGAATATTTGTGTATAATCCCTGTTCCGTGTAAAAACTCCTGCATTTCTCTTTAAACAAACCGGACACACTGATTCAGGCAGCCCTTCTCTTGCAAACACCTGAGATCAAAAATCTATCACCTTCTGTGAAGTGACTTAATTCACAACCATCAGTTCTGGCCACCTGGAATAAGGGTCCAGCAAAGCAATAATACATTAGCCCCTTGTCATTCAGAGATTCTAAAATATCTAACTTCACTTCATTCCACACTGTTTTAGGCAAAACCCTCACTATCATGCAGTGTTCTCATGTCTTACATACCTTGTCACTTAGACAGCACTCTTTACACCCCCTCTCCTCTCTCTCTACTACTCTATCCATTGCGGGCCGCAATAAATCGTTCGCCAAAGCTCTTTTTATCCGGAAATTCCCTGATGACCCTCATGCACCTTCTTCACCAACATCCTTTTCACCGATTCTGGGGGAATCAACCTAGTACCTCTAAACACAACTCCTTTTCACCTGACAATCCCACCCGCTAAATAAAGTGCAGGACAACCGTCTCAAGAAGAAGTTGGATTATTCCAAAATGCAGGCTCTATTCACAGCTATGGCTGGAGCTCCAAATGACCTTCCAACATTCCACAATCCATCCATCAACACCACTGAAACCTTCTTCACCACAGATTCTGCATTCCACCACTCACATCAAGATACCACACATTCACATCATGATGGCCTGCAAGCTGGGCCTGGAGGAATTCACTTGTTGCATTGGGGACCCAGAGTCGTCTGGCAACGTCCTTGATTTCTAGTTGGATACATTGTATCCACTGCTATCAGGAGTGGGCCTGGGCCTCTCAGTCACTTGACATCATGTAAAACTTGATCATCGTGTATCTTACAGTCCAAGAAACAGCATGAAGTGCCTTGGTCCAGGTAGCAGCGCTAGTGAATGTTTTATTTCCTTGTGGCACACTCCCAAACAAGTGGTTCCTCGGCTCGCATAACCCTGTGGACACTGAGGTGATTAGCATCTGCATGCAAAAACACCAGATGATAGACAGAATGCTGAACAAATCAAACAGTGAAACCTTCTTGGTTGGAAACATCAATAAGAACTTGCCATTAAATTAGACCCCAGTAGCTCAGAACTGGCCATGGGTATTGGCAATACGCATTTCAAAGATGCTATGCTTGGAAAGTTTCCAGACATTTTTTGTAAAAAAATTGGGCCATTTAAAAAACTTAAAACACAGAATAATTAAAAAAAGAATGAAATGCCTGTGGTAAATAAAGCGAAAAAACATTTCTCATTTAATGCGTCTGGCCTTTGGAAAATGAATTGAACAAATTAGTTTCACAAGGTGTAATCGAGCCCATTGAGAGTTTGCTTTGGCTTGCCCCCGTCGTCCTCGCACAGAAGACGGGCGGGAAAGGTATCCATTTGTGTGTGGACTTCAAAGATCTAAACAACAGCATATGGGCCAACAGGTTTCCCCTGCCAAAGATTAATGCCAAGTATGATTGGTAATGCAAGATACTTAAGCGTGCTTGATCTTTCCTCAGCTTATCATCAAACTGAACCTCACCCTGAATCCAAATCCCTTACGTCATTCATCACGCTGTTTGGTGCCTTTCAGTTCCGCAGAATGCCTTTTAGTCTGGCATCTGCGGCAGCTGTCTTTCAAAGAGTGATGCATCAGTTGTTGAACAATATTGAACATGTTCCTTATTTCCAAGATCCCATGTTGATTCTTGGTGATTCAGACAGTAGTCATAATGTCACTTTGGATGCTGTTCCTAATACTCTGAGGAATGTGGGGTTGACCATTAAGGCAGACAAGTGAAGTTTTTGTGTTCAATCTGTGAATTACTTGGGTCACAACAATTCCAAAAAAGGAATTAAACAAAAATATGAGTTACTGGATGCAGTCAAATAGGCACCCCCTCCCACGAATAAGGAGAAACTCACATCGTTTTTGGGGTTAGCAGAGTATATGGCGAAATACGTGAAGGATTTTGCTGACCACACTGCGCCCATGAGGAATCTTTTAAAAAAAGGTGTCTGCTTTGAGTGGGATCGAAATTGTGGAAAAACCTTTGATTCGGTTAAGTGAGCCGTATTGGAGGCTACTCATTTAGGACATTTTGACACAACAAGGAAAACCATTGTTTCCACAGATGCAAGTGGGAAGGGGATATGAGCATCCCTGGTGCAAGTGGTGGAAGGCAAAGAAAGAGTCAGCGTTTGCCTCAAGGTTGCTGAAGTATATCACTCCACGATTGAAAGGAAGGCCCTGGTTGTTATTGGGCTCTATCTATCACTATCAAAGGAGAGAGAGAGGACTAGGTAGCTAGTCCATATCCCCGGGGTTTTATATATTGGGTTATAACACATTTTAGATTTTTCTTATGGGGTCTAACTTTTACCCTGAGGTCTGATCATAGGCCACTAATGTTCATTTTATCCACTAAAGGTAAAAAGCATGCCACCCCTTGGATAGCTAAGTAGATTTTAGGCTTAGAGGGTTATAACTTCAAAGTTTACTTTGTACCGGGAAATAAGAATCTAGTGGCCGATTGCCTTTCTCAGTTACCTTGCAGAGGGGAAGATGAGGAAGATTTTAGCTGTACAGATGATTCTGTGTTGCAAGTGACTCTTCCCAGTATGACTAAAGAAGAGTGGAAAGAGTTGTCTGAAAATGATGGGGACATTTTATCTCTGAAAGATAACATTTTACGTGGGTGACAGCCCAAACCCAACAGCCCCTGTAAAAAGTAAATTGCATGTCCCAGAATGCAGCAGGGTGTTAGCTGAAAAAGCTGTGAATGGCTGAAGGTGCCACATATGATAGGTTTACTTTTCAAAGGTTTGCAGAACAACAGCTAACCTGTCAGGTCTTAATGGAGCCAGACGTGTTGCAGCAAATCGTACAGATAAACAGAGCCCTTACAGAACAAGAGAATGGTATATGCCCTGACTTGTGTTCATCTCGTACTGTCAATAAAAGAGACTTAGGGGGTCATTAGGATGGCGGGCGGACTTTGCCCGCTGGCCATCCTCGTGTTAATAGGGACCACCCACCATAAGGGCGGGGGTCCCGTGGGGGGTATTAGGATGTGCCCACCACAGTGGCGGGCACATCCTGCATGTTAAGCATTGTGGCAGGCGGTGCTCTCAGCACCGCCCGCCACAATGCTTAAAAAGCACTTTTGCATTTGCATAATCAAAGCGGCAGGCACCGCGCGGTGCCTGCCGTTTTGATTATGCAAATGCAGGGGGTACCCCCCGTGTGCACCCCCCTACTCTCCTTCACTCTGGGGGCCCGCAGGGGGCCCCAGAGTGAAGTCCGCATGCCTTTCGAAAGGCATTGAAAAATGCCTATCATAATATGGCTGGCGGTGTCTGATAGACACCGCCACCATATTATTCCATTTCCGCCCGGTCGGACGGTCTTTCCGTCCGCCGAGGTCTCCCCGCCATATTAATATGGCGGGGGAAAATCAAGAGTGGATGTCGGGCGGTTGACCTATTTTGGTTGACCCGAGGAAAAATTTCACACAAAGTGTCACACAAGAAGCATTGAAATGTCACACATAACCACACTAAAAATGTGAAAATGTCACACAAGCAAACTGAAGTCTTGGCAGCAAGCTGAGTAGTGATACGTGTTGCTACCCACCTCCTCTTATGATAATAACAAAGAGATAAACAAAACACTACAAATGGTATTGTTATGGTTTTAAACTACAGAAAGGACACTCAAGTGCAGGTCGATGAGGGACATCTCATGTAAAAGTGTGTTCTTGCGCGCGTCCCTCCGAGGGAGTCTTTGGTGTCTAAGCCGATGTTTATAGTACCTCGACGCTGTCTGCGGATTTCCCCTATAATTTCTATTTTCCTAAACTCTCTGGGCCTCATTTATGAAAAGTGACGCATCGCTGCTTGAAAACAGCGATGCGTCACTTTTCACTGCGCCCTCCTTGCAACATGCTAGATGCGTCATATTTACAGTATGATGCATCATGGCGCAAGGAGTTACAAATACGTCAGTGTTTCTGACGTATCTCTATGGCGCAAAAGTGACGCATTGCTGGAGTGTGTCACAAAAGTGACGCAACTCCAGCAATGTGTTCTTTCACATGGGGCAAGCCCCATGTGAAAGGGCCTGCGTCAGTCTTACGCCTGCTGTGAGGCAGGCGTAAGAAATTGGCGCATTTGTGTCCTAGAAGTGGCGCAGTGAAATCTTATAGATTTCACTACATCACTTCTATGACCCTGTCTTGCATCAGAACGCCCAGCCTGCATACATTATACCTGGCGTAGGTATAATGTAGCGCAGGGGTTTACAAAGTGACGCATCTACCTAGATGCGTCACTTTGTAAATATGGTGCAACAAGGCACATTTTTTACGCTGCTGGTGCGTCACAAAAAGTGACGCGCCGGCGGGGTAAAAGTGACGCACAGCATCATAAATGAGGCCCTCTGCCCATCAACTCTTCTGCAGTTGCCATGGTAGCATGCTTCCGATTCGACAGGTGAAATAGTTCCACCAGCCAATCACCGCTTAACCCCCGTAGTTGTGCAGCCAGAGAAAGACGAGCACTCTAAAATACTCCTCGTTATCAAGATCATTTCTCCTTTTATGCACAGAGCGTACAAATAAAACTTACTGTGGTGTTGCGCTCTAGTCTCCGGCACACGACGTGATGACGTGCCGCGCTGGAGCAAGAGTGGAACACCGGCGCATGCGCGGCAAGCGAGAGTGAAAGCGTGCGAAGGCAGCAAACGGCAGAAGCGACCGGAGCTGGGGACAGCTAGACGCTCGGCGCTCTGTATGATAGCGAACTTGTTAAAGGGAAATAAATCCTTGTTCCTTCACACTACCTGGCATCCTGTGCTCTGTGGGGGGAGTAAATATCAACATTACACTTACAGGGTGACCCATCAAAAACTTTAAAAAACAAAGACCCCACATGAGTAATAAACTCACAAGACAACTACCCACTGTCTACTAGCCCGCCACCCCTATGAAGTTTCTGTAGATTAAACTACACTTCCCTTACTACTCACGTTAATAACCATACAATACAACTAATTTGTGCGTACAACTGCAGTGTTGCGGGCTTCCAATAAATAAAGCTCCTATCATTTTAAGTAAATAGAGAAGAAGTTTATTAACACACCCAAAGTTTGGCTTCAAATTAAAAATAATCACACGCAAAAAGAGAGAAAAGGGCCCTAGTGGGCTCACCCTCGCTCTTGTTCACAAAATCACAACACCAAGAAATGGCGTCACACCCTAGGTGTTCAAATACAATATCATACAAGAGCAGGTAGAAAGGGCCAGACCGATTCGACCCAGGCCTACAGGCGTGTCACAGGCACAGTTTTACCAGGAGTGTTATAAAGAGTAGTTCCTTGTCTGTGCTGCGTCCTCGTCATGTGCTTGCCCTACTTTTCCTGCCCCGTAGTCAAAGTGATGAAGTGTGCAGTGAACCCCACGGTGGATAAATGCACCCAGTCCACAATTCCAGGACCAGGTAGTAGCTTTGGAAAGGCACCCTGCCTTTCTTGACTCTAAGCTTCAAGAAAATATCTCAGTACTTTATTTACAAATGTTTACTTTGGCTTTGCTCAGGCGCGTTGCTTTGTGCTCAAAGAACAGGCTGTATGTTTGGGCAAATAAATCTTTTTTTATCAGTGCCAATTTATGTAATTATGTGACTTCACAATAAACATATGTGTATTGCAAAAATGACTGCATTTGTGTTTGCATGTACTTTGAGGGACAGTCCTGCAATCAACAATTTTAATTGGATTTAGATAGCACTTAATTTATCTAGCTAGACGCCAAAACAATGTCTGATAGCTCTTGTGTGTAATATTTATTTGGATGGGTAAAGTGAGACCCAGCCAGAGGTATGATCACAGCCACTAGAATGATGTGGCAAGGGAGGACCAAATTGTGTGCCAATAAAATGTAATTTATGCGGTGTATCACATTCCGTGATAGTATCGGTTGATTATTTTGTAATTTTTACGCTTGTTAACAGAGTATAGACAAACGTTTGGACTAATTAGTCCCAGTTTAACAGTCATAAACAGAAATCAGCATCTGGAAGGTGGCTATCTGGGCCAGATGTAGGTGGCCATTTACCGGCCGGTAACGGCCGATTTCGGCCGTTACCGAACGGTAAATGGGTTTGTGGGATGTAGGGGGCCAATTTTACCGATTCGGTAAATTTACCGAATCAGTAAATTTACAGAATCGGTAAAATACCGAAAGGGTATTTTTACCGATTCGGTAACTTCTAGATGTAGGTGGGACTCTTCTGAGTCCCAAAGGCCTTTCAGATTCGGTATTTTACCACCCAATCCAATTGGGTGGTAAAATACCGAATCCAGGTGTGCATGCACATGTGTGCATGCACACCTATGCCATGTGACATGTGTGCCACATGGCACACATGCCTGTATTTGGGGTGCTAGAGGGTGTCAAAGTGACACCCCCTGCACCCTTGCTGGAATCAGTATTTACCGAATCGGTAAATACCGATTTGGTAATGCCCATTGATTCCTATGGGCTTCAATGCCCATAGGAATCAATGGGCATTACCGAATCGGTATTTACAGAATCGGTAAATACCGAATCTTAACGATTCGGTATTTACAGATTCAGTAATACCTACATCCCCCCCTCTATTTTACCACTTCTTAAATACCGAATCGGTAAAATTTGGTATTTAAGAAGTGGTAAAATACAATTACCTACATCTTTATAAATGACCTTCGGCTTCACAACAAGACTTGTCAGTGTGTTTTCAGTAACTTTTGATCCGTTTAAGCTAGAAACTTCTTTTGCTAAAATCTGGAAATTATGCAGCGGACTATGAACTGTACAGAAAATGAGGGAAATCCATCTTCATGAAAAAATTAGCACGGACACGGAATCACATTATTCCCGTGGCTCTTCCTATGGTTGAGTGGGCCTCTGAAATCTCTTCTGAAATGAGCAAGCTTAACATGTTTTAATATACCTTGTGAATAGTTCACTGAATAGGGTTAAAGTAATCTCAGCTCACTGTGTGCTGCCTTTATGATCATACAAAGTGAAGTAGTGTGGCTCACTGGTTAGAGGCGGCAGACCCGAGAGCAGAGGACGGCCCGGCACCAGGGTTCGATTCCCGGCGCGGCAGGTTTCTGGACCAGGGTCAGCGGACTCGATAATTCTCTCGCCTCGGTGCACACTCGGCAACTCTGGGCATTAGCTTGCCTCATCTTCACTAACGGCCCCACCAGACCGCCGGGGATGCCTGGAGATACCCATTAAGGGACCATCTCTCAGGGAAGCCAGGAAGGGTTTTGCAGTGGTCGAAGCGCCTTGGGACCCTCCGGGTAAGTAGTGCGCTATATAAATGCCTATACATTTACATTTACATTTACAAATCTTGTTTTATATAGTTCTCTATACCACATTTCTGCCATTTCTGATTTGGTGATAATTTACTTACTAACCTCAGAATGATCAATCAATCAGGTGTTTTTTAAGTGTGACTACTCACCCGTAAGGGTCTCAAGGCGCTGGGGGGTTCGCAGGTTCCAGTCTATCAAGGAGGGGGTCTGTCGAAGAGCCAGGTTTTGAGTTTTTTTGTGAAGATGGGGAGCGATGTTGTCTGTCTGAGGTGGAGAGGAAGGTCGTTCCAGGCTCTGGTTGCAAGGAAGGAGAAGGAGCGGCCTCCAGATCTGGTATTTCTGGTGCGGGGGACCATGGCATAGGAGAGCTGGGCTGATCCTAGGGTCCTTTGGGGTGCCTGGAAATTGAGTCGGCTGTCAGGTATGCTGGTCATGTGTCGTGGAGGGCCTTGTGTGCGTGGGTGAGCATCTTGAAGGTGACTCTAGCTTCAATGGGGAGCCAGGGGAGTGTGCGCAGGTGCTGGGAGATGTGGCAGTGTCTTGGCAAGTTGAGGACCAGTCATGCAGTAGAGTTTTGGATGTTCTGTAGCTTGCGGGTGAGGTTTTTGTTCATTTCGGCATAGAGAGCCTGCTGGTGACAGGGCGTGAGTGACAGCCTTTCTGTGTTCGAGGAGGATCCATTTGAAGGTCTTACGTAGGAGGCGGAGGGTTTGGAAGCAGGAGGACGAGACAGAGTTGATCTGGCAGTCCATTTTGAGCTTTCAGTCCAGGATGATTCCCAGGTTGCGTGCGTGGTCCGTGGAAGCGGACGGACTTCCGAAGGAAGGGGGCCACCAGGTGTCGTTCCAGGCATCGGGGTTTGGGCCCATGATGAGTACTTTCTTTTTATTGGTGTTTAGTTGTAGGCAGCTGTTTTTCATCCATTTGGTCACGGCTTCCATGCCTTCTCGAAAGTTGTGTCTGGCAGTGTTGGGTTTGTTGGATAGGGAGAGGATGAGTTGGGTGTCGTCTGTGTATGACACAATGTTGAGTCCGTAGGTTCTGACGATGGGGGTGAGCGGAGCCATGTAGACGTTGAAGAGCATAGGGCTGAGGGAGGACCCCTGGGGGATGCCGCAGGTGGTAGGTGTAGGCTCAGAGAGGAAAGGGGGGAGTCTGACCCCCTGCATTCTGCCAGAGAGGAAGGAGCGGATCCAGTCGAGGGCCTTGTCTTGGATCCCTGCGTCGTGGAGTCTGCATATAAGGGTGCAGTGAGAGACTGTTGAACGCCGCTGAGAGGTCAAGAAGGATGAGGACTGCTCTTTCTCCTTTGTCCAGTAAGGTGCAGATGTCGTCTGTTGCAGCGAGGAGGGTGATTTCCCTACTGTGTTTTTTTCTGAAGCCGGATTGGGAGGAGTCGAGAAAGTTGTGCTCTTCGATGAATGTGGTGAGTTGGCTGTTGATGGCTTTCTCGAGGACTTTCGCTGGGAACGGGAGCAAGGAGATGGGTCTGTAGTTTTTGAGGTCAGTGGGGTCCGCCAAGGGTTTCATCAGGAGGGGGTTGATCTTAGCGTGTTTCCAGTCGTAGGGGAACAAGGCGGTTGCCAGGGAGAGGTTGATGGTGTGGTAGAGCATGGGTGCGATGGTGTCGGCGGCTCTGTTGAAAATGTGGTGGGGGCAGGGGTCTGTGGGGGCACCGGAATGGATTGACTTCATCGTCTTCAGTGTGTCTTCGGTGGTGAGGGCTGTCCAGTTGTCGATCGCTGGCTTCAGGGTGTTGGGGGTGGTTGGTGAGGGTTCAGTGTGTTGGTTGTCTTCGTCAAAGTTGTCATAAATGCTCTTGATTTTGTGGTGGAAAAAGGTGCTGAGTTTGTCGCAGAGGTCTTGTGAGGAAGGGATGTCCGTGGACTCGCTGGTGGGTTGGGCGAACTCGTTGATGATGTTTAAGAGTTCTTTGCTGTTGTGTCCATGAGTGCAGATTCTGTCTTCAATTGCTTTTTTCCTTGTTTTTCTGATGAGTTGGTGGTGGGCGTTGGTGGTGACTCTGAAGTTGTAGTGGGCTTCTGTGGATGATAACCTGAACTTGTGTCCTGGTGATCCTTGCTTTTTTCAAAGGTTTTTATAACGACATCAATACTGATATTTATTTGGCACCAATTGTGTGTCTACTGAGAGTGAAGCATCTCATCCCACCTTCTGCCTAACATGATCTGCCCATCTAATTCATAAAAAAAAGAATTAAAGAAATACATGAAGAACAACACACAAGTAACTTTGATCAGCTCTTAGCAAAGACACCAAAGCATGCAGAGTCTGACTGTGCTAAACATGTATTGCTTAAGTGATTTGCAACTGCTGGGTAATGGGCCATGCTGTCTTTGCCAGGCTTTTCAAAAGCATATAAGACACAACTTTTTGGACTGGGTTCTGAGCTGTGATCACTCAGTCACACACCTTACCTAGCTCAAAGAGACCATGAAGGAATACATGTGATTTATAAATTATAAAAAGGATGGCATACCATGTAAAGATAGCAGAAGGATTTCAAATCTGCATGCTTTGTGATTTATATGAACGTGCCTCGGTAGTATAGTACACATTTACACATATGCAACTTGGACATAAATATGAACACGCTATACGTTTGTAAATACAGCCTTAAGTAAGCATAAATATATATGTTGTAATATACTAATCTTTTCTTACTTATAATAATTAGATGGATTGTTTGCAAGTTTTTTAAGAATAATGTATTGAACATAGTAAAGTGTTTGATTTCTTCAACCCTTATAACTTTTATAGCCAAAATGATTCATTAGATTGAAGGCTTTAAAAAGATCCTGGCACAGAATAATTTTCTATTTTTGTATCATCAAGATAATGATTAGTTTGTCCCCTGCAATTGCTGTTATACAGAAATCAAAATTACACATTTGAAATAAAGTCCACTACAAACGCAGATATAGTCTTAACTAAGGATGACTTTACAGACAGGTTGGGATAAGAAAATGGCAACTTCCTACCATTCCCATTTTCAGAATTGCAACGCAAATCCAACTTTACCATTAAAGAGGGTTTTAAATTACAATTCTTTAGACAACAAACTCAATATTCCTACCTGCTCCTAATTGAAAATTGTCACTTATTAATTGTAATAAGGTAAGCCTTTATTATTCTAAGGAAGAGGCAGGTCCTGTAGGTGTGAAAAATGAATTTACAGTTTTTCACTACTGGGACATGTAAAGGTTAAAAGTATATGCCCAACTTTTTAAATACTCTGCACCCTGCAGTGAGAATTATTTAGGGCCTACACTAGGTTTGACTTATTTGTATTAAAAATGAAGGTTCAGGCCTTGGAAGAGGTTCATTTTTGACAGGTCAAAATGACAGTTTAAAACTGTATACACAGGCTGCAATGGCAGGCCCGAGACATGATTTAAGGGCAGATTAAGTGAGTGGCACAATTAGTGCTGTATTACCACTAGTAGCATCTAATTTACAGGCCTTGGGTGCATGTAGTACCACTTTAGTATTAACATACAAGAAAATTAAATGTGCCAAATGGGTGTAAGCCCAGTTTACCATGTTTGAAGAAGTGAGTGCAAGCATTTTAGCACTGATTAGTGATGGTAAGGTGTGCAGAGCCTGAAAAGCCAACCAGAATGGGTTCAGAAAACAGGAATGTGAAGGCATACATTTTGGGGTTTACCCTGCAGAAAGGGCCAAGTCCAATATATACAGTAAGCAAATCTACTTGAAACTGGTTATCTCGGCTTTAAACTTTTAGTTAACAGATTGGTGAAAGAAAAATAATTCTGTATAACTGTGCCAGTTGCTTATTTTTTGGGCAAACAATTTGTTGTAGTCTTCCTTTTACCTGCTGCACTCTCCTTTCAGTAGTTCTCTGCCTACCTGCTCAGCTTGTGATGAGGTCATGTAGAATGTTGGAGTGTGTTTGTATGGGTGAAGTGTCAGTTGATCTGGATGGCTGAGCAGCCAGGAGGCTGCTCCTGGTGGGGCAACTTAAGGGACATCTAATGGCAATTACTGAAGCATCTAAAGGACTTACCATCTTCCTGTAACTTAGAATCTACTTTGTAACTTCAAGAATAAATATACTTAGCGAACTACAAGACCCTGACTGTGCATCTTTCTTCATTACAATACAATTATCCATGATAAACGTATAGACAATATATTTGGTGACTACTATAAACTATTATATTGATGCTGGAAAATATGCTTATTCGGAGAAGCATATTTTCCAACTTTAACTTAAGAAGATCATTTTTAATAATATTAGAAATAACTAATAAGGAAATTGAAATAACAGTATGTCTACATAAAAAAGGCTAAACGCTTCTAGTGGATGACTATCCAACTAAATGCTGTAATAATTGCAATATAAAACTCTCAACACTTCTTGCACAAGATTATAAATGATAGGCCCCAGAAAAGTTGTAAACTGATCATGATATATATGATATTTAAAACACTAATTCCAAAATCTGATACAGATTTAGACTTGTGTGCTAATTATAGACCCATCTTGCAACTTAATGCAGATTTGAAGATTCTTACTAACATTTTAGTATGAAGATTGGAAGATTATTCCACAAATGTAGCCATCACATCCAGACTCTAATTAAAAAAAGGTTGTGCTATAAAAACATATGCACCCTATTTGATTTACTAGGTGTGTTCAGTAACTCAGGAGTCACAAGAGTTACAGTAAGCCTCAATTGCAAAAAGCATTTGACAGGGTGCAATTCTTTTTGTACAGAATATTTTTGGTTTCCTGAGGAATTAATTTCTCTTGTCATTATATTGCATATACATGCTAAGTCACAGATATAAACCAATGTATTTATAGCGAAAGATTTTAATTTAGAGAAAGGGACCATTACTTCCAATTCTCTTGAGAATTGAGAAACAACCATTTATTTTATACGTTTATATAATAACTCATTAATTTATTCTTTATTTCGGTTCAAAATGAAACCATAAAAGATACATCAACAATATGCACATTCAATTGTAAAATACATGTGGCAGTTCTGAGTATAAATAGTAGGGCATCAGCATGGTAGGGGCTGAAAATCAGTAATGCATTTTCCGTACCAAAAAATACTAATAAAATATTTAAATACATTAAAACCTAGACATAAAAGTTTTCTAACAGGTAATTTAATATGCACATAAGTCATTGTTTGTTAACCTAGTCTACATATGCGCATGATTATATACAATTTCAATGTTATTTCCACATAGGCATACCAACTCGAATATTTTTCTATGCAAAAGTAAATTCATAGTTTAATTTTTAGCATTTAGGCCATAACGTGCATGTGCATAATTACAGTCTTAATCCAACTTTAGCTCTTACAAGACTCACATTAGATAAAAACCTACTGACACTAAAAACAATTTTTTGAGAGGTATCTGTTTTCAGTATTCTTTCTGCCTCTATACAAATTCTAGGGGGCTCATTAGAATGACGGGCGGACTTTGAATTCGGGACCACCCGCCATAAGGGCGGGGGTCCCGTAGGGGGTATTAGGATGTGCCCGCCACAGTGGCGGGCACATCCGGCATTTTTAGCATTGTGGCGGGCGGTGCTCTCTGCACCGCCCGCCACAATGCTAAAAATGCATTGATGCATTTGCATAAACAAAGTGGAAGGCACCGCGTGGTGCCTGCTGCATTGTTTATGCAAATGAAGGGGGGTACCACAGGTAACTCCCCATGTGCACCCCCCACCTCTCCTTCACTCTGGGGCCCACGGGGGACCCCCAGAGTGCGGCCGCGGAAAGGCACCTACAGACGCCCATCATAATATGGCTGACGGTGTCTGATAGACACCGCCACCATAGTATTCCTTTCAGCCCCGGAAACCGGGGCAGAAAAGCGGCGGACGGTCTTTTCGTCCGCCGAGGTCCCCCCCGTCATACTAATATGGCGGGGTTGAAAACGAGTGTGGATGTCGGACAGATTGTGCCCGCCAGGCTGGCGGTGGCTACCGCCAGCCTGGCGGGGGCAATCCGCCCGACATCATAATGGGCCCCTTAGTGTTCAGATTACGGCAAATGGGTTTAATCCATTTATTCCTCGGTTTGCTGTATGCTGGGCAGAAGAATAATTCATGTAGATCATTCTCCTTTGGTGCGTTTTGACATAGTTCGCAAGATTCATTACTCTATATAATGACTCTCATGTAAGCATGTCATGCTTTTCTCTTCATTGCTTCTTTTTTATTTGTGGTTTCAGAACTTGAACTTGAACTTGAAGGCGATGTTTTTTATGGTGCAAGAGACATTCCCTCACATGCAGAAGCGTGGGTAAATATCATGAAAGACAGGTTGTAAGTGGGACTGCTGGGGAGAGAGCTGAAGGGTCTTGCAAGGCTAAGAAGCAAATAAAAAAATAACCATCTGTGCCCAAGAAAGGGCTGAGTAATTGAGGCTGACGGGAGGGAGAGCGGTATGGAAGAAAAAAAAATTATCGAAGGAAGGGACATGGGTTAGGTTGAGACGAATGACTGAAGGGAGCAAAGGGATAAAAAAGGGTAGATAGGGAAGAAAGGAATTAGCAATTGTGGGAGCAGGGTGGCCAGTGAGAGATCTAGTCTAGTGGGTCTTGGACAGAGAACTGGTGAATAAGCAAATAATGAGAGATGGATACTGATAGATGGAAATACAGTGGGTAATGACATAAATACTGATGGTAGGTATATGATGTTGAGGTAAAACGCTATAACTGTGGTGGGAGAATTTGAAGTGGTTACGGCACACTATGTGAAAAAGTATTGCTTTAATCAAGAATCAATGATGAGGAATGTGGAATCAAAGATATAAGAAAAATCATTGGCAAAATATTGACTAGGATATGGAATATGTAGCCACTTTTCAGAACTCGACACAGACATCTTTTGCTCTCATTTCTTGCAGTGGTGGGTCTATTGTCCTGAATTCATCTGTTCTTGGCTTTGCAGGCATTACGGTAAGTAAAGATCTTAGACTGTCACAAGTTTTGAAATGATTTTAGGAAATTAATAAGGTAACACTAAACATTTGAAGGCCTTAAGTTGTATATATTATTTTATTATCAGAGCCCAGTTTATTAATGAATTGTATGCCAGACCTGCAGATCATTGTCTCGTATAACTATCTTATACTTAAGGTTATTAATCTCTCGTCTACATCCAATAGGATTACTATATGTTGGCATCCATAGTTCTACCGAGTTCCATGTACCATGTCCCCTGCAAGAGCTGGCAGCTGCTATTATCTTACGCTCATATCCTGAGCAAACTAATAGTCACCTGTCACCTGTCACCACATTTTAAATGGGAAATAACCTTAACCACGAAGTTTTAATTACGAGTTACCTGAATCACGAAGTCCGAACCAAGAACAATCCTTAACAACAACTTTCCAGACCCACGACTATTCTAAACAACGAATGATCTAAGACTGCCAAGGCCTGACATTCCCCATTCCCAAAACTCCTTGCTCCAGAGAAACACTCTGCATGGTACGTCACTACCCTTCGCACCCCCTGGCCTGACAAGCTCATTGACCCCTGGCATGATTCACTCAGCACTGCAGCCACCAGGCAGGTGGGCTCTGAGGAGCACGGGGTCATGTAGTCAGCTTTCATCCTGCCAGCTTTGTACTAGGTCTGTGGGCACAGGGTTAATAGGAATGCTTGGCCTCGGCCAAAAAGGGAAGATGGGGGTTGTGGGGGTCTCCCCCCACAAATACACTGTTTAAATTAATCTATTAATAGATTTAATTTAAAAAATGTCAAGCATTATGATTTAAAAGAAAAATATGGTGTAAATATGTAATGAGCTATGTAAATATATTTTCGTGGTTTAGGAACTCATAATAAAAAAAGTAGTGGTTTGGGATTGATCGTTGTTTAGCCATCGTGGCTAAGGAATTTGTTGTTTAGGGATTAGTGGGTAAATCATACATCCGTTTTAAATACTGAAAACCTATGAATGTATGAAATAACTTGTTAAGCGCAAGTTCAGCATCTGTTGAGCATCTGCCCTGAGTTATGCCACCCTGCGGATTTAGAATAGTAATTAATGCCCCTGTTCGCTGTCTAGCCCCTGCCCGCAGTTATGCTTCCTGCGGAGTTAGAATAGTAATTCATGCCCCTCGGCGCTGTCCAGCACCTGCCTCGAGATATGCCCACTTCGGTGTTAGAATAGTAATTCATACCACTGGTCGCTGTCCAGTACCTGCCATGAGTTATGCCCCCTTTACAGTTAGATAGTAATTCATGCCCCCGGTTGCTGTCCAACACATGCCCTTAGTTATGCCCCCTGCGGAGTTAGATTCGTAATTCATGCCTCAGTCATTGTCTAGCACCTGCCCTGAGTTATGTCCCCTGCAAAGTTAGAAAAGTAGTTTATGCTCCCAGTCACAGTTCAGTAGATGCTCTGAGTTATTCCTCCTGAAGAGTTAGAACAGCAATTCATAACCCAGGTCCCTGCCCTGCACCTGCCCCAATTTATGTTCCATGAAGAATTAATAATAGTAATTCATGTTCCCGTTCGCTGTCCAGGACCTACCCTGAGTTATGCCTCATGTGGAGATAGAATAGTAATGTATGCCCCCTGTCCCTGTCCGGCACCTGCCCTGAATAATGGCAACTGCAGAGTTAAAATTGTAATTCATGCTCCCTGTCTCTGTTCAGCACCTGCCCTGAATTATGCCACCTGCGGAGTTAGAATAGTAATTTATGACCCCGGGCACTGTCCAGCACCTGCCCTGAGTTTATTCTCCCTTGCGGAGTTAGATTACTAGTTCATGCCCTCCTGTCGCTGTCCAGCAGCTACCCTGAGTTATGCTTCTGAAGAGTTAGAACAGCAATTCATGTCATGCCCCAGGTCCCTGTCTGGCACCTGCCAAGATATATGTTATTAATAGTATTTGGTGCCCCTGTTTGCTTGCCAGCACCTGCACTGAGTTATACCTCTTACAGAGTGAGAATAGTAATTCAATCCCCCTGTCGCTGTCCAGTACCTTCCCTGTGTTATGCCACGGTGGAGTTAGAGTAGTAATTTGTGTCCCCTTCGCTGTCCGGCACCTGTCCCAAGATATGCAACCTGGAGAATTAGAATAGTAATTCATGTCCCCAGTCGCTGTTGAGTACCTGCCCTGAGTTTTGTACCCTGCACAGTTAGATAGTAATTCATGCTCATGGTCACTGTTCAGCACCTGCTCCGAGTTATGCCCCCTGTGGAGTTTGAATACTAGTTCATGCCCCCCTGTCATTGTCCAACAGCTGCCCTGAGTTATGCCCCCTGAATAGTTAGAACAGCATTTTATGCCCGAGGTCCCTGTCCTGCACCTGCCCAGATTTATATTCCCCGCAGAGTTATTAATAGTAATTAATGCTCCTGTTCACTGTCCGGCACCTGCCCTGAGTTATGCCCCCTGCAGAGGCAGAATACTAATTCATGCCCCCGGTTGCTGTCCAGCACCTGCCCTCAGTTATGCTTCCTGCGGATTTGGAATAGTAATTCATGCCCCCAGTTGCGGTTTAGCACCTGCCCTGAGTTCTGCCACTTGCATATTTAGAATAGTAATTTATGCCTCCAGCTGCTGTCCGGGACCTGCCCTAAATTATGACCAAAGCGGACACAGAATAGTAATTCATGCCCCCTGTCGGCGTCCTGCATCTGCCTGAGTTATGCCACCTGCAGAGTTAGAATAGTAATGTATGCCCCGGTCGCTGTACGGCACTGCCTCGAGATATGCCCCATGCAGTATTAGAATAGTAATTAATGCCCCCGGTTGTTGTCAAGCATTCGCCCTGAGTTTTTGCCCCCTGTGGAGTTAGAATAGTAAATTCATATCTCCAGTCGCTGTTTAGCGTCTGCCTTGAGTTATGCCACTTGCAGAGTTTGAATTGTAATTTATGCCTCTAGGTTAATTCCATGAACAAAGAAATTGCCAGTACTGTGCAATAATTTGTGCTTTTAACACGGTATTGAGCAGAAATTTACTCAACCCAAAGACCACTGATTCAGTCTGAAAATTTTGTAAGAAAAGTGCATTTATTTCATTTTATATTTTTGTTTGCTTTTTCTTTTTACTTGCTTTTAAAACAAAGTGGACCAATCAATTTGAACAAACGGTTAATTTGGATGACTGTTGACAATGAACTCATCTAAAGGTTAATTCCGGCATCAGCCCTGAGTTATGCACTGGGCGGATCCAGAATATTAATTCATGACCCCCGTCACTGTACAGCACCTGCCATGAGATATGCCCCCTGCATAGTTTGAATAGTGATTCATGCCTCCAGTCACTGTCTAGCACCTGCCTTGAGTTATCACCCTGTGGAGTTAGAAAAGCAATTTATGCACCGTCACTGTTCAGCACATGCCCTGAGTTATGCCACTTGAAGAGTTAAAATAGTAATTAATGCTCCCAGTCACTGTTCAGTAGCTACCCTGAGTTATGTCTCCTCAAGAGTTAGAACAGCAATTCTTGCCCCAGGCCCCTGTCCTGCTCCTGCTCCGATTTATGTTCCATTGAGATTTATTAAAAGTAATTCATATCTCTGTTCACTGTCAGGCACCTGCCCTAAATTATACCACCTGCGGAGACAGAATAGTATTTTATGCCCCCTGTCGCTGTTCGGCTCCTTCCATGAATTATGCCCACTGCGGAGTTTGAATAGTAATTCATGCCCTCTGTCGCTGTCCAGCACCTGCCTCGAGTTATGCTTCCTGCGGAATACGAATAGTAATTCATGTCTCCGGTTGCATTCCGGCACCTGCTCTGGGTTATTGCCACTGTGGATGCAGAATATTAATTCATGCCTCTATTCAATGTCCAGCACCTGCCCTGAGTTACGACCCCTTTGGAGTTAGAATAGTGATTCATGCCCCCGGGCACTGTCCAGCACCTGCCTTGAGTTTATGCGCCCCGCAGAGTTAGGATTCTAGTTCATTCCCCCAGTTGTTGCCCAGTACCTACCCTGTTTTATGCCTCCTGCAGAGTTAGAATATTAATTCATGCTGGCGTCACTGTCCATCATCTGCCCTCAGTTATGCCCCCTGTAGAGTTACAATAGTAATTCATGCCCCCAGTCGCTGTTTAGCACCTGCCCCGAGTTATGCACCCTGCAGCGTTAGAATAGTAATAGCTACCCCCAGTCACTGTCCAGCACATGCCCTGCCTGGGTAATGCCATCTGAGGACGTAGAATAGTAATTAATGCCCCCAGTCGCTTTACAGCACCTGCCCTGTGTTATTCCTCCTGCAAGTTAGAATAGTAATTCGTGCCTCCAGGTGCAGTCCGACACCTGCTCTAAGTTATGTCAAGTGCGGGCACAGAATAGTAAATCATGCCCCTAGTCACTGGCTTACACCTGCCCTCAGTTATGTGCCCTGCGTGGTTAGAATAGTAATTAATGCTCCCGGTCACTGTTCAGCACCTGCTCCGAGTTATGTTCCCTTGGGGAGTTAGAATACTAGTTCATGCCCCCCTGTCACTTTCCAGCAGCTGCCCTGAGTTATGCCCCCTGAAGAATTAGAACAGCAATTCATGCCCCCGGTCCCTGCCTGGCACCTGTCCCGATTCATGTTCCCTGCAAAGTTAATGCCTCCGGTCGCTGTCTAGCACCTGACCTGAGTTATGCCACCTGCAGATTTAAATAGTAATTCATGCTCCCGGTCACTGTACAGCACCTGTTCTGAGTCATGCCCACTGTGGAGTCAGAAGAGAATTTCATACCTGTTTGCTCTCCGGAACCTAAGTTATGCCTCTGTGCAGAGATAGAATAGTAATTTATGCCCCCCGTCGTTGTCCGGCACTTGCCCTAAATTAAGCCCATTGTGGAGTTTGAAGAGTAATTCAACCCCCTGGATACTGTCCAGCATCTGCCATAAGTTATACCCCCTGCTGTGTTAAAATAGCAATTCATGCCCACTGTCACTGTCCAGCGCCTGTCCTGATTTATGTCGCCGGCAGAGTTTAAATAGTGATTAATCTCCGGTCGTAGTCATGGACCTGCCCTTAGTTATGCCCCCTGTGAACTTAGTATAGTGAGTTATGCCCGTGGTATTTGTCCAGCACCTGCCTTGAATTATGCCCTCTGCGGAGATAGAATACTAATTCATATCCCAATGCCGTCCATCACCTGCCCTGAGTTATGTTCCTTGCTGGGTTAGAAGAGTAATTCATACCCTATTCACTTTTCACCACCTGCCCTAAGTTATGACACCTGCGGAGTTAGAATAGTGATTAATGCTCCAGGTCACTGTCCAGCACCAGCTCTGAGTTATGCCCCGTGCGGAGTTAGAATAGTAATTCTTGCCCCCCTGTCACTGGTCAGCACCTGTACTGACTTATGCCCACTGCGGAGTAATAATAGTAATTTATGCCCCTAGTTGCTGTCCAGCACCTGCACTTGATTATGCCTCCTGCAGTGTTAGAACAGTAATCATCACCCTGGTAACTGTCTAACAGCTGCCCTGAGTTATGCCCTCTGTGAAGTTATATTAGTAATTTATGCCCCCTGAGTTATGCCCCTTGCAGAGTTAGAATAATAATTAATGCCCCTAATCACTGCCCATCACATGCCCTGAATTATGCCCCCTGCAGAGTTAGAATACTAATGTGTACCCCCAGTTTCTGTCCAGCACCTGCCCTGACTTATGCCCCCTGCGGAATTAGAATCGTAATTAATGTCCTCCATCACAGTCTGACACCTGCCGTGAATCACGCCCCTTGCAGAATTAGAACAGAAATTCAGGCCTCCGGTCACTGTCCAGTTACTGCCCTGAGTTATGCCCACTTCACATTTGGAATAGTTATTTATTCCCCAAGTCACTGTCTAGCACCTGCTTTTAATTATGCCCCCTGCAGAGTCAGAACAGTAATTATTGTCCCAGTAACTGTTCAGCACCTGCCCTGAGTTATGACCCCTGCAAAGTTAGAATAGGAATAGCACTCGTTACAGCGCGTACCAATACAACGCGTATCATTACAACACGGGTGTTAATACGCGTTGCCAATTACAACGAGATACCTTTACAATGCAATCTTTTACCCGGACTATGCCTGTACTACGCATGCCATTACAACGCAAAAACAAGCGTGGTAAAGGTTTAGTCATGGTAAAAGTTTCTAAGGTAAGGGACAGTCCTCTCACTACATTTACACTACCCAGCACGACCCCCTACACTACACTAAACCCTAAAACACTACCCTACACTACACAAACACCACAACACTACCCTAAACCTTAAAACACTAACGCCAGCACAACCCCCTGCACTACACAAACACCACTACACTACCCTAAAACACTACCCCCAGTGCGACCCCATACTCTACACAAACACCACTACACTACCCTAAACCCTAAAACCCTACCCCCAGCATGACCCCGACCCCCAGTCCTGTTACTACACTCAAACACTACCCTGCACGACCCCCCTACACTACACTAAACCCTAAAACACCACCCTACACTACACAAACACCACAACACTACCCTAAACCCTAAAACACTTCCCCACATCATGACCCCCTACACTACACAAACACCATACTCTAAAGCTCGAATTCAGGTATAGATTGCTGCACTGGTGCACAAAGTCCTTCACTTCAAAACTCCCAGGTACTTAGTGCAAAAGCTTGAATTATCCAGTGGTGGTAGGCCCAAGAAGCGCTAACACTTTCCTATTGAAACCACTCATCCTTAAAAAAAAGAGAACTTGTCACCGAGCTTTCTCCTGTGCTGCCCAAAAGATATGGAATTGTCTTCCACCGGAAGTACGCAGAATCTCCTCAAAGACTGCTTTCAAACTGGAAGCCAAAAGATTCCTAATGAATAAATTCTTACCTTAATTGGGATAGGCTCACCTACTCGAAGTCATTGATCCTACAACCACTCTACCAGTATTTGATACTGCTGGTCTTTACAGGATAGTGTGCCACCCTGCACAGCCCGCTATATACATGTTTATTGTACTACTCTCCGTGACTCAATTGTACTGTAATTATGCAATCTTTCTCGTTTCTTATTCTTACTTGTTGTCATTATTGCATTTATGTCTTTCTTTCCAGCCTATTGTAAAGCGCTCTGATATCCTTCGGGATCTTGTTCGCGCTATATAAAACTTTATAAATAAATATATAAACTACACTACCCTAAACCCTAAAACACTACCCCCAGCACGACCCCCCGACCCCCAGTCCTGTCCCTACACTCAAACACTACCCAGCAGGACCCCCTACACTACCCTAAACCTTAAAACACTACTGTACACTATACAAACACCACAACACTACCCCCAGTATGACTCCTACACTACACAAAAAACCACTACACTACCCTAAACCCTAAACCACTACCCGAGCACAACTCCCTACACTACACAAACACCACTAAACTACCCTGAATACTAAAACACTACCCCCAGCACGACCCCCTGACCCCCTTAAACCCTAAAAAAGTAACCCCATCCCATGCCCAATCCCCCTTACCTCTCTCTCCTCGTTGTTCCTCTCTCCTTCTGGTTCCTGCTTCACGTCGTCTCAGAGGGTCGGTGCACGTCGTTATGAGGAAACGGAACTGCCTTTGTTTCCTTACGACAACGTGGATCGTCTACATTTTTTTAGAACCCATAGCCATTTACTATACATACCTTTACAATGAAATTCAATGTAAAGGCATGCGTGGTAAATGATCATGCATTCTAAAAAAATGCGTAGTAATGACTTTGCGATGTACAACGCATGCGTGGTAATGCATGCGTTGTAATGGTATTGCGAAGTAAAAAAATCTGTGAAATGGCTGTTGAACTAGAATAGTAATTTATGCCCCCTGTCACTATTCAGTACTTGCACTGAGTTATACCCCCTGCAGAGTTAAAATAGGAATTCCTGCCCGAGGTCACTGTCCAACACCAGCCCAGAGTGATGCCCCCTGTGAGTAGTATTTCATGCGCTAGTCGCTGTCCAGTACCTGCCCTGAGTTATGCCCCCTGCAGAGTTAGAATAGTAATTCATGCCGCTGGTCAGTGTACAGCACCTGTCCTGAGTTATGCCCCCTGCTGAGTTAGACTAGGAATTAATGCCACCGGTCGCTGCCCCAAACCAAACCTTCCCTGATTTATGCAACAGGCGGAGTTTAAATTCCTCGCGCTCAGTGTAACACCTGCTCTAGGAAATGCCCCCTGTATAGTTGGATGAGTAATTTACACACCTGGTGACTGTCTGGAAGCTTTCCTGTGTTACCCCTCCTACAGAGTTTAACTAGTAATTTATGCCCCCACAAAGCAGCACCTGCCCTGAGTTACGGCCCCTGCAGAGTTAGAACAGTAATCAATGTCCCCAGTCACTGCCCAGCACCTGCCCAGCGTTATTCCCCCTGTGGAGTTGGTATAGTTATTCATGCCTTCAGTCACTGTCCAGCACCTGCTCCAAATTTTGCCCCTTCCCGAGATAGAATAGCAATTACCACACTATTACTGTCCAGCACCTGCCCTGAGATATGCCCCATGTTAAGTTAGAATAGTGATTTATGTCACCTGTCTTGTCCAGCACCTGCCATGTGTTATGCCCCCTGCGAGTTAGAATAGTAATTCATGCCCCCGGTTGCTATACAGCACTTGCTCTAAGTTATGCCCCCTGCGGAGTTAGCGTACTAATTTGTGCACCCCTGTTACTGTCCTGCACCTGCCCTGACTTATGCCCACTGCATAGTTCTAATAGTAATTTATGCCCCCGGTCACTGTCCAGTATCTGCCCAGAATAATGCTCTGTGTGGATTCAGACTAGTATTTCAAAACTCAGCTCACTGTCCAGCATCGGCCCTGTGGCATCCCTCTGATTGAGTTAGAACAGTTATTAATGGCCCCGGTCGCTGTCCAGCACCTGCCCTGAGTTATGCCCCCTGCAGAGTAAGAATAGTAGTACCTGCCGCAGTCACTGTCCGGCACCTGCTCTTAGTTATGCCCCCTGTGGAGTTAAAACAGTAATTATTCCCCATGTCACTGTCCAGCGCCTGCCCTGAGCTATACACCCTGCGGATTTAGAATAGTAATTAATGCTCCCAATCGCTATCCAGCACCTGCTCTGAGTTTTGCCTCCTATGAATTTAGGACACTAATTCATGCTCAAGGTCACTTACTGGCACCTGCCTTGAGTTATGCTCTCTGTGAAGTTAGAACAATGATCATGCCCCAGTTTGCTTTCCAGCACCTGTCTCGGGTTATGCCTCCTGGGGAGCTAGATTAGTAATTCATGCCCCCAGTCGCTGTCCAGCATATGCCCGGATATACATCCCCTGTGGAGTTAGAATTGTAATCCATGGCCCCTGTCTCTCTCCAGCACCTGCCCTCAGCTATGCCTCCTCCAGAGTTAGAACAGTACTGCCCTGAGTAATGTCCTCTGCAGAGTGACAACAGAAATTCAAGTCCCTAGTCACTGATCAACACCTGCCCTGAGTTATTCCCCCTGTGGAGTTAGAATAGTAATTCAGGCCTCCAGTCACTGTGCAGCACCTGCCCTGAGTTATACCCACTGCGGAGTTAAGATAGTTATTCATGTCCCCAGTTACTGTCCAGCACCTATTTTTTGTTTTGCCTCCTACAGAGTTAGAACAGTAATTCTCGCCTCAGTCAATGTCCAGCACTGGCCCTGTGGAATTACCCTGGTAGAGTTAGAATAGTAATTTATGCACCCGGTTGCTGTCCAGCACCTTCCCTGTGGCATGCCCCCTGCTGAGTGAGAGTAGTAATTCATGCCCCTGGTCGCTTTCCAGCACCTGCCCTGAGGTATGCCCCCTGCGGAGTTAGAATAGTAGCTCAAGCCCCCGGTCACTGTCCAACACCTGCCCAGAGTTATGCCCCCTGCAGATTTAGAACAGAAATACATGCCCCCAGTCACTGTCCAGCACCATCCCTGAGTTGTTCCCCCTGTGGAGTTAAAACAGTAATTCATGTCCCAGGTCATTGTTCGGCACCTGCCCTGAGTTATTCCATCTGAGGAGTTAGAATTAGCTGATTGATACCACAGTACGGTAAAAATTGACCTCCTCCTTGTTTGCGTTTTTAGGAAAAATATTGTACCTCACAATATTCTACACTGCATGCCCTGAGGGGTATGATTGTTTAAAAAATGTTTTCCTGTTTTCCAATTGACCTAAAAGGTCAATTGGGTGGATGAAAGTAGACTGTGCTTAATACATAATAGCACTATGACATAACAACATTCTCTTAATGACCTAGGCAAGAGCATACAAGAATAGAAACATATTGGCAGAGCATTTCATCATAGAGAGGAGACATTGCAGTATACCACACACGTCCCTTCCTTAACAAACTATATACATACTATGCATGGAAAACTTGTACATACAAGTTAAGCATAATCATTGAGATAACCAGGAGGTTTAATCACCCTAGACGAACAACGGATATTTTCCATACCGTCTGTATCTTCGGTGAGATGACCAAGAGGAGTGTTGTCTTTGCGGGAGCTCATATCACATCTCCCATTGAGTTTGCCCCTTAAACCACAACTCTGTTAAGAATTCCAAATGCGATGATCTTGAGTTTTAACATCATTTTTGAATACTTTGATAACCATTATGGGTTTAAAGAACTTAGTAGGAGAACCACCTAAGAGACCAGGACGTTTGAGTACAACCCAATCTCCTACATTCACCTTTATTTTTTTTACAGCTCTTTCAGAATCAAAATATATTTTCCTTTCGACAGCCTTCCATTCTTCCCTCTGTTCCACATCCTTACCATCTCAAAAATGTCCTTACCCCTGGATAACGCATAGCTGTTGACCCAAGAAGGTTCAAGGCATGTGTTAGGCACTCTGCTATGAAATGGTAGAAAAGGAGTTTTCCCAGGTGTGCCATGAGGAGTCATTCTATATTCCTCAATTTTCTTAACAACTTCACCCTTCCATTCCAAGGACGAAGATTTTGCTATGGCAGTGGTCTATTTAAGTACCCTATTAAATCTCTCGACCATTCTGTTCTCCTCGGGATGATAAAGGGAACACATTTTGAGGATTATTCCTCTTGAGGACAGAAACTATCACTTGCACCCTATTATCAGTAAGAATAGATTCTGGAACACCTTCCCTAAAGTATAACTCCTTAAAACACTTAATGACATGGCCAGAATCGATCATTGATATGAAGAAGACTTCAGGCCAACAAGAGTACATATCAACAACAACTAAGAGGAACACTTGTAAGCCACCACTGTGAAAAGGTCCCAAGATGTCCAATGTGATGTCTTGCCACAGACGCGAAGGGTGCTTTCTGAGAACCATGGGTTGCACTCGAGGACATTTTGACTCCTCACTCATGGTGCAAAGGAGACAGTCACGTACCAAACGCTCTACTAACTTGTCCATGCCGGGCCACCAGTAGGACATACGCAACCTTTCTTTAGCTTTAGTGAGACCTGCATGAGTAGCATGGGCTAAGTCTACCAATTCTTTTCTGAGACAATTAGGTGGAATTAATCTAGTCCCACGAAATAAGAAACCATTCTCAACTGACAGTTTGTGCTGTAAATTACAGAAGGGTCAAGTCAGAGCCCTCCTTGAGACTAGAGCAACCGTTGTGCACGAATTACATCACCTCTATGAGAGTGGAATCCTTAGCTATTTCTTCGCACCATCTCTCTTCCAAGATGAAGCTGTGGTCTAACACACACACCCACTCATTGCCAGCATTCACCTCTAAAATTCATTGGATACAATTGTAATCTTGGCACCTGAATCAAACAGAACACGTGTAGGTTCCCCGTCAACAGTAATAATGTCGAAGGGACAAGAATTCTTACTGCTAACATTTTGAACTTGAAATACAATTTGCCCACATTCAAAGTCGTCAGAACTTACTTCAGAGTTGTCTCCCTCATAAACTTCAACCCTCTTGACTCTAAGATTAGATTTACTTTTACATACTATGGAGAAATGCCCTTTTATTGTACACTTAGTGCAAGTATGACCCAAGTCCTGACATTTCTTATCATTGGCAAGATGACCAGCCTTACCACACCTATAGCATTTTAGGTCTACTATTATTTCTTTAGACCCTTCTTTGTTAAGATGAAACTTCTCCCGATCCCTTTCACTCCATCTTTGGTTTTTGACCTTAACATGTATTTTGGAATCTTTTTCATTTTCCTTTTTAATAACAGCAACACATTTCAAAAAATGATCAATTCTTTTGGCGACAGTAAGAACTTCATCCAATTTTGGTTCATCAGGCAACCAAAGTTCTTCTCTTACTTTCTCCATGTTGCACCCAAACATTAATTGATCACGGATGCGTTCATCCGTTAAGTTTTCAAACTTTCCTGAAAAAGCAAGTTTTTTTTCAGTCAAATAGCTTTCATCAGACTCTTCATCCCTTTGCGTTATTTTTGCAAAATGGTACCTTTCTAAGATCGTACAAACTTTGGGCAAATAATGCTTGTCTAATTTCTTGATACAGATCTCATATTCATTCAACTCACCTGCTTCTTCAGTAGACAAGTCAGGTAGATGATCGAAAACATCTTGCCCCTCAGAGCCCAAACAATGAAGAAGCAATGATGACTTCCTTTCCACACTGAGGGAAGTCCCACAAATCCTGGCGTACCTTTCGAAGACTTTTTTCCACTTCTGCCATTTTATAGGCGGAACACCAGAATTGGAGAGGAAAAAGGGAGCTGAAGAAACATTTTGCATATGAAATAGACAATACAGGGGAAACAGAAAATGTATGTATAGCACTCAAATGTATGACACACTAACCCCCAGATGCATCAACATCCCATTTTGTGATTCCTTAATAGCGAAAAATACTGATTCGCACTAAGGAATAGCAAAATGGAATGCATCAAGAAATCACTAAAGAAATAGCGATTTCTTAGAATTCCTTAATTGCGACTCGCAAATTGCGAGTCGCAATTAAGGAATGCCTCCCCATTCATTCCTATGGGCCTAGAGGCCCATAGGAATGAATGGGAAGACAATCTCAATTTGCGAATCGCAATGAGCGAATCGCACATTGAGATTGCGATTTCAAGGGTGCAGGGGTGCCCAAAGGACACCCTGTTGCACCCCTTAAATTGATCTGTGCACATATGTTGCACACACACATGCCCTTAGGGCGGATGTACGTTGTTACAACGCATGCTTTTACCACGCATGCTGTAACAGCGCAAGTTTTAAAAAGCATTCCATTACAGAGCATTACACTGGGGGGTGATGGATAGTGAATATTTTAATTTACTATTCCAACACCAGTCCCCGTGGACACTAGGGAAGGTGTTGGATAGTAAATTAAAACTATTCCCTATCCTAGAGCGCCCCCCAGTGTAATGCGTTGTAATGGTTTTCGTTTTAAAGTCTGCGTTGTAATAGCACTGCGTGCTAAAAGTTGCGTTATAAAGGTTGTTCCGCCCTTAGGGCATGTGTGTGTGCAACATGAAACTTTGAAAAATGCACTTTAGTGCATTTTTCAAAGTTTTTGCAAATTATCATGAAGTTGTACTTCATGGTAATTTGGGTGCCCTATTAGCGAATTCGCTATTTTTAAAACTTTCATGCATTTTATTAAGGAATCTCAATTTGAGATTCCTTAAATGCAAATAATCACAATTTAGCGATTTTACAATTTGCGATTTTTGCATTTGGGATGATGCATCCCAAATGCAAAAATACCGGTCGCAAAGGGACAGATTCTGAGAATCTGCCCCTTTGACAGCGGACTTTTGTTTGATGCATCTAGCTGTTAGTGCTTACACAAATGCAAACTGAAAGTCAAAAGGTAAGTAATATACTAAATTTTAAGAAACACATTGTGCACTTTAGTGTAACTAGATAAGTCAGCATGGCCTAAATACAGCAAGAAGATGCAAAATGTGCACATCATTGCATTGACACCACATGCACAGAAATGCTTCCCACCAGAAAATGTGCATGTCATTGTGCAGAAGTACAAAATCCGGAGTGCAGAATACTTCAGCAACAGAAATGGCTGATCATCGTTGTGATGCTGGTACAAATGCTGCCTCTTTTGTTGTCCGGCTCTCTTCTGTCTCTCGTTTTAATGACTGTTCTGCCTGATACACGATGAATGATTAACCGACAGAAAAAGCGAAATTCACTTAATTTGTTGTGCGGTAAATGCAGGTAGGGTTAAATGATAGAGAACATACAAACCCAGCCAACAGACACACCTCCTTCAGAAAGTATCCAATAGCGAGCCAAGAGAAAGTCAGGAAGTGCCAGCAGGAAAGAAGCTGATTGTAAGAATGCTTCGAATCAGTAATATGGGGCTGGAAAAAATAAACCGCTCCAGGAAGTAGAAGAGTTGAACGCAGAGGATTTGAAACGCAAAAAGGTAGGGAACTCTTAGCAGCTTTGGTGGTGGCGGAATAAATAAATGTTATTTCAAGTAGTCACACATAAAAAATGACACGCTCGAGGAACAAAAAGGCAGTTGGAATGCTCGGGACGGGCCCACTGCAAGTTATAGAGACTGCTTGTTGAGGCCGTACAGCGGCTCAAAATTTAAAATGAAGTTGACAACTCAGGAGAGATTGTAAGGCCCACAATTAATAGAATAGGTATCCAATAGCAAAGAGCTAATACGAAGAAGTTCTTGCAGAGCATTAAAAATTAGTAAAGCTTAACGTACATCCACTCAGCAGAAAAAAATGAACGCTTAACTCAAGCGCATTTAAGTCAATCGTAGTAAATAGACGAATTATGCAATACAAGTTCAAAGTCATTTAAAAGGTTATCTCTCACCAGTTTTCATTTGATGAGCCTTGTTCCCGTGTTGAGATCTTCTCAAATCCTGCCGACTACGCCAGTGTCGGATTTCAGAAGTAAGACGCTGAATGCAGATGAGTTGTTAAATGCAGGATTATTCTTGATAGAAGATCCCATCCAACAGCCAAGGCCACAGCATCAACTGACGTTCAACCTCAAGTATAAACAACTCTATACACAGATAGCACTGTGACATACCAACATTCTCTCAATGACCTAGGTAAGAGCATACAAGAATAGAAGCATATTAGCAGAGCATTTCATCATAAAGAGGAGACCTTGCAGCAAACCACACCCCTTAATGCCTATGTTTGTGTTAATGCTGAATTTCCTTTAACCACTAGGTGGCACTGAAGCTCTTATCCTCAGTGGAGGAGTCAAAAACTTGTGGTGCTGTTTAGTGTGAGCCAGCAAGTGAGGACAAATTGGTGGTAGGCTAGCTTTATACGTTTTCACGAAGGAAGTAATTTTTACAAAGCAAACATGTGTTGGAATGCATAGTTTGTACCTAATTCACACATGTCAAAATGATATTGTTTTAAATGTGTTTTACTTTGAACTTTTTCATTACCGGCTAACCAGCAGAGCCATTTTTTTCTTTGGGGAGTGCTGTACAACATTCCTAGGCAGTAAGGTAGGACTACAAGCCCATACACATATTACATATGCGCTTTAGGCATGAACCTTGGAATGGTGCTGTTTATCAAATGTAATCATTTCCTCAAAGCGGACAAGTCCTTTGCCTGTTTGGTAATCTTCTATCATGGGGAATGGTGTGTAAAATGTATTTTTAAAGCAGCATGTTGATTTCCATCAATTCCTGCCGCTAATAACCATGTAGTTTTAATTGTAATTGGCATACATGGACGCGTTAGCAAGGCGTTCATTGTAAAGGTGTTTACAATCCGTATGCATATGACGGCGTGATAAAGCATGTTGATCCAGCAAATGGCCATGATTCACAATTTACAATCAACACATTTTCAAAATGGGCCAGCATGCACATTCAAGTTTCCTGACAGTTTCGCTGGGGGTCAAGTTTTTTTTTCCCCTTGATCTGGATTAGTCAAAGCCTAAATAATCTTCACAGATCAACACTCTTCCTTTGGTCAATGGACCATTAGTCGAGTAGTTGATGGTGATATTAACAAATTAACTCTCAATAAAATAATCACAGAGTCCAGGTACGATTTAATAAATTTTATCAAATAACTCAGTCAAAATGAACGCTCATTTGTACCGATTCACAGCGCAAACTCCATCAACTTTAATGGGAGAGAAAATTTGTTTATCAAATAAATTCAATTCATAGACTCATTCAACAAATTTATGCATTTAGGAGTGATAGATTAAGAGACAAAAGACATAAAAATCATACATTTGCAACTGATATGCAAAATATTAAGATAGAATATAATTACCAAATGGTGAGACAGGAAAACCCGACTCTCTGGCCAAAGGACTGGTGGAGGTCACCTGATTAATAGTCAGGAGGCAAAGACTAAAGCAAGATCAGGACAGGGAAATACTTGCTCCACATCTCTAGAACTCTGACGCACCAGAACACATCCCTCTCTTACACTCTCTCCCTCCTTGATATTCTTCCGCAAATCTTCCCTCTAATGAGGCTGTCATTCAGGAATGAATCTTCCCAGTCTGTTATCTTCTTTCAAGCAGCAGCTCTCGCCCACACCTCGCTCAGCATCGACGTCCACACTTTCTTAACTTAAGTCACTCTAGTTATACTCTTTAATTCTGCATGTCCCACCCTCAAAAGTTGCAAATATCAGTGAATCATGGACTGTGATCGGGCAGGGGCAGGGGAGTTGTCATCACCTCATGCTGTCATGTTCAATTTCTTAACTAATTCTTTGTTTAGCAAAACCCTTCCCCTTTAGCTAATTTATTATTCTGCCTTATTATTTGCCCATGCGTCTGATGTATCAATTTAAACAATTTTTCATTAGGATTCTACAGTTGATGAACGCGTTCACACAACAACTTGTCCTTGGCTCTTGGCAGCCTGTCAACGATCCGGTCAGCGGGTCACAATTTTATCACACCGGGCATGTCCCAAATAATGCACATCTTCATTGTCATCTTTTTCATTGGCTTAGCACATTAGCCCAAACACACACTATTAATAAAAGAAACATAAACAGATGTTATTTTCTTAGATATGTGATTGTCACTATTCACCACCCACTTCTACTCTATCCCATGTTAAATTCTCTTTCTGTAAGCAAAAGCATGAGCAGCACCCTCTTCTTTTGAAGTTCAGGCAAGCATATGCCAAGCATGCGGTGCCTCAAGACCTAAGATGCGTGTGAGTTTCCCTCTCAAACAAGTTAGTCACATGATTATTTACACAGTACTAGTTTGCACATGAGTAAAGCGTTTTTCAGTTTCAAGCGGGATTTTAGTTATGTAGCAAATTATTCTTTGTTATTCAAGCGTGCATTAAGCTCTTTTTCCCATAAGTAAATGTTGTGTGAGTTTTAGTTTTCTCCTATTTACTATTTCTAGTTATTAGTACCTGTTAATGAGAGATTGATCCGAGCAAGTTTCTTTTCTTGAATCCTTGCTCCATCAATGTCATACAAAAATCTGGCGTGCTAATGCAGGTGTCACTCTAAAACATTTGCTCCATAAGCCATATTCTTCCGTCATATAACCATTATTAAACACAGAAATATAATAGATTGTTCAATGCTACAGTGCAGCTCAGTAAGCAGCCTTGAAACTTGTAACAGTAAGAACATCCGTCCCTTTGGAGGGAACAAATATTATACAATTGTTCTAGGACAGACTATGACTACAGCTGTATTTTCATTGATTTTCTGAAACAGAGAAAGACACAGGCACATGGAACTGTTGTACACCTTATATAAACATAGATGTTTCTGTAACATTTCATGAATGATTGCAATGTGGCCTAGATACGCTAACTAAAACACTCCTAAATTAATCATTATATGCTAGCATATTAAAATTCATCTGCACTTGTGTCCTATGAGGCAGGAGGCCCAGTCTCTCCAGCACAATGTTTTATGTGGAGTGGTATATAAGGCTAATCAGTACCAGCCCAGCAGTGTCACTATGGAACCAGTGGCCTAGCTAAGGTTCCACACGTCTTAATGCAAGCATAGTGTAAAGACCAGTAGCCGTTTTCTTTGAAGTTAGGCTTTATTGGAAGAATCCTGGCACAGCATGCGGAGTCAGAGTGGCTCTCTCACAACCTCCAAGTCCTCCACTCTTTACCGTCCTCATCTGACTTCATAACATGCTAAACGCGCAATGACATTCTCTAGGTGACAGGCACGAGCCAAAGTCAGCCACGTGCCAATGCCATCACAACACATCTTCCTTTTCTTTTAATAACAACCCTAAATAAAAATATAAAACACGAATTTGACATAAAACAATTTTCCAGTGGTCAATAGATTTCATTAAAAACAATATGCTTAGATTAACATATTAACATTAAGGATAGGAGAGATAAATACTTAATCACATATGTAATCATTGCATCTGGTAGGTTTCTTCTCTAATCTACCAAACCTTCCAGTTTTAACTTCACAGCTTCTTTCACTAGCAACAGGGAAGGCACAGCTCCCACAATTACAACCTTATGGTGGTGCCGTACTCTCATACTCCTACCATTTCCATCCACCGGTGAACCTTCACCCTCACCTTCGGGGGCCAAGGGAGACAAAATCTCATTTTCCTCACTACTCTCTCCTTTTTCAACCATTCGAATTTACCGCCATCCTAGACTTCCCCCTTATTACACCGGGACAAAGAACACATGTGCCTTACTTTACCATTGCTCAAAAGTGCGGCATTACAAAACACCTTCTCTACTCTGAGTACCTGCTCAAAGCACTCCTCAAGACTCCAGACCTTTCTACTTTCACTACATCACCCACCTGTAAACCCACCTTCTGTCATCCATGCTTTCTGTCATAATAAGTTTTGTACAACAGTTTTGCCTTGTTCACTCTATCCTTTACTACGTCAGGGTCCCAAGACATCCTCTTGGGTTTAGTCATCCAACCAATGTTGTCTTTGGAAAATGTAGTTCTTCCTCTCATCAATTCAAAAGGTGAATGACCTGTGGTGGTGAACGGGCTATCTTAAACGCCCAAATAGTGTGAAATAATTCCACTTACCAATTAAGGTGGTTGTTCTTTGCTAACTGAATCACACCTTTTATCACTCTGTTAAACCTTTCCACTGCACCATTCCCTGCATGATGATACATGGAGGTGGTATAGTGGTTATTACCATTACATTTCAGAAATTTCTTAAACACTTCAGCCACAACTTGTATGCCATTGTCTGTTACGTATGATTTAGGTAAACCTTCCCTGAGAAAAATGTTGTCTAAAATTCCAATGACAGTTCCAGCATCAGCTTTATCCACCACTTCCACCTCTGACCCCACCCACATGTTAGGGCTAACCATTCAATCACTGACCATTTCTCCTGAGTGGGTGTTAATGATCATGATTCGAAAGCCACCACAGTCATTTATCTTTGTGAGGACAGTGCCTATACCTTTAGAAATAGCATCTGTAGTAACCACAGATTGCAATGCAGGGTCAAATCCTTATAAGGGCAAGTCTGAACACATTTCTTTTTTAATTAAATCAAATTCCTGTTGACATTCATGGGCCCACACAAACTTGTTCTAAGTTCTACTTGAAAAATTTGGAACAAATCTTAAGTAAAATGTGACTAAACCCAAAATGCTCTGACTTCATCCTTGTTACCTGGTACGGTGACTTTACTATAGCTGCAATCAACTCTTTCTTGGGTTTTATACATCCACTGATACTTCATGACCTAGGTAGGTAACTCTTTTCCTAGCAAACGTACATGTTATAAAATCCGCAATCAAACCTCTGGTTCTCAAAATACCCATCACTTCTCTGACACCTTTATCATGATCACTCTTGATCCTCCCCATAATGAGTATATCATCTTGGAAGAAGGTAGCATTTCTAACATTCTTGAATAGTTTGTACATTAAATGCTGGAACGTGGCGGCTGCTATAGCTTAACCAAAATACCTGAAGCAGCCAAAGGGTGTAACAAAAGTTGTTAAACTGCGACTGTCCTATTAAATTTCACTATGTCTTTTCTTAAATGCTCCCACTGTTTGTCTATCGAAGGAGTGTCTACAAGTGCATCCCAGAAGCGTTCAAATCTTGGGGTCGCCTTGGGACTCAGGGCCTGTATGAGAGCATATAAAAAGGAGATGCATCCCTTGGAGGAGGACCCTGAATGAGCAAACTTCTCTATGGGGAGCAGGTCTCTGGTAGCGGGCAGCTGCACCAGAGGCTGCCGTACCCAATGTTTGAGTTGCAGATAGTAAAATCCCTCCCTGGATATTAGTGAGAATTGTTTCATGCATTCCTGAAATGTAAGAATCTCTCCCTTCTGAAAGAGGTAGGAAATCCGGAGACAGCCCCCCTCCCGCCATGCATCAAAGGGACCCTCCTTCAGTGCCGGAGGAAAGGCCGCAGCAAAATGTATGAAAGTGGTCAACTGCAACCTTGTAGTGAGGTCGTCCCATACCTGTAATGTAGTGGATGTGGGTGTACTGATGTAGGCATTGAGCGGTCTTTCGTGTTTTGGCTTCTACAGTAAGTCCCAAATGGTGTGGCTGGTGATCTGCCTGTCCATATGAAGCCAATGCTTATCAGAAGCCCGCAACAACCATTCTGTAATTACACGCAGCTGAGCCACCCTGTAGTACCCCTGAAAGTCTGGAAGTGCCAACCCCCCTCACTACATGGCCGCATGAGCAGGCGATAGGGCAAGCGGGCTCTCTTCCCCATCCATATAACTTTGTTAACATTCGGGGTAACTCCTTAAAGAGGTCTTATTCCACCGGGATGTGAAGCCCCTGAAAGAGATAAAGCAAACGAGGGACCTTGTTCATTTTAATGGCATTGATTCTACCTAACCAGGAAACATATGCAGCACTCCATTTGCCCAGGTCTTTTTTTAGTTGGCATAAAAGGAAAGGAAAGTTAGCTTTGTAGAGGTCGGAGGTACAGGGGTTAAGTTGGATACCTAAGTAGGTAATCTCCTTAGTCGTGCAGCGAAATGGAGACTTATTCTCCACCTTGTAGATAACTACAGGAGCATGACCCATAGACCATGTTGGGATCAGGGTAGGTAGTTTATAATGCGTAAACAGTGACCCAACTGGTATTATTGTATAGACAATTACATATGCATGCGGAAAGCATTATGTGAACAGAGACAAGGAGACTCCAACCGGTTTAGGAATGTGCTCATAGTATCATATAATTCAGAAAACAAAGGAAGAAACAGAGTTGTAACAGCACTGTACAAAATTAATGTCAAAACAACCCAAATTGGACTTGGTGCATGGTATGTGACGGTGACATACGTATAGCGACACAAGTGACAATTGTGATCAGCTAGAACGGCCCGTGGAGTGCAAGTGTGCAATTATATACAGTGAATCAAAACAACGGCATGGCTCATATAACAATGCGAAGGTTTATCCGTTTCGAATGAACGATTCAATTGAGCCAGAATGGGGGATGCGCCATTTAATGAGCTGAGGAGTCGACGACGTTTCGATCCTTGTTAGTCAGGATCATCTTCAGGACAGGGTTGCCTTAAGAAACCGGTGCTGTGGAGGATCAGACATCACGAGAGACCGGGGGTCTGGAGGTCCAGTTGTGGGTGAATCAGAGGTCAGCGTCTAGAGTCGAGTGAATCTGTAGAGGATGGGGTCCTCTACGGAAGCATCATGTTATCCGGGGGGAAAAACTTCCGGCACTTCGCACACGCTGGTGGCGAGTACCAGCCGTCCAGCGCTGCTTCATTCAGCATAAGGCCTGAAAGATTCGTAACCATGACCCCCTCTGGGACCTCCCCCCCCCGGATAAACATGATCCTATCGTAGAGGTTGGACCCCATCCTCTACAGATTCCGGTTAATTCTGCTTTTTTTTACCACATCAACAACATCTTGTAGTGTGGATTCACCCATAGTCTGTACTCTGTAACTTGTTTTGTATGTTAGAATTAGCAGCATGCACGACTATCTGATCATGAATAAACTCATCATGCAAATTGGCAAATCTACAAGTTAGTGCTAGATTCTTTAAAGCTGCTACGTAATCTTCTATAGGATCGTTCTCGCCTTGCTCCCTATGAAGAAAATTTGTATCTATCTACAGACACGCATACTGTGGGGTTAGAATAAGTATCTAAATCTTCCAACGCAGTTTATATACATCACTTTGTTCACCAAATCTGGGTTTCTATTATATTTGGTTGTATATTTTCAGGCCACCAGCTCCCAAACAGTGCAGGGAAATTGTCTTGTCTGAAGTTAAATCTTCTTCGTCTTCAAGGTTGAAACATTGGGGCCGATTAGGATGGCCGAAGGCCTGCCACGGGGTGGAGGGCCCTCCGCCATCCAACTGTCAATTTACCCCCGCCACATCACAATGGTGGGCGGAATAGTTCCGTGAGCGTGACGGGCGCAAAGACCGCACGCCCCGCTTCTGCCACTGGCAATTGTTACGATTTCCTGGCAGGGCGGACAAATGCATGTGAATGGTTGCTGTGCCTAGCAGCCACGGTCCGCCAGATTACAATGCTAGCCTCAGCCAGCCTTTCCATGGTGGTTCCTCCGCCATGGAAAGGCTGGCGGTCCACCCTTGTTTTGGGGGGAGGGTGTTGCTGCACTGGGGGAGTACCCATTGTACATGGTACCCCTCTGCATATCCCTGCACTGTGTGGTGCCTGTCACGTAGTGCAGGGAAATGCACAGCATCACATTTTAACATTGCGTACGGTGCTGCAGCCAGCAGGACCGTTCGCAATGTTAAATGCCCGGAATGCGCCCGCCATACTGCCGGGCACATTGTAATTGCAGTGGTGGGACTGCTGCATGACTGACGGGCGGTCCCTAGCACCGCAGCAATGGTGGGCAGACTCATGTCCGTCCGCCATCGTAATGAGCTCCATAATTCTCAAAATGCTCTTTCCATTTTTTCCATTTAAATATTGGCTCACCCTTTGCTGCTAAGAATGGCTGAGGAGATGAAATGTTCCATATATTCCCAGAAGCCATATCACAAACAGGTAATAAACTGAAATAGTGTGTAAGTAGATTGTATTGCAAGGTGGTAAAAAAACTTGTTAAAGTGTTAAATGTTAAAGTACCATACAACCGTGCCAGGCGCTGTGTGCTAATATGCATCCGCAATGGGATGGTATTTAAAGCACAACCCGTCAGCATGCATGTGCTCCCTTAAGCTCAAGAGTGAAGGAACGATACATGCGTGCGGCATAAGCCATGCTGAGGGAGGCCCGAAACAGGAGTCTCACTCCACACCACAGGGAATCTGCACTGCCAAAATTAAAGTAAGTACACAAATAAAATACCTCGAGGACGAATCCAGACAAAATATGTAGATCGAAGGTATGCTAGAACTTCCCTTTACCAGACTTTTTCGTGGCACGCAGCTTAGATAGAAAAAAACACTTCACGCCTAAATTTTCCATGTCAGGATCGCTTGATAACTCGTCACCAATCCTGTTAAGAACAGTAGTCGTTTTCTTTGAAGTTAAGGGGGCATATTATCAAGCCTGTGCGCTAAAATTATCGCCGCTTTATCGGCCGAAAACGGCCGATAAAGCGGCGATAATGGGCTTGATAATATGCTCTGTGGAATTCCAATCGAAGCCCATGTTAGATGTCTTCACATCTAACATGTGCTTCGATTGGAATTCCATAGAGCATATTATCAAGCCCATTATCGCCGCTTTATCGGCCGTTTTCGGCCGATAAAGCGGCGATAATTTTAGCGCACAGGCTTGATAATATGCCCCATAATTTATTGGAAGAATCCTGGCACAGCATGCAGAGTCAGAGTGTCTATCATGCAGCATCCGACTCCTCCGCTTTCAACCATCCCCATCTGACCTCATTACATTCTAAACACGGAATGACGTTCTCTATGTAACAGAACAAACCAAACTCAGCCATGTGCCAATGCCTTCACAAAACAGGCATTTGGTCCTATTTCATTTAGTCTGGTAGTAAAAAAACAGCTATGAGTCGGGGTCAGTGGAGCCTAATATCCCTGGGCGTAGGATCCATTGCACTTGCTACGCTATTCATAGCTGCGCCAGTGCTTAATTTGAGCCGGTGGTTTCCGATGCTCGGCACAGGCACTTAGTTGTCAATACCTACGTTGGATACAGTCTGTCACAAGGTGGCACTGTCTGGCTAATTTACAGTTAATAATTAATTTAATATACATAAAAATGGCTATTACCTGCCGCCCAAGCCATTCTTATAGCTTTGGGGGCCTGAAATAGTCTGAATTCTCACACTTGTAGGAATGTGGTGGTTAGTAGTTCTGGTGTTCATATCATTGGCAGCATGGCAAGGGCAGCATGTGGTGCAAGCTGCATTAGCCTCCTGACGAGAGCCCTGGCACTTATTGTTTTACAAATTAAGCATCCCTGTATCTGATCATGCTTTCAGCCGCACTTGGAGCGTCTTATGTTTCCCTCTTGTGAGCTGATGTTGTCTGATGCAGCAATATCTGGTTTGCAAAACATTGCGTAATCAAACAATGTAGAACAGTCACAAAACAACAGAGGGCCTGATTCACAGAACTAACAAAACTAAATCCTAAACCTACTACCATTTTGGTATTCACAGAAGGCACTTACTCATTTCGGTATTCACAGAAGTTAGGGGTCCTAACTTTAGGACTCCTAAATGCCTTCTGTGAATATCGAAAGTCTTAAAGTTAGGATTTTTCTCAGTTTAGGAGTAGCAAAGTAACTACTCCTAAACTGAGAAAAATCCTAACGTTAAGTCTTTCGGTATTCACAGAAAGCATTTAGGAGTCCTAAAAACTTCTCTGAATACCGAAATGAGTAAGTGCCTTCTGTGAATACCAAAATGGTAGTAAGTTTAGGATTTTGTCTTAAATTAGTTCTGTGAATGGGGCCCAGAGTTACTAACCCATTCATTCAGTGACTGGCGGTACTGCTAGAAGTACTGCAATGCTGAAAGGTTCAGTGCTTCTCGATCATGCTTTATTAATTTGTCATGTGCAGCATTCATTGAGCACAGTGTACATTGCATGTCTAGTGGTAAGTGAATGATGCCACGTGTGAACATATCCATAAGTAACACTTTCTTTTCCTGCTCTTCCTCAGAATGTTGGTCCATACAGTGTCAGTAAGACGGCTTTAAATGGCTTGATCAAGGTTCTGGCCCCAGCTTTGGACCCTATGAATATTCGAGTGAACGCCCTGGCACCAGGCCTTATCAGAACTGCATTCAGTACCAAGGTAGGTCTATGAAGAAATAAAAGAGAAGCGAGAAGAATGCAATCTGAGATCTGGGTTGAAGCAAACACAAGGTGATGATGGATGGAGTGCTGAACTTTTCAGATACTCACCCCCAGTCACAGATCTGGGTTGAATCTGTTCTGGAATGAGGCAGGCAGACTGATATCTTTGACTGAGCTTTTGCTGAGCTGAGATTCCTAGTCTAATAGCAGCTCATTCATAGCTAGTTAGTGACAGAGAAAGGACAAATCTCTAAAAATTTGAGCAGTCATATTTTGTTTATATGGTGCTAAAGGTTTTTGAACAATAAATACAATGTACTGAATTGTGTCTAGGGGCTTGAGGATGTCGCAGTGATGTTGAAGCCAACGGGGCAGAGCGAGAGTGACTTACCAGAGGTAAGATTTTACATTTGACAGTGTGACTGAGTGTAATATAGGGGCAGGCGCCGGGATCAAAGAGAGCGGGAGAGGGTGGCAGAGTAATGTTGGGGTTAATGGATGCCGGTATAACCACATCAGGTATGGGTCTGAAATATTGAGTGGTAAATGCCATTTTACCACAATGTTTATTCCTAAATATAGAAGAAAAACATATTGACAGGTATTTATTATTGCTAACAGCTATTTACCCAGCTGCTGGGTAAATAGTGAATTTTCTCTGCTATTTACTCTCCCGCAAGCTAAATAGTATAAACTATTTACTGTCGAGCATGATGGGCAAAAGAGCAGGAGCGACTATGAGCTCCGATCGGCTGGAATCTGTACTCGCCAGAAATCCCAGTTAGGCCCTAGCCATCCAACCATCTAACCATCTGGAATGCGCTGCCATCCAAACAACAAACAAACCATTGATGTAACGTGGGAGCTCTAAGAGGTTCGTAACTTGGAGTCGAGACAAGGCCATATGGGTGGGGACAGGAACTCCCTCAAGGAATCCTTTATATGCCCCCAGTCCAGCCTCACTGTCCAGGAGCTGGGTGCCTGCTGTCCCGACGCATCTTGGTCGAACGGGGATGGCATGAGGGAGTCCAATCCCCAGGGAACATGGCGGTGCACAAGGAAGGACCACTGGGTCTAAGTTTGCCCCCGGCAGCCGGCAACCGATAAAAACAATATTTGATTAGGTTTGCTGAGCTGACATAGGCAGATCATGTTTATCTGGCAACTCTGGCACTTCCCTCATTGCTCACCAGTTGCTGTGCTACAAAATCACAGTTTTTAAATGGCCTTGGATGCCGGACTTGGCTATAGGGCCGATTTATATGTTGGCGGGAACTCTGTTGCGAGGGTGACAAAGTTCCCTCCCCACCAACATAATTGTCTGCCCTGCATTATTAAATTTGTGTAGACCATAGTTTGACGACAGCTGAGACTACGGTGCAAGGGCAGTCAGAGGTTTGGCTGTATGTCTGACCACCTTATTCAGATGGGCAGACATACAGCCTTTTTTTAGTGCTTGTCACTGCCAGGAAAAACCTGGCAGTCAGGGGCAATGAAAAGTGCTCAATGCCCCCCTTGCCAAGGGAGGAAATTCCCAGGGCGAGGGGCCATTGAGTTTTTTATCTTCAAAAAGAAAATCCTGTTTTAGGATTTTCAATGTGAAAAAAAAAATAATAAGTTTGACGTACGGCTTGATCTTGTTGATGGAGCCGTCTGTCACACTTACAATGCTTTGGCAGTTCCTCTCATTGCTTGAAATATACACTGGGAGAGTGGGCATCACAACATTTGGTGGGTGGCACCTCTGTCAGGGAGATGGAGTAATTTACTCTGTCACACTGGTGGAAGACAGGCCATGTGCCAAATATTAAATCAGGCCCATAGTCTGCTTGCCAAGATTTCAAGTGACTGTATTTCTGAAATACACTCTTCTGCTATGGGGTCTTGTCTATTCTGAATGCACAGACTGGATTACTAGTGCCCAAGAGATGGATAATTCTGTACAGTGCACTATGTGACCATATAAAGTTGTATATATATGTAGTGCATTGAATGCATGAAGGTAGTTTATGATGTGAGTGAATGGTGTGCATGCACTGGGTTGACATCTAGCCCTAGTGAACAAAGGAATGTCCTCAAAGTCCGGATCCACAATCTCTAATTGGCTTGGACAGATGAATGCTTGAATTTGAAGTTATCAATTAGTTTAATAAGTGGAATATTTATTTATTGAGCCTGGGGTTGGTAAATGATTTAGAAGCAGATGATACAGAGAGGAAAGACAGTTCTGTTATGGATGATGGTGAAATTCATGCACCTTTTGGGACCACATTAATTCCTAAAAATATTTTCTGTCTTTTTATAAAAAAGAATTGGCACGAAGAAGCCTTAACTGGATATTTGAAGTCAATCTTTGGATTCAGCAGGTAAAGTGCATTTCTTATACCTTAATTGTTTGATCAGCTTGCAACCAAAGCCAAAGTGATACCACATGGTGCCAGGCAAGGTATAGACTATAAATCACAAGATAAAGGTCTACAGACTCACAGTGCCCAGACGGGCAGGCTGTCAGGCATAAAGAGCAGTAAGTATATAGAAATGTTACATGTTTAAAAGTGGCATTTCTAAAACAGTAATGTTAAATACAGCTTCACCAGTAAAGAGGATGTATCTTTACCATTCCAAACATATCAAACATGAAAACTCTACTCCGAACTTGATCAAGGGTCTCAAGCATGCAGGAGTTCATCTCTCTTTGAATAATCCTTTTAAAGCCATCATTATTCATGCTGGGGATGGAAGCCTCAGCTTCATCTGAGTAAATTACATTATAAGGTAGGGTAAAATTGGCACTGAATGACTGAAAAACCTTGGGGTAGAAAGTTTTGTGTGGCTTTAAGCTAGAAAGATTGACATTTTTGGATTAGTGGTGGAAAAGGTACTTGCGGTCGTTAGGAAGCAGCTGACAGTGGAGGCGATTCAACTTACGTTGAAACGGAGGCTCAAGCGGTCAACTGTTCCTAGGTTGTCATAGAAACCACAGCAACCAAGAGGTTTCACGCAGGCTTAGTTCTTATTTAGCCCATTTTCTACCTTTCCTTTTTTTATGCAGTCTTTCTTATACCTTGGAGTTGGGTCTGTTTCATCCGTAGATGAGCCCGTCTCCAAGGTTCTTTCCTTAAAAAATGGGTACAGCACCGGAGAGGAGAAGGGTCGACATGAAGCGCTCGTCTCGGTTACCACGTATCACGTCACTGTGTAGGCAAGGAATCAGACGAGCCGTCTGTGAGCAAGCGCTCACTGGGAACAGTAATGGAGGTTAAGAGGGCTTACTGCGAATGGGCTGACTGTGGAGAGCAGGCCCTTGTGCTGCCTATGCCCGTGACCTACACTAATTTTGAAAGGGATGATTATGAAACATTACCAAGCTGTGAGTGCCTATATTGAGGGGTGGGAGTATTTGGGTGCAGATTAGTCTCCGTAAATTGGAATCAGGTGAGATTGGATATGAATTGCTGTAGAGGTAGCAAGTTAGAGCTGAAGTATGTTATGATAGGAAAAAAACATATTAAACAGTTGCTCTTGTTAAAAGATTTTAGAGACAAGTAGTAATAAAAAGAATACTTATCTGCCTGGAGCCGCATTTAAACGAGGCAGAGTGTTCTTGGATCATGGCTATTGTACATTATGAATATTCTGTTCTGGAATTATTTTACTTTATGATGTATTGCTTCTAAGTGCCTACTTGGAGTTAGCATTAAAAGAAATATGCATAATGGTAGCCTCCGGTCTTGTTTTGAAATTCCCAAAGATGGCCTATGAGAGGGATAGGCCTCCCAGTAGGGAAAAGCAAAATAGGCTGTTTGTCACTAACAGTGAAGTGGGGTGGAAACAAGAACTCACAGAGACATGGTTTTGATCCAGAAGGGTTTATTAGAATAAACCAAGTAAGCATACAAGCAGTAAGGAGCCATGGCAGGAACAGCTGCACAGCAAGTAAACATGCAGCAACTGCCAGGGCTAGAATAGAACATAACATGACACAACAAGAATTCCAGGTAAAACATTCTAAAGATTAAAGTAGCAGTAAGAACTTACCACAACCAGAACATTAACAAAAAAAGTGCCCTGCAACCAAGATAAATAGGTATTTACATTATTTGATTGTTCTAGTATATAGTATATAAACAATAACACAATATGTTAACAAAAGCATAGCTTCCCAGAAATGACGAAGTCATATGTCTTGATTGTAGTTAGATAAGTCCTTTTATTGAAAATTATTTATTCTTTTAAAACACCGCACAATTGCTTGCCAACGTGTTTCATCCCTCTTGGGACTTCCTCAGGGCTTTTTCAAAGTGTTTTTCTGCTGTTGATGTTGGATGTGACTTCAAGTCAACTTTAACAGCAGCGTTGGTGAAAGCGTATATATTAATTTTCAGAATCAATGCTGTCAGTGTTATATCGAAAGAAGGGTTTGTAATTTGAATCAATTTGGAGATGGCCACTATGTCAAGATAGAGACTCTCTTATTTTATCAGTTCCATAGTTAGACAATCGAGATGGCAAAGTTTTCTCATGTGCTTTGTATTGTAACAGTAGTAATTCCTGTGTTATTAGTGTTGGCTCTGTATGTTTCAGCAATCTCTAGTAAGCAGCGATTACCTCCTGTAGCACAATCGGTTCAAATGTTTTCAAGAGGTAAAAGGGTCCAGGTATCAGATCTTCTGTATGCATGCGGCCGTCAAGTTGCTCCAAAATGTAACCAGGACATGCAAATCATGCAAGTACATGGGCTACCTTTTACTTGGAAGGCAGCCTGCCTTAGGGTTACTTAGGGCTTACCTTAGGGGTGAATTATATGTCATAAAAGTAGGGTTTAAGGCTTGGCAAGTAGTTTTACATGCCGAATCGAAGAGGCACGCACAGGCACCGCAGTGGCAGGCCTGAAACAGATTTGAAAAGTCAATTCTCTGGGGTGCACAATCAGGGCTTAAGCCCACTAGTACCATTTAATGTACAGGCCCTGGGTATACGGTATACCACTCTACAAGAGACTTACCTGTACAGCAAATATGACATTCAGGTATACGCCAATGTCATCATGTTTGGGGGGAAGCACATGCACTTTAGCACTGGTCAGTAGTGGTAAAGTGCCCAGAGTCCCAAGGTCAACAAAAATAATCAGTAAAAATGGGAGGCAAAAGGCCAAAAGTTTGGGGAAAGACCACCCTAAGAATGAAAGGTCTAACCTGCAATGTGTAAAGTATGTATATAGCACTCATGTAATAATAAAATTAAAACACACCACAAGAAAAATCCCAAACAAATTTTGGAAAATAGAGCACATTTAAATACGTAAAATGACACCAAAACAAGTAGAACTGTAGTTATGGATTTTTAAAGATATTGGTAAAAAAAGGCCAAAAGGCACCATTTGCAGTTATCTGGTCACACCAGACCAAAGGAAAGTCATAAGTAGAGCCAGACCGGGATGGAGCACAGGTGAAATACCTAGACAAGGTTAATACTGCTGAAGTTACTTCCTCAAGTCCGGCATAAGGAGTTCCCTTTGGGTTGGTGGGGTCCCTGAGGAATTGTTAAGCCTGGGATCATGGCAAGTCCAATCTTCTTTCCTCAGTCAGCACTGTAGCCCCTCAAGCAGCAGGGCAGTCCGTAAGATGCCAAGCAGCCCTTCTTCTGATTAAAGTAGCAGTAAGAACTTACCACAACCAGGACATTAACAAAGAAAAGTGGCACAGGTTCAGGAGTGTTATAAAATGGGGTCTGAGAGTGCCACCTTTTATGTATACACTGGGGGTAACTGTTACTCAGATCTCAGAGAAGTAGAAACTAAATTATGGTTTGTAAATGGAGAAAGTACTAAGTGGTCAGACTCACGATAGGTTGGATCTCAAAATTGTGATGGGGAATCTTTCCTTTTGGATATAGCGCCCTCACACGTCTCTTGCGAGTGTCATGCTTCATCATCGGGCGTTTTTCCTCGTGGGAGTGGCGCTGCAGTCCCTCACGGGCCCCGCAAGAAGGCTCTTTAGCTGAGATCTTTTAAGGAGACGTCGCAGTTGTGCATGTGGGTGTCTGGGCCTAGGGAGGTGAGTGAGTGGGTGTTATAAAGTTACCAAACGGTACCCAGAACCTGTGTTTATTCAGGGGTCCGAGTGGTAAATTAAAAGGGTGGATCCTGGAGCTCCTCTTAGAAACAAATACAGAGGGTGGATGTTTGACTAACCGCTGCTCTCAGGATAAGTGCTGTAGTGAATAAATCATACATAAAACAATATCTACATTTTTCACGCTCTCAGGTGGTCCCTAAAGGATCATTTGGTGCTTCGTCAGGACCGGAATGTAAGTGAAAAACAGAAAACACAGAACAGGTTCCAGGAAAGACAAAACCTGTGTACCTGTGATACCTTGTTCTTAAGGAATTTTGGCGCCCTTGCCCTGATAGGGACTCTCACTGTAGGTACCTATCCCCAACCCCTCATTTAAAGAAATCAGGCTCCGTCGGCACCCTCTTGGTAGAAGGCTGAGTTAATGTGCTCGACTCTCTCGGGTCCAGTGACCTACCCCTCCTTAGTGGCGTGCCGTGATCGGAGTTCAGGTTGAATCGGGCAAGCTGACGAGTATTACCATATGCAAAGTAAAACATCTGCATTCTGAAAGCAAGTCCACGTCAACTTATCAATAAATAATGCCACGACTTTTGACATTTAAGTTTTGGAAATATCGCTCTTTTACACATGAAGAATTATTTTTGTCACGCAATATATTTACGTTACAATACTTCAGTTAATTTGTGCGTAATTATATGAGTTCTATGTAACATTTAGGTTTTATGAAATCTAGTGGATCCTGGGAGTTGGAGTTTGTGAAACTGCGGTGTTTGGAGAGTCGCGTGAGTTTCAGGTGTTAAATTAGCAGATACGTTGGTAGGAGGGATTTTGCTGAATGTATGGGATTTAAATGGGGAGGGTCACGTGCGGGAAGAAACACTTCATGAAGGAGGATGCAGAGTGTGTCAGATTAGAAGGAGATTGAATGCGGGTGGTCGGGGAGATTAGATAGTAAGAAGTAAAGGGAGAAGTGTGAATCGAGGAGAGGGAGCTGAGGGAATGATTACTGTGCCATGAGGAAGGCAGAGCATTGGAGGATGGAGTATGATTGTGAGTTTCAAGGGGAGAGAGCAAGGGAGGATGGAGTATGATTGTGAGTTTCAAGGGGAGAGAGCAAGGGGTATTAGTTGGTGAGATGGGTGGGGAAGAGGTGTAGTTAAACTCTAATGGCACTGGGGGATTTATGTTGGGTTTACAGAAGAGATAGGATTGATAACAAATGTGTAAGGAGAAGGAAAGGGTCTGTTTTAGTGGTTGCATTGATATAGTAAAGGGTGATAAGGGTTTTGTCACATGTTAAAAGTAGGACTATGCAGTATTGGCATTTTTATATTAGTATTCGCTCCACACAGCACGTTAATGACCAGTATGACACCGGGCAAGGCATTAGCCCAATCTGCACGCATACTTTGGATTATTATGGACATATTGTGACAGGAAAGATGTGCATTCCATCACCTCCTGTGCTAGTATGATAACAAACACGCACAATTTATTTGGGCACAAAAATGTCAACTTTCAAAAAGTGAAATGTATTTAATTATAACTTAAAATTAAATTTTACCATTTAAGTTGGATTTTAAATCGCAATTCAAAAGACACCAAGGAGTATATTTCTACCTGCTCCCATCCAAAGTTAGCACTTATTACATGTAATAAGGCAAACCAGTGTAAATCCCTGGCAGAGGGAGGCCTTACATCAGTAAAAACTACCTTTATAATTTTTTATCATCATAAAAATCTTTATTTCGGCTAAAAACAAACCATAAAAGATACATAAGCACATATATTCTTTAAAACCAGGGGTGCAAACAATTTCTAAATGTTCAAGTCCATTTTTTATAATCAGTTGATCATGATTTCGTTCTATACAAGGTAAATGCAGTATTAAAAGAATAAATAAATAAATACCAGGAGTAATATTATTAATTAATACTGCCAGAAAATATTATAAAAACTGTATTAAAACATACATAATGTATGTACATGATTTACAAATGATTTCAATACCTTTATATCGCTCCTAGAGCCCATAAACCCCTCTTCAACATTATTATTGTAACTGATAAATCACTCTACACCATAATCTATTACAATTTATCACTACCAAGACTTGTAAAACATAAACCCACAGGTCTTACTTTTTAATATACCATGTCCCCTGCCATGGGAGTTTTAGGGCCTATCTTAAGTGTGACTTATAAGTATTAAGAGGAAATTTTTAAGCGTAAGAAAAGGTGTAATTTGCCAGGTTGTGTAGCACAATGAGTGCTGCTGCCCACTAGTAGCATTTAATTTACAGGCCCTGGGCACACGAAGAACCATTAACCAGAGACTTGCAAGTAATTTAAATGTGTCAATTATGTGTAGGCCAATTTTACGATGGGTTAGGGAGAGAGCACAAGCACTTTAGCACTGGTTAGTAGTGGTAAAGTACACAGAGTTTAAAATCCAACAAAAACAATCTCAGCAAATCAGGATGGATGAAGGTAAAAGGTTTGGGGGTGGCCCTGCAGAGAGGGTCAGGTTCATCGTTCGGCTCCACTGAAGGCCTTTACAGGGGTTGGGATGCTTGAGAATACATGGATCTTGAATTTGAGTTTCTCTGGCTTTCCTGTTTTACAGCCTTTTATCCCATGTGGCACTTTACTTTTGATAATGTTATGTAACTTAGTATAGTTGTGTACAAACTTTGAATATTAGAAATAAAATTCAACAGAACTGCAAGGAATTTCACCAGTTGAATTTTAAATCCAAAATTCTCAATCAAATGTGCATTTGATGATGTTGGACTTGCATCTTCTAAAACCATTTCCCTGGAGGGAAAGAGAAGTTCAGTCTGACCGCTATACAGACCTTGCTTTCTTGCCTGCAGTAGCAGGACAGATCTTCATGCTGAGTGTTTTCACTTCCATGTTTTGAGGGCGCTTACAAAAGCTGCAGTAAGCAATTACTATAAGTCCAAAGTCATACAGTTCAACTTGAACTGCACCATCATGTCTTCATGAAATACCGCATAGTGATAGATGGTGGCACACAAAGGATCAAAGACAGCAAAAAATGTAATTCCCCTTTCCTCAAATGAAATTAAATCATTGATTGTATGTAATGACGATTACCTAATTCCTTGCACTACCTCATATCTTTATGTTTTATAACTGTATACTTTAAAGCGCTCTGATACCCTCGTGGGTCACGTTTGCGCTATATAAAACCTTATAAATAAATAAATTGCTGGACACTGACAGATCGGTGTCGTAAGGTTGCAGGTTCTGTCTCCCTTACTGCTTCCTGCTTTTCGAGATGAGATGAGATAATGTGTTCTTTATGGTTTAGATTTAGTGGTGCCAGCCCTATGATGTAGGTGGAGGGTTTATATTTATTCATACCTAGTGACTGGGTAATTAGATGCCCCACATTATTTACAGCAAAAGACACACAATTGCAGTACGGGCTGGACTGTTCCCATTGGGCGCAGGGTCAAGACTGCTTTGCATGTGGCTGGTTTCAAATTGGAATAGAATGGGGAGCAAAAAAACGATGGATTTAGGCCCAGATCTCTGAATTGGGGTGAATGTTTGACATTGTTCTACATTCTGGCCAACAATTGTTCTCTTTCCACATTATTTACTAACACTACCGTCCGACATCTACACATTTAATAGCTTTGCAGAAACAAAGAAACACGTCCTTTCTTTCTTTTCAAAAAGTTCATTTCCTAAGAGCAATCTTGTATATATGTTTCAACCTTACAAGTGTTCTTTGCTAGTCAGTTTTCAATAGAGAGTGGGAATCCAATATACCCTTGCAGGCTTGGGCAGTGAAGTTTACAAAAACAAATGGCCTACAAGGGATTTTGTTTATCTACAATTATATGTAAATGTTTGATCAATAAAGCTATTCAAGGTCACACTCTCATTAGTAGCGGGCAACTGAATTAAACAAAGCCGTAAATGAGTCAATTGATGGCAGTTGTTAATTAAACAAGGAAATAGAAAATCATACACGGGGCAAAAAAGATATTTCAAAAAAATATGTATTCATGTATTTAATATATGTACCATAAAATCATTTATCAGGGATGATAACCAAAAGAGTAGCAACAACTCCTGCAGCAGCCAGGATGTTCCTGAACCTCCCTAGGCGGGCATCGGCAACCCTAGCCAGGAAAGATCTCCATTGGCTACCTATTCAAGCCAGGATCTCTTTCAAACTCCTCTGCCAGGCCCATAGGGCAGTCTTTGGATCAGGTTCTGAAGGGATAAGTTCCCTTGTTAGTCCCTATACCCCGAGCAGAATCCTTCGCTCAGCCTCTAGAAATCTGCTCGCCGTTCCCAGATTCAAAAAGGCTAAGTGGGGAGGAAGAGCCTTTTCCACCTTGGACCCCAAACTATGGAGCTCGCTCCCCCCTGAACTTGCCAGCCAACCCTCACTTGTGATCTTCCGTAAACTCCTGAAGACCTGGCTCTTCTCCCAGGCGTATTCATTTCTGTGGTATCTGCCTTTTGTTACTTTTGCCTGTGTGTTGCCTGTGCCTTGACGTCCTCCGGGTTAAGTTTGCGCATTACAAGACATCCATTCATTCATTCATTCAACACATAGTTTGCAAGGTGACGTCCGTTAACCTGTACAAAACACTATGTGAACATCTTCTCTATACAATTAAAAACAATTGATGTTCTGGAGAGAAAGAGGATATAAAACCATCAGACTATCTTCAGGAAAAGCAGTTGACTGAGACTCCTGAGGTAATTTGAATTTTTATGGTCAAGAAATGTCCCCTAACGTGTACCCCACCGTCTCCATGTACGAGCTTAAAGTGCATGTAACTTCCCTCCTCGACCAGCTAAGAAGACGCAAATACATTTGCGTCTAACCTTAACATGTCCTCTTTCAGATCCACCATGAATGGATTGATAATTCAGTTCCTAAGTATGCCTTGCCAACGTCTTTTCATGGTGCACTTTCACGTTTTCCTAGCCCTGCAGAGCTAGGCCCTGATTTCTGCCATCGAGCCCTTTCTGCTCTCTGCCTCCTGAAAGCTGCAACGTGGGATACATCCCTGACCTCTGTCCTACTCCCTGCGTGGCGAGAGGTGCCCGGCTCGGCCTGCTTGCCTGCCAAAGACAGTATTTTGCCTTCAAGTTATCAGTATAGTCGAGCTCAGCTCCTCGAAAACACATTCCAGTCTAGCAGAGTAGATAAACAATCCCCGGCTGCAGAGCAAAGGGCCCGGCCTTTCTGTCTCCATGCAAGTAATTCATTGCTCCCGTTACCATGGTAGGCCCATGGCCCCTCGCATTACACGCAGACACGTAGTCACATATGCACGCATTAATAGTCAGTATAGAGTAGCCTCTGCCCAAGAGACCTTTCCTTCTAGATAATATAGTTCCCCAAACACAAGATATCAGATATGATTTAGGAACGAGTCGATCTGACATGCCAGACTTCTGTCTCTTTCCTCTAGTGCTAAATGTCAAGTCCCCTGCACCCTCCAGCCTCACGTCAGTCACACGTCATGCTGCTGCGCGCGCATCCTTGCTACAGATTTCTGCTGACACTGCAAGATTCCTCTATGTATCCACCCACTTGTGACACTTTCATGTGACGTTTCTAGCACACACCTCTGTGTACGCCCTTGTGCACGCCTTCTGTTACGAACATGTGTTCTTATCTCGTTTCTCTCAGCTGTTACGCCTTCTGTATCCATCACCACTATATGCATTGACTATATATATTGTACTCTGTTAATAAAGTATTGTCTATCCCTTCCTGAACCTTAGCGGTGAAAGGAACATGATACCATGGTTCGAACCATTCCATTTATGGAATAAAACCCTTATAACTCAGATACCACGGACTCTGCCTCTCATTTCCGATTGAGTTATTTTATTGAACTTTACCGCATAGAAATTCCGACGGTAAATATTTATTTACCACATTAATTTGGCGCCCGAATAGGGACCCCTCCCCCACCCCACGCGCCGGTAGGTGCGTCGCAGGCTTTGTCCCCTGCCACAGCCGTGACGGACAATTACGCGTACCCGCAGGATTTCCTGTATCTCCCTCAGGCCTACCGAGGTGACGGAGACTGCGATCAGCATCCAGACGAGGCGGTGAGGAGTGCGGAGGATCCCGACCAGAGCCCAGCCGAGAGAGCAAGGTCGGAGGTGTCTAGAGGCCCACCAGTTCCGATGTACCTGTGACGTCACGAGTCGAGTCGAGTCCAGTCCGGTCCAGTCCAGACGAGTTTCCGAGGCCTTCCGTTCCGTGCTTCCCGGTGAGTACCGTTGCTGGGGACGCATCTAGACGGGTGCATTACTATGTATCCGGTCAAGACGGGTCTGGGTACACAGACTCGGTCTGCACTGTTTTAGCAGTGTATCTGTACTGTTTAGCAGTATATCAAGTAATTCGTGTCTTCAACGGTTCGATTTTGTTTTCGTTATAGAATTCATGCATAGGCAATATGTGTTCAAAATGTTTTTATGTGATTAATGTCGTGGTATGAGTGACTGTTTGATCTACATTACCGTGTTTTCTGTGTAAAAATTGTGTTCAAGTTCGAGTAAGTGTCAAGTGCCAAGTATCGAGATGTCATTGTTCTCAAAGTTAAGACAGTTAGGAACCAGGAAAGGGATACTAGAGGAAGCGATTCCTGTCCCACCTAGGGACACTCCAGGAAATTTTATGTATCATAAACACGGCTTAGATGCCATATTATATCTAGATTTATGGGTCGATTATACTAAGAACCTAGACGAGAAATATAGATGGCCCGCTACAGGGACATGGGATGCAGATTGCATCATGAGAGTAGAAGAAGCGCTATGGAAAAAGAAGGCCAGACAATCTCAGAAGGACGCCATAGAATTGTGGCGTAAAGAATCGCATAGACGTACAGAGAAAGAATTCAGAAAAGCAGAAAAACATAGAGAAGATTCAGATAAAGCCCGAGAAAACGTACTAGTTGAAGAAGGAATACGAGTTAAAGCAGAACAAGTAGACCGACAACGAAACACTCTTGTGAATGGTATGTATCCTCTTTTGGCCGAGGGTTTACCTAAGGCCACTCCGGAAATACCAAAAGATCTGCCCCCTCCATTGGTTCCGACTAAATTACGTCACAAGACCGCAGCAGACATTTTTATTTCGTCCTATTTGGATGATGTAGCTCCCACATATACTACTGCACCTGCCCATGTACCCGCACCACCTGCACCTGCTGACGTCCACCTACACCATGATCATCAGCCCCCAGGTCCGCAACAGCAGATCCCTCCAGGTCCGCTACCCGCACCCGCTCCCGTTGTTCCCCCCGGTATTCAACAACTGCATCCATTAAATCCTTTTGGGACTGGCGTGGTCCAGGATCCAACCCAGCTACAGCAGGTACCGACCCTACAGCCAGGTTATGCTCAAGCCTCCGCTTCAGGAGGTGCTACAGGAGGTTATCAAACACCCCCACAGTTACACCGAGTGACAATGAGAGATTTAGCAAAGGCTCGGACACCTAAAGGTGTACCGGCCGAACAACTTAGAAGAGAACTTACAGATTGCAGATATGACCCAGTGCCTGGTACGTCAGGACCCATGTTGTTAGCGTCCCTACGTTTGAGACGCGTTACAGATTATTTGATACTACTACCAGGAATGCCAGAACATCTAGACAAATTGTATTATTTTATTAGAACAGGAGAAGGACCGGAGTCTGTTGCTGAAGCCATGTCACGTCAGAAAGTTGAGAATAAAGGTTTAATAATGCGATTTTTGGTAAATTGTTTAATAAGAGAACAAGATCAGGCAGGTTTTCGACAAAGTGAGATGAATAGACTGACTAGATGGAGCCAGAATATGGCGGAGGGTAAACATGATAAGGAGAACAGTGTACATCATATGGTTAGAAAGATCCGTAAAGAAATAATAGAAATACATGCCCAGCGAGCACCTGAAGAACAACTTGAATTAGACGATCCAACTTCCTCGCAAGAGGAGGATGATATAGAGGATCTAGCAGAAACCTCGCAACAGTCAGACAAAGAGATGATAGCATATGTAGGTAAGGGAAGATACCTTAAGAAAACAATACGTCCAGAAAGCAAAAGACTTTTTCTCTCTGCTATATCAAATCAGAGATCTCCTGAACATATGTTTCAGGCTACCGATAAAATACTTCAAGATCGAATGGGGTACCTCGTACTCAATTCCATGGATGAACAAGAACTAGCCCGGTCTGCAGTACAATGGGCTGACAATTCTAGTACATATAATGATGATACAGTAGCACAGACATTTTTGAACCTCTCCCCTGATGAACAGAAATTAGCTGGTGTATACATGATTCAGCATCTCATTACGTTGTTCAAAAGCCAACATTCTGATCCAGGTCCCTTACCAGATATACTAATAGAACTACTCTCGAATAGATGGAGAGGCCTAGGCACTGATTTAATTAAAGAAATTCTAGAACATAGACACAAATATAGTGCCTTCCTGAAACCACAGTTTATTTCAGCTCCAACACCCCCAGAAAGAAAAATGTTTTACTTCGACAGACAGAATCCTTTGCGAGAAGTACATCCAGTCAGGAATGCTGATGATACCCTTACACGTGTGTATGTATACACACCCATAACTAAAATGGAATTATTGGAAATGAAGAAAATAGTGCCCAGTCATGATAAAGACCCTGCAGGTTTTCACCGAGAAATTAAAGATATGTTACTCATGGGAGATTACACGTATTCAGATAATATGAAAATGTTAAAGGTACTGTTGCCTGCAGGAATTTACGAGAAACTAAAGGAGAAAGAATGGGAGGTGGGAGACAAAAAGATTGATTGGGCTGCATTAGAAGTCGAAGAAAGAGGTCGTACCCCAGGGTTAGGCCTTGGGGATAAAGCTAAAGCATTACCAGTTGTATTAGTACAGGTTTTGCCTAGACTGTTAGCGACTAAAAAGGAAGACTGGGACGCAATCTCAGCCTGTAAGCAGAAACACGATGAAGATACTAGTGATTTTTATTCTAGATTCGAGAAATGTTTTATTATTAACAGTGGCCTGAAAACAAGTAGCGAGTCATACCCACACCTCTTTGTATCAAAATTAGTCGAGAATTCCCTGCCTCAAGTTAAGAACCGTGTTTTGAAAGTCGAAAGCACATGGCAAGCAAATACGCCGTCCCAAATGTTACAAATGTTACAGTACCACCAGAATAGAATTAGGGAAGAACAAGATCACGAACAGAGACGTATGAAAGATACGAAAATGAAAATGTTAGTTGCTCAGTCAGTTCCAGCTGACGGTCAGAAAAGGGGTATGACACAGTCTAATAATACGGCGGCTCCCGTTAAAGGGACATGCAACTATTGTAAACAGCCAGGTCACTATGTGAACGAATGTACAGTTCTGAAACACAATATAGCAACAGGCAAAACTAAAGAGAGACCACGTCAGCCTAGACAGGATCAGGTCCAACATCAGGTCCAGCAACATATTCCACAGAACGTACAGCCTATGCCTGCTCCACAGCAGACAGTACAGACAGTAGCGGTACCACATCCACAGCCCATTGCCGCGACACAGCAAGTTTCACAACAGATGTACCAGTATGCACAGTCTGATTACCCCGATTATCAGCGATACTCATGAAACAGCCTAGAGAGGGAGGTTGGCTTGCCTCTCATTGAAGTTCCTGTAGATCAAGAGGGTCCTTATGTACATAGTCAAGTATTAGGAAAAGATAGAAAGTTTTCGATTGACACAGGGGCAAGTCGAACAACAATAAGTCACGACGAGGTTCCAGGGGCACCCCTCTCAGGCTCACAGAATGTTTCCCTTGGATTTTCAGGACAGCCTATTGTTAATGAAGTATCGAAACCTGTTCCCCTAGCAGTTGGTCCATTGTCACGTACTACAGACCTATTGCTCACGAAATCATGTCCAGAAAACTTGTTAGGTATCAAGACGCTAAAGGCTCTAGGAGCAGTGATATGTTGTTCTCCGGAAGGAGTTAGACTGTTTTTGCGTGACTTTAAGGGTCACTATGTATTACGAGATTTTGATGTCAGATTGAAAAATGTACCAGAACATTTGTGGGCGCAAGGCCCAACTGATGTAGGTTGTATGCACATTACACCATACCGAGTTACACTCAAGCCAGGAGTTGTATTACCCCGAATCCGACAATACAAGTTACCACCCGATGCTGTAGTGGCTTTACTGGAAATCATTGAAGAGCTCATTGCACAAGGAGTGGTTGTCAAAACCGACTCCAATCTATGTAATTCCCCTATCATTCCAATTCTTAAACGTACTGACCCGAATGCACCTCCAGTTTATCGATTAGTTATCGATTTACGAGAACTGAATAAATGTATTGTACCACAATATCCTGTGGTCCCAGACATCTCATCATTATTGACTGCTATTGATTCAGAGGCGACGTTCTTTACTGTAATTGATCTCAAGAACGCCTTCTTCAGTGTCCCCATTGATCCGGAAAGCCAATATCTTTTCGGATTCTGTTTAAATGGCCGTAGCTTCAAATTTGCACGCGCACCTCAAGGATTCACAGAAAGCCCCAGCATCTACAGCCAAGCTTTGAAAAGACAACTTGACAGTATTCACATGCCAGTTAACACTGCCCTACTCCAGTACGTCGATGATCTGTTGATCACCTCCCGGAGTGAACCAGAATGTGTGCAAGCATCACTGACAGTTTTACATTTTCTGGCTGACAAGGGGCACAAGGTGTCCCCTTCAAAGCTACAATTCTGTGTTCAGCAAGTGGTGTACCTTGGGCACTTGCTGTCCAAGAGGGGGAGACAGCTAACACCTGACCGCATTCAGTTAATTGCACACTTACCGCAACCCAAGACACAAAAGGAAGTGCGGGCCTTCATTGGCCTCACCTCTTACTGTAGACAATGGATCCCCCAGTACGCATTTCTAGCCAAGCCACTTATACAGTTGACAACACAGGAGGCAGCGACTTCGACTGTCCTCCCTTGGACTCAGGAACACACACAGGCTTTTAATGAATTAAAGAAAGCATTATGTCAAGCACCAGTTTTAGCAACACCATGTTACAGCAAACCTTTTACACTTTTCGTTACAGAACGTGACGGCACAGCATTATCTGTCCTCACACAAGACCAAGCAGGTTCACATAAGCCGTGTGCTTATTTTCCGAGTACATTAGACCCAGTAGCCCAGGCCCTGCCTGCGTGCTTGAAATCAGTTGCAGCGACAGCCCTAGCAATCCGACAAAGTGATTCCATAGTGTTAGGACATCCCCTGACAGTGCAAGTTCCACACTCTGTGGAAGTTCTTTTAAACAGAACACAGACTCAACACTTGACCATAGCACGACTGACAGGTTATGAATTGACATTGTTCCAGCCACACATAGAAATCAGACGCTGCAATATACTCAATCCTGCCACATTGTTACCCTCGAACATAACAGATCCAGCTCCACATGACTGTATAGAGATCATTAATGCAGTAACAAAGCCCCGACGAGACTTGACAGATGTTGCACTGACTAACCCAGACCTGACACTTTATGTGGATGGTTCATGTATGAGAACAAGCACAGGAGAATTAGTGGCCGCATATGCAGTGACCACTGAAACTGAAGTCAAAGCAACACACCGTATTGATACACTGTCTGCTCAAGCTGCAGAGCTCATTGCTCTGACTCGAGCCTGTATAGTAGCCAAGAACAGGAACGTTAACATATACACAGATTCACGTTATGCATTTGGAGTCGTACACGACTTCGGTGTACTCTGGCAAGAAAGAGGTTTTTTGACCTCTCACGGAGCCAAGATCCAGCATGGTCCCCTCATTCAAGCATTATTAGAAGCAATACATTTGCCATCAGCCATAGCTATCATGAAGTGCAAAGCACATACTAAAGTTACCAATACTATTTCCCAGGGTAACGACCTGGCCGATCGAACTGCGAAACACACAGCTCTGACTCATACACATGCAGCTGATATGACAAAGACAATAGTTCCGACACCGACACATTGCATGACAGTTAAGGATCCCGCACTAGATGTAATTGACATACAGACACATGCTACTCCAGACGAAATAAAGAAATGGACTGAACTAGGAGGGATCCAGACAGACCAGGGATGGATGACGAAGGGAAAAGCCACATGGTTTCTCCCCGACTCTATGGTTCAAGTTATGATTAACACCGCACACAGTCCAGCACACTTAGGAGAAAAAGCCATGTTAGACAGTTTACAGAATCTCTGGTACAACAAACATTTACGAGCAGCAGCAAAACAGAAAGTGCGTACTTGCATGATCTGTTGTCAGTTCAACCCAGGCAAAAGCATTCCTGTAGAGCAAGGTGGATTTCATCCTCCCGATTACCCTTTTGAAGTCCTCCAGATGGATTATATCCAGATGGAACGATGTCGAGGATTCAAATATGTCCTCGTAGTTGTATGTGCACTTTCCCGTTGGACAGAAGCATATCCAGTCCCAGATTACACTGCTCCGACCACTGCCAAACAGTTGGTTCGTGAATTCTTCCCACGGTACGGTTTGCCTCGTGTTGTGTACTCAGATAACGGTCAGCCATTCTCGTCCGAGCTAATGAAGCAGGTATCACTCCTGCTAGGATATCAGTGGAAGTTCCACTGCGTCCGACATCCCGAGGCAGCAGGTCTCGTAGAGAGACACAATCAGACACTGAAAAAACGTCTTGCCAAGATTTGTGCCGAGAAAGGGGTTGACTGGATAGTCGCCTTGCCAGTTGCATTGTTTTATATGAGAATGGTCGCACACTCTAGAACAGGGTTATCGCCGTACGAGGTGGTCTTTGGTAGGCCACCGAATATGTGGGGGACGCCTTTGCCTCGTAAGATCACAGATGTTGACTGTAATATGCTGACCGATTACCTTGCTTCCTTGATGTCTGCACTACAATCATGTCGTTCACAGGTGGCTGCAGCCTTTCCCGACAACACCGAGGTGAAGCCACACGAGATCGTCCCTGGAGATTTGGTGTTTATCCGGAATTTCGACAGGAGGAGTCCGCTGGAGCCCCGCTGGCAGGAGCCGAAGCTTGTTCTACTGACCACGAGGACAGCAGTGAAGGTGGAGGGCCGCAAAGGTTTGCTCCACTCCAGCCGCATCAAGAAATGCTATGGACTGCCGCCAAAAACAGACTCCCAGCCCTGCCCCATTCCAGAGACTGATACTAAACTCCCCCTGGTAGAGAAAACTCCTTCTCAAGAATTTCGCATGAAATTGAGGTCTAGTAAGTCAGACAGTTTAATTATTTAAGTCCTCCCCTAGGTGAAGCGGTTAGACAGGTTCCTGACATGTACAAGTTAGACCCCAATAGAGAGAGAGATAGACAGAAACAGATCAAGAAACAGAAACATTGTAAATCTCTCCGGAGCTATTTCATCATTACGTTATTGATTATGTTTTTTCTGAGTCTTATGGTCATTGGCATAATTGTATTATTGCATATGTTCTTTCCTATTGCACACTCTATTCTTAATAACACTGCAGAGCACACGTTCAGTGAACTGCCTCCATATGAAGTGTCTTACAGACTTGCGCTGCGCAACAATACATTCATCAGTATGTTACACCATTCCCATCAGACCAGCAATGCTACAAATTGTTGGATATGTGGCCGACTCCCTCCCTATCAGAAATACAAAGGAGCTCTGCCCCTCTTCCCGTATCCGTTTACGCACAATGGTTCCTGTGGTGCCTGGTTCAGCTTAATTAATTCTGTAGACACTGATTCCATAGTTTACCAAGGCAATTGGGTATGGGGAAATCTGAACACAGTCATGCATCAAGCATGTTTCCCAGACAAGGATGGTCTCCCACAAAGGACAGGGACCGATCTAGAAAACGAAGTATATGGATTAGGTAATTATACACTTAACCTCATGATTCTGAATGTCCAGTCTGAAACCGAACCAGACTTGCCCTCTATGTCAGTGTTACCCGTTAAAGGCGAATTATGTGTCAGAAAGAATGGTTCAATACACTTGGGTCATAGTGAATGTATTACTGTGATCGAATTCAGTGATAAGGGCAAGTCCACATTCAAAGCTTCCCGTCATTCCTATTTCGTTTGTGGTCATACCGCATACATACGTTTACCCCTAGATTGGGATGGTACTTGTTACATTGCATTCCTACTGCCCCCTGTTTTTCTAGCTCCTCCTGATTACCATAGAAATCCTCAGCTTATACAATCTAGACACAAGAGAGAACTCCCAATTGTAGATCAGACTGAAACAGCATGGGAACAATATACAGATTTCAATAGAGGATTCTTTTTCTTTTTAGGACCTGTCTCGAATAGTAAATTGATACGAAAATTGACCAGAACCCTTGAAGCAGTAGTGAATGAAACTACTTCCGCCCTAAGTAACCTAACGGAGGAACAGTCTGCTATAAGACTTTTTGTTCTTCAGAATTGTCTCGTCCTTGACGTCATCCTGGCCGATAGGGGCGGGGCTTGTAGAGTCATCGGATCGAGTTGCTGTGTTTTCATTCCAGAAAATGCACCATCAGTATATAGAGCCATATCCCGTCTTCATAAGATCGCTGATCAGATTCATCAGGATCCAGGCACCTGGACTTGGTCCGGTTGGTTCTGGAGTACGATAACAGCCTGGGGATGGAAGCTACTTTCTTTCCTAGGGATTATATTGGCCATAGTATTCAGTTGTTGTCTCTGCATTCAATGTGGGCCAGCGATATGTGGCTTGTGTGCCACAGCCTGCATTCCTCGTTCAAGTTCACGCTCTACATCCCGCCTGAGAAAGGATGAGCAAATGATGTTATATGAACAGATAGATGGATTAATGAAGATCGATATATCATGAAGGGTCCGTAGGGGACAAGGAGGGAATGAGGTAATTTGAATTTTTATGGTCAAGAAATGTCCCCTAACGTGTACCCCACCGTCTCCATGTACGAGCTTAAAGTGCATGTAACTTCCCTCCTCGACCAGCTATGAAGACGCAAATACATTTGCGTCTAACGTTAACATGTCCTCTTTCAGATCCACCATGAATGGATTGATAATTCAGTTCCTAAGTATGCCTTGTCAACGTCTTTTCATGGTGCACTTTCACGTTTTCCTAGCCCTGCAGAGCTAGGCCCTGATTTCTGTCATCGAGCCCTTTCTGCTCTCTGCCTCCTGAAAGCTGCAACGTGGGATACATTCCTGACCTCTGTCCTACTCCCTGCGTGGCGAGAGGTGCCCGGCTCGGCCTGCTTGCCTGCCAAAGACAGTATTTTGCCTTCAAGTTATCAGTATAGTCGAGCTCAGCTCCTCGAAAACACATTCCAGTCTAGCAGAGTAGATAAACAATCCCCGGCTGCAGAGCAAAGGGCCCGGCCTTTCTGTCTCCATGCAAGTAATTCATTGCTCCCGTTACCATGGTAGGCCCATGGCCCCTCGCATTACACGCAGACACGTAGTCACATATGCACGCATTAATAGTCAGTATAGAGTAGCCTCTGCCCAAGAGACCTTTCCTTCTAGATAATATAGTTCCCCAAACACAAGATATCAGATATGATTTAGGAACGAGTCGATCTGACATGCCAGACTTCTGTCTCTTTCCTCTAGTGCTAAATGTCAAGTCCCCTGCACCCTCCAGCCTCACGTCAGTCACACGTCATGCTGCTGCGCGCGCATCCTTGCTACAGATTTCTGCTGACACTGCAAGATTCCTCTATGTATCCACCCACTTGTGACACTTTCATGTGACGTTTCTAGCACACACCTCTGTGTACGCCCTTGTGCACGCCTTCTGTTACGAACATGTGTTCTTATCTCGTTTCTCTCAGCTGTTACGCCTTCTGTATCCATCACCACTATATGCATTGACTATATATATTGTACTCTGTTAATAAAGTATTGTCTATCCCTTCCTGAACCTTAGCGGTGAAAGGAACATGATACCATGGTTCGAACCATTCCATTTATGGAATAAAACCCTTATAACTCAGATACCATGGACTCTGCCTCTCATTTCCGATTAAGTTATTTTATTGAACTTTACCGCATAGAAATTCCGACGGTAAATATTTATTTACCACACTCCACTAGGTTATTGTTGATTTATAACCTGTGACTTCAGTTAAAGGGGTATATAAATCCTGTGTTTTGAATTTAAGGGAAAAAATATTCTCTGTCCCCTCGTTTGGACAGATTTAAAATCGGTTGTGGTAAAGCCGTAATAAATGCTGTTTGCGTAATGGTAGTGGGCAGTTTCTCGCGGTGTCGCTATCAAATACGAAACACTTAATTATTTCTTCCGATGTGTGGCAACTCAACGTTGTTCAAAAAAACGCAGTCTCTTTGCTAGTCAGAGCACCTTTCTTGATAACATTTACTCTGCCATCCCTCTGCATGGTCTTCTTTGAGTCAGAACGATCAAAGTAAATCTTGAATTCAACACGAATAAAAATTACTACTTTTCAAATAGTGTTCCATGATACCCTGGGGTAGGGGCGAATAAATAAGCTTGAGATCTGAAGAAGACAGCAAGTAACACAGGAGAACTGTTACAGGCCAGTTGCTTTTTCATTCTTTCAGTGTAGGAATATACCTTCACAAGGTCAAGGAAAGGTCATACCAATTAAATGTAGGCATTAAGGTGCAAGTATGTGCATCAATGTACAAATAATAAAGGAAACACAAGCAATGTTGCCTTTGAGATTCGCCTTATTTTTAGGCCTGGCTCCACGAACGTTTCCTACAGTATTCTGGTGCCGAAGTCTTCCTAAGTATAAGGAACCCTGGAGCAGTATGTGGAAGTGCTGGAGTTTTGATTGAGTGAGAGGCAAATTCAGGAATGGAGTTTAGACGGTGTACCACCCTGTGGGCCCGATTCACAGAACTAACTTAAGACAAAATCCTAAACTTACTACCATTTTCGCATTCACAGAAGGCACTTACTCATTGTGGTATTCACAGAAGTCACTTACTCATTTCGGTATTCACAGAAGTTAGGACTCCTAACTTTAGGACTACTAAATTGAGAAAAGTCCTAACTTTAAGACTTTCGGTATTCACAGAAGGCATTTAGAAGTCCTAAAGTTAGGAGTCCTAACTTTACTACTACTAAATTGAGAAAAATCCTAATTTTAAGACTTTCGGTATTCACAGAAGGCATTTAGGAGTCCTAAAGTTAGGAGTCCTAACTTTACTACTTCTAAATTGAGAAAAATCCTAATTTTAAGACTTTCAGTATTCACAGAAGACATTTAGGAGCCCTAAACTTAGGACTCCTAACTTCTGTGAATACCAAAATGAGTAAGTGCCTTCTGTGAATACCAAAATGGTAGTAAGTATAGGATTTTGTCTTAAGTTAGTTCTGTGAATCAGGCCCAGTGTCTCTATCTTGTTTTTTTGTGAAGGTGGTATTAGTTGAAAGAAATAATCTGTTCTAATAAAATAATATCAAAGTTATTGCATTGCCATACCTAACAATATATTTTTTGTCAAATACATGTTTGATTGACTTAATACTTGGGGCCCTTCACATGTCTGATGGAATTTCCCTATAAAAGTTAAGGCAATCCGATGAAATGAAACAGTTCTAGTCTCAGGATTTCAGTTAAAAATAAATGCACTCTGTAGCTGCCGTCTTTGGCCCTGATTTCTGGTATTCACAAATGGCATTTATGAGTACTAAAGTTAGAATTTTGTCTCAGTCTAACTGAAGTTTTGGTCTTAAGTTTTACTGAGACCAAAACTTAAATTAAACTTAAATTAAACTGAGACAAAAGTCTAACTTTATTACTCGTAAATGCCCTTTGTTTATACCGAAAGTCATAAAGTTCGACCTTTGTCTCAGTTTACCTTTGTGAATCAGGCCCTTTGTTTATTCTATTTGACTTACATGGCGTAACATGCCTGATAATTACAAATTCCAGGATTAAAAATGTGTAATTCAGGGTTCATGGAGTACCTACCAAATTTACATTTTGTATAGATTCATATAGATTCGCCCTGGAGTCTAACAAATATTTCATTGCAGTGTGGCACATGTGTTTGTTCAAAAGAGGCAAAGGATTAATATGACATGCAGAGTGCTCATAAAAGTGTTCGCTCCAGACAAGACAAGCATTGTGTAGGGTTACAAACTGAATAAACTTGCAGAGTGAAGGCTTCCATCTCCCAGTACGACAGAGGATAATGTTTCCAATGGGAAGGCAAGGATTCAACAGACATTGGCCTTCTCTCCATTCTAACTGTGATGTCCTGCATAATAAGGCTACATTTTAGGTGACCATGGCAGCTTTATCTCCCATACTTTACTCTTCATTTTCCATCTGCCTGTCTGGCAAACCCATAAATCTATATGTGCCTGTTGTATTCTGTCTCATTATAAGTATACTGTACAGACCAGTACTTTGGTCTGTAAAAGTATGTGAATTTCAATGTGTTCGTCTATGTACATTAATAATTGGATGTCTGTTGGTCGGTCCACTGAGGTGACTACATGTCTGATTACCTCTGAACACAAGCCAATGTAGGTTTGACGGTTTGTGTGCATGAGTATCTATATATCTGTGCACAGGTACTTGTATATCTGTTGGTCTGTGCATGGATTTCACATCAGGAACTCTGTGTGCTTGGGTGTTTTTAGGCCTGGTGATTTGTATTTGTGTGTGTCTATGTGTCTGTCTCTGTAGATGTGATTGTTTGTGCATGAAGGTTGGTAAGTATGTTACTCTGTTTGCTTATGTGCATGTCTGTGTGAGCGTTGTCAATGTGTACAAGGATGTTTTTTGGCTCTGCTTGCATATGTTATACAAAAGTCAGGACTTTTGGCTTTGTAAATGTTTGTTAATGATGCTGTTTTCTTTTTGCCCTCAGAGTGGGAGAGCCAGAGGAATGCGCCGGGCTAGTGTCTTTTCTCTTGTCATCGGATGCTTCTTATATCACTGGAGAGATCATTGTGGTTGGGGGTGGGTACAAATCAAGAATTTGAAACAACTACCATCATTCAAACTTTCCCTCCACATATGAGGAATATATGTGTCTATCCAAGTACCACCATTAACAGCAAAAGATTTCTTTGGTGTACTTCCAGGTACAATAATCAGGACTGTTTTCATCATTGCTAATGAGCTCTTAATAAACGACTCAAAGGAAATCAAAATTCAGCAACAGAAAAACCTGCAAAGAAATCACAGACCTTTTTGGATAACATGTGGTTCATATGTAACTTGCTTTACATGGTTCGGCTAAAGTGATCAAACTTTTAAAATGTAGAACTGAGAGTCTGATTTCAAGTTTGACAGATGGAACAGTGGCTGTTACCAATTTAGAAATGACTGCTGGCCCTGAGGCCATCTCTGTACATTCAAAAAAAAGCACTGTAATGGTGCTACAAATGTGGTGCATTGCTGCAGTTGGTTTTAACAGCCATACATGAAACTATTGACATTATTTTGTTTTTCACAAACAAAACTTCCAGAGAGGGAGTTTGTTTTCGCACACACAAAAAAACAAATGACCCCCACGCCCACTGGGTTTTCTCCCAGGGTGTGAGGGAAATTAGTGTTTTTTCTTTTTTTAAAACGTATTTTTTAGGATTGTTTACATTTCACAAAACAACAATACTTAATGAGAGTTGTCTTGGGAGCCACTTCGCGTTTTTCTCCTCCTCTTGATGAATACACAGTCCAATGTGTATTCTAACTTGAACACCAAGACTTGCCTCGGAGGACTGCTGGGCTTTCATAAAATTGCAAATATGATCCTAAACATGGTGTCGGGTTCAGCTGATGGGGCACCCGTTTAACTGCCCCGGGGGGTAACAGCATCTCTTCCACCAAGGGGTTGGTAATGGTTACCTGTGTTAGTACTTATCATTGGATGTAATATTACCTCAAGCGATCTGGGCGCGTTGATGAGAGTGCCTTGAGGTACTTTTTTTTATGGTCCTGATGAAATTCCATGGATTCCTTCAGGGACCAAAAGTGGTATGAAACATGTTGACCTTCCCTTGATATGGCAAACATCTGGCACATTATGTCTTATTTAGTTTGCGCTTTGTTTTTAATCAGACCTACCTCCTCTTGAATTTGATTAAACAAGTTCAGGGATTTAAAGCCTATTTCAATTCATATTGTTTCACCACACCCTGCAGCACTTCACACACCACTAACTTTCACTGTAGGATTAGGCACACCTCAGCGGGCTACATTAGGAAAAAGATCACCCTTGTGGGTGCCTTTCTGGCATTGCAGCGACTGCACAGTGAGGAGCAGGTCCGATGATGAAGCATGGCTCCATAATCATGTGAAAGATATTCCCATTGTCTAGTTTTTCCTTCTGAAAATCCTCTTCAACAGTGGACAAGTGTCTGTAATGGGCATACATTTTAGTTACTACACAATCCAATGTCCTGCCCCCCAATGGGTCCCTTCAATACTCCAGATTTGGAGCACAATGTATTTTTCCAAGCCCTCGGATTTACACTGACCCCAGTCTCTTTCTGGTTGTCCCGCACATGGGGAAGTTAGTCTCTTTTTCCGTATTCTTGCCACAGGCCGAATACTTTCTCAAATTTTCTCCGGCAACCTCGAGCTTTGTAGACTGATTTCTGTGCCAGCATACACCAGTCCCTCTTGATCATCAATTGTTCCACTGTTGGGGTATTTCTACTTTCCCATAGCTGCGCTATGTCCCTTCTAGCTGCAGTGAGGTCATTGTTGCACACAACAACATGTCATTGGTCAATGTCTGCTCTCCCCATATCCCTAAGGTTGCTAGCACCGGGCCAAGAGCTATTTCTTTCCTGGTGGCCTCACAGAGCCAGCCCCTCACCAAATCCCAGTAGTACTTAATCCTCTGGCAGCCTACCAGTGGACGTGGTAGCGTTTCTGACTCTCCGCATCCCCTCAGACATTTTTGTGTCTATCTTCCCCATGTGGTGCAACCTTGTTCTTGTGTATTATGCCCTGTAGTAGAATTTTCAACTGTACCAGGTGGAACCCTGCACTGATTGTACTTCCAGTGGATGTTGACATGCCAACTAGTGATTTTTACTGTCCCTCACCACCAGGTTTATCTTGAGGATGAGGAACTGAAAAAAAGCAATTACGCCGTCCACCATAAATAGGACGGATGGTTTAATGGTCGGCCTCCGATGGCCCCTACTCCATCGGGCAATCAGAGGAAGTATTTCACTGACAGAGAAATGGGGTGTCTGTTGACAGAATAGTTAAGAACTACCCATCTCTAAACGAGGTGGGCTGACCGAGGTTTGGTGGTCAGGGTACTCCGCCGTAGTACTCCGTTACATTTGGGACGGTGTACCCTATCCACCAACCTGTAAATCTGTCCCTGGATTCGACTCCTGCAGCAAAATAGGAGCTTTGGTTTTGCTGATGAAACAAAAGAAGTATTGACATTTTACTGCAAGCACAGAAGGAAAACAGTGCTAAAAAATATGAAAATATTAAAATAGATACCGTCTCTTAAAAGGATAAAACTATGCACATTTCATAACACAGTAATGAAGAGGTGTCCCTTTCATGCAATTGGTTGCATTAATGCGTTCAATCACAGCATGTACTTTTCCTAATTATTTCTTTTGAAAAATGTATTGCTTTTCAAAATAGTTCCCTTTTTTAGGTCTTACCTATAGACATTTCTTATCTGTCTGAAGGTGAAGACCTTTTGTAAGCAATACTGGTACTTATACTGGAATTCGACTCTGCTCCCTGCTTACTGCTTGTTATTTTTTAATGTCAATCTAACTTTATTTTCTATTTTATGGCTTGCCTTCCTTAAAGGTTTGAACCTAAAGTTAGGGAGAAATTACTCTATGGAATGAGGGAATACGAAAGTACAACCCCGGAGAAGGGAAGGAAATTGCCAATAAAGTCAGGGTTATTACGATAATCAATAATGATTCTAAAATGATCGTGAATGTCCTGACAAAGAATAGAGCAATTTTGAAAGGTGAACAGACAATAGGTAATCACATAGGGAATAGACCAAGCATCGTATATGGTAGAAGTACAAACATTAGGGACATGTTAGTCTGAAGTCATTTCCAAATTGAGATTCAGCAGCCTTGGTTAAGGAGGGAACCCAAGGATTTTTTTCTTGTACTCGTTGCTTGCTTGGGAAGCAGCTACCGGCACCGGAGAGCGAGATAACCCCCGAGCATCTTGACCGACGCGATAGATGCGAGAGGCCATTGAGCCACATTAGATCAACCTGAGGAAACCCTGCTTTGATCTTGAAACCGTCCTTCCCTCCCTGTCTTGAGAAAGACCCGCCGTGACCACCTACAGGGGCACACTAGGGTCGAAACGTCAACGAATCCATAGGTTCAGAATCACTAGGATTCCCACAGTAATCACAGGAATCCTTGGTTGAGATCAAACCATCATCTGACCAAACTCCAACTGTACCTGTATATACATCTGTATAGATTCATTTTCCCACACTGTATATATTATCTTGTTCACTGAGCACTCTTTCACAAAAAGTCACAACATTTTTATGACGGTCCTGCTATGTATGTATAATTAATCCACGAATGAAGTAATTCAGTTTTGTATAGAAGCAATCATGTATTAATATCTACAATACAACACTTTGAAATTATAACTTTGTTCTTCCGTGTTTTGAGCAATTGATTTCTCACTAAACACTAGTCCCTGTATCAGAGAGCTGCTTTGTTTTCATTTGCATCTATGAGCATTATTCAAATAACCTGTCTTACTCAACAGAACCGATTTTTTGTTAAACTATAGCCCAAACAAAACCTGGTATGCGTTTCCGTTTCAGAAAAACCCTTATGAGATTAGGAAATGTATTTAATGTAAACTAGACCATGTTATTTATTGAATAGAGTGTCCCTGTCCAAAAGATGCATTGGCAGTACAATCTTTCAAGTAATAAAGTTTATTTTAGATCATATGAGGACCAGCATGAATAACAACTCAAAATACCCAATGGCACAACACTTTCATGAAAAACATAACTGGGGACTGGACACGTAAGACATACTTGGGCATGGACAAGGTGCAGAAACATCAAAGAGAGAGTGATCAGTGCCTAGGACTACGTAAGCTGGAATCTGAATATATTATTCATTTGGAAACAGTGGTGCCGGGAAGTTCGAATGTAAGGGAGGACCTAGCAGTACACCTAGAGATGTGATGAGAAAATATTTGTAGCCTCAGTGGTTGTTACCTGGCTTATGAGCCTAAGTCATTGATGCTGAGAGATGTCTCAAAGTTATATAAAAAAAAATTCTGAGTAAGTCTCTTTATTGTTTCTTGTTCACCCTCCTTGCGTTTTCCTCCTTTTCTCTTTTGATAAGGCATTCTTTGACCATCAGAACATAAGAATGTGTGCTCCGGTCCACTTTGGCTTCAAACAATGAGATGAATGTTGAAATGAAGGCTATCTATGCCGATGCTATCAATGCCTAGGATTTTATATTATGTACGAATATATACTATGATAAGACAGGAGGTATATAGCTATATATATAACAACGAAAGTATGTCTGTTTGTCCTTTATGTATTGTACACCATTCATTCGATCGCTATGAAACTTTGGGAAGTTGTTGAGTACACTCGTGCGAAGGTTTCTGGCAAAAAAAATAATTTTTTTTAAGTTGTTGAGTACACTCCAGCGAAGGTTTCTGGCAAAACAAAAAAGAGAAATCGGTTAAATATCGGCCCCCTGGCCCCCCAGGGCCCTCATAATCTTTCCAATACTAAACGTTTACAGTTTCCGGTGTGACTCGCTTTTGCAATGACCATCAACATAGCACAAGGACAATCACTGCGCGTGTGTGTACTAGATTTGGAGAATCTGTGCTTCTCACATGGACAACTGTATGTGGCCAGCTCACGCGTCAGAAAACCTTCTGATTTATTCGTGTACGCACCAGACGGAAAAACAAAAAATATCGTGTATCCACAAGCACTTGAATAAATAAACAGAATTAAAACAACACTTTAAAATGTTTTCCATATTAAAATGAATAAGTTTCAATAAAAATGACACAATGTAAATTGAATGTTATCATAACAAGTTTCCTTAAATTTCCTTTCTTCCGATATCGCAGCAACGCGCAACAGGTAAACTAGTTATTTATATTTGTGTGTGCAATTTTATAACTTGTGGTCAATGACAAAAATAAATGTGATATGTATTTATCATTATCTTCTCATTAAGGTATTGATTACATTTTGGCAATAAAATTAATTTTACGTTGCTGTATGAATACACACGGATTGAAATTAGTAACTATGGGCCCGATTACGATTCCGGACGCCAAATTAGGATCTGACCGCCGTTGAGGCTATCGGAATCATGCCTCCTTGCATTGAGGCTCGTGCTGTGGCCTAGCGGATGGCCGTAGCAAAAGCCCCAATGCTAACAGGATTGTGTTAAAAAATCCCTGCACCATATATGTGCCAAGCTCCTCATGGTGCCTGCTATACAGGGCATGGACAATTTCGACAGCGTTTCAATGGCGGTTGGTCCGCCATTGAAAGGCCGTCGGAATGGGCCATTGTAATCCCTATGGCGGTGCCTCAGCAGGCAAGGCCCTCATTGTAGGGATTACATTCCCAACGCTGGGCCGACGGGCTCCTTGAGCCCTTTGGGAACCACAGCTGTTGGTCCCTCACCCATGCAGCTGGGCTGACCGCATCGTAATGCAATGGTTTTACCGCTGCTTCAGCTGTCTGTGGGACCGACAATGATGTGCCGTCAATTCAGTCTCACCAACATCGTATTGAGACCCCATGTTGTGGCTTTGAGGATATAAAGGGTTTAAAACCTCTCTGTAGGAAACACGCATGAAGAAAGACTTTTGTAAGGAAATTATATTGTATTTCTGTAATCTTGTAACACGTGCATCTTTTTCGGAACCATGCCTATCCGTGAGCAAGGCAAGAGGGTATGAGCCCAACTGTGTTGGGTCCATATTTGGCTTATTAATAAAGAAAATATTACTGAAAACCAGTGTTTGTCTGTAACATTCAATCCTTGTAGGAAGAGAGCTAGTTCACAAGAAGGCCATCAAAGCAGGTTAAAGCAAGAACGATACAATTGCATACTGAATATGTTCCCAAGGTTTCTCATACTACGAGCTTCTCTCTATGTCCTTCAATTTTACACCAGCTGCAACTAGATAAGTTATATGGACTATATGTCTCTTGAATGTGCTATTCATTAGAACATTCCAGGATAATCACAAAGAAAGGAAAACATTTCTCCACATGGAAAAGAAGAAAAAACAACTTCACATCCGACAGTTAGAATACCAGCTTGCCTAGAAATAAAGTATACACATGTCACAAAGCAAAGATGGTAGCTAAACTTAGACATTTTGAAATGTGAGCCAAATTAGCTATGGCATCGCTATTTCGACGCAGAATTCATATTTTGTGAAACGTTTCATTGCTGTATCAGCTAGAAATCTAACTTTGCACCTGAAAGTAGACTTCTCTTTGATAAGCACAACACCAAAAGGTTGGTGTTGAATGTTTGTTCAATGACAGCATCCCTGTGCAACCGTTTGTATTACTCTGCAGCATTATTTGCATTTGTGTTGTTGTCCATGACATCAAAGTCGGTTTTCCCTCCTTTATTGCTCCAATCTTTTTTGAAAATTCTGATTTAAGGGCAAAGCAATTTTAGGAAACACTAAATAGACATTTAAGTAAAAAAAATTTGAAGTTTCCAGTCACTATGGAAGGGAAGGAGATGCCCTTAAAACACAATCAGATGCACAGGGCCTTAGAATAATCTGTATCCTTAACTGTTCAAGGTTCAAATTACGTTGTTTAGAAAATTAACTTTGTAAACAACAAGAGGACATATCTGCAGGCCCCCATATTTGTACACTGTAAAGAAATGGGATGTATGTTGTTACAACGCATACTTTTACAACGCATACCTTTACAACGCATTTTTTACACCGCAACATCCATTACAATGCATTCCATTACAACGCATGCCATTACAATTCTTTAAAACTACCTTTACAACGCATTCCACTACAAAGCATACTACATTTACAACGCATACCATTACAACGCATACCATTACATTGCATGTATGGTAAGTATTGGGTAGTGTAGGGGTAAAAATTACTATTCTAACTCCAAGGGGGGTGCAACAGAAGGGTAAGTGCTTGGATAGTGTAGGGGTAAAAATTACTATTCTAACTCCAGGGGGTGCAACAGTAGGGTAAGTATTGGATAGTGTAGGGGTAAAAATTACTATTCTAACTCCAGGGGGTGCAACAGTAGGGTAAGTGTTGGATAGTGTAGGTATGCGTTGTAATGGTATGCGTTGTAATGACTGCGTTGTAATGACATGCGTTGTAGTGGTATGCGTTGTAGTGACATGCGTTGTAATTGTTGCGTTGTAATTTTAATTTAATTTAATTTAATAGCGATTTGTAAAGCGCCTGGTGACCCAAGGGCATCCCCGCGCTATAGAAAGTGTAATCCAGTTGAGGGCGAGGTAGAGAGGAGGGACATTTATTTAGGGAATAGGTGTGTCTTCAGTAATGGCATGCGTTGTAATGGATGTTGCATTGTAAAAGTTTCGTTGTAAAGGTAGTGCGTTGTAAAATTTGCGTTGTAAGTGTTGTTTCCCAAAGAAATGACTCTCATGCCTGTGTGGAACAGAATTTTTAGCTACTTGCTCAGAACATCACCCTCACCATTAGACAATTACACAACGCCATCAAATTCACTACCATCATACTGCATCACATTCACCAATACACTCTCATATTACCACAATCATTACACTGACACCACCATCACAGTCACCACATTGACTGATGATTAGACTAACCACTTCACTTTTGCACTCATACCATCAAAATCACTGTCATCACAGTGACACCATCACTCTCATTACTATCACACCATCACTCTCATTACTATCACATCATCACTCTCATTACCGTCACAACATTACCTGGTCACACACCATTACACTTGCTGTCACATAACACACCATTACACTATCACACATACACCATCCAACTCAATGCTTTCACATCCACTACCTTCTTACTTACACCATCACCACCACAGGTTGCTTTCACACTCCCCACATCACTCTCACCACTCACTTAATGTTATATTATGTTATTAAAATGCATTATGCATGGAAATCTCCCAGCGAGGGGTATCTCTGCACGAATGGCAGGACCCAAACAGAACTAGTGTTTTGCGGGGATTCTGCTCATGCACAGAACTATGCGCAGGAAACCTGGACCTCATTGTATTGTGGTGTACCAAAAACCCACCTCAGTGCCCGGAACCCCAATCCGACTAGCATCAGTGTCTTATTCGTTCTCCGTACTACAGCGAAGCTACCAATGATTAGACAACCCAGAACAAGCAACTTAGTGAACTCTCAGGAATGGTGGGAATCAAGAACACTCTTTTGTTTTACATCTCGTATAAGTTCACAACGTGAGTAATCAGATACACAATACAGTTTAAAATGTTTTTTTAACTAGCATGCTCTAAGTTGCAGTACTTTTGCCAATACCAACAAACAAACGCATAAGAATAATACAATCAGCATTGTTACAATTCCATAAAACACAAAAGGGGACAGCATATTATAAATGACAGTGGACACAGGATTACAATGCAGTGACCACCCTTCACGTGCTAGGTGCAGGGGCTAAGTTATAATATGAGAAGACCTCTAGGCTTTGACGGGGACCCCATACCTCCAAGAGCAGACGGAATGAATAACATCCCATGACAAGAACAGCTCCTGGATGTTGGAAAGGTTTTCTCCAAGTACCGCCTCATGCATGCAATGCAATATTAAAAGCATCCGAGTTTCAGTTATTAGCAGCTGTGCTTCTGTTATGTCTAATGTGCGTGGGACTGATCAACAGTGAATTGCACACCTCGTTTTCCAGCTTTTTTTATAGCACTTGCTACTTTAACAGAATCTATCTACACCAAGTATATGCTTCACTTCCCCTATGCCCACCTTACACGCCCTGTTCTCCCAAACTCCTTCCTGTTAGTATCAATGCAGCCCTAGGTCACACCAAGGATCAAACGTTTCGGTCTCTAGAAAAATCTTTGTGAGTATTCAAGGGTTAGGGGTGTGTTTCTGGCACTTTATACAACGCAACGTGACACACCAGTGGTGCAAGGGATTCGTAAATGAGCCCCTTAGAGAATGCAAGGTGAGTAAAATATGAAACGTAAGGAGGGCTTCATCACTCACATGAATCAACTGGTTTGAGTGTTGAGAAATTGATCAGCTAACAGTTCCATCTGTAGACTGGGTGCACCAGCCGGACTGTTGGGATGTGACTGCTCTCTCAGACTCAGAGTCTCAGACTGGAAGCCTAAGCAGAAAGATGAGCGCCTCAAAATTGCTGGGCCGTGTGACAAAGTAGTTGGTTGGGCACCGGTAATGGAGCACAGCGGCATGCACCTTCGAAAGGTGCTCTCAAGAGATGCTGCTCAGCCTGTTTGCCTCTCAAAAGACAATGTGATATTTTTTCCAGACATATCAGATGCATACATTGTAACAAGCCAGGTCCAGAGAAGGTGTCCATGGAAACCACTGTAACCTTTCCAACAAACCCCCAATCACTGCTATCCAGTGCTTATAGGAAAGATAAATGTGCCAATCAGATTTTAAGCCAATTTTGACATGTTTTAGTGATTAGAGCATATACTAACGGCTGTGGATAGAAGTGTCCTGGTGTTAAAGTTCATGGTGAAATTAACAAACATATATATCATAAAAGCATATATCAAACTTACAGCCTGATTTAGATATTGGCTGTACTCCCACCGTCCCTCTGTGGCGGCGGTTTCAAGTACTCCGTGAAGTTGACAGAGTCCTGCATGCCATATTTAGATGTGTGCTGGCTCTGCCAGTTCTGTCAGGCTGGCGGTATTCCATCCAGCCTATTTGGATGTCCACGTTGTGCTGGTGTAATTATAGCTGAGGTTTCCTGATGTTCCCTGGTGGAGTGGAGACTGGTACGTACAACTTATTTTCATGTCAATAAAAATATATGTTGTGTTTGCCTCCAAAACATGTGTAGGTAATGTGCTATGACACTTTTGATTACATATTACATGCCACATAACATACACAAATTATTGAATGCAAACCCACAGGCACCATAGGCACAACACCCCCAAGCAGCACAACAATATGTATTTTTTTAATTGGCAATACAGGTGTGTTCATTTTACCTTGAAAAATTGTAAAATGAACACTCCTGCATTACACATAAGAACAAACTGCATGCAAGAGCAATGCAAAATCACACTATTCCTAGTAAGACAATTGTAAAAGTTGCTTACATAAGATCCCAGCGACAACAGACGCATTTGGCAGTGTGGTGGAGTCAGAGCAGAAACGAAGGGACCTAGATGATGGGATTCCAGTCAGAAATGGAAGTGGAAAGCAGTAAAAAAACATGGTGGTCGGAAAGATCGGCTGCCACGGTTCCGACAGGCCGTCATTTTCCGACTGCCTGTTGGAGCAGCCTTCTTGCCCAGAATGGCAGCGGTGCCTGTTAGGTACCGCCAGTCAAATTAGCATGTCCATCCCTGCCAGCCTTTCCATGGCGGTTCAACTGCCCCCCTTGAGCAGGGCAACTTCCGTTGTGCACTTGGGGGTCACCTATGGTTCTACCCTACATTTCCCTGCACCATGTGTCAACTCATTGTTAATAGTATCACAATAATTGAGTAGTATACCTTGTATCTTCGAAGCAATTGGAATTGCATTCTCTTTTAAAAATATGTGGTGCATATAACTTTATACACATCAGACTTTACTACAGAAAACTTCAGGACATTCTTTCAGCAATAATGTAGTGAATCTGTACACTTAATGCACTAAAACTAGTGGGTTTGAATTGGGATCAAGAGTTTTTACTGTGACCATCTCAAAAGTATATCTCCCTTCACTGGCACATAAATCTTGCCACTTGCCACTGCCAGGTTGCCCTCCAATTCAATTTTGACATTAAAATAACCTATACAATCAATATGTTTGCCACCATAGCTGTTGTGTGAACATATGGTTTGAACAACTCTATTGTATAGCATGATATGGTATGGCCTATCATTGCATGGTATGGTATGATAATAATATAGAATATTATGGTATGTTATTATGTACTATGGTTGTAGGAAGTTGTCTCTCTATATAGTGCACTAAAATGAAGTACACTGTGTAGAGAGTCCAGTGGATCCCTTATTGGTTTACAGAGACAAAAGTAGATAATACTAACACTCAATTTGTGGTAGTGTAGGTGAGCAGTTATCAGAAGGAAGTGCTAAGCATTTGTTGTGCTCACAGAGACAATACATGAGACACACCTTCAAGAATAATTCCGAGACTAATTTCCCCAAATAACATTGATTTTTATGTAATTTTTCAGACCGAGAACTTCGTTCTACAGTTAGTACTTTTAAAGTTGTGAATTTTTAGAGTTCGCAAAATAAATCACTTTTGTGCGCAATTCAGCACCATTGAAGTCAATAGGGAAAAAGACAAAAGTGCATATAAAATCGTACCATCGACTTTCAAGGATCATCTCTTGGATCTCAGTAGCTAGCAAGGCCAGGTCCGATGTTCCACCAGTGTATTCTCAGGAGGAGAGTCTCAGATGTTGCCGGGAACAGTGTGGCAAAACCTTTAGTAGCTGGTGTGCAACTATCAAGGGGCTGCTCATATACAGCCAGTAACGACACAGGAGCAGAATGCTGCTAAGTCCCAATGCCCCTCTCAGGACCCCCCTGCCAGGTTGGTTGGTTACTCCTTGCAGGTAAGTACTAAGGGGGGAAAAGGGGATTGGGATAGAGAAGAGACCGCTCCAAAACTCTTGCCTGTTTTGCTTCTTCCGCTTTTCTTCTTCTTCTGTTTATTAGGCTAAAAATAAGTACTCATATAACCTTTTCTGTTTGCAATAAGCTTACTTCCTTATTAAGCATATGAATAACTTATCTTACCAGAGGGTTGTTTTGGGGCTTGCCTCTCTTCTTACTTCTCTTAATCTAACGTCTGTTTCACCAAAAGAAGCCTTCACTAGTTTCTTGTTCTTTTCTTTACAGGTCGTTCAGCTTCCTGATCTGCTCTGTCTAGTATGGAGAAAACAAGGTAAGTGTGTGTCTTCACTAGTTTCTTGTTCTTTTCTTTACAGGTCGTTCAGCTTCCTGATCTGCTCTGTCTAGTATGGAGAAAACAAGGTAAGTGTGTGTTCTTCCTTCAATTCTAGTGTAATTGCTAGAGTTCCTTCCTTATTAATACTTACTAGCAGCCCGTCCCGACGTTGTCCGGGAGCAATCAGGCTTCCCCGACCCCCGCCTGCCCAGACATTGTCCAGCATTTTGGGCCCCCGCCCTGTCCCCCGCCAGCCCGACCCCCGCCTGCCCCGTCATTGTCCCCCGAAGCCTTACCTTGTGAAATGCTGAAAAGTACACAATTATGGCAGTATAAAACAGAGGACACTGTGTGTAAACGTTGCATTTAATTCCTTTTAGTGACTCACTGTTAGAGTTTTCTATGATGCTGATCACTTTTGGTTAAGTCATTCTGTGCCCACTGATCGATGATAAATTGCAGTCTTACTTCTTTGTTTATGCAATGTTCCGGTGTTTGATTTTCGAAATCCGGTGAACCTATCAACGCAGCCCAGCTTGGGTGACAGACTTACCACTATGCAAAGGCCTCTACCACAGTCTGTCAACAGAATGTGCGTAAGTCCCCGTCCCCCGCCTGCCCCGACCCCCGCCTGCCCCGACATTGTCCGTGTTGAGGCGCTCTGAGTCCCCCGCCTGCCCCGACATTGTCCCCCGGAGCCTTACCTCAGCCGCCACTTCTCAGTTCACCGCTCCGGCGCTTACCTCTGTTCTTCGCCGCTCCTCAGTTCACCGCTCCGCCGCTCACCTCTCTTCCCGCCGGTCCGCTGCTCCTCACCGGCCACTCGTCACCGCTCCTCCCCCCGCGCCATGTCCGCCCGGTCCGCTGCTCCTCACCAGCCGCTCCTCACCCCTCCACACCCACGCCATGTCCGCCACTCCTCCTCGCGCTCCTGAAGTGAGCACACAGGTCGCGGCCGGCGCTACTTCTAAGGGACTACTTTTTTTAATATAAATTTTATTAAATATAACGTATTTTTTTACTTTATATAGCCTATGTCCATCTGCACACCCTGAGGATTACAAAGATGTATCAGGTGTTTGGATCGGCGCTGTGGTTCCCGAGTTTACCCGCCTCAAAGCCTCAAAGTTCTTCCTTTATAATAGTAGTATAGATATATTTAATAGCTTTCACTGATTGGCAGTATTCAATATTAATGTGAGCATTGAAAGTGCGACATAGTACAGGTGAATATGGAACCACCCACTGATAATCAACAGTAATTTCTTGGCCTCTAACAGTCATTGTGATTGTCTGTCCGCCATGTTGTGGGCTCCTTCTATGGTAAATGGGATAACCATTAACACCAGTTTCTGTTTCATTAGTGAGAGGGCGTGGGTATTTTTTGGTACAAATCCCATTTTTCATACATGGTGATAGAACGTTGTGTTCACCACATGGGCCATGCAACATGTTCTTTTTAACAATCAAAAATAGTTGTTCATCATTGACAGGATCTGGCAGCTCAGCGGATATAATGAGATCTACTTCGTCTGCTTGTATTTTAGGTTCAAGCCACAATAGGATGTGCACGTGTGGCAGTCCCCTCTTTTGCCATTCAATGGTAAATATGTTAGCTTTGGCATATCCAAAGATATGTTTTTGCGTTAATATTTTCATGAGTGCTTTCACTTTTAAATTGAATACACGTGCAATGATGTCATGTCTATCGCATGATCTTTGTTTAGGAAATATTTCTTTTTTAATTTCTGGCCACTCTGGATTGCATGTGAAGGTGACGAAAAAATCAGGTCTCCCATAGTGCCTAACGTATGTCATTGCATCTTGTGTCTTTTCTTGCATGTACCTGGGCGAGCCAGTGAAGGTAGCGGGTAAAATGACGTGTTGTCCAATATCCGAAGCGTGAAGGTGCTGATCTTGATTGAGTGCATCTTTTAAGTTTATGTAGTTTTCTGCCCGTAGTTGTGTTTGATTGCGGCGTATGAAGTCGAGCTTTTCGGTGATCATTTTTGCCATCATATCAACAATATATTAATTAAAAAGATTTCGAAACCAATGTAAGGTATTGAAAGATGTGGATCTAACCATTAGAGTATAGGCATAGTATTGCATGCATGTAACATTTTTGTTCTTACCGCAGTTTGCTAGTGGTATGTTTAGACAATAACCATCTTCACCTCTCGGGAATAGAATGGGATATTGTAAGGGGTCATATGATCTATGCAATTCGGAGACTTTACGTAATATTCCTTCTCGTGTATGTAAGACAATGTCGCGTGGGCCTTTGTTTTCATTACCTAAAAGAACTGCAACTTCATCAGTTGTTGGTGCATTATATATCCCTGGATGTGTATTTGGAGGGCGTTGATCAGCGTGGATGATAATTTTAAAATCTTCATCATGTGAATGCATCTCATAGTTGTATTTAAGTGACCTAATGTACGTGTTATGAGTGTGCAATGTGGTTTGTAGTTCTTCAATTAGCTGTCTGTTTAAGTTTGGGATCATGTGTGATCGTACATCAACTTCTTGCATTGCGGAAAGGAAATATATTTGTAGAAATTGTGGGGACTTTCCTTCTTCTGGAAGCATGCTGCCAATTAAATGGTATAACTGTCCATGTATTTTAAAAGTAGGCATGAAATTGCCTTCTTTGACTTCATTTGCACCAAAGGATGTCATTTGGAATAGAGTACTGTAACGGTGTGTGTTTGTTAAGAAATGATTTGAAAGTGGGTGAGTGCCATCAAGTAGTTGTTTAATGATTGGAGGTGGTTCTTGTATGTTATTAATATTGACCTTTCCTGATAAGCAACAAAGGCCTTTAGGTTCCGCCTTCCATTTCTGTGTGTAGCACTTGTTACAGACACTGTCCATGTTTCCAATTATAACATCTGCATTGTTCATGTAGTCAATAAGTGGGTTGTAGTTGAATGCTGATTTGAGGCTATGTACTGTTATTGGAAGCATAAGTAAAGGTTGGTCTGTAAGTTGTGTTTGAGCTTCTCTTGTTGAAGTTTGTAAAGTGGAAGTATGAGGTTTAGTAGTGGACGTTGATGGCTGGTCACTGTTGTGCTGAATTGGCTGTGAAAGCTGAGAAGTGTATGGATCATCGATGTTTGTTAAGTGGTTGTGATCCTGTTCTTGTGTTAGTCGTATGTGCTTATTCCTTTGTGTCTGTGTTTTATATGTTGCCCTTGAAAGTTGTGTCTTCCTCTTCACCATTGTAAGAAAGTGATTGTAATATTTGTAAAAAAGTGTAAAGATATTTATGCTAATTTGTATTGTGTTTTGCAATATTGTATTTGTCCTAGAATGTTTATGTTGTGCACCTTTTTGTAGTAGGCTATGTGTGGTTTGGATATGTTCTGAAAGTGTAATGAATGAGGCGTGACAATCTGTGATTCTGGGCAAATCACGTAATCTCCCTGTGCCTTAAAAAAAATGAAGGTGTGTTCTCATGTAACGTAACTGGTGCTATGTAAAGCGCTCTGATAGCCGATTCAGGTGTAGTTTGCGCTATATAAGAGTGTGGAAATAAAAAAATAAAAAGTAGTACATTGGGTGTTCTGAATTGAGTAGAGTATGTTAAAGGTGTCTTTTTTTGAAAAGCAATATGTATACTACTATTATAAAGAGAGAACGCTCAAACTTTTGTGCCTGAACAACGTTGTTAGGGGGTGTTAGCATTGTAAAGAAATAATGTCCTTTTAAATGTCCTTAGTTATGTAAAGCGCCGTCAATTACTATACATTATGCCTCTTTTTGTAATGTAAATGCAGCAGCATCAAGTAGCGTAAAGCGCCATCAATTACTATACCTCATGCCTCTTTTTGTAATGTAAATGCGGCAGCATCAAGTAGCGCAAAGCGGCGTTAATTAATGTACATTATGCCTCTTTTTGTAATGTAAATGCAGCAGCCTCAAGTAGCGTAAAGCGCCGTTAATTACTATACCTCATGCCTCTTTTTGTAAAGTAAATGCTGCCTTTTTAAATCCTCCTGTTTTATGTGTTCTTGTCCACCCCCTGTGGCAACGTGTAATGTAGTGGTATTTTTTGTTAAAAGTGTAAGGGGTGTTATGTAAATCTTCCTTTTTTAGTTTCACTGCCAGCCCCCAACCAAGTAGCTGTAATCTGCGTCAATTAGTATACATCATACCTCTTTTCTCAATCTAAATGAGGCTTATTGAATTCCTCCTGTTTTTGTTTTCCTGTCTTTCCCCTGTCTTAATGTGTAATGTAGTGTGCCTGTAATGTGAAAATTAATGAGTGTTATTTAAATGTTCATGTTTTTGGTCGGGTGCCTGCCCCCTTGTTGAACCTGTGATGTGTTGTAGATATTTTAAATGTGTTGCTGTTTTTTGGTTAATTACAGCGAGGGGACAGAGCAGGGCTATTTGTTTCCCTCTGCAAGCATGTCGCCCTGTTGTAATTTGTATTTTTTAGTTTATTTTTCAATTAGCATGCATTCACTGTGTAAAGCTTCCTCAATGAGGCCCTGGCTGCCCCCTTTCCAGGGCCTTGCAACAGTGTTATTGTGGCTCGTTCTGTGCCCTCTCTCAACCTGTAAGTCCACACAGCCACGCAGCAATAATGCTCTGACTGTGTCTTGTGAGCGCTGTGTCCAGGGACTGCTTTGAACTTGTGTTTTTGCTTTTCCCTGCAATAACGTTCGACAGTTAATTTCCGTGCATCATGCCTCCTTGTGTAATGTTATTGAGGCTTGTTCTCCCTGATTATTTCCCTGGCCGCCCTGCGTTTACAGAGCAAACATGATGCCTCGTTTTTGAATGTGAAAGAGGCTTGTTCTCGTGAATATTTCCCTGGCTGCCCCCTGTGTATCCCCTTTGAATAACAGTGCCCAACTCTGGAATTGTTTTTTAAAGAGCGTAAATGCAATTTTTTCCATGGCTTGTGTCAATGTGTATTGCTCAGTTGTTTCCCTCGTTAGTGGCTCCGACAGCAATGATGCTCCTAGGAATCACGTGCATGTTGGACCAATGCTGAAGGTTTTTATGAATTGTCTTTCCAATGAATGTGCTACTTGTGTGATTGCTTGCGTGATTGGTTATTTGTGTAATGTGTGTGGCGCCATTGGTTGTTTGCTGCAAGGTGTGGTGCTTGCGTGATTGGTTATTAGTGTAATGTGTGTGGGGCGATTGGTTGTTTGCTGGAAGACGCAGTGGCGCGATTGGCTGGTTGTGCAAGGTTGTTTTGTGGGTGTCACGGCCAAGAGTGTTGCGCGATTGGATGCTTGTGTGGCTTGCCCAACCTTGATTGGCTTTTCGTCCTGAAGCCGCACCCTTTGCCTCGGAACCTTGCTGAGGCCGAGCCCCTTTGTTTTAGTTGCCTTGAAACCCTGCAGTCAGTTAGTAATAAGCCTATTGCACATGGCGATTTTGTGATTTTGCACATATTTTTAAAATGATCATTCAGAATTTTCGATTTTGCACATATTTTAAAAAGTTCATTTTGAAATTGCTATTTTAAAAACGATGTTTATGTCCTGAAGTGGATGTGCATTAAACAGTGTTTTTGCTGAAGTTGCTATGTTGTGTGTGTGCTTGTGTGTGTTTGCAGAATCTGTTGGTTGCTGTGTTGTGTGTGTGCTATCAGAATCAGTTGTTGTGTGTGTGCTTGAGTGCTTGAAACCGAGTGAATGGGACATGCCCCTCTGCCAATGTTACCACCCACATTGAGAACAACGCCCACAAGGAACTACTTTTTCTGGATTGTTGTTTGCCCTTCGTAATGTATATGTTGGACAAATGTATAGCCTATGTCCATCTCCTGGACCTCCCCTTTCCAACGCTGTATTGGGTGTTATGATTGGTGGTGTACTTCTGGAGTTTACCCGCCTCCAAGGTTCCCAGTTCTCGCTTTATAATAGTAGTATAGACTTAACAAGTAAATGTAGTGGCTTTTAATGGGGCTCAGGAATACTGTGTCGAATTCTTCACTTCTCTCCTATTCTCCCTGCCTATGTTTGTTATTTCTTTTTAAAAGTGAGAAGAAATGATTTTCACATTTACAGACAACTTTCAAAGCTGAAAATCATTGCCTTGTGAAGTTAAAGTTCGACTTTCTAATTGAGCTCAGAAGAATATTTAACGCAGTAAACTGAAGAGCTCACGCACGTTCGTATTCCTTAATTAAACACAGTGACAAACTGTCAAATAAGATGAATTGCAGGCTTTACTCAACACACTGCAAGATATTATTGTGCACGCTTTAATATTTAATCATTCTTTTAACTAGGAGGTAAAATGCAGCACGCCAATGTCAACTCTTAACTGGATTATTTTACTAAGCTTTATTCTTGGAAATTAAAATGTTCTTTTATTTCACTGCAACAACATTTCTCAGACTTTTAAACAACCTTATTTCTTTCTTCGAAGCCAAGGGTATTTTTGACAAGGGAAAAGATTAATCATTTAGACTCCAAGAATACATAGAATAATACACTAACCTTTAGTTTTTAACCTGTGATAATACCGACGAAACTAAACCCGGATATTTCGAGTCTACCCTGACTAACTTCCACGACGCTCCATTTTCAGATGCTCTTCTAGTAAATTCTTCAGTGAAGTGCAAAGTAGAATGTTGAAGCACCAGGCTGTGATTGCTTGGAAGACTAGACTGCTAAACAGCATTAGGCTGTTGCAGTGTCAGGATGTTGGCAGCCATGTTGGAGTTTCTGCGATGCCAACAAGCACTCCAACTCAAAGGATGAATTACTCTCTGAGTTTGGAATGGGAGAGTAAAAGCCACCAAGGAGGTATGAGGAGGAAACCTCCCGTGATTCCTGACAGCTACAGAGAAGGGGGTCCTTCGGAAACACACTATACAGGAGGACTTAAAGGTAAGCCTGGGGGGTCCCACTCGAGGGAGCAGGTCACAAGGGCCTCAGTACACAGCTGGTTTGTCGGTACCTAGGCTGGGAGGGCTGAGTGCAGTGCCAATAGGTCAGCCATGCATCATGTATCAATATGTCCTCGTGTTCAGAAGCAGGCAAGTTGTTGAGGTTATTCTAGGACAGTTGGGCCACTCACAAATTGGCTCATGGGTTTTGATGTCCCTTGAAGGGTGCTTGATTCCTGGGCAGTTGGAATCCAAAGTGGATTCTTCGTCTTGGTGTATGTTGCAGAGGGTCCAATAGCTAAGGTATTATTGAGACAAGGCTCCAGTAGGTCCTGGTGTCCTCTAACCTGATGAGAAGGCTTATCTACTTATCTGACCCTCCTGTGCTGGTGTACCACTTTTGGTCTGGGTGCTGCATCAGAGTCGCCGGTGCTCAGCATGTCAATAAACAAGAGTCTGTGGTTTGGTGCCTGCTGATGCAGGAGAGTAGAGCCTCTTCTCTTAGGGAGATTCTCTGGCTATTTGGCGAAGACTGGAGCTTTTCCAGGGTTCTAGGAGCCCTCACAGTTGCAGGATGAGACAGCACAACCACAACTGTCGAATTCTTGAGGCAGCAGGCAGGGTTTGGCACCACTTTCTCTGCAGCAGGGCTTCAGTCCTCAAGTCAGCAGCTCTTCTGTGTCCGTATCTTCTTTGTGTCCATCGAATCTAAGGTCCAGGGTTGCCACCTAAATACAACATTTAGGAGCATTAAAGTGAGTGACAGGTAGTAGTGGGAAGGAGCACTACCCTAGCCCTGATAAGCTATTTTGCTGCCATTTCAAGATGGAGGGATTGGAAAAGTCATGTCCACATCACTTGCCCCACCTTAGGGCTTGCTGGCTGAATGTGGGCACACCTCCTCATCTAACTAATTTTCCAGCCTGTCATCCACCAAATGTGGAGTAGAACAGAAGCATTGGCATCCTTCACTATCTGGAGCTGCCTGAGTTGCATTTCAAAGTGGCATCACCTTTGAAGTTTCCCGCCCCTTGGAATGCCATTCCTGCCTGGAGGAGGTGTGAAGCACCCCGCCAAGAGCAGACAATGTTCCTGGCCTCTGAGAGAGAAGACTCTTACCCCATGAAACATGTCTGTTGGTGACAGGCTGGCTAAGACTAGTCAGTGACCACACCAGTGCTTGGCAGGGCTTCAGGGGACCCTCTAAAGAGTCGCCTGTGTCCATTTTAAATAAATCCATCAATGTTATCAGTAAGGATTTATTAAGACAAGATGTTTGGTATGCGTGCCGGGGCATGGCTAGCACCCGAGGATGATGGCGGCTCTCTCATGACTCGCCTGGGGAAGTGAGGCAGTCTTAGGGATTTCCTGCACCGCCTGGACCATAAATCGCCATTAAAATGAAGGATTAACAACCGGAATATCAGTGCTACGAGGTGACAGCTCTTTTAACTCTGTTCCGACGTGAATAGTATGTTTATTATTCACTGAGCCTTCAGCTGCAGTTCCGGCAATCACCACCGTAAGGTAACCGGCTTTCACATTGCAGCGCATCTTTGCTTTTATGTTTGCATTCCTTAACTGACTGCATGGAAAATATAATGCTGAAGGCTGTCATCTGAAAGTCAATTATTGAAGTGAGTTATGGCCGTGTTTTAATACTTAGCGCTCCCCTTCTGCTCTTCATTATGCCCGCGCTGAGAGAACCTATCTTCACAGTACAGCGTGTCTTTGCCTTAATGCCTGCATTCTCACACCGGTTACATGAGGATATATTGCCGGAGGCTGTGATTATAAGAATAATTAAGGAAGTGAGTTATGGCCATGTTCTAATTCGTAGCTCTCCCTTTTTGCCTTTCATCAACGCTGTGAACAAGCTCAACAGAAGCAGTTAATCTGAAGCTGTCAGCGCAAGGGAATTTACATTCACAACGTCTTGATGTTTCTTCAAAGCATGCAGTGAAGAAGAAGTCATGTCAGGAAACTAACAGAATAAAGGTCGCAACTCAGAACTAAGGCGTGAAGGGCATTTTGACTTTATTTTGACTCAACACCAGCTTGCTTGCTGAGGAACATATTTTCAGTGTGTAAGGCTTCTTGTTAAAGGGGCAGTGATTTACTCATTTGCTGTCTTTAGCTTCCTGACAGGAAATTATTTTCATCATGCACTGAGTTTATTCAAAAGGAGAAATGTTTCATTCATTTACTGATCCTGGCTCACAGATTATAGATGTTTCACACTAGTTGTCTTTCAGAAAATATTTTTGGTCATTACTTCCATGCGCTTGTAATAACAAGCTTTAGGTGGGCATCTTTGTAACCTTATTTCTGTGTTGCTAAAATGTGTGTGTGCAGGTATCCACTTTTTTTATTGTGTTTCTCTCAGAACCTACAATAATATATAAGTGCACCACCAGTTTCTTTATTAATAGTAGCTCTTTTGGATATGTTATCAAGTTAAGCATAAGGTATGATTTGCTTGGGCATACATATGTTCTTGTAATGTATTGTGGTGACTTACATTTCATAAATGTATTCTCTTCCCTTTAAGCTTACAGATATCATCTTTATATTTCATTTCATGCCTATTGGTAATTGTATGTTTTGATATTCTGTCATACGCCAAAGGTACACAAAGTCTGTTGTTGTGTGCTCTGCCCACAATTATTTGGTGAAATTGTGTACTTACGTTATACCTTGCAGTTCTATATAATCTTTCCTGTATAGGTTTTAACTCTCCCCATTGCATTGGTAAGTCAAAAAGAGTTTCTTCTTTACAAATATCTTCACATCGTAGATCTCTTGTCCATTCAAAGCCACGTATGAACTAGATTAAAATGGATGATTCCCAAACATCATCGCCTAAAATAACTGCTTATTCGACTGCGGCTAGTGGCACCCCTTCTCTTACTAAGGTAACAACTAAACGTCTTAAGCAAAATCCACCTTCTCCACCAAAGCCTTCTTTGTCTGTCTCAATGGATCTCCTCCTGGAGGAAATTAGAGCCCTGCGCCCATTTGTTGAGGAGACAAACTCTAAAATACAAATCCTAACCGATGGCTGGGAAAAATTGGAAGAAAGGGTCACCAAGGTTGAACATAGTGTTCAAACTCTCAGTGCATGTTGCAACAAAGTAGACTTCTTCCATTCCCAAATTACATCCTTGCAAAAACAGGTTGAAAACCTTGAAAATAGAAACAGACGCAACATCCTTCGCATCTATGGTTTATCCCAAGGCACGGAAGGATCGGATCCCATCTCCTTCTTTGAAAAATTTCTACCATCAGTACTAAATCTACCGGAGGGCACTACTCTTAATATACAACACGCTCATAGACTAGGTCCACTGCATTCATCACCCTCAAGTACGAAGTGACCAAGAGGAGTTATATTGTATTTCCTTGAGTATACGGTCCTTCTCAAAGTGTTTTCTGCAGTTAGGCTTCTGAAACTTATTTCATTTTCAGGTCATCAACTATTCTTCTCGCAATACTATGCCAAATCTACAGCAGATAGACGCAAAGAATTCCTTGATATGCGTCCAGAATTGCGATCAATTGGAGCACGTTTCAGTTTGCTTCATCCTTGCTTTTTTAAAGTTACTCTCAACAATAACACCACAACTTATGAGGACCCAACAAAGCTGAAGAGTTTCCTTCATACACATTGCCCAGAAAAGATGGACATTTCCAGTACTCGCTTTAAATAGTTTTTATTTTGGAATATATTTGAATAGTGATTAAATCACCAGTGTGCTGGTTCAATTATAGAAGTTTAGTATAGGTTTTGCCATGGTATATTTGCTTTTTCTGTTCTAATTAACCTCTTAATAGCTTCTTCTGTTATAGATTGGAATAGGGTTTAGCATTTCAGTATGTTATTTTATCTACAGTATTCAAAAATGGATTTTGCCACGGTATAATAATGTGTTGCTCTCAATATTTTCTTCCATTTCAGGTTATAACCTTATAATACTTGTTGTCATAATGTGTCATGACACGTTCCATCACGTTTGTATCAACCATTTTGTGTTTCTTTTTAACAGGTGCTAGCCTCATGTGCTTAATCCTTCTAATTTTGAATGTTGTGTACATCCCGACGTCTTCGTGTGCGTGAGGCGTACAAAAGGGCAAGATATTATGACCGAGATGCCCTTTTAAGATCTAAGAAAGAAATCCAGGAACCTAAATTGGTCTGTGTTACAAAACACTCTACATTAAATGCCACGATTAGACAAATAATAAGTGCAAATTGGCATTTATTAAACATTGAACCAACTAAAACTAAACTTAAGCAGCCAATGTTTGTGCATCGGCGTAATAAGAATTTAAAAGATCTAGTGGTAAGATCAAGGTATACTGGAATAACCGCCAAGCCAGCATTTATTCAAAAATCCATACATGGAGCAAATCCTGTAAAAGGCACCTCACGATGTGGATCATGCCAGTCATGCGATGGTATTATACCAGGAGAAACTTTTAAACTAAATGATTATGAAATTCAAGCCAATGACCTCTGGACATGTAATACCTGCAATATAGTCTATCTAATTTTATGCCCATGTAATTTGGGATATGTTGGCGAAACATCACGAGCAGTAAAAACGCGTTTAACAGAGCACAGATCTGCGATTAAAACTCGAAAATTGGCAGCTCCATTAGTCAGTCACTTCCTGGAATTCCAACATGCCCCATCTGACCTCAGATGGCGCATACTGGAAAAGATCCAGACTCCAAATGCTAAGGGAGGAGAAAAGATACGGAAAAAGAGGGGAGTTTTTTGGATCTTTTCTCTTAAGACATTTTCCCATGGTTTAAATAATGAATTACTGTGGGAAAATGCAATTCTGTAACATTAAATAGAACCCATAGATTGATCAAGTATAGTTCTGTAACCAAATGATATCTAGATAGAGATCTGAAATTAGGCACTTTCCCCTTTAAGAAATTTTTAAAACTATCCTCAATAGGCACACTATTGAAATTGTGTCTTTCTCCTTTAAGAAATCCAAAAATTATGGGACCCAATGAAAATGATTCTTATATAAAGCACCGATAGCAGTTACTCTGTGCTGTTCACCCTGAAAACCTATATGCAGAACAAGACACGCTGTCTGAATCGTCTTTTATCGGTAAGAGCATACTGCGCCCCCCGCCCTCCCCTTGCCTCTTTACATTAAAATCAAGATTAATTGAATAGTGCAGAGATTTACGTGGTCTCTCTCGTTTTTCTCCCCTCTTTAAATACCAGACGCACGAAACACGCAGTTTGGATTTTGTTTGAAAGCAACTAGAAACAGTCGCATAAATCACGCGGTCTGTACAACGTGTGCACGGCAATAGGAATGCAAGGTTAAACCGGCACGCTTTTATCCGTTTACCGGTAAGAAAACGCAGCGTTTGTTTATCCTATTTAAATTAATAAGACAAAGGAATGCAAACATTGAAATTCAAGTTTACCCTTTTTTTCAAATAGACACATGGTGTAAGCTTTCCGAATTACGTATGCAAGCCGTCAACACTGGCCCACGGCGTTATCTATAAATTTTAACCCTCGCTACACATCTGTGCTGGGGCTACAAGAAACAACATTTTTGCTCTTTAGGTAAGAAATAGCTAAAGATAAACGTAACTTGAGGTAGTGTTTATGATTAAACTTCAAATGCCTATCGTTTATTTCTATAAATAGGACTCACCTGAAAACTGAATGTGCCTAACTTCAACCCAATATAACCGCCCTCCATTTGTTTAATAAAAAGTATGAGGAGCAGCGGACGGTGTAAAATAAAAAAGATAAGGTGAGAAGTATGAGAAAAATGACTTGATCCTGGACAAATGTGCAGCACCTTCTGTGCTTCAAGTGTAGAAATAACGTAATAGTGCGGTTATTTTGATTTCAGACAGTGGAACGTGTGAAACTAAATTGACCTATCTAATTACAAGACAGACAGCAACGCTAATTTGGCAGGGGAACTGAACATTAAAACAGATTTAAAATCAAACAGGTACCAACTTGGTTTTAAATGTTATGAATAGTGAGGGTTACCTAAAAGTGTGAGATTCAAAATATGGGAGGAATTCTTGAATAATTTAAGGTAGCATATGCTTATCTTTCTTTACTATATGTTTATTTTTCTTTATCTTATTTTCTTTATCGCTCTTGTTTCCTCTATAATATCCTCCTTTTCTGTTCCCTTTCCTTGTATGTTCCTTTGGCCTGACCTAGAACAATCTTTATTGAATTGTTGTTTCTCAAAATATTAAAATTGGAAATGGAAAATGGATTAGTATATGTCAGACATCGTGTAAGCATCCAAGACAATTACTTATCAGTCTATGTTCCTATGTAGGCAATGTTATGACTTTTTTGCTTATATATCAATTGGCTGAATAATGGCATCAATATATAGGGAATGTCAACTTCCGTTTGTATTGGCAAAAAACAGACCATGTTTTTCCCAAATTTAAAAAAAAAAAAGTCTGTTAGCTTTGAATAAATATATCTGTGAACCATCATATGCAAAAAAAATTACATAGGTTTTCTGACATTGGGTTCTATAACTGAATATGAAGCGGTATATCAAGAGTATTGTATCAACTGGTAAAAGAATGCTTGTGGCAAATGTTAATAATTTAAGGCAAATGTTAATCAATTTCTGTACACCTGTGAAAATATGCAAGACCTAATAGTAAAATATTTTTATAATCTCTTTCACAGTACTTCGATGGTACAGTGCTGATGAAGACACAGTTTTGGTGTCGAAACGCGTCGACAGGAAACCATCAATTTTTTAGATATATTCTCCCCCCTTCTTTTTTAAAGTGAAATCATCTGTATTGATACAATGTTATTTTATTGAGTCGTATCAAAGGACCGATGAATTTTATCAAGTTTTTCTTATCATGTTACATTAAAATGTATTTTCTTAATTTGTCTTAGTTGTTTATTTGTTGTTGTTTGCCACTTACATTGTTGCCAGTATTTCACCTGTGTGCCTGGGAGTGTTACTTTGCATATACATCCCGACGTCTTCCCCATTTAACCTCATGGAGTCTGGGTACGTCATCATTCCATGTGGTCTCCCCCCGTCCTTCCATTGTTTTGACTTCTATATGGATATGATCCTTTTCCTCATATTCTTCCTTGTAGCTCTTACCTCTTCTTCTTTATTCTCTCCTATGTCTTCTTATCATACATGTTTCTATCATCTCCCTCTTTCTTCAATCTTGTTTCTTTCTTTTCTTCTTTTTTTCTATTTTTTCAGTTTCTCTCAATGGGTTTTAATTTTTAATATCTTCGTACCCAATATAAGGTTTATCTCAATGTTTTTATAGTTCTTATTGTTGAATTTGTTGAATTTCTCACAAATAATATTGTTCACAGAATACAAGATTTTATTGGTTCACTTATGTTTTTATTACTTTCATCTCACACACGTTTTTGAAAATGGTTACATGGAATGTCAGAGGCTTGAACTCCCCCATTAAGCGACAGAGCGTTTTATCTCACCTCTCCAAATTAGATGTTAACATTGCACTACTGCAAGAATCACACCTCACCGAAGTTGAATCATTAAAACTCAAAAGAAATTGGTTTGTTGAAATCTTTTTCTCACCAGGAGATGGCAAAAGGAATGGGGTTATAACACTTTGTCACAAAACATTAAATGCCAAGCTTGTATCTCAAGAATCTGACACAGAGGGTAGGTGAGTTCTTAACCATATGCTAGGGAAGACCCCTTTGTCTTTACTTAACATTTATGCCCCCACTAGCGGTGACGTCACGTTTCGGTTTTGTTAACTGAGTTAATGCTCAAATACCCATCAGAAAACGTTATTCTTGCAGGAGACTGTAGCCAAGTGATGGACCCATTTATTCATAGAAATTATAAATCCCCCTTTATCCCAAACACGCCACACAAAGTTTTCACACAAACTATTTAACAAAGAAACTTATTAGACTCATGGCGTCTCTGTAACCCATCCACAAGAGAATACTCTTTTTTTCTACTCCACATCAAACACAATCTCGAAAAGATCATATTTTTATTTCTCGCAACATCTCCCAAACCTTACGTTCTGCTGACATAGGCCCTATCCTCATTTCAGACCATGCACCTCTTTCAATTCAACTAGATATTTTAAATCAATCCATATTACCAAAATAATTGCGTTTCAACAATTCCCTAATCCGTGACCCTAAGTTCAATTAATCTTTTACTTCTTTCGCTCAATTTTTTCCTATTAATTTAACGAGTGATGTCTCCTTTCATACGGTGTGGGACGCCTTTAAGGCCGCCGCTCGGGATTTTATCATTAGATTTGTGTCAAATAAGCGTAAAATGTCCCGCATATTACATAATACACTTCTTACTAAGATTAAAAAACCTGAGCACTCCTTCCACACAGTCGAAGGATTCCCTTAAAAATCTCAGCAATGCAAAAAACGCTTTTAACGAATCCACTACTGAACAGGCCTCCCTATACTTACTGAAATCCTCAGCGAAGTAATATGGTGGTCAAAACAAATCTGGCAAACTTTTGGCCAATTATCTAAAGATTAAATAACAGAAACTCCATATTGATTCCATTATAGATGATAGCCAATTATCGAAATTCAAAGACACTCTTAAAAAAGACAAGGCCCCAGGCCCAGATGGTTTTACAGTAGAATTGTATTTACATTTTGCTCATCTATTGCTCCCACACTTGCACACTCTTCTTTCTTCCTTTATTGCTTCTTGTAATTCCACTGGCTCTTTTTCTGAAGCCTTGATCTGTCTAATACCAAAGACAGATAAGGATTTATGTTACTGTAAGAAGTATAGACCTATATCCTTAGTTAACGTAGATTAAAAAATGTTCTCAAAAGCCCTAGCCCTAAGGTTAGAACCACATCTTCCCATACTGCTTGGAAAAGAACAATCAGGTTTTGTCAAAGGCCGTAACATCACTGACAAAACACGCTTATACCTTGACATTCTATCTAAATCATCACACTTTCCAGACTCCTTGGTGGCAATTACATTAGATGCAGAAAAGGTATTTGATAGGGTTTATTGGCCTTTTATCTTCCACGCTCTCAAGTGGTTTGGGTTTGGACCGAAAATTATTTCTTTAATATTCCTACTTTACTCCGAGCCCAAAGTCGCCATATCTACTAATGGCCTCATCTCCCCTATTTTAATCTTAAAGGAGGTGTACACCAAGGTTGTCGCTTGTCTCCTTTTCTTTTCAATTTGGCCTTAGAACCCTTTCTCTCAAAAATATGGCAGAATAACTCAATCACAGGTTTTGTTTCAGACCCCAACAAATTAAGTTGGCAGCATACGCTGGCGATATTTTAGTTTTTCTCTCCCAACCACAATCTTCACTTACTGTTTTCATGGGAGAGGTGGAAGTCTATGGATTGATATCTGGCTATAAACTGAACAGAGGGAAATGTGAGATATTACCCTAACTAAATACACCTTCAAGGGTGATTTTAGGATCTCCAATTGTACTTGGAACCCTAAACATATAAAATATCTTGGCATTTGGTTCTCTTCCTCTATACAGACATCTATCACTTTAAACATGGACAAATGTTTTGCAAAACTTGAATCATTGGTCGCAAGATGGCATCCCCCTCATCTTTCCTGGTGGGGTCGTTTAGACACCATTAAAATGATGTTGACTCCGATAGTTTTGTATACCCTTTCTAACTTTCCACTTTCCATTCCATCTAAATTCTTCCATAAGATGAATTCTATTTTGACCCATTTTCTATGGAATGCTAAAAAATCAAGAATGGCGTTACAGAAATTAACAAGACCAAAACCTGAAGGCGGTGTTAACTTCTCTAATTTTTCTAATAATCATAAAGCCTTTCAACTACAACAACTATCGAATTGGATCGCTAATCAATACAAGGATAAACTTCTCTTGGTGGATCTTGAGACCTCATTTTTAGCTCCCTTTTCATTCCAGGAATATCTCTCCTTTACTCGCAAACCACAAAAGCTCTCCACCCCCATAATCAAGCAATCCTGTAAACTACTGTCCACTGCACCCCACTTAGCAGTACATAATTTAGACACTTTTCTTAACTCCACAGTTTAGAACAATAAACAAATTATTCTCAATAGGAAGCCTATATATTGGAAGGTGTGGAGAAACGAGGGCCTAATCTGGGTGCATAAAGTTTTCGATCAGGGCACACCCATTCAATTTTCGCGAATACAAAATCTTTATCATCTGCCTTCTTCCTTTAAACCTACATTTTTGTCCTTGCAGACCGCAATACTTCATACTTATGCTAAACTTAAATCTTTACCTTCCTCACCTTCCCACCGCCTTTTCGCATGGCATAACCTTTTGTACATAAACCCCAAAGCGTCCACCATTTATTCCCGTTTAGATACCTCCTGTGGTCCGAGATCAAACCAAAGTGGAACTCTTATGGGAATCCGATCTGGAAATGACTTGGCCTATTTCTTTTTGGAACAGAATTTGGAAGAAACTTAGGAAATCATCCAGGGTGGCCAGCACAATACAAACACTCTTCTTTATTTACAATAGATTGTTCTTTACCCCCGCATACTTACATAAAATACACAACACAACTCTCAACACTTGCTGGACATGTTCCCAGGTTGACGCTGATCTCCATCATATGTTTTTTACATGTCCACATGTTCTCATATTTTGGAAACAGGTCTGGCAACAAATCAACACTATATTTCAAACAACAATTCCCCTCTCCCCCACAAACATTTTTCTAGGTAGCTTAACACTGGACTGGAAAACGAGTCAATCTCAGCTACCACTCATTAATTTGTTAATAGCTGTAGCTTTTCAGCAAATATAAAAAAATTGGAAGGATTTCTCTAAATTGTCCTATTTAGCTTGGTGATATGCTGTATGTCACAACCATTGTCTCAATACAGCACTCGTTCATCCTATCTCTCTTGCTGCTAAACGTTCTCATCTTTGGGGCCCAATCACACAATTTCTAGATGACACCGTGAAAAGAACTTCTTTACCCGCTCCCTCACAGCAAGAAGTTATCAAGCCTCCCTGACCATCTACAGTTTGTCTGTAATTATGATTGATTTATCATCTTCTATAATATATGTATATATGTATATGTTCACCTGTAAAACAGATTACGCAGTATATGTCTTACAATGTACTTGCAATTTGCAATACATTGGGAGTACTAAACTCCAGGTGTTTAACCGTATTTTACTTACAACAAGGGGTGGTGAGGGACAGAGTCTCTGAATTAAGCAGAAAGCTCTCACCCAGTCAAGAGATCAGGGCTAGATCCAACACCGTTTTTTAGCTCACTGCACCATCCCAGTTTCAGAACCTGGCTGTATGCAAATTAGTCTGTTCCTGTCCCAGTGCATGATGGGAACAGGGCAAACCAAACTACAAAAGCCAATTCTTACACTGGGAAGGAAACAAACTCCCGGGGACCGGTTTCTGGCATTACAGCCGTCTTCGGCCCGGTTTGCTTGAATCCTGATGGTGCAATGAGCAAGGGTCTCACATCTGAGAATACCCTTCCACGCTTAGGGTGGACAAAAATATTTACAACAAGGGGGGGTGAGGGACAGAGTCTCTGAATTAAGCAGAAAGCTCTCACCCGGTCAAGAGATCAGGGCTAGATCCAACACCGTTTTTTAGCTCACTGCACCATCCCAGTTTCAGAACCTGGCTGTATGCAAATTAGTCTGTTCCTGTCCCAGTGCATGATGGGAACAGGGCAAACCAAACTACAAAAGCCAATTCTTACACTGGGAAGGAAACAAACTCCCGGGGACCGGTTTCTGGCATTACAGCCGTCTTCGGCCCGGTTTGCTTGAATCCTGATGGTGCAATGAGCAAGGGTCTCACATCTGAGAATACCCTTCCACGCTTAGGGTGGACAAAAATATTTACAATAAGGGGTGGTGAGGGACAGAGTCTCTGAATTAAGCAGAAAGCTCTCACCCAGTCAAGAGATCAGGGCTAGATCCAACACCGTTTTTTAGCTCACTGCACCATCCCAGTTTCAGAACCTGGCTGTATGCAAATTAGTCTGTTCCTGTCCCAGTGCATGATGGGAACAGGGCAAACCAAACTACAAAAGCCAGTTCTTACACTGGGAAGGAAACAAACTCCCGGGGACCGGTTTCTGGCATTACAGCCGTCTTCGGCCCGGTTTGCTTGAATCCTGATGGTGCAATGAGCAAGGGTCTCACATCTGAGAATACCCTTCCACGCTTCCAAGCTTGTCTCCTTTCTGGTGAAGAATTGGCTTGGTAGTTTGGTCTGCCCTGTTCCCATGATGCACTGGGCCAGGGACAGACTAATTTGCATATAGCCAGGTTCTGAGCTGGGATGGGGCAGTGAGATAAATAACGGTGATGGATCAAGCCCTGATCTTTGGACTGGGTAAGAGTGGTCTGCTTAATTCAGACACTCTGTTCATCACCACCCTCTTTTCTGAATCGTTTTTGGCCACTATAAGTGTGGCAGGGTATACACAGACATGAGTCCCTTTCTCACTGCTCCATCAGGATTCAAGCAAGCCGGGCCGAAGAGGCTGAAATGCCAGAAACCGGTCCCCGGTAGCTTGTCTCCTTTCTTGTGAAGAATTGGCTTGGTAGTTTGGTCTGCCCTGTTCCCATGATGCACTGGGCCAGGGACAGACTAATTTGCATATAGCCAGGTTCTGAGCTGGGATGGGGCAGTGAGATAAATAACGGTGATGGATCAAGCCCTGATCTTTGGACTGGGTAAGAGTGGTCTGCTTAATTCAGACACTCTGTTCATCACCACCCCCTTTTCTGAATCGTTTTTGGCCACTATAAGTGTGGCAGGGTATACTCAGACATGAGTCCCTTTCTCACTGCTCCATCAGGATTCAAGCAAGCCGGGCCGAAGAGGCTGAAATGCCAGAAACCGGTCCCCGGTAGCTTGTCTCCTTTCTGGTGAAGAATTGGCTTGGTAGTTTGGTCTGCCCTGTTCCCATGATGCACTGGGCCAGGGACAGACTAATTTGCATATAGCCAGGTTCTGAGCTGGGATGGGGCAGTGAGATAAATAACGGTGATGGATCAAGCCCTGATCTTTGGACTGGGTAAGAGTGGTCTGCTTAATTCAGACACTCTGTTCATCACCACCCTCTTTTCTGAATCGTTTTTGGCCACTATAAGTGTGGCAGGGTATACTCAGACATGAGTCCCTTTCTCACTGCTCCATCAGGATTCAAGCAAGCCGGGCCGAAGAGGCTGAAATGCCAGAAACCGGTCCCCGGTAGCTTGTCTCCTCTCTGGTGAAGAATTGGCTTGGTAGTTTGGTCTGCCCTGTTCCCATGATGCACTGGGCCAGGGACAGACTAATTTGCATATAGCCAGGTTCTGAGCTGGGATGGGGCAGTGAGATAAATAACGGTGATGGATCAAGCCCTGATCTTTGGACTGGGTAAGAGTGGTCTGCTTAATTCAGACACTCTGTTTATCACCACCCCCTTTTCTGAATCGTTTTTGGCCACTATAAGTGTGGCAGGGTATACTCAGACATGAGTCCCTTTCTCACTGCTCCATCAGGATTCAAGCAAGCCGGGCCGAAGAGGCTGAAATGCCAGAAACCGGTCCCCGGTAGCTTGTCTCCTTTCTGGTGAAGAATTGGCTTGGTAGTTTGGTCTGCCCTGTTCCCATGATGCACTGGGCCAGGGACAGACTAATTTGCATATAGCCAGGTTCTGAGCTGGGATGGGGCAGTGAGATAAATAACGGTGATGGATCAAGCCCTGATCTTTGGACTGGGTAAGAGTGGTCTGCTTAATTCAGACACTCTGTTCATCACCACCCCCTTTTCTGAATCGTTTTTGGCCACTATAAGTGTGGCAGGGTATACTCAGACATGAGTCCCTTTCTCACTGCTCCATCAGGATTCAAGCAAGCCGGGCCGAAGAGGCTGAAATGCCAGAAACCGGTCCCCGGTAGCTTGTCTCCTTTCTGGTGAAGAATTGGCTTGGTAGTTTGGTCTGCCCTGTTCCCATGATGCACTGGGCCAGGGACAGACTAATTTGCATATAGCCAGGTTCTGAGCTGGGATGGGGCAGTGAGATAAATAACGGTGATGGATCAAGCCCTGATCTTTGGACTGGGTAAGAGTGGTCTGCTTAATTCAGACACTCTGTTCATCACCACCCCCTTTTCTGAATCGTTTTTGGCCACTATAAGTGTGGCAGGGTATACTCAGACATGAGTCCCTTTCTCACTGCTCCATCAGGATTCAAGCAAGCCGGGCCGAAGAGGCTGAAATGCCAGAAACCGGTCCCCGGTAGCTTGTCTCCTTTCTGGTGAAGAATTGGCTTGGTAGTTTGGTCTGCCCTGTTCCCATGATGCACTGGGCCAGGGACAGACTAATTTGCATATAGCCAGGTTCTGAGCTGGGATGGGGCAGTGAGATAAATAACGGTGATGGATCAAGCCCTGATCTTTGGACTGGGTAAGAGTGGTCTGCTTAATTCAGACACTCTGTTCATCACCACCCTCTTTTCTGAATCGTTTTTGGCCACTATAAGTGTGGCAGGGTATACTCAGACATGAGTCCCTTTCTCACTGCTCCATCAGGATTCAAGCAAGCCGGGCCGAAGAGGCTGAAATGCCAGAAACCGGTCCCCGGTAGCTTGTCTCCTTTCTGGTAAAGAATTGGCTTGGTAGTTTGGTCTGCCCTGTTCCCATGATGCACTGGGCCAGGGACAGACTAATTTGCATATAGCCAGGTTCTGAGCTGGGATGGGGCAGTGAGATAAATAACGGTGATGGATCAAGCCCTGATCTTTGGACTGGGTAAGAGTGGTCTGCTTAATTCAGACACTCTGTTCATCACCACCCTCTTTTCTGAATCGATATATATAGATGACAGGCTTGTCAGTGAAGGTCCTTTTCTAATGCCTCCTCATACTTGCACTACCATCATGGAACCTTTTAGATCTACCTTTTAAATTATGTTCTTATTAGCACAATTTTATATTGGTTTTACAGATTTTATGGTTTTCCCAGTTTTTATACGTGCTGAGGATGATTTTTTATAGCTAATGGGGCTCTAAAATTAGGAATGAGTTAACAACAATTTTTTTGTACTCTGTAATATGGACAACTTAATTTGAGTTTTGGATTTAGCCAGTTAAGGTCTGTGAATATAATACACTACATGTACTTTCTCGAGTTTTCTGCTGCTAACTGAAAGTAATGATTATGAATTAGCCGGTTTGACACTAAATTGCACTTTCTTGCACTTTGCACTTTATTAACTACTAAACGTATGCTGCTTATACCTGGAATGGTTCCGGTATTATTGCTCTTATTAAACTTGAATTGATTTTTGCACTATTTTTGCACTTTCTTATATCTAGTAGTTTTTATATATACTGTGTTGTGTACCTTTGTGTTCCCCTTCATCAAATCTAACTGAGATGAACATATTCTAAATATATTAGCCAAACTTATTTATTAGGGCACTTGCCCTTCATGGTTATTGCTGTACTTTCCCATTTGATCTAATTTTCAAAATCGGGATTTGAAATTTTCTGACATAGTGGAAAAAGTGATGAGTTGTTTTCAGTGAGTATAATTTAATTGCAACTGTATAAAGCACGATTTTATTTGTTACAGTTAATATGATGTAATGTTTGACTATTGCCCATTCGAGATACTGTGTAAATATTGGGGTAGTATGTTCTCTGGTCCATGACAGAAAGAAGGTGGAACCAGAAGGAGTAATTCACTGTATTTAAACCGCATTTCTCTCTGGGTATGTCATGTGATCAAGTCCGGGTTTCCCGGACGAAACGCGTCATGCTGCTACCCATCTTTGGAATAAAGGCACTTTAATTTCGCACTATCCCTCGTTGTGGTCTGTACCTGTTTTCGTGTTTGCCTTTGGGTTCATGCACCTCAAGACTGTGGAGTTCGATATACATATACATATATATTATTTATTCATGTATTTTTTTTAAATAGTGTATTTCTGTCATTTGTTGCTATTTACGATTTATATGATCCTTTGACTGTATTCATATCAGCTTATGTATTATCCTTTTACCATTTTATTGGATATTATACATCATTATTATTCTTTATTACACCCTTATGCATCTTTGTATCAACAAATAACTGCATATACGAAGTATTGTTTTTATGATCATATTAATCTTTTCAATAAACCTTTTCTTGAACTTAAAAGATGTTTGGTATGAAATATTTTAGGATACAATGAGGCCATCATGGAGCATGGAACTTGTAATGAGAAGTATCCAACCCATGCACTCTCCATGACTTCCCTGTGCACTTACAATATCCAAGAATGGACTTGATATTGTAGGGTGATATCTGCTCATGCAGATATGTCCACACATGGGATATAGGGCACTCTGCCTTAGGGCTATTAGGCCTACAGTAGGGGTGACTTACCTATATCTCAATCAGTGTCTGTGGGCATGGCACACATACTGTGTGTCATGTTGACTCTTCAGTTTCTCTGCACCATGATACACAGCCTGAAATGGCAGTTTGCATGGTCTTGTTGAGGGGTCCCTAGGGTGGCATAATTTGTGCTGCAGCCCTCAGGGACCCTCTTCTGTCCCAAATACCTAGGTACCAGGGGTACCATATGCTAGGGACTTACAGGGGTTGCTGACATTGTGCCAATTGTGATACAATTTCGGGGGAAGAACACTGATACCAGGAGCCTGGTCAGCAGGGACGCAGTATGCCACAGGCAAAGTTGCATTAGAAACCAGGCAACAACTGGAGGGTAATGCAACAAGAACTGAGTTTCTCACAATGGTATGGTATTGTATGGTATGGTATGTATGGTATTGTGTGGCCTGTCGTTGTATAGTATGGTATGGCCTGTCATTGTATAGTATGGTATGGCCTGTCATTGTATGGTATGGTATGGCATGGCACAGCTTGGTTCAGTACGGTATGGTACAGTACATGCGGTATGCTATGGTATGCTATAGTATTGACTGTGATTCAAAAGTATAGTATGGCCTGTCATTGTATGTCATGGTCTGGTATGGGATGCTATGGTATGGTATGGTACAGTAGAGTATGGTAGTATGGTACAGAGCAGTATAGGATGGGTCGGTGTGGCCTGTCATGGTATAATATGGTACGGTATGGTATGGTATGGTAAGGCTTGCCATTGTATGGTATGACAAGCGATGGGGTGCAATGGTGTGGCCTATCATTGTGTGGTATGATATGGTTTGGGATGGGATGGCCTGGTATGGTATGGTATGGTATGGTATGGTTTGGGATGATATGGTATGGTACGGTACAGTACGGTATGGTATGGGCATCACAACTCAGCAATGGAATATTTATATAGGACGTGGAATACAAACAAAAATTAATAAACCTTTGAAAGTGAATATAGAAATGTCTATCTAGCTAGCTGCTAAAAACAAAGCCCATTCAAATTGTTGCCAGTGTTTGTTTCCACTTTCAATAAAAAATACATTCAAGGTAATTTGCTCTGTTCATAATATTCTGGCATCCTGGGATTGAAGGGGCTGTGGTGGTCTCCTGTGGGACCTCAGGTAAACACATAACATCCTGCTGCCTGACAGCAGGAAGGGTTTATATCTGAATCAAGGGACATCTATCTGCGCTGCTTCAAGGGGATAAATCAATGCAGAGCCACCGCTACTAAGATTTCCCTGCAGATGCTGTCATGCCCTGTGCTGGATGTCTTATTAGGCTGCCTCCTTGTGCAACGCATAGCCTGGCACCTTGGTGCAGAGGAAAATGTGTGCTGTCTAGCATAGGACATGTACTGGAAGCAAAATATTGTTTGGTCTGAGAAAAGAGCAACTTTCCAGCTCAAAAATAAATACCTTTAGTTGGAACATAGAAAATGAGTAAAGATCAATAAAACTTTCAAGTGAAAATGCAAGCTCTCTTTGATCTGACCTGCTGAAAGCAAAAGCAAAAACATGTTACCATTGTTACCTCCCGCGTTCAATAAAAAACACTCAAGGGGCAATTGTAGCACCCTGGTATAGAATGGGCAGTGGTGCACTCCAGTAAATGCAGACACTATTGCAGCTTGATTACAGGTGTTAGACCTGGCATCATTGGCGGAGGTTTCCCCTGTTATTTTGCCTTTGCCTCCTGTTATTTTGCTGTGTGTTGGACTTCGTTTTTGCTGGTCTAGATCCTTTGGGCACTTTGCCACTGCTCTTCAGTGCCAAAGTGCAAGTGCTCCCCCTGTCTATTGGTCTATTGTTGGTATGGATTGGTGTTTTCACAATTGACTTATTTGTTTTACTGTAAAGTCCCTAGTAAAGAGCACTCTGTGTGCCCAGGACCTGTAAACTAAATACTGTCTGAACTGGGGTGGTGGAGTGAGCTAAAGAATGATGATCGATTACACCCAGATCAGTTGACTCGGGGTGAGTGTTTGATGTGCTCAGGCGCTCCTTCCATCATCCCCTTTGGTATCGTTAGTGGGCCTGCAGCACTGATTGTGCCACCCATATGAGCAGCCTGTAAATGTAACTCAGACCTGCCACTGCAGTGTCTGAGCGCAGTTTGGTACTGCCATGTCGACTCGGAAAACGCATGTACTTGCCAGGCCCTAAACCTTCCCTTTTCCTACATGTGAGTCACCCTTAAGGTAGACCCAAGGTACCCATGTGAGCAGGGTGTAGTGTATGTGAAAGTTAGGACATTCCCTGGTGTGTGTGGCATGTCCTGATAGTGAAATATTACCAATTTTGTTTTTCACTATTGATAGGCTATCTGTCCTGTAGGATAGAATGGGAGTTCATTTATAACATCTTATAAATATAACTTCCATTTGGGACAAGATTGGAAAGTAAAGTTTGGTATGCCTGAACTCAGAATATAAAGATGCATCTTTTAGTGAGGATAATTTTTACATTCTGTGTTTGAAAATACCACTTTAAGAAAGTAGGCGTTTTCTTGCTAAGCCATCCTCTGTGCCTCTGCTAGGTTGTGTATTGACTGTTTGGTTTTGGAGTGACAGGGGCTGGGGCTGGGGCTGGGGATGTGCATTCTGTTCAGACAGCCACTGGAGAGGGGGGGGGGGGGTGAGGTGTGTCCTGCCTTTCCAGGGTGAGTCGGGGCTGGGCTGATTAGACCTGAGCTACATTCAGAGTAGGAGCAGGAGATTTCTTTCACACCTGCTTGGGCCTGGTCTGCCTTTGCAATGCAGTCTTCACCTCCTGCCTGGAAGCTGCACCAGAGAGGACAAAACTGGTTTTGGCTGGGCAAAGAGCTTCTCTGCCACCAGGGAACATATTATATTGTGCTATAAAGAGTGGGGCCCAGACCCCTGAACTTTATATTACTTCTGGAATTCAAGAGGAACCTTTGCCAAGGAGAAGAGCTGGAGAAACTGAGGAGAAGTACTTCCCCTTTGATGTGTGCTGTGTGAAGTTGGCCTGCAGTGGCTGTTTCTGCGAAGGGAAGATCAAGGATTTTGCTGTGTGTTGTGTCCGCTGCTTGAGGAAGATCTCCAAGGGCTTGAAGTAGAGCTTGCCTCCTGTTTTGAAGTCTCAGTGATGCAACGACTTCACCCCCAGCTACCATGAACTCCCTTGCTGAGAGTTCTGACCTGCCAAGAGGTGCCTGTTGCTGTTCTGGGCCTCTTGAGGTTGTACCTGTCGTTAGGAGTGGGAAAGGTAACGCAACGAGGAGAAGCACTGCACATCCATACCTGTTTCTGACGCATTGCCGAGGAAACCAGCGCAGCACCTGACCGTGGTTTGAGAAATCGGTGCATGCCGCATCAGGTGTAACGATCTACGAAGGCAGAGATCACTGCACTGATTCCAACGCAGGCCCTGCTGTGTGTTGCTGTAAGAACGAATGCATTGTGGGACCGTGGCAGAAGAAACCAACAGAAGCACAGTTGCTGTGCTGCATCGAGAACCGATGCATCTCTGATCCTCACGCATCTCACCTGAGTGCCAAGTCTACAAGGACACCGGGGCTGCAGAAAGGAACCGACGCATCACCTCCCTGTGCAGTAAGAAAGCGAAGCATCACCTCCGCTTCAGTAAGGAACCGATGCATCACCTCCGCAGCGTGACAGTTAGGAACTGACGCATCACCTCCCCTGGAGTAAGGAACCGATGCTTCACCTTTACAGTGCATAAAGAACTGACGCATCACCTTCCCTGCGGCTGCTCTTGTTTTTGATTTTGACTTGACGCATCCAAGGAACTTTGTGTGGAAAGTGTCTCATCTATAGTTTGCTTTGGACAGAACTGTTTCTACCTTTTAAAAGTCACATTTTAAATACTGTATTGTGTATTTTTGTCATTTGGTCATGTTTGGTTTAGATAAAGATTACTTATTTTTCTAAACTGGTGTGGTGTCCATTTGTAGTGTTCTCACTGTATTACAGTATGCGTGCACAAATGCTTTGCACACTGCCTCTGAGATAAGCCTGTCTGCTTATGCCAAGCTACTAAGGGGGTGAGCAGGGGTTATTTTAGAAGTGTATCCCCCTCACCCTGACTAGGAAGAAGGGTCCCTACTTGGGCAATGGTGCAAACCATTGCCAACTAGAGACCCCATTTCTAACAACAGGAGTGACAAGTGGTTGACTCTAGTGACCTATAGAAATGACCTAAGGTACTGCTGCTGCCTGCTACAGAAAGAATTTGTGTCCAGCTACTGGGACCTCTGGTAACTATCTAAGGAACTGTAGCCTGCAACACCAAGGACTTATGTCTGATTGGAGGCCTCCTCAGTAACAAGCATCAGCTAAGTTGTCATGTTTGGCTGAATGTGTAGTTATAATTCAGACTTCTTGGCTTTGGTGATGCTTGTTTAAATAAAGCCAGGGCTACTGCCTTTACCAATGCTGTTTGTATCTGTAGGATGTTTTTAAGACCAGTTGGACTTCTTAGAGGCTTCAAGTGGGCAGGAGTTGAGTAGTGTATAAAAACCAATGAGCAAGAGGAACTCTCACAGTATATCTCGTGCTCCTGACATTGTGCTGCTTTGGGTATCTTTAATTGGATATGATTTAGTGTCCATGGCTAGGATGCTGAATAAAGCCATTTCCATGCTTAGCACTCTACAGCGGAGTGCTTAGTGGTTGTCAAGTACGTGCTCGCTTTATAAGCAGTTGAATTGTGTGATTTACTACTGCGTTGTGAGAATGTGACTGTGGGGTTGGTGGGTGAGAAGATTGGGTTAACAAATGTGTAGAATGCAGCCAATAAATATGTGCTGGGACATTCAAATGAATGGTTGTGAACCAGTGCAATTATCTCATAAACATATTATTGCACCAGCTAATATCTGATGTCAATGACATCAATTTTGCGCAGAAAGAAACTTTGTATAAAGATTTGTGACAATTTAGTTAAAACCATCACAAGTGAGTCAATGACATAGTATGAGAAATGCCTGGGTGCTTATTCCATGTGAAATCCCTGAGCGATACGCAGACTCCATTGGATACTGTGGAGTTAGCCGGGTCTGGTGGCTCATTGGACTAATGCGTCCACTGCAGGTGCCTGTGTTTGACCTCAGGGTCAACCTTTCATCCTTCTGAGGTGGATACAATGAGTCCCATTGAGTTGAGTAACAATAAACATCTGGTATTCGGTGCCAAGATACCTACGGGTGAACCTGCGCTTTACAAATACACATTATGATATGTTATGGTGCTTAATAACAAACCCGGAAAATAAAGGAAGGTCTTGTGCTGCTCTCACCTTACAACCAAAAGAAGAAAAATGCTTAATTTACTGAGTTCATGTAGATTAGAGATTGTGGATAATGTCTGAGAGTGTACCTTGAAGGATCTTGCCATGGGTGAAAGCAGTTGTTTTCCCTCAGGACAAGAGGAAGCACCTTTCATGGGAGCCGTGCCAGAAGATTGCAGAGTTTATCATCCACTTTGGGGTATAATCTGTACCCAAACTGTGGCTGATGCCCTCTCACTCACCTGCAGCTAAATCTGAACCCACATCTTTGTTTTCCAGAGCCCTTATATCTGTACCCTCTCTGACAGAATGAGACGGTGAGCTGGCACTGTCCGGGGCTGCAGTGGACAAGGCCATGCAGACCATGCAAGTAATGATAGCGAGCAGCCTAGAAGCAGAGAAGGACTGAGGTGAGATTTCTTCGGCCGAGGGAGGTGTGTTCACTTAGCACCTCTACGCCCCATGTTGGCTCTGAGCAACCTCCGCACTGGGGTCGGAAAATGGATGTGCAGGAGCAAGGGGCCACAACTGTAGCAACAGACAGTCATATAGAAGTGGGGTGCATATTTATGTAGGGTTTGTGTCTCCCTTGCACCATGCATGGGGGCTCAAAAGTGATGCAAACCCTAAGTCAGATCTATCAAGCCAGCATGGCCATGGTGGCTTGATAAATCTATAGTAATGCAGCATCAACTGCTGTGTTCTGTTACTCTGCCCCAGGGAGGCATTCCATGGGCATTGCGTGGGTGTGTCCACACTTCATTTTCAAAACTTTATTCGATTCATAAAATGGATCATAAAAGTACTGAACATACAAACCACACGTCCACCCATGGATTTTGGCGCATTCCTAGATTTACCATTACTAATAGAACTGGGAATGCATCAAGGAAAAATATCTTTATTTCTTCTTGTTACTTCCTGTTTCTGTGTGTGCTGCATTCCACAATCTGTAGCACATGTTGAAAGAGGAAAATGCCTCACAATGTTTGAAAGGGAGCTCATCTAAATAAGCCAATGGATGAAGAGAGCTGACCAAAAGCCCCGTTCTGTGTGTATATGGGTATGTTTGTATGTTCTGTATAGTGTATGGTGTGTAGTAGTAAGAAGAGGTCTAGCCAGACCAAAAAGTGGGCTATTTGAATATATGATTATACCACGTTTACAAATACAACGCATGTCTTTACTATGCAAATTTTACTACGCAAGAGGTTTTACCACGCTGAAATTTACAACAAAGGATTATACCACGTAATGAAGCACCCAACGTCCATCAAGCACAAATGACACTGAAATAAACAAAATGATACTAATAGGTTAAAAAAAATATGTGTTGCGTAGTGACAGCGTTTGTCTATTGTCACTTTCACTGACCCTCAAAAAACGTGTCCCCAAGCAAGATGGAAGAAAATTTTGACAAAGAAGGTGAATTGTTATTTACAAAAAAGCATTTTAAAATACACTTTTAGTCACCATCTGAACCCGTTCTTAAAGCAGATATAAACACATATTTTATTTCAAATTACAGTTGTCACTCAATTAACATATATAAAGAGCTGTCCCCCATTTTCTTATCAGTGGTTCGCCGCTAACTAGAGAGTAAACACTGTTGTGAGCAACTGGAGAAAGAAGGCTCAATTTTAGAACGTAACTGCCATCTACTGACCAAAGTAAGTACACGTTTTAACACACATTGAATAATATAAAGGAATAGTAAATCTGGTAAAAGATTTTACAAAATGTATTTTAATTTTATCGTAACAGAACTTATCTGAGGAGAGTGACAATTGCTTCCAACTGAAAAAAATATTGCAAAACTAAGGAAAATATGTATTCCTTTTTTTTAGATTGATTTTGTCAAAATGTCACACAAACCATGTTTGCAAAAAGCAATGTATTTCCAAACAGTTTTTCCAAACATAGGGGCCTATTACGATTGCGGTTTTTCCGCATCCTCCGGGCCGGCGGAAGCCACCGCCGGTCCGGAGGATGCGGAAAAACCGCAGCGGACCCACCAAAGACCCACCACCACATTAGGATGGCTGGCGGGTCCTGGTTTCCGTCCGCAGCTTTTCCACCGCGGTTGGCTTACAACTGTGGCGGAAAAGCTCTAATATGGTGGCGGTGTCTCTCAGACACCGCCAGCCATATTAAGATGGCCTTTAACAAATGCTTTTCTGCGGCGGGTTTTCCGCAGTGGAAAAGCATGTGGAACTTCACTGCGGGGGCCCGTTGCGGGCCTCCTGGGTGAAGGAGGGTTGGGGGGTGCACATGGGGGGTACCTATGGTACGCCCCTGCATTTGTATGCAGAAATCGGCAGGCAACGCACGGTGCCTGCCGCTTTCTGAATACAAATGCAATGTAGCATTTTTACCATTGCGGAAATGCAGCTTGTAGCCACACCCGCCGCAATGGTAAAAATAGAGGATGTGACCGCCAGGGTGGCGGTCACATCCTAATTGGACAGGAGGGAACTCCGCAGGCCATGCGGAGGTTCCCTTCTCCTCTATGGTCGCGGATGGACTCATAATGGCCCCCTTAATGTCCATGAAAGATGATATTTGATTAGAATTAACTCAAATTGAAAAGTAACTAATAAATTATTATTAATTTGATGAGTAGAGAGCAAAGAACATAAATAAAGTAACTAGTCAATATTTTAATATTAAAATGCTTGTGTTTTTAAAATTCAGTCTTTTTGTAATATTTCGACTGAATATAAAAATGCATGGGTTTTGAAATTTAAAATATATAATTATTTTACTTTATACTGAATCGGATAGAGAAGCAGTTTAAAAAAAAAAAGTAAGGTATAAACTAATTTTCTGCAGGAAAGATGTTTGGCCATTGTCTATTGGTAAACTATTTCATTCTTAATCAGACTGGTACTTAGCTCAGGGAATATGATGGTCATTGTTTTGTAGACAGATTTACTACTCTTACACCTCTGTGTACTTACCTCAGGGTAGGTGTTGTACAAGGTTTGGGAGCCAGATTTAGGGGCCCATTAGGATCGCGACGGACTTGCATCCGTCCGCGACCCCTGAGTAGGAGGAAACCTCCAAAAGCCTGCGGAGTTCCCTCCTGTGAAATTAGGATGTGACCGCCAACCTGGCGGTCACATCCTCTATTTTTACCATTGCGGCGGGTCCGGCTTCAAGCTGCACATGCCGCAATGGTAAAAATGCATACATTGCATTTGTATACAGAAAGCGGAAGGCACCATGCGGTGCCTGCCGATTTTTGCATACAAATACAGGGGGGTACCATAGGTACCCCCCATGTGCACCCCCCACCCCCCCTTCACCCAGGGGGCCCGCAACGGGCCCCCGCTGTGAAGTTCCACATGCTTTTCCACGGCGGAAAACCCGCCGCAGAAAATAATTTTTTTAAATATGCAGAAAATCCGCAATCCTGGGTGAAGGGGAGGGGGTGGGGGGTGCACATGGGGGGTACCTATAGTACCCCCCTGTATTTGTATGCAGAAATTGGCAGGCACCCCAGCCCCCTTTTTTAATTTTACCACGCATGAGTTACAACACGTATTCCATTACCATGCATAACTGTTACCACAAAAATACCTTAAAAACCAAATCTTTACAATGATTTTCATTGAAAACGCAGGCATGATAAAGGTATATTTTGGATAAAGGATAACTCCGATCCCTGCCACTGTAGGGTCAGAGAAAACAGGTAAAACATTTTTGGGTAGTTGAACAGTAAACACCCCACAGCAGGGGCTGACCTATGTCCCCAAAGACAATGTTCCAAATACCTGTGGCTCCCCTTCACCAGCTCTCTATTTTTTTAATAAATACCCCTTTCCCCCCATTACACATCATAACGAGGAAGTGGAAGTGTCTTTTCATTTCCACTTACCACGCTGATTGCTTTCACATCACAATGAAGAGGCTTTTTGGGGGGGGGGGGAGACCCCCCCAACCCCCCTTTTTAAATTTCCATTATCACACATGTCTTTACTACGTATCTCGTAGTAAATGTGTGCGTGATAAAGGCTATTAGTGGTAACCACCCATGCGTTATAATGCATGTGTGGTTAAGGATATGGGTGTAAACAGTTGTGTTAAAGTGTCTGAATCTAGTTTTTATTGATTTGTTTAAACTAAATCTTGCATCTATTCTAAAACAGGAAAAATCTTAATTTTTGTAATTCTATTTAGATTCCATAAATCTTCTGTACAGAAAAACACAAGTAGTTTTAAAAAAATGAAAACTCATTTATCACCCTCTTCTATTTACAGGATCATCAACAGATAATTCAAGTCGCCAAGCAAATTATGTTCAATCTAAGAGGGCTAACAGGTTATTAAAATTTGGTGGCTACATTTACTGTGCCCAGGAGTCATTGGAGGTCGTAGAAAATTTCTTATCACATTGCAAAGGCAGAGCGGTTACTCTGGGAGACATAGTGGAGAGGTCCACAGAGCATAACCACTCTGCCTCTGCAATGGAGATTGAAAATCTACAGCAGATAAAATTTATGGCATCCACCTCCAAAGAACCCTCTGGCTCAGTTTTACAGGAAGTAGCACAAAACATCTCCATGCATGTTGCCAGTAATATGCCCACAATCCCAAATTTAAGGCGCATGATTCATCAAAGAACAAAACAGGCCATCAATCCACATGCAATAAGACCACAAAGTTTCTCCGATATTAACATCCCCCCAGAACTAACTGTGACTTTTACTAATGAAACTTTCCTTTTACATGATAATGATAATACTCAAAAACGTCTTCTAATCTTTTCTACAACACGTAATATGGCCACTCTTGAAAATACAGAAATTTGGATGATGGACGGCACATTTAAATCTACCCCCAATCCTTTTACCCAAATTAATACTATTCATGGCAATATTAACCACACCCCTTAGAATTTGGTTTGCTGCCTGACAGACAATCTTCCACTTACACTGAGTTTTTATCAGTTATAAAAACCAAAACTCTCAACAAAAGTCCTCGGAAAGTAATAATTGATTTTGAGATACAAATGATTAATACTATTTGTAAACTATATCCAGACACCCAAATTCAAGGTTGTTTTTTTTCACTTTTCCCAGGCGTATTGGAGAAAAATACAGAAAACATCCTTAGCAGAAGATTATGTGTCAGACAGCAAACTACAATATGAGCTTAAAAAACTAACAGCTTTGTGTTTTGCTCCTCCTGATTTTGTAGATGACTTCTACACTGCAATTGTACAATCAGATTATTATATAGCAAATGAAGAGAAATTGACACCTCTTTTAAATTATTTTGAGGGAACCTGGATTGGCAATCTTTGCAGGTCAGGTAGCAGGAGGAAGCCAAGGTTCCCCATTGAGTGGTGGAACTGCTACCTAACTTGCTTAGAGGGAGGAGCAAAAACAAACAATTCCATCGAAGGATGGCAAAACTCTTTTAAAAAATCGATAGGTAGGAGTCATCCAAACTTTTATCATTTCTTGGAAATTTTAAAAAAAGAACAAAGTTTTCAAGAAATGAGGATGGCTCAGTCACTTTCAGGTATGCTAAATCCTCGAGTGACACGACGTAGCCGAGAGATGACTGAAAGACTTCAATCAAAACTCCAACAATTTCCTTTATTGGGCATGTCTGACTACCTTGAAAGTATTGCATATATTCTACATTTCTAACATGTGAATTAATCGGCTGTTTTACACATCACCCAAAAGTTATAATTGACATTTTTCAAAATTGACCCAAATATAAAAAAAAAAATTACTTTTGCTATCTTACCAACTAGCACATATTTTTTTTAACTGATGGCACATCAATTTTGGATCAATCTTTTTAATTTGAAACACTTTTATTTAAATTTCTTTTTTTTTAAATTAACAAAGTAAGGCTAGGTATGAATAAAAGAATGTTTCAAAGTTCATTAGTCTGAAAATAATTGTCCCAAAGTGTGTATATTACGGCAACCTGCATGGGGATCAAAGTGTAGTTTATAAAAATAAAAAATGATACTCACCACAGAATTTGAAATTAACGTACAGAACTTTCCTTACAGTAAATGTACCTTCCAAATGCTATAATGTATTTGGTAAAAAAAGAACAAAACTTAACCGGACCCCGTCTTCATGCCATTGCATGCTGAGAGGAACCACCGACTACAGAATCAAATGTGAAACAATTAGTGACTATCAATCAATCAATCAATGACACTTATAGAGCGCGCTACATACCCGTAGGGTCTCAAGGCGCTGGGGGAGGGGGGGTGCTGCTACTGCTCGAACAGCCAGGTCTTCAGCTTCTTCCTGAAGGAGAGGTGGTCTTGGGTCAGGCGGAGGTCGGTCGGGAGGGAGTTCCAGGTCTTGGCGGCCAGGTAGGAGAAGGACCTTCCTCCTGTAGTCGCTCTTCGGATGCGGGGGACGGCGGCGAGGGCGTGGTTGGCTGATCGGAGGTGGCGTTTGGGAGCGTAGAAGTTGATCCGGCTGTTGAGGTAGCTCGGGCCTTGGTCGTGTAGGGCTTTGTGTGCGTGGGTGAGGAGGCGGAAGGTGATTCTTTTGTTGACGGGGAGCCAGTGAAGGTCTCTCAGATGTCCGGAGATGTGGCTGGTTCGTGGGATGTCGAGGATGAGTCTGGCTGAGGCGTTCTGGATCCGCTGGAGTCTCTTCTGGAGCTTGGCGGTGGTGCCGGCGTAGAGGGCATTGCCGTAGTCCAGTCGGCTGGTGACGAGGGCCTGGGTGACGGTCTTCCTGGTCTCGGTGGGGATCCACCAGAAGATCTTCCGTAGCATGCGTAGGATGTTGAAGCACGCCGAGGAGACGTTGTTGACTTGCCTGGTCATTGAGAGGGAGGAGTCCAGGATGAAGCCCAGGTTGCGTGCATGGTCTGTCGGTTTGGGTGCGGTGCCCAGGGCGGGAGGCCACCAGGAGTCGTCCCAGGCGGAGGGTGAAGAGCCCAGGATGAGGACCTCCGTCTTGTCAGAGTTCAGTTTCAGGCGGCTGGTCGTCATCCACTCGGCTACCTCTTTCATCCCTTCGTGCAGGTTGGCTCTGGCGGAGGTGGGGTCGTTGGTCAGGGAGAGGATCAGCTGGGTGTCGTCGGCGTAGGAGATTATGCTGAGGTTGTGTTGGGGTGCGATGGCCGCAAGGGGGCTCATGTAGATGTTGAAGAGGGTGGGGCTCAGAGAGGATCCTTGAGGGACGCCGCAGATGACTTCGGAGGCCTCTGACTTGTACGGTGGTAGGCGGACTCTCTGAGTTCTTCCGTCGAGGAAGGAGATGATCCATTCCAGCGCCTTGTCCTGGATTCCGAAGTTGCTGAGGCGCTGTACTAGGGTGCGGTGGCAGACCGTGTCGAATGCCGCGGAGAGGTCTAGGAGGATGAGGGCCGCTGTTTCTCCGTTGTCCATCAGGGCTCGGATGTCATCGGTGGCGGCGATGAGGGCGGTCTCGGTGCTGTGATTGGCTCGGAAGCCGGACTGTGAGGGGTCGAGGGATCCATTCGTCTCGAGGAAGGCGGCCATCTGCTTGTTGACGGTCTTCTCGATGACTTTGGCTGGAAACGGGAGGAGCGAGATGGCGCAGTAGTTCTTGAGTTCGGTGGGGTCCGCTGTTGGTTTCTTGAGTAGAGCGCTGAGTTCGGCGTGCTTCCAGCTCTCAGGGAAGGTGGCGGTGTCGAAGGATGTGTTGATGATGTCTCGCAGGTGGGGTGCGATGACAGCGTCGGCCTTGTTGAAGACGTGGTGAGGGCAGGGGTCGGTCGGTGATCCGGAGTGGATGGAGTTCATCGTGCGGATGGTGTCTTCGGTGCTGATCGGGGTCCAGGCGTGGAGGGTGGTGGTGGGGGGTGGTTGTTCGGTCATGGTGTGTGTTGGTTGGTTGTTGAAGCTGTTGTATCTATAAAATTAAAATGGACTATTAAAACGATTAAACTAAACTCTAAAAGGATTAATATATCATATTAAGAAAATATTTACTAATGTTTTTGCTTTAAAATAAATATTTGTTGTGCGTTATTAAAAATATATTGATCCATTTTTCTGAAAAATATTTTAATATTTTCTCAATAAATACATTTTTTAACTGAAAAAATGTCTTAATTTATTTTCTTAATTCATTATTTAATCTTAGATTCTATTATATATTTGATTTGCAAAGATATAAAATGTGCATGATGTAATTAATAATTGCATTGATCCATTGCTTATAATGTTAATTGATTGTACAACATTTTTTAAACATTTGAATTTAATACATGAGTATTGAAACACTACCCCACACAATACCCGATACCCCAAGCATCCCGCTCCTAAAAGTTAGCGTAGTAATTTCATGTAAAGTATACTTCTTGTTTTTCACATAAATAAGGAGTAGCCACTTACAAATTAATAATCAGGGATTTTTATCCAACAAAGAAAAAAAAAACCTGGGTATTAAAACACTACCCCACCCAATACCCCTATACCCCAAGCATCCCGTTCCTAAAAGTTAGCGTAGAAATTTCTTGTTAAATACACTTCTTGTTTTTATCATAAATAAGGAGTAGCCACTTACAAATTAATACTCAGGGATTTTTTGCCAACTAGGAAAGAAATACCTGGGTATTAAAACACTACCTCACCCAATACCCCTATACCTCAAGCATACCGCTCCTAAAAGTAAGCGTAGTAATTTCATGTAAAGTAAACTTCAAGTTTTTCAAATGAATATGGAGTAGCCACTTAGAAATGAATACTCGGTATTTATTTCCAAATAGGAAAAAAATACCTGGGTATTAAAACACTGCCCCACCCTATACCCCAAGCATACAGCTCCTAAAAGTTAGCGTAGACATTTCTTGTTAAATACACTTCTTGAATTTGTCATAAATAAGGATGGTCACTTACAAATTAATACTCAGGTATTTTTTTCAACTTTGAAAAAAATACCTGGGTATTAAAACACTACCCCACCCAATACCCCTATACCCCAATCATCCCGCTCCTAAAAGTTAGCGTAGAAATTTCATGTTAAATACACTTCTTGTTTTGTCATAAATAAGGAGTAGCCACTTACAAATTAATACTCAGGGTTTTTATTCCAATTAGGAAAGAAAATACCTGGGTATTAAAACACTACCCTACCCAATACCCCAAGCATCCCGCTCCTAAAAGTTAGCGTAGTAATTTCATGTAAAATATACTTCATGTTTTTCAAATAAATATGAAGTAGCCACTGACAAATTAATACTCGGGTATTTTTTCCAATGTTGAAAAAAATACCTGGGTATTAAAACACTGCCCCACCCAATACCCCTATACCCCAAGCATCACACTCCTAAAAGTTAGCACAGTAATTTCATGTAAAGTATACTTCATGTTTTACACAAAAAAAGGAATAGCAACTTACAAATTAATACTCAGGGTTTTTTATTCAACAAAGAAAAAAAACCTGGGTATTAAAACACTACCCCACCCAATACCCCTATACCCCAAGCATCCTACTCCTATAAGTAAGGAAAGTAAATTCACCAGATGGAACACACAGCCAGGAAGCCAAAGGCCACCAGGGACCAGCTCACCTTACTGAACAAGTGAAATAGGTCCTCAAAAAAGCAAATTCGGAACTGCTTTTCAAGCCCATGAAGTCTAAAATAAGGATGATGCAATTAAAATGAAATCTGTATGGCCTCCTAAAATCCACAAAGGCACCACTAGTGGGAATCCTACACTATACAGCATGTCTCACCCAGGATACCATATTAGCATATTTACAGATAACACAACCTTTAAAAATGCTGCTGCTCTGACTTTGAGCCGTATGTTAAACGCACGCAATCGAGCTGGGAACAGATAAAGGCCACTATTAATATGCTTGCCTTGCACATAGAATTAGAGTTGAGGCATGCTCTAGAGAGAAGCAAGGGCTGCTCAATGTTTCTAGCTTAGCTGTCTTCAGCTTCCACAAGTGCAGAACAAAGCAATGATGTCACATACATCAATTACGTAAAAAAAATATGCATTTCATTTTAAGTGCACTAAAATATTACGTATTAACGTAAAAAATAAATACAAAGTAGATTACTTACCTGTCAGCCGCACGCCTTTCACCAGCAGCCCTTACTTCGACCAACCAAAGAAACAAGCTTGAAAACACTTCAAACAAAATAAAAGAAGGACTACTTTTTAGACGTACACGCATAACGTAGGATGACTGGAGTGTAACACGCAGAACGTAGGATGACCGGAGTGTATCTTGCGTGGTAAAGACTGTCGTGGAAGGCATACGCGTGGAAAAGACGTTTACGTGGTAAGTGCCTCGTAGTAAACGTCTTGCGTAGAAATGCATTCGTTGTAAATTATGTTTCCCGGGCTATTTGTAATCAAGCCAACATTTCCACACTCTTTGCTGCACAGATAATACCTCCCAGAACATTTGTGAGGTAAACAAACTCAATATTCTGAGTTTTGCAGCTTGGACCATGAGAAACGTGCATCAATACTGTCATAATATGCTTCCCTCTTTATTTTTCCCCTGTTTCTTTAATTTATCTCATACCTACGTTTCTTGGTTCTTTTCTATCCTTCTGTATTCTGGAATGTTCATTGTGATTGGAGTCAGTTGACTCTGGGCGTTTGTGGCTGAGGTTTAATAAAACCTACGCAGAAGACTATCTGTTTCCAGTGTGATTATTCATTAACAAAAAGACACCACATAAATTGGCGACGAGGATGGGTTTAAAAAAACATTCAGACATTATATATATTTTTTTAAATTTAAGAAACATTACTTGTATTAAAAAAAAAGTTTTTTTTTTTTATTTTTTCTTTAAAGAAAGATGCAAAATGTTACGCAACCAGCTTTTTTCTTGACCAGTCCTGGTGAACCAAATGTTAAATGGAAAAAGTGGAGAATTTTTTTTTGCAAATCATGCAAGAGTTTGTGGAACTAATTTAAGTGCTGAGCGTAAACATTTGTTACTTTTACATTGTTTGGGTGGAGAGGGTCAAGAAGTTTTAGAACATTTACCTGAACTCAGTGCGGCTGAACAAAGGAATCTAAATGAATATGAAATCGCTATTGTTCAACTTGATCGGCACTATTTACCAAGACTAAGTACCATAATGGAGAGGTATCATTTTGATTTAAGGGAGCAGAAGAAAGATGAAACTGTAGAAGAATATGTTTCTGTCTTACGGAAGTTAGCCTCTTCGTGCAATTTTGGTCAAACTTTAGATGAGAGAATAAGAGACCAATTTGTTTTGAGATGTCCCCATGACAACATAAGAAAAGAATTGTGGTTGAAGGACAAACCACCACTGGATGAAGTTTTAGTTATTGCAAAACAGGTGGAACATATGACCAAATGTGTAGAAGAATTGAAAGGTGAAAAGGAGAAGACATCTACAGTAGAAACTAAAAGTGAAGGTAAAGTTGAAGAAGTTGTTTGTCAAGTTAAACAAAAAACTAATGTTAATATAGAGAAGAAAAATTATATGTCTTATGTTTCTAATACTAATTCTGGAAATAGGTTTTCTTGTTTCAGATTTGGTCAGTTTAGTCATTTAGCTAATTCTTCAAATTGGCCTGCGTTAAAAACTTTATGCAACACTTGTGGGGAAAGAGGACATTTTGCGAAGTTCTGTAGGTCCAAAATGTTCACTGGTGAGAGTTCAAATAAGAAATGGTCGCAACTACGAGTGAAAACTGTGACATTTCAAGTTAATTGTGAGAAAATGGATCATCCCTCTCATTTGGTTTCTGTTGAAAATGAGATGATCAATTGTAAATTTGATTCTTGCTCACATATTACTATGATTGATGAGGAAATGTTTTTGAGGTATTATAAGGGAAAAGTGAAGTTATTCAAATGTGATGTTGCTCCGTTGGGTTATGGTGATAAACCCATCAAAATGTTGGGTTACTTTATAGCGATGCTTGAATTGGGTAGTCGCATGACAGTTGGGAAAGTATATGTAACAAAAAAAGGTGATTCTTTGTTGAGTTGGTTACATCAGCGTGATCTTGGTGTTTAAGTCAATCCTAATGCGTCTCCTCAAGTTATAGTTCAAGAGATAGGTAACATGTCGACCATGTTTTCTGATAAATTCCCCAATGTTTTTAAAGAAAGTTTAGGATGTTTGAAGGGGTACAAACATCACATTAGACTTAAGGAGTGAGCTGTTCCTGTTGTAGCGAAGGTAAGAAGAATTCCTCTTTCTCAACAAGCTAGTGTACAAAAAGAAATTGAGAAACTTATAAAAAATGGAATTATTGAATCTGTTGAGGCCACAGAGTGGTTGGCACCTGTAGTTAGTGCTAAAAAACCTAATAATGAGATTCGTTTATGTATTGATTTGTGTGCTTTAAATAAGGAGGTGGTTGTAGATCATTTTCCACTTCCAAACATTGATGAGATGGTTGGTACACTAGAGGGGGCAAAATACTTTACTACTTTAGATTTGGCTTCTGCCTATCACCAGGTGGAGTTAGATGAAGTCTCTCAAGATTTGACTGCCTTTATTACACCCATGGGTATGTTCAAGTTCAGGAGGATGCCGTTTGGGTTCGTATCGGCAGCCTCCGTTTTCCAGCGTATTATGTCCAGGATACTGAAAAGTCTTAAGGGGGTAAAATGCTATCAAGATGATCTTTTGATTTATGGCAAGAACATTCAGGAGCATAATTCCCAGGTGTGTGCTGTTTTGGAACGCTTGAGTTTTGCAGGAATGTCTTTAAAAAAGAAAAATGTAAATTTGGATTAGAAGAAGTAAATTATCTTGGTCATCGCATCACGTGTCAAGGTGTGTTTCCAAAAAAAGAATTAGTTGACACCATTGACAGAGTTAAGGAGCCAGTTAACAAGGAAGAATTACTTTCATTTCTTGGTATGGTAGAATTTTATGGGAAGTTCATAACGAACTTTGCGGATAAGTCATTTAATCTAAGAAAATTGACAGCAAAAAATGTCATCTATGAATGGTCGTCTGACTGTAAGAAAGAGTTTGAGTGTATTAAGAATGAGTTAAAAAAAGCTCCATCTCTTCATGCTTTTGTACAAGGTCTTTCTACTTATATGTTTACTGATGCAAGTGAAAAGGGTCTTGGTTCTGTTCTACTTCAAAAGAAGGATGGAAAAGAAGTTTTGATTTGTTGTTCTTCCAGGTGCCTGAGAGGGTCTGAATTAAATTATTCAGTAATTGAAAGAGAGTCTTTGGCCATTTATTGGGCTATAAGGAAATTTAAGAATTTGATTTGGGGTACCAAGGTGGTTGTGTTTTCTGACCATAAGCCTTTAAAAGAGGTGTTCTTAAAGAAAGGGTTGGATTCTATTTCTTCAAGAATTAGGAGATGGATTATTTCCTTGCAGGAATTTGATTTTGACGTACAATATGTTCCAGGTGTGGTAAACAAATCTGCTGATTGTTTGTCAAGATTGGTTGACAGTGAGTGTAGTGAGGAGGATGTCATGTATGAAATGGAGGAAGTTATCAATGTTTGTGAGATCACTGATGGTGCTGTGGAAGAAGGTGTTTGGAAAAGTGAATTGGAGAAGGATGATGAGATGATTTCTGTTATAAATTCCTTGAAGGGAAATATGCGTTTGAATAAACCCTGGTCTCTTGTAGCTGATGAGCTCTCTATCACGGATGGTATGCTGACTCGTGGTACAAAATTAGTTCCTCCTTTGTGTATTCGGAAAAGACTGTTGTCTCATGTTTATAATGGTCATTTGGGTATAGTTAAAACAAAGGAGATGATGCGTTTGCAGTTTTGGTGGCCTAACATGGATTTAGAGGTAGAAAGATTAGTCATGGATTGTGTTGAATGTTGTGCGAGTGACAAGATTTTAAAAACTAGACAAATGCCTATGGTGTGCAGAGCTTTGCCTAGTTACCCTTGGGATGAAGTTGCTATTGACATTTTAGGTCCACTTAGTGGTGTGTCTGACACCCCGTATTTGATTGTTCTTATTGATCTGTATTCCTGATGGATTGAGGTGTCTGCGGTTAGAGATATTACTTCTAGCTCTGTCATTAAGTTTTTGGAGGATATATTTAAAAGGGAGACTTTTCCTAATAGTTTATTGTCCGATAATGGTCCTCAGTTTTGTTCTAGTTTGTTTTCTGACTTTTTAAAAAAATGTGGTGTAGTGCACAAGAGATGTTCTTTATATCATCCTGAGACCAATGGTGTAGTTGAGAGGGTGAACAAAACACTCAAAGAGTCTATACAATTGGCTAGGTCAAATGGTTTGAACTGGTTGGTTGCTCTCCAAGAAAGGATTAATGCCTATCGTTTTTCTCCTCATTCCTCTACTGGGAGATCTCCCTTTGAGTTGTTCAAGGGTAGGATACCCAATACTTTGTGGTGTCCTGGTTGGATGAAACTGAATAAAGGCTTGGTTGATAATAGCATTGGTGAATGGAGAGAAAGGGAGTTGAATAAACAGATGTTGAGAAAGGTTTATTTTGATGAGAAGAAGTGTGTACGAATTCAAGTGATTAACGTGGGTGATCTTGTTAAAATAAAAGCTCCTGTTGGTTGTAAGTTGTGGTCTAAATATACAAACATAAGGCCTGTCATTAAGGTTTTCAAGAATGCAATTAAAACACAAGATGGGAGGATATGGAATAAGAGTCGTGTTGTACTTGTTAAATCTAATACTTTTATTCCTGATTTGTCTAATGAAAATTATTCGTTCAATGCCATCGATTGCTCTGCAGCTGTTCCTTCCACGTCTTGTACTTCCCCTAAGAGGAGCATGAGGTTACGTAGTGCCCCTATGTACATGAAAGATTATGTTTGATTGTTTTTTCATTTTTCATTATTTTTATTTTGTTAGGAAGGAAGATGTGTCATATTATGCTTCCCTCTTTATTTTTCCCCTGTTTCTTTAATTTATCTCATACCTATGTTTCTTGGTTCTTTTCTATCCTTCTGTATTCTGGAATGTTCATTGTGATTGGAGTCAGTTGGCTCTGGGCGTTTGTGGATGAGGTTTAATAAAACCTACGCAGAAGACTATCTGTTTCCAGTGTGATTATTCATTAACAAGAAGACACCACAAATACATAACTCAAAATGGAGAGGAAATGCTTCACCTGGTAAACACAACCCTCGTACAGGTATTTCATTAAAAAAAAATCTATTTCTACGTGGTCCTGCTATGTCTTGTTTGACCAACTGGTTGGTCACTAACATAACCTGAGCACAAGAGGTTAAAGCACTAAAGTCGGGTGACCAGAATTTTAAAGCCAAAAACCAGGACATTTCCCAAAAATAGAAGAAGGACTACACTTTTACTTCAACCCAACTCACAGAATGACCGTGCTCTTTAGCAGAGAATTACAGAAGAGGCAGTAAGAACATACATAAAATGCAATTTTTAAAGCCAGTAGAATGACTGTTAATTAAATTGCTTTTTTATAGCAGCTACTAAATATCCCTGCTTTGCAAAACATAAAAAAGATATCTCCCACCGTTTTCAGCCGACTCTCTCTAAAAACCAGGACATTAGCTGAATTTCCTGAAATCTGCCTGGGCATCTGGTGAAAAAACGGGGCTGTCCCGGCAAAACCGGGATGCCTGGTCTCCCTACAGTAAAGTCAATACATTCGAAAGCGCATTAAAGACCTTTGCACGAGGCACAGAGTATCAGGTTGTGTTACTAACTGGATCTTTTCTGCAGTATGATGAACTGTTCCTACTTGGGCTTCTTGACCCGGATGTGCTGTACTTCTTGACCCAGATGTGCAGCGAGATAACCACGGATCTGAAGCCAGAGATCAGATGTGGACATGCATGAGAAACCTGACGTTATTTTCCCTCTGTTAAGGATCACACTAATCGCTCATGGGAGGGGAAGAGGCGTGGCTTTACGCAGTTTATGCTATTCAAGTAAATGATGAAAGCACCAGATGGATATTATTTGCAGGGGAAAGGCTCTTGGCTGGAAACCTTTCCTTGATGACGTGGAAGGAGTCTAGGTCTGTAGTCTAGAAATATAATTAGGGTTCCCATTTTTATGTTTTAAAAAAAAACATTTGCATCTGTATTCATCCATATTTATTTTTTGGCCATTTTATTGCTATTTATACATATTTATTTCATGTTTGGAGAATAAATGGAGTCATAAAATGGTATATTTCCACATTTATTTAACTGAGAAACATCCACTCATACTTTGATGCCTGTCGCATTTTAGCAAATTAACCAGCCAAATATATGTTAACAAATGCCTGTATGTAAAGGAATCTCACCCTGTTGTAGCAGTTGGTGTGGAGTTCATTAAGGACAACAAGGAGAGTCACTCTCAAGCAGCACAATTTTCTGTATTTTTTTGCTTTCAGAAATCAATACAGACAGGAACTAGATTGTTTTGTGTCTGCATTTATCTGTAAAAATCAGTAAAAACAGAAAACTGGGAGCCTTAAATATAATCCTTAGCGTTTTTGTAGCTGACTACATGTGGAACCATGATTGTTGATTGTTGCATCATTTTGTTGAACAAGATTATGTAGGCCCAGAGCACCTTTGTGAAGCCGGTTTGTGCCTGTTCATGACAGCACTCATGCAGCATAATTCAGCTTCTCTCTCTGTTATGGTGTTCTTGTTACAAGTTTGCTGTAAACTTTCGATAAACAGTAAGCTTCATCTTCCAAGGAGGGAGCTCATCTTTTCCGCTGCTAACTCCAGCTCCTTCACCATTTACGCTAAGTAGCAGCCCGGGACTGTCCAACACTGCACTTCTCAATCCCCTATGGGAAGGAGAGTGAGAGGGGGGCCCAAGAGCATTGCTTAATTTGCAGAAAAATAAGTGCTGTGGCCCTCGTCAGGAGGCCACTGCAGCTTGGAGCAACCCATTGCTCCTTCCAATGCCAGTACCAACACAACTACTAAGCATTACACTCATCCAAGTGTGTAATTCAGACTATTTAATGCCTCAAAAGCTGTAAGAATGGCTTGGAAGGTAGGTGTTAGCCATTGTTAAGGTATATTGTATTAATATTGCCAAATCAAAAAGGAGAGAGAGGACTAGGTAAGCTAGTCCAGATCCCCAAAATTATATATGGTTATCAATAAGGACTAGCTATGTTTGTGGTTAGAGACTCAAGAATGGGTACGTGTGCAGGCAAACCATTAGGTTTGATCATGAAGCCCTCACCCACCAACCTAGTTGGTGGCATGCTTCATCATCGGGCCCTCCGCAGTGACACCGAATGTGTCCCGGGTGTGCTTCGACGCCAGATTACTGCGGAGCTGGTATTGTTGCTGAGTGTGCAGTGTAGTGAGTGAGTTAGTGATAATTAAAAGCTATACAGTGGTGCCCAGTACCCGAGGGTAAATGGATAAACTTTAATCACCGGGCCCCTGTTAGCAGCTAAAAGGCAGACAGACGCGCTGGAGTGCAGATTATGACCTCCTGCGTCCTGTGTGGTCTACATGTTTCAGCCAGGCCTTTTTAGTTTTAAAACTGGCTTTCCTCAGGACCAATGAGTATGTGAAAAGTGCAAATAAATACTTGATTTTAAGTGATTGTGTTTGTTTAATTAATGTGTCGCACTCGCTAAGGTGCGTTATATGCCAGAGGGGGAATCCCTCTTGCTTTACTGTACATATAACATCAAGGACATAGACAGACGTACAGGGTAGAGTCAATTAGCATGATTTGCTAGGCACACAACATATTGCTGACTACTAAGGTGCGTGCACGGCCTAGAGTTGGCTAAAAGGTGGTCATGCCAAGGGCATGACTGGCGTCGGTTATCCTAGTGTAAAGCTGATTGTCTGGTGGTGGGCTAAACAGCGAGGAATAGCATGGTGAGGTACAGGTAAGTAATATGAATTATCCTCACACTGGCTACTTGCTGTTAAAGCCTCCTTGGGTCACTTGGCAGAGAAAAAGACCCTATGGTAGTTTGAAAAAGGGATTGATTAGGATTCAACCTGTGAGGAGAGAAAGGTATCTGCTTACCCGGATCGTAGCGGTCGATAGCCTTTTACTCACGGAATTGCCGGTCTGGATCCTCCTTGGACCTGTCGTCCTTCTGCGGTGCCCCGAATGACTGGACTGGGCCGTTCATCGGGTTTAAATAGCCCGCTTGATAATGTGCACCTGGAGGTTTTGGTGAAAATAAGAGATGGTGCCGACTCGCTCCTGGAGCTGAGTCATCTTGTGTGCTGCGCATGTGGACGGGAGTAGCGTGGCTACCGTGCATGCACTGTGTGTCCTCTAGCAGTGAGGAGATGCGGCATCTGTGTGCCTGGGCTGTATACACTCCAAGTAATGCGGAGTGCTTGCGCATGCGCAATTGTCGCACATGAGTCAGGATACGAAAACTGGCCTGATGTAGGCTAATACTCTGATTATACGGAGTAGAGCAATTAAAAAAAGAGAAATTACAGTACTAGGGAGCTGGGAATGTCAGGGTCACTGACTATATTCAGAGAGAAACAGTACAATGGGCCATTAGAGTATGGTGGGGAGTCTGTATGGCTCCTAGGTGGCGCTTGTATCTAAGGGCGCAGTCAGTGTTGAATGTAGGCTTATGGCTCAGGTGGTGAGTGAATTTCACGGGATGGAGTCGTTCAGGCCCTCTGTATGCGTGGATAGGCGATATATCCAGTGTTGTTCCTGCATGAGGAGGGTCTTCTCATTGGACTGGGTCACGTCAAACTGTTCAATGACCGTCCAGGTGAAGTCATTTGGGGTATGTTTCTGCGACAAGAAATGTTCAGTCAATCTACTTATGTTTTTGCCGCAACGGATGGTACTCCTGTGTTCAGTCATTCTGGTTTTTACTTTTCTGGTGGTCATACCTATGTACCTCAGGCCGCATCTGCATATTATTAAGTACACCAGATTGGCTGAGTTTCAGTTGGTGAATTGGCGTTGCGTCCAGGTTTTGCCGGTTTCTAGGCAGAGTGTTTTGGACGGGGAGGTTAGGAGACATACGCTGCAGTTGTTACAGGGTTGGTGGCCGATGAGTTTTGGAAGGCCCCAAGCGTTCAGGATTGTGTTGTCTGTAGGATGATTGTGATCCTGGGTCTGGTAGACACCAGTTGATTTTTCAAGTTCTTGGACCTTTTGTACGCAAAGCTGGGCGTTTCCCAGTTTCTGGTTCCTGAGTTAATGATTTTCCAGTTTTTACGAATAGTGCTGGACACCTGGTTAGATGCTGTGTTGTATGTAGTAACACAGGTTACCACGGGTGTTTCAGATGGTTTTATGATGGTTTCCAGGAGCGCGTCTCTGTTTTGGTTACGTGCCCTTTTGCATGTTTTCGAGATGATCCTTGTTGGGGTAACCTCGGTCCTCTAGTTTGTGAACTAGAGCAGTAGATTGGGATTTGTAATCGTTAATGTTGCTGCAGTTGCGCCGGATGCGCAAAAATTGTCCAAATGGTAGGTTCTCCCTCAGGGCTCTGGGGTGGAAGCTGTCAAACCTGAGGAAGGAGTTCCTTGCTGTCAAATTTTTGTGTAGCCATAAGAAAAACCGATAACGTTTTTTCTAATAGTGTCCAAAAAAAAGAGTAACGGATTATTAAGATTTCTATGGCTTGTATTGTAAACCAAAAAAAAGACTGAATTGTAAATAGGGAAAGAGAGCTGTGAATATAGTGAATGTTTATATGAATGTGTGTAGAGATTGAATGAGAAATGGAATGGTAAATAGAGAGATGTAAATGTTTTTATGTTTTTGCTGTGTTGCAATCTGATGTGAATTATGTACATGTTTTGTAAATTGAAAAAACCTATGCTTTTCGGAAAAAAACTAATTAAAAAGATACAGATTAATTCATGACATAAAAGGTCTACAGAACATGTTGTTCTGATAAATATGATTGTTTGAATTCAGGTATAAACAAAAGAACAGTATTGACACTTGTTTGGCTGAATATATTTACAATACAGCACTCCATAGCACAAGAATTTACAGATACGTCAGGAATCCTGACGTATCTAGTGGCGCAAAAATGACGCATTGCTGGAGTATGTCGGATATCTAACGCAACTCCAGCAATGTGTCATTACACATGGGCGAGTCCCATGTAAAAAGCCCTCCGTCACTCCTTACACCTGTTTCAAGCAGGTGTAAGGATTGTGACGCAGTCAAGTGGTAGACGTGGTGCAGTGGAATCTCATAGATTTCACTTCACCACTACTACAAGGCTTTTTTACAGGGGAACGCCCACCCTGCATACATTATACCTGATGCAGGTATATTTTAGCGCAGGCATATACTAAGTGACGTATCTGCCTAGATGCGTCACTTTGTAATTAAGGGGCAGTGTGTTGCATTGTTTACACTGCCGCAGCGTCACAAAAAAGTGACGCAACGGTGGCGCTAGGCCTTCTTAAATAAGGGCCTAATTGTACAGCTTAGCATGAAGCAGCTGGCTTGGCTCAGAGTAATCTATTTTACCAAAAATATGTCTTATCAGAAACAAATACCAGAAGCAGGTGAAAGTTTTAGAAAAATATTTCTGTTGACTGAAAACGTGCTCTTGAAGGTGACAGCTGAACAGCCTGTGTGTCCTGGCAGGCAGGTGCAAAGGTCTGGGATATCTGTTTAAGATTTTATCTTTTGTTTCATACAAAATATTGTGTAACTCTTAAATCTCCCATAGTTGCCAACTGGTCCCATGTCATAAATGTGTCATAAAGCCAATACTGTTTTCAGGTAGCAGTGCTAAGCATGCTTTACTTTCTCGTGCATAAGGCTGGACTTACAAGTCCCAGCAGGTTCAGTTTCAACTTAAAAACAGAGGGCCCGATTCACAGAACTAACTTAAGACAAAATCCTAAGCTTACTACTTTTGGTATTCACAGAAGTTAGGATTTTGTCTTAAGACAAACTTAAGACAAAATCCTAACTTCTGTGAATACCAAAAGTAGTAAGTTTAGGATTTTGTCTTAAGTTAGTTCTATGAATCGGGCCCTATGACTGGTTGAAATTCATGTTCATGGCATGGTTTCAGCAGTGAAAAGAGAGTTAGAGGCAGGGTTTCGATTATTTAGCACAAAAAAATGTCATATCAAACATCTTTAATATATAGTATACACAAGTTTCAAAATAGCTACAAATCTTTATTGGAGTTTCATGTACTTACAGTCGACTAGTGTTTTCCAAACGAATTTCACCTTTCTAAGGCTGAAATACAAACGTATGTCCTGTATTTTGATATTTTGATATTTTCATAAAGCCTACCTAAATGAAAAACATGGCATGCCAAAATTATCTACATTTCATCCAAGTCAAATTCGATACCTCAAAAATGTCCCTTACTCATTCCTTTGAAGTGAACAGATACCATCACCAAGGTCCTTTTAAAGTACTTATCAACATGTCAGACATTTTAAGTTGTTCGAAAATGTATGACAAAATCCACCTGGTTTATGATTCGATATGACGTTTTGTAAACATATTTTAAAAAAAGCTGTTTGTTATTAGTCCCTTTGCTAATTTTGTTCCATGTGTGCACCTCACTCGAGCACAGTAACCCCTTGTTATTAGGGATGATGGGTTGGCTCATGCTTATCAACTCTGAAGCCTTACTTCTGCTTATTGACAATATCTAGGTGGTAATTAAGGATATGTGATTCCTATTTAATGTATTGGTGACATCTACTTTTGACATTCTTGCACATGCATTGATAAGGGGAGATATCCCATAATTTCATTTTGTGGTTCACTTACAACACAAGTGGTTAGATGAGGCCTCTGGGAGCTTGAATCAGCACCCAAGATATGCAGCCAATGCCCACCAGAAAGGGATATTTTGTTTCTCTGGTCTTATATTTAAACAGGATTCACAAGTCAAGGTTTTCATAAAAACACATAAAATAGAACAGTAGAAAGAAATAACACTAACATTGTCCCATGTACCTGCAAAGCAAAAGGGATTGTCTGGAAGTCTGCCCCCACTCTTATGGGTACGTTGGATCTATGCCAAGCACATAAACACCACCAGGCACAGAAGGGCAACAGCAAGGACCTGGCATTGTTAGGCACTTTTATCAATTTGTATACATAAATACGTAGGATTACTTATAGGGCAATAGTTTTGTTTTTTTTCCAAAATCAGTAGTTCTTTTCATGAAATCTGGCCTAATCCCCTGTGCCTTGATACTTAATAATTTAAAAGTCCCACAGTGGGGAGAAATACCAGTCACCAGTCAGTTCACTCAACCAGCGCCAGTCAACAATAAAGTGTATACGTGTCACATAGACAAAATGGTGCAAAAAAGTGTAGGGAAATGAGAAAGTATCTCACGTGCGCACCACCGGAGGACTTACTGGCAGGTTCTCACCAGCTTGCCCACCTACTTGTCATCATTGATAACTTTCTCATATAAAATACCTAATAGGTTATTCATACAGTCATACCCTTCTTTACACATACAACACTCTCAACAACTATAACAAAGTCCTAAGTAGGCGTGAATGGTTATGGAAAAAACTGGCCTTGTCTATACAAAACATGATGGGTTATAAAAGTTTTCAGCGTACTATATAGGGTGAGGAATGTTGGGCGCTGGTTTTAGAGTCATAAATTAATTGTCTAACGCTTACCACAGGTGGGTCTCAACCTTGCATGAAACACAATATGACCAGTGGATAACCTGTCCAGATGTCTGGCATGGGGAGCGTGTCATCACTGCTTGTGCTAGGTCCTGATTGGCTATGTTTTCCTAATTCATGTGGCATCTGAACTTCTATGGAGTTTTTAGGAGGGTGCCTACCCTCTTGAGCACTTTATTGGGGCAATCTCCTCTGACCATTAAAATGTAGCTGCGCCTAACCGTGAGGCACAAATGTTTGCCTGCCAGCTGCACACCCTCCCACCTGTAACCTATCAGTCAGCAACCCCAAGCCTAGGTCTCAGAGCCTGCTTGACTAGATATTTGCAAATCAAGGTTGATGTGGAGCTCACAACATGCAATTCTATTAATAAGGGCAAAATAACATTTTCATGAATGAACCGATTTCCACATTAACATTGTCATTCATGATGTATTAGTTATACTATCTTTCTAATATATGTCTGTAAAGATAATTCCTCACTGTTGCAATGCATGGAAGAGGGACTGTCTGCACTAAAATGGAGACCTGATTAATGGGGTTACACTAAATTTCAAACTCGCCAATAGGACAGCCTGAAATTTCTCCAATACTCCTTGGGTCTCATTTATGAGAAGTGTCGCATCGCTGTGTGAAAACAGCGATGCGTCCCTTCTCGGTGTGCCCGCTTTGCAACATGATGGATGCGTCATATTTACTGTATGATGCATCATGTCGCAAGGAGTTACAGATACGTCAGTATTTCTGACGTATCTGTAGGCGTAAAAATGATGCATTGCTGGAGTGTTTCACCAAAGTGACGCAACTCCAGCAATGTGTCCTTTCACATCAATCAATCAATCAATCAATCAAAGCATTTATATAGCGCACTACGGAGGGTCCGCTACTGCTCGAACAGCCAGGTCTTGAGTTGCTTTCTGAAGGCGAGGTGGTCCTGGGTCAGGCGGAGGTGGGTCGGGAGGGAGTTCCATGTCTTGGCGGCGAGGTAGGAGAAGGACCGTCCCCCTGTGGTGGCTCTTCGGATGCGGGGGACGGCGGCGAGGGCGTGGCCGGTCGATCGAAGCTGGCGTTTGGGAGCGTAGAAGTTGAGGCGGCTGTTGAGGTATCCTGGGCCTTGGTGTGTAGGGCTTTGTGTGCGTGGGTGAGGAGTCGGAAGGTGATTCTCTTGTTGACCGGGAGCCAGTGCAGGTCTCTCAGGTGTCCGGAGATGTGGCTGCGATGGGGCAAGTCCAGGATGAGTCGTGCTGAGGCGTTCTGGATCCGCTGGAGTCTCTTCTGGAGTTTGGCGGTGGTTCCGGCGTAGAGGGAGTTGCCGTAGTCCAGCCGGCTGGTGACGAGGGCCTGGGTGACCATCTTCCTGGTCTCGGTGGGGATCCACCGGAAGATCTTACGTAGCATGCGCAGGATGTTGATGCACGACGAAGAGACGGCGTTGACTTGTCTGGTCATGGAGAGGGAGGAGTCCAGGATGAAGCCCAGGTTGCGTGTGTGGTCTGTTGGTTTGGGTGCGCTGCCTAGGGTGGGGGGCCACCAGGAGTTGTCCCAGGCAGAGGGTGAGGATCCCAGGATGAGGACTTCCGTTTTGTCCGAGTTCAGTTTCAGGCGGCTGTTCTTCATCCATTCGGCTACCTCTTTCATCCCTTCGTGAAGGTTGGCTCTGGCGGTGGCGGGGTCGTTGGTGAGGGAGAGAATCAGCTGGGTGTCGTCGGCATAGGAGATGATGTTGAGGTTGTGCTGGCGTGCGATGTCTGCGAGGGGGCTCATGTAGACGTTGAAGAGGGTTGGGCTGAGCGAGGAGCCTTGAGGAACGCCGCAGATGACTTCGGTAGCTTCAGATCTGAACGGGGGGAGGCGGACTCTCTGTGTCCTTCCGGTGAGGAAGGAGATGATCCACTCCAGTGCCTTCTCCTGGATTCCGACGATGTTGAGTCGCTGCACTAGCGTACGGTGGCAGACAGTGTTGAAGGCCGCGGAGAGGGCTAGGAGGATGAGGGCTGCTGTTTCTCCGTTGTCGAGCAGTGCTCGGTTGTCATCGGTGGCTGCGATTAGGGCGGTCTCGGTGCTGTGGTTGGCCCGGAAGCCAGACTGCGAGAGGTCGAGGGATCCGTTCGTCTCGAGGAAGGCGGCCAGCTGCTTCTTGACGGTCTTCTTGATGACTTTAGCAGGAAACGGGAACAGCGAGATGGGGCGGTAGTTCTTGAGGTCGGTGGGGTCGGCTGATGGCTTCTTTAGTAGAGCGCTGAGTTCGGCGTGCTTCCAGCTCTCCGGGAAGGTAGCGGTGTCGAAGGAGGAGTTGATGATGTCCCGCAGGTGGGGTGCGATGACAGCGTCGGCCTTGTTGAAGACGTGGTGAGGGCAGGGGTCGGTAGGGGATCCGGAGTGGATGGAGTTCATCGTGCGGACGGTGTCTTCGGTGCTGATCGGGGTCCAGGTGCGGAGGGTGGTGGTGGGGGGTGGTGGTTCGGTCGTAGCATGCGTTGGTTGAGTGCTGAAGCTGTTGTGTATGTCCGCGATCTTGTTGTGGACGTAGGAGGCAAGGGAGTTGCAGAGGTCTTGCGAAGGGGTGATGTCGTTGTTTCCAGCGTTGGGGTTGGAGAGCTCGTTAACGATGTTGAAGAGTTCCTTGCTGTTGTGTGCGTTGTTGTCCAGTCGTTCCTTGAATGCGGTTTTCTTGGTGGCGAGCTTGAGGGCAGTCATGTTGTCCGGTGTTGGATCTCTGCGCCATGTTCTCTCGAGGGCTCGGCAGTTCTTCTTGGAGCTCTTGAGTTCGTCGGTGAACCATGGGGCTTTCTTGCTACCGGGTCTGCTAGGCGGGGTCTTCAGAGGGGCGAGGTTGTCTGCGCAGTTGCTGATCCACTTCGCGAGGTTGGTGGCCGCCTGGCTTGGGTTTGTTGCGCTGGTGGGAGGGTTCATGCTCAGGGAGGTCGCGAGCTGGTCGGCTGTGATCTTGTTCCAGCTTCTGCGTGCGACCTGTTGCTGGTGGTGGTGGATCGTGGTCCTTCTGAAGCTGAAGTGGACGCAGCTGTGGTCCGTCCAGTAGAGTCTGGTGGCTGAAGGTGATGTCCTTGCTGGATGAGAAGACGGGGTCAAGTGTGTGTCCGGCGTAGTGGGTGGGGGTGGTGACCAGCTGCTTGAGTTCCAGGTTTGCGAGGTTGTCCAGCAGGGTGGTGGTGTTGCGGTCGTTGTTGTTCTCCACGTGGAGGTTGAGGTCCCCGAGGAGGATGTAGTCAGCGGAGAGGAGGGCGTGCGGGCTGATGAAGTCGGCGATGTCTTTGCTGAATTGTGTGCGTGGTCCCGGGGGTCTGTAGATGAGGGTGCCTCTGAGGGTGGTCTTGGGGTTGATGTGGACCTGGCAGTGCAGGTGTTCGGTGGGTGCGAGGGTGTCTTCGGTGTTGGTCGTGATGCGGATGGTGTTCCTGTGGATGATGGCGATGCCTCCTCCGGTCTGGTTGATGCGGTCCCTCCGGATGATCTTGTAGCCGTCTGGGATGGCGATGTCGGGCGCTGAAGAGGCGTTCATCCAGGTTTCCGTGAGGAAGGCGACGTCTGGTGAGGTTGTGTCGAGCAGGTTCCAGAGCTCGATGGCGTGTCTGTGGACGGAGCGGGTGTTGAGCAGGATGCATTTCAGGTGGCTGCTGCTGTTGCTCGTCATGGTCTTGGTTGGTGCTGGAGTAGTGCTGGTCCGGATGCAGGTGAACTTGCAGGCGTTGCAGCAGAAGGGCCCGTGGGTGCGTCTCGGGGTGGCTCGGTAGCATCCTGGGATTCGGCCGGCGTTGTTTGCATTGAGGGTGGCGGCATCGTACGTCCGGCGGGTGGGCTGGGTACTGCGGGGGCCACGGGTCCTGGGGCTGGGCGCGGTCCAGGCGCGGACGGGCACAGACGGGCTTACCTTTGGCGCACAATCTTCGCGCCCGCTGCGCGTACGCACGGTCACTATTTATGGCGAAGTGCAGGGAGGGTGGAGCAGCTGGGAGGCGGGAGCGGGGAGGAAGGGGGCGTGTCAGTACTTCTGGCGGCGGGAAGCGGGAGGCGGGGAACAGGCGCGAAGGGGACAGCAGCACAGGGGGGGGACAGAGAGGCAAACACAGGCAGACAGGAATGTAAATACAGAAATGAAATTACTGAGCAACTTAAATTAAAGCAAAAATACAATTACACCACAGTCTAACGGAAGGAGCGCAATGCAGGGATGCGGGTACGAAGATCGGCGGCGGGGGGGCGTGGCCCGAAGGTGGGAGGCTCAGAAAGGCTGAGAGAGCGGCAGGCGGGGGCACACGCGACAGCTGGTGGCCATGCGGCGCGGGGGTGTCCTATGAATAGGTCACACTCACCTGCGTCGCACGGTCGCCATTTATGGGCAAGTGCAGGGAGGGCGGAGCAGCTGGGAGGCGGGAGCGGGGAGGAAGGGGGCGTGTCAGTACTTCCGGCGGCGGGGAGCGGGTGGCGGGGCATGGGGCATGGGGCAAGCCCCATGTGAAAGGGCCTGTGTCAGTCGTATGCCTGCTGTGAGGCAGGCGTAAGATATTGACGCATTTGCACTCTACAAGTGGTGCAGTGCAATCTTGTAGATTTCACTGCGTCACTTCCACAAGGAATACTTACGTGGGTACGCCCACTCTACATACATTATACCTGACGGTGGTATAATGTAGCTCAGCGGTTTACAAAGTGACGCATCGGCTTAGATACGTCACTTTGTAAATAGGGCACAACAGGGGGCATGTTTTATGCCGCTGATGCATCACAAAAAGTGACGCAACGGAAGTGCAAAACTGTCGCAAGGCCTCGTATATAAGGCCCTCTGTCTTTACTGTGTGTAACACAAAGAACTTGTACCTAATATACATCAGCCCCACTGCCTTTGACAGGGCTTGATCACCTGGTTCTAGCTGGCTATATTTGAGTCTGCTCGTTTGTACCCTTAGTCCTTTAAAGTTTTTGTTGGAGAAAATCACATAATTTTCTTCTTAACTAATTTTAATGAGAATTTTGATCTCTGCAGTTGTTTAATTATGAAGTTTGCCGGCACCTAAATTATGGTAGCATTCTACTATTGAACATTTCATATGAAATAAACAAATAATAATAAGAATAAACTTACAAGGCATGATTTAGGCTAATTTGCCCAAATATATGTATTCTAACTAGACATAAATCTCTTTAGGAGGTACATTTGTCTATACAGGAACCTATGAAACCTTGAAGGTAGATTGAACCTAGAAAAATTCATAACTTTTATATCATCGCACTGTGCGTTGCAATCTTATATTCTCCTGGTTCTTTTTACGATGAACTCAATCCAGTCTCAGACAGTGGTACTAATGAATACCTGTATACTCAACTCATCAATTAAACCACCAGGTCCTCAAGGGGAAAACTGATCACCCCGCGTCAGTTGTAAGGCAACTATTGGAGATGTCAACAAAATTCTGCTAGGCTTTCTCAGTCTGGCAGCACTGTGAGAAAATTGACAAGATATGGATTTTTTTAAGAGTTCCTCCAAGTTTGCATTGACACCCACGAGTAAAGTGCACCGTGAAGTGATCATAGGGGTGAAGATTTCCTGCCCATTGTTCTTGAAGAGTTTTTGATCTTAAGGAATGTCTACTTATGTATTAGTTTGCCTCAATGCACATATAGTATGTCTCTCCGCTGGAATGTTAACACACCTTTTTTATGCCCCAAGGGTATGTCATTAGTACATGCATGTCATAGTGAACAATTGAGCCTGTATTTAGACACTGTGCAGAAAGAGGTCAAATGAAATTCTTCTAGGAACCATGAGGGCCTGTAATTCTAAGAGCATTTGTTTGCTTGAAAGGGCAAGAAACCAATCAGGCCAATCTTGGTTCCTCTCAGGAAACCCAGCCACATTCTGAACCATCACATGCAGGAAGTTATAGAGATATCCACTAGAACAGTGCCTAACACTGGTAGCTCACTCTATCAGGTCTCTGCTAGGGGTTTGCGAAGTTACAAAGTTTTGTTTCTTGCAACTGCTGCATATTTATCATAAAAACTTTGTTAAACAACTAAAAATTGTGAAGTTATACGCATTTTGACTATATCATTCTACACTTTACCACATCGGGCAAATGTTGCTGGTAACTTTTTTCATCGTAAATATGTTTTTTTTTTTAATTATCCATCTAGGTTCAAAGTAATATTAATAATCCATGCTTATAAAGCACAAATATATCACCCCTTTAGGTTTCAAGGCGCTGGGGGCCATCGGGGAGCTTCAGTGAGCTATTACCCAGAGTCACATGAAGCTGAGCTCCCGCCGGCGCAGGTGATTGAACCGTGATCCACATGCTCTGGAATCATCCGCTCTGGCCGCTGCACCACACATCTGAGGAAAATGTAGGAAATGCAGCACACCATCTGATTCCATGATAAAATATTGGGAAAAGGTAACACTCAGGGCCTCATTTACAAAGTTTTGGCATAGAGCCATGCTGCAAGTCATCTTGCACCTCTGCACTACTTCAAAAACAAAAGGGCAGGAATGTGCCTTGTCTATCAGATATGGTGCATTCCTGTCCTCTGCCCCAGCACTGACGCACAATTAGCTGCCATGCGCCAAAGCAGACAACCTTGCACCATGGTGCAAGTGTGTCTGCATTGTGGGAATGATTGTTTTTGTGCAGGAAGGGACAACTTTCTGTACGAAACAATCAGTGGAGATGATTTCCTACTTCTGTGTGTGCTGCAGAATGCAGCACATATAGAACAAGGAAAAAACAAGAAGAATTAAAGTTATTTCCCCGCAATCCCAGGTTTACAGAACTTTGCAAATCCTGGAATGTGTCAAATGCCATGGGTGTTATGTGGGAACCTCCACCGTAACGCCCAAGGAACACCTCCAAATCACAGTGTGAGGCAGCGCAGCAACTTGCGATGCGTTGCTGCACACCAATGCTACAAAGCCAAGGAATCACTGACAGAATATCGCCGTCAAAAATATTGACGTCAAAAATATCAGAGGCGGAATATCGACGTCAAGAATATCGAAGTCCTATCTACATTAAGGTAAGTACAAAAATATCTAAAAAAAATTGTTGTAAGAAAATATTGTTGTAAAAAAATATCGTTTTTTTAACGTTTAAAAATAATATAAAATTAAATAATACAGATAATTAAAATAAACATAGTTAAAAAGATATTTAAAATTATAAGTAATACATATCATGTAAAAAAAGAAATATATACATATAAAATATAATATATATATACGTACTTAATAATATTTACAATTAATTATTCTAATAACTTATAAATTGTTAAAAACATTTTATAAATTATAGATACCTACATACACATAGAACAATAATATAAATAAAAATATGAAAACTATATATAACCAATTTTAAAATCTAATTTTAAATAAATTACAGTCTACATGAACTAAAACAGTAAATATTGGATAGCGTAGGGGTAGAAATTACTGTTCTAACTCCAGAGAGTGGAACAGTAGGGAAAGTGTTGGATAGCGTAGGGGTTAAAATTACTATTCCAACTCCAGATGGTGCAACAGTAGGGAAAGTGTTGGATAGTGTAGGGGTAAGAATTACTATTCCAACTCCAGAGGGTGCAACAGTAGGGAAAGTGTTGGATAGCGTAGGGGTTAAAATTACTATTCCAACTCCAGATGGTGCAACAGTAGGGAAAGTGTTGGATAGTGTAGGGGTAAGAATTACTATTCCAACTCCAGAGGGTGCAACAGTAGGGAAAGTGTTGGATAGCATAGGGTCTAAAATTACTATTTCAACTCCAGAGGGTGCAACAGTAGGGAAAGTGTTGGATAGCAATTGGATCACAATTGGATTACAAACTGACCATGAAAGACAATATTAAGAATATCACTGCTTCCCGTTATTACAGTCTTCGCTTTCTGCGCAGGATACTGCCTTACCTGCCATTAGAACATCGTAGAATGGTGGTCCAGGCAATGGTTATGAGCCGCCTCGACAATTCTAATGTGGAAATTGTTCCTGCGGTGGCCTGCTAATTCACTTAAACAGCTAAGTTTATAAATATCTAACCAGGTGACAAAAAATAGAAAAAATACTGAAATTATTCAAAACGTATAAAATTTATTTTTCTCTTTTTTTATCTTTTAGTTTATATGAGTTCTGTTATCAATCAGAAATCACAGGACATACATTTTTCAATTCATATCAAAAACTTTTTTTCAGGACAAATACAGTTAAATCCTAAATATCTACAAAAAAAGAATATGTACAACATACAAAATTATTTAATAATAACCCTTGGTAACACCCATATCTCTCAACACACTCACGTGCTAACAATCATACCACACTCAAACTCCAGACTAGGATGGTGAAAGGAACTGAATTAATATTTTAGCAAGATGACAATGCTAAAAAAGATCGGGCAAAGATGTAACTTTAGGCTCCCGTCGCAGGTCTACGCGCGTTTCGGCAGCTTAAACCGCCTTCATCAGGACCATTTTCATCATAACTGTGCAGATACCAAGGGATCTGAAAAAGATGTGTATATATATTTACAAAAAATATGTAACCATATTGTCACCACAAAAACGTTTAGACAAATTTAATTTTGTTGCATAACAACAGGGGCTCAACAACATGACCACAGCAAGAAAGAATCTAAAATTATGCAAGACCTATGCTCATTAAGGAAGGAGACCAGACCTAATATATATACCCAAGAGTCCTAGATATAATGATATAACTGAGGCTAAGTATTTGGAACCACACTACTTGTAATCTAGTAAATCTGAATTATCATATAATAGAGTTGAAAAGAAAGTCTCAAACCTCAAGCTATACTCTCAATTAATCATCTTTGTTCTACCATAGGACATAGCCCTTGAGCTTACCAGTCTTATAACACAGCAATGGAATCACCAAAAAGAACGTCTTCAATACATTTCAGGGGGCAGGACGTCCTATGCCGCCAGTAAGTAGCTGCAAGGAAGAGATAGTTATATCATAGTTATATCATTATATCTAGGACTCTTGGGTATATATATTAGGTCTGGTCTCCTTCCTTAATGAGCATAGGTCTTGCATAATTTTAGATTCTTTCTTGCTGTGGTCATGTTGTTGAGCCCCTGTTGTTATGCAACAAAATTAAATTTGTCTAAACGTTTTTGTGGTGACAATATGGTTACATATTTTTTGTAAATATATATACACATCTTTTTCAGATCCCTTGGTATCTGCACAGTTATGATGAAAATGGTCCTGATGAAGGCGGTTTAAGCTGCCGAAACGCGCGTAGACCTGCGACGGGAGCCTAAAGTTACATCTTGGCCCGATCTTTTTTAGCATTGTCATCTTGCTAAAATATTAATTCAGTTCCTTTCACCATCCTAGTCTGGAGTTTGAGTGTGGTATGATTGTTAGCACGTGAGTGTGTTGAGAGATATGGGTGTTACCAAGGGTTATTATTAAATAATTTTGTATGTTGTACATATTCTTTTTTTGTAGATATTTAGGATTTAACTGTATTTGTCCTGAAAAAAAGTTTTTGATATGAATTGAAAAATGTATGTCCTGTGATTTCTGATTGATAACAGAACTCATATAAACTAAAAGATAAAAAAAGAGAAAAATAAATGTTATACGTTTTGAATAATTTCAGTATTTTTTCTATTTTTTGTCACCTGGTTAGATATTTATAAACTTAGCTGTTTAAGTGAATTAGCAGGCCACCGCAGGAACAATTTCCACATTAGAATTGTTGCTTTTTCCCCTCTGTTCCTGGGCCACAACGTATTCTTTTGAGGGGGTCCCTTCGTACATATGAGCCGCCTCGACTACAGGAACGTGCTATTGGCTGAAGTGGGTGAAACCATGTTAGCCAAACTTCAAGTTATCCAAAATACCGCAGCGAGGATGGTCCTAAACCGTCCCCCGGGGTCTCCATCACTCGCTTTGCTTAGAGAGCTTCACTGGCTTTCAGTGAAAAAAAGATCTTTTTTTAAGACCTGCTGCCTCACTTTTAAAGCATTCAACAGAACAGGTCCAGGCTACTTGCAAAATAAACTTTGCAAACAGGTGTCTGGGCGAAATCTTAGGTCAAATTCCTTCGCCCTCTTGAAGACGCCCAGTATTCGTCGTAGCCGTGTAGGTGGCAGAGCTTTTTCATATATAGCTCCCAAGTATTGGAATTCCCTTCCAGAGGCCTTACGTAAATCCACCTCCTATTTGGCTTTTAGAAAACAACTTAAAACTTTCTTGTTTTAATATTGTGTTTTCTGTAATTGTAGCTTTTCCCTGGACTTCCTTTTTTGAGATATCTTTTTAGGTAAGCGCTGAGATGCCCCTGGGTGAGTCATGCGCTATACCAGAGTCCACTAACATAACATAACATAACATAGCGTAGGGGTTAAAAGTACTATTCCAACTCCAGGGTGCAACAGTAGGGAAAGTGTTAGATAGCGTAGGGGTTAAAATTTCTCTTCCAACTCCAGAGGGTGCAACAGTAGGGAAAGTGTTGGATAGCATATTGGTCAAAAAAATGTACTAATATTTAAAAAAAATATATTTTTTTTTAAATAACAATGTAATCATTAAATTACAATAAATTAATTAACAATACCAATAAATAATTATTTAAAAATGATTACCAATGAATAATTAATTAACAATTAAAATAAATAGAAATAAATAATAATGATCAAAAATGTATTAACAAATAATAATAAAATAAAAAATAAAAAAATGCAATACCAAAAAACAATAATTATTAAAAAACATTTGACAATTAAAAATTAATTAACAATACATTATTAATAAATACCAATAAATTCTAAAAAATCAAATAATAATTAATGAACCGTTATGGTATTTAAAAATTATTAAAAATGTATTACCAATTAATAATTGACTAAAAATAATGTCATTATCAATACTCAACACTAAAAAATTAATTAGTTAATTACAATTAAATTACTTCCCACTCTATTACCCTATAACCTCACAACACACTTCAATAATAAATTAATTCACTTAATATAATTACCAATTAATCAAATAATAAAAATGAATTACCAATTAATAAAAATTAAGTACCAATTAATAATTAATTAACTGAAAAATATTTGCCAATACCAAAAAATAAAAATTAAATATTTACCTAATTACAATTAAATTACTTCTCACCCTATTCCCCTATAAACCCACAACCCACTACAGAAGTAAAAATATTTAATCCTGCCTAAAAAATATTTAATTAATGTACTATAATTAAATTACTCCCCACCCTATTCCCCTATAAACCCACAACCTGCTACGGTACTACAACGCATAATTTACTTAAATACATTATTTCTAACTTCTAAAAATGTAATACATATATCAGTAAAATACAGAACTCTAATATTAATACCAATATTAGTAACATCGATATTTTTGCTATCAATATTACTAACTTCCATATTAACAAAAACAATATTTCTTACCTTCAGGTCTATATTCTTGTCATTGATATTCTTGATTTTTTTCGATATTCTGTCCCTCTGAAATTTTGAACTCGATATTATTCTCTGTCGAAATAAAAAAGTTGATATTTAGACTGTTTACCAAAACCAAGACAAGCAACACAGGGTGGTTTAACGTGGCCTTCTTAATATGGCACTGCACTGTGTGCCGCCGGAACGTCAGTATAAGTGACTTTCCGGCACCAAGGGGCTTGTAAATTAGCCCCTCAGTTTCAGAGTAATGCTAACACTCAGGAGAAAGTGTTATGACTACCAGCAAGTGAGAGAAAAAAATATGCATAAGCGAAGTCAAAGGGAAAGGTTCAACCTTCACAGACTACAGAATGGCCTATATTTTGGAATCTTGCGGAGCTTAGCTCATGCAATAAAAACCTTTACATTGAGTCTCTCTCTCTGAAAACACTACACACTCCATGGCTTCACTTCCCAATATGCTTTCCACCAAAAGGCTATTTGCATTCCATAAGCCATACAAACCTCCATAATACTCAGAAGGTGGAGGTAGCAGGTACCAAAAATATTCTGGGACAAAATGTTGTGTCCAGAATATGGAAGACAAAATATAGTGAAGGTAAATTTTTGTAGGTAAATAAAGTTTTACTGTATATAACCACATATATGTACCTTGACAATATATAGTGTATTGATATACCACAGACAAACAACAAGCACAAACTCATTAATACACATGTAAGATAGGCGCTATAAAAATGAAGAGCAGATAATATAGTAGGCAGCAAACACCTCCATTGGAGAAATTTATGTTGTAGGATTATTAAAAAAAGGTAAAGGGTTAACTTATCAGCAATTCAAAAGCAGCCTGTGATGAGCTTACGTCAGCTGATTGCAAGGCTGTTTAACCAACAGGCATGATGACTACATACCAACTGATAAAGGATGTACTTCAAATTACTTCACATGGGGCTACCTCACATCTGAAGGCCATACCTAGACGAACAAGGCTCCCATCAAGGAGCAATCATGGGCCAGACCTTAGATACTCAGCTTGCAATACTTCCAGGGAGTACAGGAGTGCAGTCACTTCCAAATGAAACCCACCACTAATCATTCCAGCGCTATTTCCACCCAACCTCCTCTCTTGATCACTTTTCCTGGTTTATTTACAGTGCAAAGTGGTTGGATCACTCTGTAACTCCGCCTGCAGTGTATAAAAACCGGTGAAAGCAATAACAATGTAGTACATCTGCCACTTTGACGCGGCAAGTGTTGACCACGTCATACAGCTTTTTTTCTGCACAACACTAAAAAAAATATTTTCGACCTAGCAGATAATTCGATAAAGAAATGCAGGCGAAAGTAGCTTCGTAATAATAAGGAAATAAACTGAACTGCAGACCAAGTCCTTAAATTCTATGTAATACACTCATTCATGGTGTTACTATTTAAAGGACTGGAAAAAAGTACACCCAAGAGGTTTATTTTGGTCGAGAATAGACTGGCCTGTAACTGGGTATTTTATTCAACCATTAAGGTCTTAATGAATGTCTTTTTATAGTCTTCTTCACAAAATATGTTTTGCCATTATCCCACTTCAATTGGGTACAGTTCTTGCTTATCCCTTTCTGCACTCACCTGTTCACACATTCTGCTATCCATGCACTGAATCCCTCATCCTTTCATTCACCCATCATTCACTTGCTCACCTCTGTTTTCATTTATCCATGAACTTGTTCAAACTCCCATCTATCTTTGACTCATTGCTGGATTTAACCACTCATCATTTTGCTCAACCACACATACAAAATCACATACTGAAAAAAAATCTACCTCAAAGAAAGTCCAGGCATATTTAATTAGCAGTTTGTGGTCATCAAATGACATATAGCTATTCATTTTCCTGTGAAGTTCTAGATGTGTAAATTACATGGTACTCATAGTAATGAAGCATTCTTGCATTTCATTTTGTTACCATCTATATACTACCCTTGTGACCTTATAGGCCTGGGACAAACAGCAGGGTGCAAAGTAAGCGGCATGTGTTTTATATGTGGTATCAGTTCATGTAAATTGTTTCAGTGATACCCGAAAACACATGATCGAAAACTTCTGGATGGGTAGGTTTGCTGCCGGAGAAAATCAGAAAAAAGTAGTATGAAGACAGACAGGTTTGGAAGAGACGCATAGATTGGCATAATATACAGACGTAAACAACCTGACACATATAGGTACACACATATATGGACACCCAAGTACATGCAGTTGTATGGCAGAATACTTGGCCTGATGTACTATTGTTCCAGTCGCAAAAAGTGGTTACAATTTCTGAGTCCCTTCTTGCTACCAGATACTTATTGTACAAAGCAATCCATGTACTAATAGGTCAGTCCACAAAATAGGGAATCAGAATGGTTCGATTGGTCGTAAATCGCGACACCCTCCGCTTGGTAAAAATCTCAGGAATGGTAGTCATAGGTTTATACTTTGTGCTGGGTGCTCATCTATGCAACATGTATATTGTGCAATGGTGTTGTCTCCTTACTGATCAGTGACTGTCCAGTATCACTGCTAGCCTGACTATCTGAAGGCACATCTCGTTATGCTAGTGAGATACACTCACTTGTCCACACCAGTGGCCTGGACTTCGTTCTCTGTAGAGTCTTCCTTCCCTATGTTTTCCCAAAGACGTTCAGAACTAAGATCCCTACTTACTGAGTACCGACTTACTTTAAGATGCCTGTTACGGAAGGAAAAAAGGTATAGCCTACAACGCGCTGCATCACAATGGACCCGCCTACCTCAACCGCTGTTTGAACTTTCACCAGCCAACCCGCATCCTCCGATCTGTCTCACTGCCACTCGCACACATTCCGTGCATTCACGGATGCAAAAATGTAAATTGATACTTGTATAGCGCACTACTCACCCGCAAGGGTCTCAAGGCGCTTGTACGAATACCGCTGTGGAACCCATCCTGGCTTTCTCTGTGAGGCGTCCACTCCTGAGCACCCCCAAGGTGGAGGTCAAGCATCCTTAGCATTGTGGGGGCCATTGCGGAGATTAAGCAAGCTATTGCCCAGAGTTGCACTCCATAATTGGAATAGGCACCGAGGCGAGAATTATCAGGTACCTGGAATTTTGAGACGAAGACCCGCCGAGGTGGGGAATTGAACCCTGGTCCCAGACTAGACCTCTGCATCAGGGTCTGCCGCTCTAACCATTGAGCCACACTTCTCCACAGAGCAAAAAGTCGCTCATTGATCTATCTAGTAGCAAACAGCTGGAACGCCCTCCCCCAGGACATCAGAGCAGCCTTCACGCTCACAACATTCCGCAAGAAACTGAAGACCTGGCTCTTCGACTGTTGCTCTGGATGTATGACGTTAGAACGCATACATTGACAACGCGTACCTTTACAACGCGTTCGTAACAACGAAAGTTGTTACCACGCATTGCGCTGGGGGGCGCAAAATTGATTAATTTAATTTATTATTCCAACACCAGTCCCCGTGGATAGTAGGGAAGGTGTTGGGATAGTAAATTAAATCATTTACTATCCTTGAGCGCCCCCCAGTGCAATGCGTGGTAACAACTTTCGTTGTTACGCCCGCGTTGTAAAGGTATTCCGTGGTAATGCTTGCGTTCTAAAACTGCATACCATTTACATTACATTACAAAAGGAATGAAGAGAGAATGGACTAATGGACAGTAACAATAAAGTAAGTAAGGAAAGACAGGGCATGGAAGGAGAAAGGTAGGCTGGAAGAAAAGATGGTTTCAAAGAAGGAACAAAGGAAAGAGGGAATGGGAGAATGGATATATGAGATGAAGAAAGGATGGGAGGGCCAACAACATCCTCTCACCTATCCAGTATGGGTTTCGAAGGGGCCTAGGAACTATGGAGCAGTGCGTGAACCTGGAACTTATTATCGGCAAGTACACGAAAGCCAAGGAAGGGAATTTGTTTATGTGCTTTGCCGATTTAAGTTCCGCATTTGATCTGGTGGAACACGCGCTGCTCTGGCCAACACTTCTTGCCATGGGTGCACCACTAGAAATCATTCACCTCCTGGCCAGAATGTATAGTAGTCTTTCAAGTAAGGTTAGATTCGGAACAGATGGTGAATGTACCCCCTTTTTTAAAATCGGAAGAGGCATCCGACAAGGGTGCGTGTTAGCCCCACTCTTATTCTCTCTTTTTATCAATCAGGTTGATCAATTTTTACGAGAATCTAATGCCGATGCACCGATAATTAATGGAAAGCAAATACCCGTCCTTTTATATGCGGACGACGCGGTCCTGATTTCCAGGACCGCGAAAGGACTGCAAAAGTTAATTGACAGGTTCTATATTTTTATACAGGGTAGAAAGCTTAAAATTAACAAGGGCAAGACGATGACTATGACCTGTGGAAAGAAAATGAGGAAAAATAAGGCATTCTTTCTGGATGGGAAAAACTCAAGGCCGTCCGGAATTTTTGTTATTTAGGCATCACCTTTTCAGGAGATGGGAGATGGGCCAATGAACAATCATGTGTTGACCTGAAAATGATCAGAAATGTAAATTGTATTTTTAGATTTGCATCAAAACTCGGGGGTCGCAGAATCCGTGAGATGATCTCCATCTACAATTCAAGGTGTATGGCCTCTGCCCTGTACGGAGCTGGGATATGGGGTTATAATCCCCAAATTGCCCTGTCCATCCAGCGGGAGGAAAATAAGTACTTAAAACGATTATTATGCCTCCCTGCTGCGGCCTCTAGCGAGATTACACACAGAGAGCTTGGCCTAAATTACGTTACAGATTTGATTGCATTGCGTCCCTTGTCCCTATGGCGATCTATATGGGCCAAGGAAGAAACCAGGTTCACACAGGAAGTAATTGTGGATTGTATTAAACTTGATCGTCACTCTAATATCCCCTGGCTTAAACATATACAATTTTGGTACAATACCCTCTTTGGTCAGGATATTTTTAAAGATACCTTAACAGAGTCAATTTTAACAAAGCGTGACCTCAAATCCACTTACCTGGACCATGCAAAAGGGACTAGAATGAACAAGTATGCAATGCAAAGTACCTTTAACTTATATATGGAATACAACCTTAGCACAGGTCTATCTTCTTATCTTACATTTGTTAATATTAATTCCCATCGCTTTGTCCTTGCGCGTCTGAGGCTGGGAATAGTTCACCACCTAGTGGCCTTCCCCATTGCAAAAAAACCTGGGATATGTCTGTGTCCATGTGATGGAAAATCCAAACAGAGCGTCTGCCACTTCTTACTATTCTGCAATTTTTATACTGGTTTTAGAAAGTTTTATCTGATGCAATTGTTTCTAAACTATAACATGTGCAATACAAGAGCCGCGATGCAACTGATGTTTAATTTTGCTTCTCCAGACGTGTGTTATTATGTGGCCACCTACATTTTAAAATGTATGTCACTAAGGAAATCAATCATAATATGATTTTTTATAATATGAATGTGTACTATTTTGTGTGTAATTTACCGCTTGAGTCAAACTGTTTACATATGTATTTATTTGCTATGCACTTTATATTGCATATTTGCACCTGTCGTAAGTACCATATGTATACGATAGGATTGGTATTTTGCACTTTACACTAGCGTTTTTGCTCAAACTTTTCTTACTATAATAGTTGCTTCTACAATGTTTATAGTGACTGAATAGCCTTTTTGCACTCAAATGAGACATGCTTTGTATAATAATATAACGAAAAATGGGTTTGGTGTATAGATATTGATATAATTTAAACTGTTTTATCATTTAAAACCTACATAAATGTGATTTTGAAATTGTATTTATGTATGTTGCTATATGGTTGTACTTGTACAAACCAAATAAAGCATTTTGAATTGAAATTGGGATGAAGAAAGGATGGGAGGGCCACAGGGAGGGAAGAAAAGAAATAAAGGAGGTTGTAGTATGGACAGGAGGATTGATGAGGCAGTAGAAAGGCATTAAGGAAGGATAGAAGAAGATATAGAGAAGGGGACAGAGGGTGGAAGGGTTAAGAAGAGAGAAATGGAGGAAGAAAGGGTGGATGAAAGAATATTGTAAGAAAGGATTGAGGGACGTAGAAAGGAAGACTTGAAGGAAGATACCAAGTGTGAAAAGAATGGATGGCAGAAGAATGGAAGGATGAAAAGGAGGGAAAGAAGAAATGATAAAGAAAGGACGAAATACTGATGAGAAGGTATGAAGGAAGGAAGGTGCAGAGAAAGGGAGGGAGGGTGAGAGGGGAGCAAAAGGGAGGAACGAAGGGAGAAAGGCAAGCTGAATGTAGTAAAGAAGGAAGCAGGAAAGGCAGCTGGAATGCAAGAATAGGAAAAGAAAGCAAAGGAGGCTTGGATGATGAAAGATCCATCCATGCAATTGAAGAGCAGGAAGGAAGCAGTGCTTAATTTGAACCGGTACTTTCTGGTGTTCAGCACCAGCACTTAATTGGTTTCTGGTGCTCAGCACCGGCATCTAATTGTCAACACCCTATTTAGAACAGTCTGCCACATGGTGGTGCTGCTCATCTAATTTAGAGATGAGCAGAACAACGGTTGTTTATGAATACAATATACGTGCCGCTCGCAGCCTTGGAAGTGCAACTGTGAGTCACTGTGGTGTTTGGTGACGCGGGGCTATCAGGACCTTTGCCTTGTTCCCTGGTTTGTAAGGAGCGATCCTCGCTGCTGGCCCTGGATTCCCTGAACTGACCTTTTCCGTTTGCTGCCTGGATTCCCTGACCGAAGAGGAGAAGCTTGCCGGGTCGTCAGGGCGGGACTGCGAGTCCCAGCAGGACTAGCGCTCTGGTCATCAGCGCACTTGCGACTCTTCCCGCCCCCCCCGCTCCGCCTGCAGTACTTAGACGGCTCGCGGCCCCCGCTCCGCGGGAGCCGCTCGCAGCCTTGGAAGTGCAACTGTGAGTCACTGTGGTGTTTGGTGACACGGGGCTATCAGGACCTTTGCCTTGTTCCCTGGTTTGTAAGGAGCGATCCTCGCTGCTGGCCCTGGATTCCCTGAACTGACCTTTTCCGTTTGCTGCCTGGATTCCCTGACCGAAGAGGAGAAGCTTGCCGGGTCGTCAGGGCGGGACTGCGAGTCCCAGCAGGACTAGCGCTCTGTTCATCAGCGCACCTGCGACTCTTCCCGCCCCCCCGCTCCGCCTGCAGTACTTAGACGGCTCGCGGCCCGCGGTCCGCGGGAGCCGCTCGCAGCCTTGGAAGTGCAACTGTGAGTCACTGTGGTGTTTGGTGACGCGGGGCTATCAGGACCTTTGCCTAGTTCCCTGGTTTGTAAGGAGCGATCCTGGCTGCTGGCCCTGGATTCCCTGAACTGATCTTTTCCGTTTGCTGCCTGGATTCCCTGACCGAAGAGGAGAAGCTTGCCGGGTCGTCAGGGCGGGACTGTGAGTCCCAGCAGGACTAGCGCTCTGGTCATCAGCGCACCTGCGACTCTTCCCGCCCCCCCCCCGCTCCGCCTGCAGTACTTAGACGGCTTGCGGCCCCCGCTCCGCGGGAGCCGCTCGCAGCCTTGGAAGTGCAACTGTGAGTCACTGTGGTGTTTGGTGACGCGGGGCTATCAGGACCTTTGCCTTGTTCCCTGGTTTGTAAGGAGCGATCCTCGCTGCTGGCCCTGGATTCCCTCAACTGACCTTTTCCGTTTGCTGCCTGGATTCCCTGACCGAAGAGGAGAAGCTTGCCGGGTCGTCAGGGCGGGACTGCGAGTCCCAGCCGGATTAGCGCTCTGGTCATCAGCGCACCTGTGACTCTTCCCGCCCTCCCCCCTCCTATCTACTTAACCCCGCCCGTCCACGCGTACGCGGGACGCGCGCGGGCCGCAGTCCGGGGCGAAGCCCGGGCAAAGGGCGGGCCCTCTAAGGCCCTCCTAGGCCTGAGTAGGCTGGGCTGGGCCCACCCATTTACATCTGCAGATCTGTTGTCCGTGCTACAGGCAGGTGAATGGCTATGCTGTCTGAAGAGGGAACTCCTGGAAAAAGAGGAAGACTACGCAATGGGTCTCTGGACAATTACTTTCCTACGGTCTTGTGTGAGGGTGACAAGGATTCTATTCTGGCTGAGCGAAGGGCTGAGCGGCGACGTTCAGTCGAGAGTCTGAAAAATAGATCTCTTACTGACAGTGCTCCTCTTACTATGGCCCGGGAGGGAGGTTCACTTGATATGAGTGGGGAAACTGCCAGTCAAGAAGGTGTCCCTCTTCTGTTGCGCGATTGTACCCCCACCCCCTGCTTGCCCTCAGACCATATTGTAATTGTTTCCCCTACTCCTAGCCCTCGCCGTACCACTGTTACAGCAAAGCCGAGGAAGTTGAAACCTAAGCAATTGGTTGTTGCCCAGATTCACGGCCCACCACCTAGTAAAAAAAGGAGGAAATCAAGGGCGGCCCTAGGTAAAGCTAAAATCCCGCACTCTGACTTTGGTAAAGTGTTAAAAACTCCCACTACAAATGAGAGGGTACTAGTGGAGGTGCCGGAACATCCATCATCTGAGGCCCCACCGCCAGAAACCAAATCACCTGAAACAGTCACAGAGGTTGTAGGTTCTGATAGTAATGTGGGGGTCGTAGCATCAGATATTCCATCTCCCCCCACATTAATAGGGAACTTGGAATTCTTACTGAGATCTCTCCTCTTACCTATTAGTGAGACCATTAAAAAAGTTGAAATCAGATTGACAACCCTGGAGACTGCTATAAACAGCATGGTTACTTTAACCAAAGCCCAGGGGAGCGGGGTGGTGCATCCCATACCTCCAGTTAGGCTACCTACTAACAATGTTGCTAATACCCCAATCGCCCCACCCCAGCCGACTAAACAGAAGCCACAGCCCCAGGGTAGGGCTGAGCCCGGCCCTCAAAATCCACCCCCTCCTAAACATATATATACTCCAGTAATTGAAACGGGTGGTGACCGCAAAAGGTTAGTGACGAAGGTCCCCACAACTAACAAACGGGAGGAACATGGGGAAGGTAGATATATTAGAGGCCCAGTAAACAAGGGGCCGCAAGTGCAAATTCCCCCAGAAGCAGTGCCCTTTGTGGTAGTTTTGACCGGGGTTCCACCGTTAGCAGAAAATAAGGAGGAGGGATATGCTGAATTAAAAAATAAAATCATACACTGGTTGAGGACACATAGGCCCATAGCACACAATATAGATGGGGACATAGTGCATGTCAGGCGGATCAATTGGCTGGTAGTAGACACAAAGATATTGAAGGGGACATAGTGGTGGTTAACTTTAGAGACCCTCGGGCAGTAGACTACATTCTAAACTGGCCCACTGGAAGTGGGGACACTCGTATTATACCTCGGGCCCTAACATATTTCTATCCTAGGTCAGAGGCTTTTCCCCCCAATCACCAAAACAAGTTCCACCGTTATAGACCAAACCCTCCCTTAACATACAGCAGCATTTATTCTCAGTACGGGCAGTACCCTGCCCAGGCTGCTGATCACTTTGCCTGGATTACAGTACCCCAGAGACACACATTGAATTATGACACAAGGATGGAACATCTAAGACCCTTTACCCCTCTGGATATTTGTAATAGGTTTTCGCAGCTTTCCGGGTTGTGAGGTTCCGTGACAATTGTAATTGGTGTTTTTAACTCGCACGAATATGGTCGAGTCTAGTATCTATGAACCGCAAATGACGAGTTTTGTAAGTGTGCGCAGTTTCGCTGTGCTAACTTAAACCGTTCGTTTGTTATGTGGGTTTGTCATCTGTACCCACGGGTTCCATCTTAGATACGGCATCCATTTTGTCTCTTGCCCTCAAGTAGCCAGCGAACGGACGCTGTCCGCTTCGCGACCCTGGGACTCCCAAGATATGGCGGAAGACGCATGTTCTTTGTAAGTGTCTTTATGACGAGGGGGATGCTACTGTAAGGCAGATGGCGCCGCTCGAGGCTCATCTTGCCGCACGGGCTTATTGTCTCAGTCGTGCATCTCATTAGGCACGTCCCTTTGATGCCTGTATCTCGTGCTTCTCGACACTCCCCTTTTACACCCTTTCCGATCTCCCTACTGTCTCCGTCTTCCTCTGCACCTGTCTTCGTTCCTATTTCGATCTACTTTACTGCTGATTGGAATTTGCTAATGGTGGGAAGATGGGTTTTTACAGTTGGGAACCGCCAAATGTTTCCGCACTTATGTTCCGGATCTTGTGTGTTTCAAAGTGATCTAAGCGACCCCTCTGAGAGCGACTTGTGGGAACCAGGTTGTAAACTATTGTGTATCATGTTATCCTATGGGTAAAAACTGTATAAAAGGAGCGATCCACAAATACAATTTGAAGCAGTCTCCCCGAACTACACTCGATGTACTTCCTGTGACTTCTGTGTTCCCTGCAGTAAATAAACCTTGACTCTTTGACGCCGAAGGAAGTGTCCCGTGTCTCTGTGACTTGTACGCCGGAGCAGGTTACCCACGAAGGTTTCAGGTGTTGTGCCCTGGCACCGCTGGGTCCAAAGAACCCAGTCCTTCAGTTGGCGCCCAACGTGGGGCTGCATCAGTGGTACCGGTCCAAGCCCGACGATCGTGAGGAACTTCGTGTGAAATCTCCGAGGGAAGGTGCACCCCGCTTCATCGATCCTGTTGTCGAAATAAGTGGCCCGAAGACTTTTCCCGCGAAGATTCCCGCCTCCTAACGGCTGCGACGGACTGCTGCCCTGACTGTAGACCTGTTTTGGCGCCTGGCGTAGACCTTGGTATAGCGAGACGATTGACGGGCCTTCCTGAGGACGCCATTGATCTTTGAGTTAAGTATTTGTGGGTCGCTCCCAGAGTTCTTGGTTGTAGGCACTTTAGCGAGTGTCTTTGTTGTACACACTTTAGCGAGTGTTTTTGTTGTAGACACTTTAGCGGGTGTCTTTGTTGTACACGCTGTGTGAGTGTTTTTGTCGGTGACACTTTGCTAGCGTACTTTGTTGTTGTTGTATTTGTTTGACGACTGCAGCCGCCAAAGACCGAGGGTTTAGTTCTTTGCTGGGACTTGGTAAATCCCGAAATCCCGTAACCCTTGAAGTTTGTGAAACTCGGCTAGTGTGCAAGATGCCTGGTCGCAGTACTTTGTTCAGTTGCTTTAGACCTTGTGGTGCGGATTCCCTGCTGGAGGACTCGTGTCCGATACCTCCGGTTGGAACTCCTACATATGACTTATATAGCAAACATGGGCTAGGCCCGATTGCTTTTAACGATTATTGGATCAAATATACAAAGAAAGACGGCGATCTTCGTTGGCCACCTCACGGTAGCTTCGAAGCGTCGATCTTAGATAATTTGGAAATAAAGTTGTTCGAACGTAAATCAAGGCCGGCCATGTTTGATGCCTTTCGGTTCTGGCGCAAAGAAGCCCGACAGAAAGAGATCAGACAAAATAAACGTAGTCAGCGAGATACTGTTGCTACTATAGTGAAGAAAGCTGAGCAGTTTCAGCGTGATAAGGAGGATAAGGATAAGGAAGTGTTTGAGAGATTACAGCGTATGTCCATAGACAAATGCTATCCTGTTTTGCCTACGGAGTCGGATAAGAAGGAAGAGGCAGTTGAGGATTCTTTAATGTCCTATCTTATGAAGTCGCCACCTCCGTACGTACAGGGTACCGCAGCTCCTGTGGTCCCTGCCGTACCTGTTCTTCCACCTGTTATTCCTCCACCAGTTCCTCAACCTGCACCTGCTCTTCCGACTGTTCCTGCTCCTTTGCCTATTTCTATTCCTACTGCTCCTCCGCTTCCACATACTCCTGTTCCCGCTACTGCTCACGCTACTGCTCCTGTGTTGTTAACCCCTGTTGCTGCTAACGTCTCTACTCCTTCTCTTGTTAGTCCTGTGTCTTACTCTTCTCCCTCTACTCGTAATCGTGATTCTCCCCTTGCGACAAACTTCTTTCAGTCGCTCGGACCTGTTTTTGGGTCTGCAGGTTCTGATGGTCCACAGAGACGTAGCCAGCTTCCTGGTAATAGAGAACGTGTTGCGCTATACAATATGGCGATGGGTTGGATGATAAACCCTGTTAGAAATCCACCTCGTGTTGTCCTCGAAACGTTTGATCAATTCAACATACCTACTCAGAGATATGTGTTTGATGAAATGTGCAAGTTCTTACATGATCAGATAGCGGCCAATGCGCCTGACGAGGTGCTGACCGCCCTGTCTGAACTCCGGCTTCAGTTCGCAACTGGACTGATAGTCGACACTAATGTCCGACGTGCTATTGAGCGGTTGCTATCTCTTCGTCCCGCTCCTATTCCTCATGCATTGTTCGTTGAGGACATTGAACAACGAGATGGGTCTGGCCAATATCCTATGCGTGAAGTTCCGCCAGTTTGGGTACCCGCTGATAATACTAATGCTAATGCTCCAATACCAGCACATTTCCAGAGAGTGTGGATACACCTCCCTTGGAAACGATCGGAAGTGCTTCAGGTGAAACAAACTTTGCCTGATCCTCGCAAAAATCCTGCGGGGTATTACAAAGAATTATCGCAGCTCGTAGACGCTACGATAATGAATCTGGCCGATATCGACATGTTGTTTGGCAATGTCGTACCGCAACCGGTATGGGCCAAGATTCGTCACCAAGATCACGCGAATGAATTAGGTGGTGATTGGGCTGCCATTACAGCGGCAGACGCTGGACAAGTGGCTGCTACTAAACCCGATCAGTTGATTGAACTTCTTCCCCAGCGAATCATTACATTAATGAAAACGCTTATGCCAGCTATGAGGGTAAATTGGGACAAGTTGTCAGCCTGTAAGCAGAAGAAAGATGAGAGTGTTTCAGACTTCTTTACGAGGTTCGAGGAAACATTCGTCGATCATAGTGGGCAGGATATGGGTACTGAGGGTGGACAGAGGTTGTTTGTGGATAAATTCGTATCGAACTTATTGCCCGACTTAAGCCATAAATTGAAAAATTCAGAAAGTTCATGGGCCGTTTCTACCTCAGCTCAGATATTGGCTACGGCACAATATTACGAAAATAGAGAAAAAGAGGAAAATGACCGTGCCGATAAAAAGACGAAAGAGCTGAAAACTAAAGTGTTGTTACAACAAGCATATCCGCCGCGTTCTAATCAGAATGCGCCTCAGCAGAATAGATCGCAGTCGCAATCGAATCGATCGCAGCCGCGTAATGATTCATCTTTTCAGAGATCTTCATTAGGGTACAATCAATGTGCTTATTGTAGACAGGAGGGACACATTAAATTCAATTGTCCTGTTTTAAATGACCGTAGTGGTGGTAATTCGTCTAGAGGAGGTCGTGGTGGTGCACAGCACGCATCACGTGGTAGAGGTCGTGGTGCTCAGAATGATCGCTCTGACCATTCATCAAATTCTAATAACTGTTTCGATCAACGTGGATCATCGCAAGGACGATCTGCGCAGTACAATGTAGACGATTATTACGTCGATCAGGGACCTGACGATAGTAACTACTAGGACAGCCAAAGACAAGGAGAGGGAGTGGTATCAGTTCCGGTTGATCAGAGAGGGCCTTACGTCGCAGTTGCTACATCGGGCGTCGTTGAGCCTTTTCTGTTGGACACTGGTGCAGCGAAAAGTTCTATCATGCATTCGAAACTCCCTGGCGCACCTTTGTCTGGCTTAACAAATGTTTCCGTTGGATTCTCTGGCGCCCCCGTTAGCAATCCAGTTTCGCGCCCTTTGCCCCTTAAAATTGGGCCACGTGAGCTCGAAGCTCCATTGATTTTGTCTACTGGTTGTGGCGAAAATCTTTTGGGTCTGGATTTGCTTAAACGCTTGTATGCGACTTTGTATTGTTCTCCTGCGGGTGTAAAGCTTACGTTAGGAGAGAGGGTAGTCTCTCCCATGTACTTGTCCCTCGATAAGCTTCCACCGGAATTGAGTTCTCTTCCTGCATCTTTGTGGGCGACGGGTCCAAATGACGTGGGCCTACTTGATATCTCCCCTTATGTTGTTCAGTTGAAATCGAATGTGCGATTGCCACGTATTCCCCAATATCGTATCTCCCTTGATGGTGAACGAGCTTTGTTAGCGATCATCTATGATTTGATCGAGAAAGATGTCATTGAAGAAACTCGGGGAAACGTGTGCAATAGTCCTGTACTGCCCATTCTTAAACGTACTGATCCTACCAAACCGCCTGTTTATCGTTTTGTTATCGATTTACGGGAGGTGAATAAAATTGTGGTTCCTCAATTCCCTGTTGTGCCTGACATTACGGCGCTACTGACTCTGATTCCAGCTACAGCTTCATGGTTTTCGGTGATTGATTTGAAAAATGCGTTTTTCAGCATCCCGATTGCCGAAGAGAGCAGGGACCTTTTCGGTTTCTCTCTTGGTGGACGTAGCTTCCGGTTCAAACGCGCTCCTCAGGGCTACTGTGAAAGTCCATCGATTTACAGTCAAGCTTTGAAGGGTCAACTAGATGCGTTTAGGTTGCCGGTTGGTGCGGCTTTAATCCAATACGTCGACGACTTATTGGTGGCTGCTGATACTCAGGACATTTGCAAAATTGCTACAGTGTCGTTGCTGCAACATCTCTGTGAGTTAAATCACAAGGTGTCACCTTCTAAACTCCAATATTGTTGTCAAGAAGTAACCTACCTAGGTCACTTATTGTCAAAGGAGGGAAGGAGATTGACCCCAGAGAGAATTGCAGCGATTGCGCGCATGGCTGCGCCACAAACCCAAAGAGATGTGCGTGCCTTTCTAGGTATCACATCGTACTGCAGGCAGTGGATTCCTAATTTTTCATTGCTAGCGAAACCATTGGTGGCTCTTACGTGCAAGGATGTTTCGACTCCTTTACCATGGACGGAAGAATGTCAGAAAAGTTTTTCTGAATTACGTGATTCATTGTGTTCGGCTCCTGTGTTAGGTACCCCTGATTACAGTAAACCGTTCACGTTATATGTTCACGAGAGGGAAGGTTGTGCTTTAAGCGTCTTAACGCAACCTTTTGGTGGTAAGCAACGTCCATGTGCATATTTTTCCTCGACCTTAGACCCAGTAGCTAGAGCATTGCCGAGTTGTTTGAGAGCAACTGCGGCAGCTGCGGTCTCCATCCGACAATCAGCAGGATTGGTCATGGATAATATGCTTACGGTGATGGTTCCGCATGCAGTCGATACTCTTTTGAACCGTACGAAAACTCAGCACTTGACGAGTGCGAGGTTATCTGGGTACGAATTGACGCTCTTGGCAAGCCACATTCAGATAAAACGTTGTAATGTCCTAAATCCGGCAACTTTGTTACCAATTAGTGCAGAGTCAGATGCAGTAACAGAACATGACTGTTACTTGCGGACAGAGGAGGAAACAAAAGGTCGTGTGGACCTTAAAAACACCCCATTGGAAGACCCGGATGGCATCCTGTATGTGGATGGGTCATGTTTTAAATTGCCGAATGGTGATGTGACTACTGCTTATGCTGTGGTGACATTGAATACTGTTGTTGAGACTGCGAGATTGAATCAGAATTCTGCCCAAGCTGCAGAGCTGATCGCTCTTACTAGAGCATGTGTATTAGCAAAAGGTAAACGTGTGAATGTGTACACCGATAGTCAGTATGCTTTCGGTGTAGCGCATAGTTTCGGACGATTATGGCGAGAACGTGGTTTCTTGACGTCACATGGCACGAAAATACAGCATGGCCAGCTTGTGAACGATCTTTTGGATGCATTGACTTTGCCTGCTCAAGTTGCAATTGTTAAATGTAGTGCGCATCGTAAAGTGACGGATGATGTTGGTCGTGGTAATGCGTTTGCAGATGAGATTGCTAAGGAGACTGCCCGGAACCTTAGCACTCGAATGTATGTGACGAATTCGGTTAGGTGGCCTACAGAATCAAGTATGTGTGAGAATACTATAGAGAGTGTGAAAGCAATTCAGAATGAGGCCACCGACACTGAAAAGATGAAGTGGAAAGAAAGTACGGGAAGGTTGGATGTGAATGGTTGCTGGATTGATTTGTCAGATCAGAAAAGATGGATGTTGCCTGATGCGTATGTACTGGCCGTTGTGCAAATGGCACATGGGTTAGCACATATTAGCGCGAAAGGTATTTGCAAGTTGTTGGCTGATGTGTGGAAGAATGATGGAATTACTAAGTGTGCTGAACGTTTGGTGAAGAATTGTATGGTGTGTATAATGTACAATCCTGGCAAAGGAACCCCAACTCCCCCTGGCAGTTTTGCTCCTCCTTTGTATCCCTTTGAGGTGATCCAATTGGACTTCATCCATATGGAGCGATGCAATAACCTGAAATACGTTTTGGTTGTGGTTTGCGCATTCTCCCGATGGATCGAGGCCTATCCCCTCAAAGACAATACTGCTTTGTCTACTGCGAAAATCCTACTGAAGGAATACTTTCCTCGGTATGGAATGCCTAGAGTCGTGTGGTCAGATAACGGAAGTGAGTTTGTTGGAAGTGTGATGAAGAGTGTGTGTAAGGGCCTTGGAATAAATCAGAAATTCCATAGCGCCAATCATCCCCAGTCAGCTGGATTGGTTGAAGGGTACAATGGCACCCTTAAACTAAAATTAGCGAAGATTCAAGCTACGACTGGACTTTCGTGGCCTGATGCTTTGCCTCTAGCATTACTGTCAACTAGGGCGACTGTACACTCCCGAATAGGGCTCAGTCCCTATGAAATAGTGTTCGGCCGTCCTGCGAATGTGTGGGGGGTTCCTAGGCCAGGAATATTCTCTGATCTTGAGTTTCCGATGTTGATTGATTACTTACATGACTTGACTGCTAAACTGAGGTTAATTCATCAACAGGTTTACGACGCCTTGCCGACGCAGACGGAGGGTCCAGGCCACCAGCTCCAGCCCGGAGATTGGGTGGTTACCCGAAATTTTTCACGAAAAAACAATCTGGACCCTCGCTTCACCGGACCTTACCAGGTGCTCCTGGCCACGAGGACTGCCGTTCGTCTTGAGGGGCGGAAAAATTGGGTACATGCTACCCATTGTAAGCGAGTCCCTATTCCTTTGTCGGCAGACCCGTGGGTAAGGAAAGGCATTGCGTCAACAGAAACAGAAACATTGCCGGCGTTTGTACCTTTTAGCGACGCACAGCTTGTTGGAGAACCCTCAGCGCAGCAGAAAGCCACTGTTGAACATTTGTCAGCAAGAGACTCAAGACCAGACCAACGAACTGATCAGCAGGACGCTGTCTCTTCGACAGATCCTTTGTTCGACGTGCAGACACGTCCCGGGAAACATCGATATTCTTTGCGATCTCACACTAAGGACAAATAAAAATTTGCTTGCTTTGCTGAAATTGATAACTGCAATATCCTCGTTTCCCATGATCAACTTTGAACATTCGTATCATTGAAAATTGTTTTGTATATATATATATATCAAGCTTCTTCCTTGTATCTTTTTCTTCCACAGCTGAGAAATATTGTGCTAATATATACATATTGTGTATTGAGGGCCGTAGGGCCGCGCGCGTACTTCCTTCTGGACAGTAGGTCTTGACACTAGGTTAAAGACCGTCGGTTCCTAGGAACTCCTGGGGATTGACTATTGCTGCACAGAACGAAGTGCGTCAAGAAACGTTGCGGACGGTCGTAGGGAAATGGCATTTTCGAAGCTGAATGATTTGGAAGGAGCTCAGGCATATAGAGTCAAGCTGCAGAAACTTAGTCGTACGAAATGTTTTGTATCCCAGTTGTTTGTTTTGTTTTTAACTGCTTCTGCATTTTTGGCGGGTGGGGTGTATTACACTATGTCTTACTTCTTACTTCCTACCCCTACTCCTACTCCTTACCCTAACATTACTTCTACTGCTTCTCCTCATTCCTTTCATATGTTACCAGAACACGAACAGGCTAGACGTGTAGAATTCCGCAACAATTCCTTTATCCAGCTCCTCCATCAGCATCAGTTAGTGGTTAACACTACTAATTGTTGGGTGTGTGGGTTGATGCCACATACTACGGGTAAGGGAATTCCATATCTGGTGTTACCGTATAGTTCCCAGGGGTCAGCTCGAGCATACCAAACAATGCTTCGAAGCGCACTAGGTTTCCACCCCTCTCCAGAACGTTCCCCCAAACCAGGTCCTACCTCGTATCAGTGGGTGGTATCGATGGCAATACAGGATTTAGAAGATGAGATCTATGATGCTTTTCTCATCCCTAAGGCAGAGGTACAAGCCTATAGGGCACCGAATAGAGGGGAATATAGTACGTTCACTAATGAAAAGCAGCTTAAAAGCTCGCCTCCAATATGGGTCGTACCCCACACTGGTAATCTTTGTCTTGTGGGTCGTGGCTCGCAAGCCTCACTTGGAGTAAGTGCTTGCACTGAAAGTTACGTTTTGCCAATGTCCCCGTCCCCTGTGTTTCTGGCTGCCAAGGGTACATACTTTATCTGTCATGATCGTGCATACACATGGTTGCCCGCAGACTTCATGGGCTCATGTTTTGTTGCAAATCTGTTGCCTCCGACGTTTACTGTAGATGCCGATTATCATAAGACTAGAGTTGTACGAGGCGTAATTAGCGAAGAGGATACTGCCGGTCAAGAGGCAGGAGACTTTTTCAAGGGTTTCCTCCCGTTTTGGGGACCTATGGTTAATAGTAGGAACCTGAGACATTTGACTCGAGTGGTAGAATCGACAGCTAACATTACTGCCAGTGCCCTTGGTAATATCACCACAGAACTTCAGGCGGAGAGACTTATGACATTACAAAACCGTATGGTTTTAGATGTTGTCTTAGCAGATCGCGGTGGGGTATGTAAAGTGATCCATTCGAGCTGTTGCATTTTCATTCCAGATAATGCTCCTACTGTCTATCAAGCCATCTCGAAGTTGCACAAGATCTCCGAATCCATACACGTGGATGTAGGGGATTGGACGCTACTTGGTTGGTTTTGGGGCCTGGTGTCGACTTGGGGTTGGAAGATTCTGACGATCATCGGGGTTGTGGTAGTGTTCCTGTTCACGTGTTGCCTTTGTGTGCAGTGTGGTCCTGCCTTATGTGGCCTCTGTGCTACAACGTGTATGAGACAACCATCTGTTACCAAGGGGACTCGGTTGGACAGAGCTATGCTACAGCGACATCTTGATGGTCTGATGAATATCGAGTATGATTCCGACTAGTGCTTGCCTACATGAGGGCAAAAGGAGCGTCTGAGGTTCCGTGACAATTGTAATTGGTGTTTTTAACTCGCACGAATATGGTCGAGTCTAGTATCTATGAACCGCAAATGACGAGTTTTGTAAGTGTGCGCAGTTTCGCTGTGCTAACTTAAACCGTTCGTTTGTTATGTGGGTTTGTCATCTGTACCCACGGGTTCCATCTTAGATACGGCATCCATTTTGTCTCTTGCCCTCAAGTAGCCAGCGAACGGACGCTGTCCGCTTCGCGACCCTGGGACTCCCAAGATATGGCGGAAGACGCATGTTCTTTGTAAGTGTCTTTATGACGAGGGGGATGCTACTGTAAGGCAGATGGCGCCGCTCGAGGCTCATCTTGCCGCACGGGCTTATTGTCTCAGTCGTGCATCTCATTAGGCACGTCCCTTTGATGCCTGTATCTCGTGCTTCTCGACACTCCCCTTTTACACCCTTTCCGATCTCCCTACTGTCTCCGTCTTCCTCTGCACCTGTCTTCGTTCCTATTTCGATCTACTTTACTGCTGATTGGAATTTGCTAATGGTGGGAAGATGGGTTTTTACAGTTGGGAACCGCCAAATGTTTCCGCACTTATGTTCCGGATCTTGTGTGTTTCAAAGTGATCTAAGCGACCCCTCTGAGAGCGACTTGTGGGAACCAGGTTGTAAACTATTGTGTATCATGTTATCCTATGGGTAAAAACTGTATAAAAGGAGCGATCCACAAATACAATTTGAAGCAGTCTCCCCGAACTACACTCGATGTACTTCCTGTGACTTCTGTGTTCCCTGCAGTAAATAAACCTTGACTCTTTGACGCCGAAGGAAGTGTCCCGTGTCTCTGTGACTTGTACGCCGGAGCAGGTTACCCACGAAGGTTTCAGGTGTTGTGCCCTGGCACCGCTGGGTCCAAAGAACCCAGTCCTTCAGTTGGAAGACTGCGATTGATGTTCACAGTCTAAGGGGGAGAGAGGTGGTCAGTTAGGTGTGGAGGCTCCGCGGTCAGGTGGCCGTAATGGTACAAGGCAGGAGGGATCCCCTGTAGTTCAAAATGCGGCTATCAACAGCACCATTAGGGCTTCATTGGTAGCCGCGAGTACGGTCAGTACGGTTGGCTGCACTGTACACCCCAAATCTCCTATCCGGGTGGTGGGTAGCTGCACGACCAAGGCGGGTATTGGTGGGGGGAGCAAGGGGGTCCATACCAAAGTATCCAAGGGCCGACGGGTAATAAACCTGTTATCTTGGAATGTAGCGGGGTTAAAAAGGAAGATGGGCATACCGGAATGGCATACATTCATCGAGAAGTTCGATGTTTGTCTGTTTCAGGAAACCTGGAGCCTGCTACCCATAAACAAACCGGGTTATACTACCTTTTTTTCCCCAGCAGTAAGCAGAGGGAAGGGCAGGCCGGCGGGAGGCCTCACGCTCTGGATAAAAATTGATTTGGATTGGGATGTGATCCACCACGATTCGGAGTGTAGTGATATACTACATCTCTCCTCTAGGGGTCATATTGAGGGATGTAGGCTTGAACTATTCAATGTGTATGCCCTAGGGGCACCAGGGGATACCATTTCAGCAACTATATTAAGTCTAGATTCAGCATTAGTCAACTGTCCTCCTGCAGCTAAAATTATTGTGGGGGGGATTTCAATTGTACGTTTGAACCTCTCCTCGGAGATGACCCCCTAGGTATCGAAGAAGAAGATTCTAAATGGTCCATCCCAACCTTGTCTTTACCCCCCATTAGAAAATGGTCTGCTAGTGCAATTCAAATTAATGTGCTTACCAGAGATCACAAACTAAGAGCTCTTAACGGTAGGACTATGTCCGACCGGGCCGGTGCATTGACCTTTAATAGGCTCATAGGGCTGTCCAGAATCGATTACATCCTAATGGATGTTAGCATGTGGACTGACTTAATTGATATGGAGGTGATACCTACTCAGGATAGTGACCATAACCCGTTGTGCAGCAAGTTTAAGTGGGGTAACTTTAAAGATAGGAGGGTGAGTGCCCCTACGAAGCTAACTAAAGAGATTATCCCATATAACAATAATCGTAGACTGAAATGGGATAAGGCAAACTTGAAGGAGGACCATCTAGGGACCATTAAATCCCTTGTGGTGGGCCTGTATTTGGATCTGGAGGTTTGGGATCGGGAAAACGGGAGTAGCCAGAACCCTCCCACTACCCTAGATACAGTCTATAAAGCCACAATTGAGCAAGTAAGTCACTTTTTTATCTACAAAGGGAAAAGCCGTAGAAAGAACCTCACACCCCCCATTTCAAGCAACCCTTGGTATTCGGTCCAGTGCAAGGGTAAAAGGAAAAACCTGACAGAAGCCCTACTTTCAAGGGATACTTTACTAGTTAGAGCGGCTAGAAAGGATTATTTGAAAGTATTAGCGCTGGCTAAACGCGAATGGGAGGAACAGCATTGGCAGGACCTAACAGATGCTGTGAGCATGAGGAACCCGAATCTTTTTTGGGACTTAATCAATAGAGCTAGACAAGGGAGATCGCAACCACTAGCTGCTCATATAACTAGCCAGCAATGGTTTAATCACTTCTCAGCTTTATATGGCGGAACTGAGGACATAAATAGCCTCGAGGTAGCCAGCTGTGGGGGTGGGGAACCTACAGGGGAGGACGAGCTTCCATTTACGGCCTCTGAAGTAGCAAGAAGGCGGCCGGTCCGGACAGAATCCCTGGGGACCTCTTGATTGCGGAACCTTTGGCCTGGGCCAACCTAATTGCCACAATAATGAATTTGGTTGTAAGGGGCCACCCTGTACCTCATTCTTGGAAGGGGGCTGAGGTGGTAACTGTGTTTAAGAAGGGGGCAAGAGATGACCCTGCCAATTACAGACCTATCAGTTTGATAGATGTAATCCAGAAAGTGGTTGGCAGGGTCATTATCTCAAGGGTTGGCGACTGGATGGAGGAGGCTAGCATCCTCTCCCACTTCCAAGCTGGATTCCGCCGGAAGGTAGGCACGATGGACCAGGTCTTTCGCTTTTCTGTTATCTATTGGAAGACAGTTACCATCAAAAAGGGCAGTTTATATATGGCCTTCATAGATCTTAAAACAGCTTTTGACCTGGTCCCTCAGGCTAAACTGTGGGAGATTTTAGGAGGGGTGGGCTTCCCCGGTAGACTCTTGAGTTTAATTGTAAAGCTCCACGAGGGGAACTACGCGAGGATCAGATGGGGCACCCAGGGACAGTTAACTGATAGGGTCCCTGTGAGGAGTGGGTACGCCAGGGCTGTGTTATGGCTCCGACTCTTTTCTCCTTGTTTGTGAATGGAGTGGTGGATCATCTGAGAGGGGAGGAGTCGGATGCCCCATCCCTGGCGGGGGAAAGAATCCCCACTCTACTCTTCGCCGACGACACTATATTGATCTCCAAATCCCCAGTGGGTCTGCAAAAACTTCTGAATCGATTCAGCTCCTTCTGCATAAATAGAGGCTTAACCATCAACACCTCGAAAACCAAGCTGATGGCCTTCTCACCCTCCAAAAGATTTAAAAACAACTTTTCACTTAATGGGGTCCCCCTGGAGATGGTCAATTCATTCGACTATTTAGGGGTGCGGATAAATAGTCGAATGAATTGGAAGGACCATCTGGCTAAAATGTTACTTGGTCATAAAAGAGCATCTGGGGTGACTCTGAGGGAGTTTCGAGAGTCAACAAGTAAACCTGTGTCCCCGGCCATGGCCATTTATGAGGGTCAGATACTCCCGGCTGCATTATATGGCTCTGAGCTTTGGGGGTTCGAAAACGTTTCGGAACTTTCCTTAGCGGAAAATAAGTTTTTGAGGGAGGTGGTGGCTCTCCCCGCCTCTACCCCGCTGATCCCCTTGCGACTAGACTTGGGTAGACGATCCCTTAAGGACCTAGTGAGGCTGCGCCCATTGCTCTTCTGGGTCCGCTTAAGAAGGACTAAGGAGCTTGTTAAATATGCTGAAGGGTTGGATGACCTATTATTGCTCGATACTGGCAAAAAGATTGGATGGCTGAACAATGTGAGACACCTGGTTTTCCAACTGGGACTGAGAGATGCATGGGAGACACAAATGCCGCCGCCCAAACTAGTGATCAAGAAGCTATACTGGGATTGGGTACAGGGCGAGGCAATACGCGGTATGGTTGGGGGTTCACTCACCGATCGGTTTTTAGAGTTCAAATGGGCTAGAAAGCTGGAACCCTTTGTTGATCTGATAACCAAACCTCTAGACAGAGCGTTATATTTAAAACAAAGGTACGGGACCCTCCCGGTGCATGAATTCACCGCGAGGTGGTCCAACTCTGGTGTCCCTTCGCGTTCATGCCCTGGTTGCGCAGCCCCTAAGGAGTCTGTGGCCCACCTATTCTTTGCCTGCCCCGCCTACAAAGTGGCTCGGAAGATCTGGCTGAAACCTGTATGCAGGGAGTTGGGGTTGAGGTGTCACAGTCTGGCCCTACGTGTACTCTCTACTGACTCAACATCCACTGCCATGATATGCGGGGTGGCAAAATTTTTGAGTAGTGCATGGCTGACGCGCTCAAGGATATTGAAGCTGCATTCTAGGCTACCAATTGCTTGACTGTATGTAATTGATGGCTCTCCTACTTATCTTAGTGAACTGTTCAGGATGCTTCGTCCTAGGTCTATATTAATTATACTGTCATATTTTATCACTGTTTTTAGGGGGAAAATGTACTTTTATTGTGTATATGTACTCTTTTATGGTGAACAATTTTTACCGAATAAAGATATTCAACACATATACGTAAAAATAGTGCTAATACCTGCCTCCTCAGCCATTCCTTTAGGTTTGAGGACCTGGAATAATCTGAACTATGGCATTTACATACAAGAGAGATGGTTAGTAGTTGTTTTGGCAGCGATGACAAGGGCGGTGTAAGCTGCAGTGGCCTCCTGGTCAGAGCCTTGGCACTTAACAGTTTACAAATTAAGCACTGGAAGTAAGTAATGCCAAGACTCAAGTAAAGATGTAGGGAAAGGAAGGAAGATGGGAGTAATGTTATCAAAGAATGGAGAAAGCAAGGGGTAGTGAAAGAGAACCAAAGGAAGGACAGGAATACCAAAAGGAAGGAGAGAAGGAAAGGATGACAAGGAAAAGAAGACAGGCAGGTAGGAAGTAGATCAAGGAATGAAAGGAGGCAGGAATGAAGCAAGAATGTAAAGGATGAAAGGGAGGAAGGGAAAGAAGGTAACAAGGGAGTATGGAATCAAGGGTGAGTGGAAACACTGACTGAGGAAGTCATGGAAAAAGGACAGATGAAAGAATGGATAAAGAAATGACAGGAGAATCAGGGTGGAGTAAATGAAAGGAGGAGAATGGAAGGAAGGTGAGAAGGAAGAAACAAGTGATGGATGAAAGAATAGGAGGAAGGGAGAGTGACATGGAGAGAAGTATGGAAGAGAGCGTGTTGTGAAAAGAAGGAAGGGAAAATTAAAAGATGGGAGTGAGAGAGAGCAGGGATAGGATGGAAGGACCGGGAAAGCACTGACTAGAGAGGGGTATGATTGAAATCAAGGTGGGTGTATAGCTAAAGACTGCCTAGCGAAGGTTATGATCGAAAGCAAAGTGGCAGAGGACAGAAGAGATTAAAGAAAAGGAAGAATTCGCTAACCTCTAAGAAACTCTTTAGACAGTGAAGACAGGCAAGATGTGGTAACTGAGCAAGAAATGAGAAAAGTGGTTTATGGGAATGTCAAGTCAGGTACAGAAGAGATGGGCAATCTACTGACATGCCTAAACACAAGAGATATGGGGGCTGAGCACATTAGTGTGTCAGAGACCCACAGTTTCTGCGGTACTTACCTGCTATACTGGAGCTTCTCCTAAAACCCTCTTCCATTGGTTACAAACCATGCTTTCTTCTCACAGGTCTGTTCCAGGTCCAGGATCCTTACCTCTCTCCCATGGTGGATGCACGTCAATGTGTTCTTCTTCTCAGTATTCGTACAGGAAGTGATGTAGAGGTTCTACTATGACCCAACTCTAGCTGGGGCTTCCTATGGCTTTCTTTTAGTGCATCTCAATCCACGATGGTGATACAGAGGGATATTGGGATAGCTGCAAACCTTTTGGGGTTCTTTCATTGCATTTGCTTTTTTTTTGCTCCAGCCCTTCCTGCTTGGTTCTGATTTCCGTTAAGTCCTTGATATCCTGCTGCTGTCTCCAAATCTTCTTAGTTCCTGCTCCTCATGGCCATCTTCAGCTCCACTCCTTATGGAAGGTTGTTTGCTCTTATGGCTATTTGTTCTTGGGGCTCATTCTGGAAGGCCCCAGTTGTGCATTGAGGTTGTTTCTCTGGATGGCACCTTGGCGATTGGAAAGAGTCGAAAAAGAAACGTGTGTGGAAGGGTCTGAGGGATGGTGTTTATAGACCAACTCTACTCAATATCCCCAATACAGAACTTGCAACAAAACAAGAGAAGGTAAGTCTATTGTTATGACAAGAAAACCTGATCAGCTCCAAGGAGACCGTCCACCAAATGCAAATAACCTGCCCAATACTCGGCTAAAGAGAAGTCTCCATCAGCCCACCTATTTGGCAGAACTTCGTCATGTGGAAGACTATGAGAGAAAGGTCAAGTATAACACAAGGCTAACGTGGGTAGTTACCCGGCCGAATACTCTCACTGTTCTCAGCCAAAGTAGTTGTTCAAGGTGAGATACAACTGATGGAGTGCAGTGCTCGTGAAATACAAGTGCAATTAAAAATGACTATGGGGACAAAAATTAAGGTTTATTAGGTATTGTCCGCATGTCATGGGATAAAAAGGATCGCCTGATAGTATGTAACAAATTTACTATCTCCCGGCGAGTAGTGAGGTCGACATGTTTCAGCCGTACAGCAACCTTGCCCGGCTTTCTTCAGGACCTAATGATCATTACAATTGCTACTGCAAGGAAAGCAATCAATGTAGAAATATATATAAAGTGATTTGCACAAAAAAGAAGAAAATAAATCTGTGGTTTGTTACCACCCTCTCCGATATGGTTCTCATATATATGCAGGTGAGACCATTTTCTCCATTCCTGAAACACAAAACCTTTGTGAGTGCAAGGGTCAAGCTAACTCTGGTGGAAAGAAAAACTAGGAGCTTACAGGTTCAATAGTCAAAAGAAGTCGATTTAAAATTATAATCGACCAGGCCAGTTCATTATTGTAACTTTCTTAAGGCATTTATGGAAAGGGGCGACCATTCGGTCCCCCCGAACGTATGGCGGAGTACCACGAGCCCCCCGGGAAGCCATTTTTGGGCGGGAGGCGAGCCTCGGCTGGTATGCCCGAAGCGGCGTAGCCGGGGCGCGCTTTTTCCCGCCCTAGAGTGGGCTGGCCTAGACACTGACGCGGCCGGCCACGCCCTAAGGGGCAGGCGGGGGCGGGTTTACGCCCGCCCTGAAGACGGATAAAAGGAGCAACAAGACAAGAACGCATCCTCTTGTTCCTGTGCTCTGAAGCTGCACCCCCTCGCTGCACGTGAGCTCGAGACAGAACGAAGAGCCAATTTTGAGCGTGTTAATCTTTCTTGTTTGTTTTACAGATACTCTGTTGGAGAATGCCTAAGAAAGTTGGAAAGCGAATGACTACCGACCAGATGCTGCGTGTTCTTATGAAAGAGGTGACCGACCTAAAGAAGCGAATGGCGGATAAAGACGGGGAAGGGGGACCGAAACGTCCTTTGGCAGGAACAGCTCCGGGAGGAAAAGGCAAGAGGCCCAGAAGGGGAGCAGCTGGGGGAGACGTCCCGGTTCCCTGTACCCCACTCGAAGGGCCGACTCCGGTGCCGGCAGAGGGGAATCCGATTCCCGTGGTGGTCACCCCCGTGTCCGGGGAGGATATGCCGCCCGAGCTGGCGGCACAATTAGCAGCGTGGTTGGGTAAGAATAGCGAGGGCGCCACGGCTGACGAAGCACGGGTGTTGATGAAGCAGCTGCGCGAAACGAGGGAGGCGGCGAAGGCAGCATCGCCAGTTATCGCGCCGGCTGCGGCAGTAGAAAAACCACCTGGGACAGGCTCAGCCGCAGATACAGCTTCTGGTTCAGGTAAGCGGCCATTGCCGATTGCGAGGGATGAGTCTGCACCTTCACGAAGGGAAAAGTTGGGTCAACATGTCCCTATGGCTATTAAAGAAAAGATATGGGCAGATGAGTATGTAAACATCTTCTCGTTGCTTACCGATCATTATGAGATGGAGCATGTTAAGAGCCAAAAGGAACTCATGCACCCGAGTGTTTGGCGCGCAAAGATGGCCGCCTTTAAGGTAAATGAAAACATTGGCAATTGGAGCAAAGCGTGGGGGATTTTTACATCCATCCTGGGTGAACGTAGGCCCGAGTTACTGTCCGAATTGCCGATTTATCAGTCACGGATCATGGGGTATTCTGTATCATATGGGGGCAATCAGTGGTTCTGTTACGATAATATTTTCAGAAAAGCGAAAGAACATGATAAAAACTTAACTTGGGATTGTTACGATTCTGTGTCATGGTCAAAAATGGAGGATACTGGTATGTTGAATTTGCCATTGGTAGGGAGTAGTGTGGGCGAATCCTCCCGCCAATATGCTGGGGCGCCTTTTCGATCAGGTACGAGTAATGACTACCACTCGAGGCCGAACGGCACCACAGGTAAAAGGGGGATTTGTTGGAACTTTAACAAGGGTAAATGTACGAGGCCCCAGGGGTCATGCAAATTTAGGCACGAATGTGGTGGGTGTGGGCAATCATCCCATCCTGAGTCCATGTGCAGAGCCAAAAGGGGTGATAACGGGGGTAGAGGAGGCGCCAAACAGGTCTGAAATAGTCCGAGGGGCGCCTTTACCTACTCCGATTGATACCATGGCAATGATTCCTTGGCTCAGCGAATACCCGGATCACGCTTCCGCTGGGATGTTGCGGAACGGGTTTTGATATGGTTTCCGCATCCCAGTGGGGGAGTTTCAGGGTGTAGCGAAATGTAAAAACCAAATATCAGTCTTGCAACATACGACCGTGGTACAGGAGAAGATTCGGAAGGAGGTGGCTCGAGGTCGAGTCGCCGGTCCATTTAATGTGCCACCGGTTGTTAACTTTGTTTGTTCCCCCTTAGGGGTGGTGCCCAAGAAGGACCCGGGTGAGTTTCGGCTGATACATAATTTGTCAGCCCCACGTGGTCTTTCCGTAAACGATGCGATAGACCCGGAAGTGTGTTCGGTGCGGTACGCATCTTTCGATGAGGCCGTAGCCATATTGAATCGCCTAGGGCCCGGTGCGCTGATGGCAAAATCTGATATCGAGTCAGCGTTCCGGTTGCTCCCGGTACATCCAGACGATCAGCGTCTTCTTGGTTTCATGTTTCAGGGTCACTATTACATGGATAGATGTATGCCAATGGGGTGCTCTATATCTTGTGCCTATTTTGAGAAATTCAGTTGTTTCCTGCAATGGGTCTTCACAAGGAAGACGGGGTTTCAACAGGTTATGCATTATCTCGATGACTTTTTGTTTCTGGGGGCAGCCGGGGATCCGGAATGTGGTCAGGCTTTGAATGACTTTTGTGTCTTGATGAATCATTTTGGTGTGCCATTGGCACCAGGTAAGACTGTGGGTCCTTCGACTTGCCTCGAGTTTCTAGGGATCGAGCTCGACTCAGAGGAAGGTTGTTTTCGTTTACCGGGAGACAAAGTGCTAAGGTTCAGGGCATCCCTGGAAACGTGTATTAGTGAGTCCAAGGTTAAGCTACATCAATTACAACAATTGGTGGGGCAGTTGAATTTTGCCCTAAGAGTAATGCCAATGGCCCGCCCCTTTTCCCGCTCGATCGCTCAGGCCATGGTCGGCCTGAAGGAGGGTCATCATCGCACGAGGCTCTCGGCAGAGGTTCGTCAGGACATGCGCATTTGGTTGGCATTCCTGGCGGATTTCAATGGTCGAGTTGTCTGGAACAAACCGGCGGTGTCCTCCGAGGAGCTGGGGCTGTGGACAGATTCGGCAGGGAGCATTGGTTTTGGTGCCATATTTGGCACACAATGGTCGGCTCAAAAATGGTCGTCATGGTGGCATGAGGGTGGGCTGACGAGTAACATTGCTTTTCTTGAACTGTTCCCCATTCTGGTGGCCCTGAAGACTTGGCCCGAGGGGTTCAGAGATCACTCTGTGGTGTTCTGGTCCGATAATATGACCGTGGTTGAGTGTATCAATAGCCAGGCGGCACGATGCAAATGGATTCTGAGACTGCTCAAAGAAATTGTTTTGTTGTGTATGCAATTGAATGTGCTATTTAAGGCAAGACATGTGCCAGGGGTGATGAACCAAGCGGCTGATGCCCTTTCTCGTTTCCGTATGCAGGCCTTCTGGGGTTTTCTGCCCACAGCGGACCCGGTGGTGGCACCCTTTCCCGAAGCTCTCTGGTCTCTCGGTGCCGCGAACTACGAAACCTCGTGGGAGAGAGTTTAGCACCCAGGACGAGGAAGGCATATGAAGGGGCGTTCCGTTCCTATTTGTCCTTTTTGGGGGCTGCTAGAGGGGAGCTTTGGGGCCAGGAGGAGTGGGTAGTAGAATTCCTGCTGTCTCTACATCGGGCAGGCAAATCAGTGGCTACGGCCCAGAGGCATCGGGCAGCCATCTCCTTTGTGGCAAAGGCTTATGGGATCCAGGACCCGACAGCGTCTTTCGTTGTACAAAAAGCGCTACGTGGGTGGCAACGCCTTGAGGGCCGCAGAGTAGATGAAAGGCGCCCGATAGGTCTGGATAGGCTGGCCCTGTTATTATCGGTACTCCCTTCAACGTGTTCATCCCAGTTTGAGACGGTGTTATTTCGAGCCGCTTTTGCGCTGGCATTCCATGGGGCTATGCGGGTAAGCGAACTAGTGGCGAGGAACAAGCGGGATGTGATGGGGGGACTGTGCCGAGAGCACGTTCAGGTCAGTGGGGAGACAATGACTGTCTCGTTTGTCAGGTCCAAGACCGATCAGGGTGCGATGGGGGACTGCATAATCATACAAAGGATTTCCGGGTCCTCCATGTGCCCGGTAAGTTGCGTAGAGGAATATTTAGCGCAAAGGGTGGCATCATGGGGGGGGACCTTGTTGAGACACGCTGACGCCACCCCACTGACGAGGTTTCAGTTTCAGCGGGTGCTTGCGATGTCGATGTCCGCTGCGGGCTTGAACCCCGGCGAGTTTGGGACCCATTCCTTTCGGATAGGGGCTGCTACAGAGGCTACAGCCAGGGGTCTGAATATCGAACAAGTTAAGCGTGTGGGGCGTTGGTCCTCCAACTGTTATAAAAGGTATGTGCGGTTGCACATGTTGTGAAGCTGTAATGATGTACTCACGCTTCTTGTTTTTGTTTGGTTTTCAGTTGCGCAAGCCTACGAGGCGGGGCGGACTATGCAGTCGACCCAACACCGGGCCAGCGGTCAAACATCACCGGCTGTGAAAAAGGAGGTGTGGGTCGTGGGCCACTCATACGTGAGGCGTGCCGCGGACGTATTCAAAGCAGGTGACATGATTCACGTGGCTGGGGAATACGGGTACAGTGTGTCCTTCTACGGAAAGTGCGGGCTCTGTATTGACCAGTTTCAATCATTTTTCGAGGGTTTGTTAGGGCGGACGAGGTCACCGCCGGCTATAGTCATAGTACATCTTGGGGGAAATGATTTGGTGACCGCTGGTAGACGACTTCTTCTTGAGGCGATGCTTTCCACTGTAAGTTGGTTAGCGAGAAGAGTTCCAGGGTGCACGATTGCATGGTCCCATATGATCCCACGAAAAGTGTGGCGGGGGGCTCTTTCAGTTTCTGCTCTGAATCATTCAGTAAGGAAGATTAATAATAAAGTGAGTAGATTGTTCCGTTCAAGTACACTGCATTCTATTTCGCATGGTTGTATTAAAGGGGACAGTATGTATTTGGGGGATGGTGTTCACTTGTCCCGGGTGGGGAACGAGTTACTCATAGGAGACCTGATAGCTTGGCTGAGGACTTTAAGACATGACCTTTAGGTAGGAGTGTGTGGGGGGTCCGGATAGCCGGTCAACTATCCGGCCTGTGGCGGTAAGGTCATGATCGGTGAGCACTAATTGGAAGATCCCTATGAGTGGGCGTCACCCATTACGGATGGGAGCGCTCGAGGGAGGTGGCCATTGGCCCCTCAACGGGTAGGCGGTCCCGTCTAAGGATGGGCCGCCGAAAGGAAAGGAAAAGCGGTCAAGGCCCCTTCCTGGGTAGGAGGGGTTACAGCCCCCTCCTGGGGAATTTCCCGGGCCCAGGATATCTGCGACGGCAGATGTGGTAAGTTGTGTGGGGTTTGGGAGGGGGTCTACGCTACCTTCTAGATACCTCACACGAGTCCTCGGACGACCTTTAAGTGGCGTCGAGTTTATTGGGGCCCCCGTCAAGTCAAGGGAAATTGGTAGTTGCACTTGAGGTACACCTCTGTGCGGTCGCCCCTCACAAGTGAGGGGGATGTTTCTGGTTTAGGGATCTTGACACCGGTTACGACCTTGCCGTTGGCCCTTAAACGTTAGGATGTACAATTTCAAAATTTCAAGTTAATGTTTGGTAGGATGTTAGTTCGGCTAGGAGAACCTTTGTATTAGAGAATATGTTAAGGTTAGCCAAACATCGCAATGTGGTAATGAAATTGTACATAATATGAAACTGTTATTTTAATGTTTTAATTTTGTTTCATATTTTAATAAATACGGCCGGGAGGGTCACTCCCTCCCGTCTTCCAAAAGTTCAGAACTGTTTCCGGTTTCCCATCCTTGGGGAGTGTGTTGAGAGGGGGTGGCGGGTATCTCAGCCATTTATATATTTTAACAATGTGTTGGTACTCACCCAGCTTTCTGTGGGAGTGTGCCTCACCTCAACCGGCGACTGCTCGGTGATGGAGGCCCCGCTCTAATCGTGAGTAAAACAAAAAAGTTTGCCTTAAGACAGACTTAAGACAGACTTAAGTTAGGATTTTGTCTTAAGTCTGTCTTAAGTCTATCTTAAGACAGACTTAAGACAAAATCCGAACTTCTGTGAATACCAAAAGTAGTAAGTTTAGGATTTTGTCTTAAGTTAGTTCTGTGAATCGGGCCCAAAGAGACCAGAACTGCTGTTGCCAGATGGTATTCCCACTTATGCACTGTGCAATAACAAATTGTATCAGGAGAAAATTAAGTGGCAAAAGAGAAGTAGATTTACTGGAGGCAAGGTTGCACCAAGTCAGCGCGGAATCAGGCACTGCGGAGATACCACCCTGCCTGAGTCACAAACTCTACACACAACAAAATACTCAGGTCTAAAAAAAAGCGATTACTTGAAAGCTAGGATGTCAGTGGTGTATTGCTTCAATAGGATGAAATCCCTCACCCCCCAGAGATGCCATGGTTCATTATAGGGATTCTCCTCACACCGTCACAGCAGGTCACGGCATGGGCTACAACTCCCACTCTAAGTGGGCCTGGCGACATATGCATTTGGTATCATAAATAATATCTGCTTCATCAGAGATATGTAGAACAGGAAGCCAGTTTAGCATCGATTTTAGGACAGTATAATCCCTCACATCTTAATCCTCACTTCTCATTCCTAACTCTTGAAACCCCATCCCTCTATCATTGTCCCTCACTCACTAACACTCATCTCCAAACTCTCATTTTTCAGTCTTCATCACTTTCATCTCACCCCTCAGTGGGCATTCCTCATATCCTAGCACTCATTCATCACTCATCGATTCGCAAACCTCATTCCCATCTCTTGGTCCTTGTCTTCCATTTCTCCTCAGTGCCTTCTAATCCCTCCCTCCTGATCTCTCGCGCCCCATCCCTTATGCCACGTCTCACTCACTTTGTCCCTCTCTCCAGATCACTTTTCACTCCTCATTCTCACCAATTCTTCTTCACTCCTCATCTTCCCATGTTCACTCCTTCCCTCCCTCCACGGGCTTGCTTGTCACTCCTCGTCCCTCGTCCCTCAATCCTCATTTCTCACCCTTCAACCCACATTTTCTCTCTTCATCCATGACTGTGCACTTCTTCTTTTTATCCCTCACTCCTCACCCCTCCCTTACCAAGGCTGGGTCAAATAGACAGAACATGAAGGGCCATATGTATCATCATCTTGATTTGCGATTCTGAAATAGCTATTTTTAAGAAATCGCTGTTTCAGAATCGCAAATTGGGATGTATGTACAAATTCGCATTTTTTTAACGAATTCTTAGTATTCCTTAATTGCGATTAGCAAATTGTGAATCGCAATTAAGGAATACTTTCCCATTCATTTCTATGGGCCAGGAGGCCCGTAGGAATGAATGGGAAGTTATTCTCAATTTGCGATTCGCAATTTGAGAATTGCAAATTGAGAATAATTTAAAGGGTGCAGGGGTGTCCAAAGGACACCCTGTTGCACCCCTGAAATGAGCATGGGTGCACATGTGGGGCACATACATGCCCTAAGGGCATGTATGTGCGTCACATGGCACTTTGAAAAATGCAAAAATTAGCATTTTTCAAGGAATTCGCAACTTACCACCAACTTGAAGTTGGTGGTAATTTGCGATTCACTTAAGGACAATTTGCATTTTTTTTTGCTTCATACATTGCAGTTAAGGAATCGCAATATGTGCGATTCCTTAAATGCAATTGCAAAATAAGGAACCGCAAATTTTGCAATTCCTTGTTTTGCACCAGATTTTCCATAATACATACCATTTAGCAAATTTGCATTCGCAAACACCGAAAATCGCAGAATTTCGGCATTTGCGAATTTGCTTGATACATATGGCCCGAAGTCCTTACATACATTATCTTTTTTTTTTTGGGCACCACTATACTTCAACGATCACTCCTCATTCCTCACTCCTCACCCTTCACTTTCACTCCTCATTCCTCACTCCTCGCCCTTCACTTTCACTTCTCATCCCTCACATGTCACTCCTCATCTCGCACTCCTCATCATCATGTTTTCTCTTCGTCCACCACTGCACACTTTTCATCTTTTTAACCCTCATCCCTCACTCCTCACCCCTCACTTCCAAAGAGTGAGTCAAGTAGATAAATCATGACGTCCTTACATATATTATAGTGCCTTTCTAGGGCACCCCCATTCTTCATCCCTCACTCATTAACCTTCACTTTCGCTTCTCAACCCTCTTGTGTCACTCCTCATCCCTCAATCCTCACCCCTCATTTCTCACTCCTCAACCTTCACTCCTCATCCATCATCCCTCACACCTCACCCTTCACTTTCACTTCTCATCCCTCATGTGTCACTCCTCATCCCTCACTCCTCATCCTTCATTTTGACTCCTCATCCCTCACTCCTCATCCCTCACTCTTCATCCTTCACTCTTCAGCCTTCACTTTTAACACTGACATGTATACTATAGTGAGGCAAGTGAAAGGTCTGTATTGTGTTATTTGTTAGTTTTAATACTTTCACCGTAAGCATTCAGAAAGCAGATGCATTGTGTTCGAAGTCTGTACAGTAACCAGAAGAGGGCGCCAGACTCACAGGAGAGAGGCAAGCAGGCTTTGAGCATGGGTTATTTGCATACCAGTCATTTTCATTATAAAACACATTATTTATATCCTTCCATGAATACGAATGCGAGAATGAGAACTAAAGAAGTGCATATTATATAACGTAAGATAACATATTTAATGAACAGGCACATGTGTAACACACCGATTGGCAATGGAGGTACACAGCAACAGAACAAGCACAGACAAAACAAGCACAATGAAACATTGACACAAACTGCCAAGCAAGCACTTACAGATAAACAAACTGACACACACACATATACACAAAGACAAAGTGACATGCAGAGACCGGCACACCCTCACGTTGACACACACACTGACAATGACCATTGTAGTGTAGCAGGCACAAATAATGAAACCTCAAACGTGCTAAAATGACACAAACACGAAACCACAAACCTTGGGCCTCATTTATGAAAAGTGACGCATCGCTCCGTGAAAACAGCGATGCGTTACTTTTCATTGCGCCCTCCTTGCGACACCAATAATGCGTCATATTTACAGTATGACGCATCATTGCGCAAGGAGTTACAGATACGTCAGTATTTCTGATGTATCTGTATGGCGCAAAAGTGACGCATTGCTGGAGTGTGTCAAAAAAGTGACGCAACTCCAGCAATGCGTCCTTTCACATGGGGCAAGCCCCATGTGAAAGGGCCTACGTCAGTCTTACGCCTGCTGTGAGGCAGGCGTAACATATTGACGCATTTGCATCCTAGAAGTGGCGCAGTGAAATCTTATAGATTTCACTGCGTCACTTCTACGACCCTTTCTTGCGTCAAAACGCCCCCCCTTGCATATATTATACCTGGCGCAGGTATAATGTGGCGCAGTGGTTAACAAAGTGACACATCTACCTAGATGCGTTACTTTGTAAATATGGAGCAACAAGGCGCATTTTTTTACGCCACTGGTGCGTCACAAAAAGTGATGCACAGCCTCATAAATGAGGCCCCTTATACTTAACTGCCGACTGCAGTAGTGTATGAAGTTAGTGTTTTAGAAGCTTCGCCAATTTGGGGATTTTTACGTAATTGAAAAACAGAAAGCAAGAGAAAAGAAATTCTCTAGAAAGGAGGCTTTGCAGTGAGTGAACCCAATAAAGCTTAAATCTTGCAGGGCAATTTTCCTTCAAATGATTTTGCTGGAAAATGTTTCAGGCGAAGTTGTGCCTCTTAGCTAAGCTTGGGCGGAGTACACAGAGTTCTGCTGCGCGGAACTCCGTAAAGTGCAAAAAAAACTCTGCTGCGCTATGTGGCGCTCGGCAAGCGGCACAGTGTGTTGGAAAAAGGCTGTTCGCAATGATTTTCTATGCCACATGCTTGTCTTCACTGAACAGCAATCATCACGAACGGCACCATGCACAGCGCAAGTGGGCGCTGCTTCCTCTCTGCCGCTCGAGTAGATTTTTGATCAAGCGGCACCTTTCTCAACGCGAACAGATAGTTTAGAAATCTGACCGCCTGCATTAAGAAATCTTGCTTGGAGTTTGATTTTCAACACTCGCCCCTGCCAACTTGATGCTGACTTTCGCAATTGAGGAAAAACCTTGCCAGGAGATGGATTTTCCTCACTTGTGCTCGCCAACTTGAAGTTGACAAATGCGAGCGAGGAAAAAAACTCCGCTCCGCGTAGTTTTCAGAACTCTGCGAGCTCCGTGTAATGCAGAGTGTAGGAATCACCACAAACTCCCTGAGCGGAGCGGAGTTCACCGCCCAGACTCACTCTTAGCACAGTTATGCGAAGATGAAACTACTTTAAGTTGCCATTTTAAAAGTCTCCCTGCAAAACTATAGGAGAGTCATATATTCTAAGATGGAGGAGGTGATGATGAATGGATCTGGTGGGATGTGTAAGGGAAAGTCTCCACCTGCGTATTCGACATGGGAACTTAGGATACAATATGGCTTTAATCCATTTATTTAGCTAAAGGGATTTTAAGTCTGCGTATTATTGTAAATTTGCGATATTGCCTTTGGTGCATCTAATGATTATAAATAACGGTGTGTGGTGATGCTTCCTCAATATGCCTGTGATTTAAATGTTTGCATTTGACCAGTCTGAGTCGATTTAGTATGATCTCTCTGTATGATGAATAAATACACAAGCACCAACAACCGCTGGATAGAGAGCCTACAAATTGCAATACAAAAAATTAAGAGTGGGCAGTATCTCCAAAACCAAGGGGCATATTACCAAGCAATAGCGATAATTATCGCTATTGCTTGGTTAGAGACAAAAATTTACCGCTGAGCTGCGGCGATTTTTACCGCAAATAAACCTTGGTATTACCAAGGTTTATCGCAAATGCGATAAAAATCGCCGCAATGCATGAATATCGCTGAAAAGTCAGTGATATTCATGCATTACCGAGCTAATGCTCTTAGCCATGTTATCCACCTCCCATTGGATAACATGGCTAAGAACTGCTCAGGGCAGGTGTTAGCTTTTGGAGATATTCGCGCTAAGCGCGAATATCTTCAAAAGTTGGTAATAGGAGATAGCGATGTTAGCGACTGTTTTCAGTCACTAACATCTTGGCACGCCCACTTTGCATGTCATTAGTGATAAATATCACTGAAATGCAAAGTGGGGCCCAAGATGGTCGCTATCTCCTACTAGCTGCCACTAACTGGTGTTAGCGACAGCTAGGTAATAGGGAGATAATTTTATCTCTGCTTTCTTGGCTTTTAAAGCCAAAAAAGCGGAGATAAACCCCCTTGATAATATGCCCCATATGCTTAATATCTGGAACAAAAAAAGGCTATCTCAAAAGTTGGTTTGATGGACAAAAAGTAGATCTGGTCCATGAAAACAACTTTCTGGAAGTCTTACATGTTACAATGGGATTCACAAGTGATGGGCTGCTCTTCTGGAAAAAGTAACTTATTTCTTTACGTGTGGAGCATCCATATGGTGGCCTTAAATTTGAGGATGCTCTCTCGAAGGAAATGCTGTACCTTGTGCTTAAATCTCTATTGAAGGCACCAGATTTCAGAAGAGCATGAAGTCTGCAAATCATTTAGGCAGTTAGCTTGGGCCAACTGGATCGCATGGCTAGGCCTTCAATCCTATTTTACTGGTTACCCACGCAAGAAGAGATTATATGAAAGACGAACCAGAGTGAAAGAGTCAGCAATCGACCCCACCTGTGCAGCGCAGATCACCTACGTAGAAAAAACAAGCATTAGTAAATGCATTAAGTTTTGCCTATGTGATTAATAATAAGCTTTTTTTCTTGTAAGTTGTAGCTTGCTGAGTAGTTGTACAATATAAGTTACAGAAAGTTTGTTAAAGTGTTATGACTTGTTTATATAGAAACAGGCAATACATTGTGCTGTTATTAGTGGTATTGAGTGAGGAGATTAGGTAAATGGTGGAGGACCAGGATGAAACAAGCATTTGCAATGCAATAGGTCTCGCTTTTGCAAGAGTTTGAGCTATTGGAATTGTAAATCATAATGCCTTTTATTTATGTGTTTTGAAAATCTGGAAGCGGTGCGTAAACATGCACTTTATACTTGTAGTCGTTGCTTACTTGAAGCAAGGCTGGCAGCAACTGTGCCTCTTTTATTGCCAACCTTGCTTCTTCTAAGTAAGGACTACAAGTAGAAAGTGTGTATTTAGCACCATTTGCAGGATTTCAAAACACATAAACAAAAAGGCATTGTCATTTACAATGCCAACAGTTCCAATTTTTGCAAATGCAAGATCTATTGCATTGCAAATACTTGTACTAGACTGGAAATGTTAAAGAATGAATAACCTGCCTAGAAGTAAAGTACTGGCAATGAGAAAATCAACCATCGTGATTTCTACAAGTCCCTTCCTTAACTCTACTTAATTATGTCCCCTCGTGCCTTGTCAGAGTTCGAGTCACAAAAATATAAGTTCAGAAGAAAGACTGCTTACCTCGTCTGTAGTCACCTACATCATTTCCGTCATCAACATTCATGTGTCTCCCGGCTACCCCTCCCGCACACAGTGTTTCATACCTCAATAAACTTTGTAATTTGAAACGTGACTTAACGCCTTAACGGCAGCGTTTTTTCCGCCACGGTGCGGGCGTTCTAAAGGGTGGGCGGGGCTGCGTCGGCCGTTGGCCGTCGGCAGCACTGGGGAGGGAGTGGCCGACGGGAGCACGGAAGGGGTTAATAGTGGGTTTGCTAATCCTGGGCCTAGGATTTACAGGTGGATTCCCCTTCACGGAGTTAAAATTAGGCATACAACAGAAATTGTGAACATGTCGCTTGTGGCATTTTCTGTTACAATTTACTGAAATTAGGCACCTGAAACCAATTGCTTTAATGGAAGCACACACACTTCAACTCCCACAGGGCAGTAGGCCATCAACTTAAAGGCACAAGGCTTGAACATGGTCGCTTTACAACACAGTCCGAGGTGGTAACTTCAGCCATGCACAATTTGTACTGAGCTTTAAAAACATGGATTTGTCCTTTTTTTTTCTTTGTTAGATTTACAGTAGAGAAGTTCGGTGCTCTGATCCTGTCAACAAATGCTCCTGAAGAAGAGCATTCAATTATTGACATTGTCTCTTTCCTATAACTCCTCAACGTCTCGTCACGGGTAGGAAGCACTACATGAATGTAATACAAAAGACTCAAGTGAGGGAGGGTGCTTCCATGTGATTACGAGCAGCCCACAACTGTTATAGCCTTCAATTACCTCTGCGGGAGCCTGGCGTTTCCAGACTCATTTGACCCCTGGGAGGAGGAACGCTGCCCTGATGTAAGCTGATGCTCCAGGGGATGTTTTGCATTCCTCTTTTACGCTGTGGAGGTGCTGGGGCTCCCGACGCGACTCCTTACTGAACCAAGTAGCATGGTGGGAGGGGCTCTCTTCCCTCACTCCTCCCACCATGTTACTTGGTTCAGTAAGGAGTCGCGTCGGGAGCCCTATACTCAGCAGAGGAGAGGGCGTGGGGACCTTCAGAATAGCAGGCAGACCACAAGGAAATGACAGAGCCCAGAAAGGTTTGGAGGACGAGGCACCGCGGCATGGAGAGCAGAACCGAGCACTGCAGTTTACCTGATGCAGGAATAAAAAAAAAAACACAAGTGGGGCAATGGTGTTGTAAATATGAAGGAGATAACAGTGTGATTTACAGCCCAATTTACAGAAAGTGTTGTAAGGAAGCAAAGCTCAGAGCAACAATGCTCTACAAATGGAAAGGGAGCTTCGCCAGAAACAATCAGGAAACCAAGAAAAAAAAGTCCCCCCGAAGAACACATGAACGTATCAAAGTGTAATGATACAGTAGTTAGCCACCGCTGTGTGGGAGGAAGGAAAGTGAAAAGGAGGGACAAAAAGGCAGGACTGACAGTAGCAAGCAAGGATTTTTAAAGGACGCTGCAACAAACTAATCAGATGGGTTTAAGCCCACAAGAGAAGTATACTAAAGTATACAAGAGGTCGAAAGCTTACGCTCTGCCTAAAAACATGTACCTGCTAAGTAGGCTTGAAAGTGGTGCAGCTGTGGGGAGAATAGATAAAGGGTAGATGAAAAACCATATACAAGTACAGCATAAGCGCTGTATTTCCAAATCTAAAAAGACAAGATTACATAAACTAGATAAAAAGGTGTTGTTTGGTTATTGTCCATTGTTCAGATAAACAAATGAAAATTATCTTTAAACTTTTCGAATGAGCATTTGAACAGTGCAATATAAGTGAAAGAAACACACTGAAAGTGAGATTATTGTTTTATTGAGATGTGCATTTTTTTTATTACGGATTTCTCTTATGAAGTATTTTTTTATTTTGCATAGCACATTTTTTATAATTGCAAAAAAGAAACTTAAACATGAACATAAACTCTAAAACAGTTATGAGCATATCGTAAATATTTGCACTTGCATTGCCATTAGCATTGTGTTACTCAGGGTTTACAGTTTTTCTTTATTTAAACAGTACACTGTGACATTTTCAATAATTGTGCAAAATATTTTGAAGTTTGTATGGTGTAACAAACACTGTATTTTTTTTCAAGTCACTTGTTATAATAAGTCCTGGTGCCACTGCACCTGCTGCACCATTCAAATCATGACCCCAGAGCCTGCTTGATAAATGCATGTGTGACTGCACGTTTAGTTGTACAATATAGCAAGAATAAGTGTTTAGTGAGGTGCCTGGAGCTTTTGGTCCTGGTGTCACTGCACCCGCTGCACCATTGAAATAGTGATCCTAGCGCCTGCTAGATAATTGCACTTATGAGTGCCTGTTTAGTAGTAAAATGTAGCAATAATCTGTGTTTAGTGGGTTCCCTAGAGCTTTTGACCACGGTGCCACTGCTCCTGCCTCACCATTCAAATCATGCCCCTTTTAACTGCAAGATAACTGCAATTGTGGCTGCCTGTTTAGTAGTAAATTATAGCAATATTAGGAATTTAGAGGAGTTCTGACAACTTTTGGCCCGTGTGCCATCGCACCTGTTGCACCATTTCAATCATGCCCTATTGCATGCAAGGTAACTGCACTTGTGATTGCCTGCTTAGTAGTAAAATATAGCAATATTAGGTGTTTAGTGTGGTGCCTAGAGATTTTTGTCCCGGTGTCACTGCACCTGCTTCACCATTGTAATCATGACCCTAGTGCCTGCTAGATAACTGCACTTGTGACTGTCTGTTTAGTAGTAACATTTTGCAATAATCTGTGTTTAGAGGGGTCCCTAGAGCTTTTGGCCCAGGGCCACGCACCTGCTGCACCATTTAAATCAAGCTTCTTTTAACTGCAAGGTATGCAATTGTGACTGCCTGTTTAGTAGTAAAATATAGCAATATTAGATGTTCAGAGGGGAAGATAGTAAACGATATGCAGCGTTAACCAAAAGAAAAAAAAGTTTGTACCACTAACACGGATCCGCTGTATATCATAAATTTAGTGCATTCTTGTCCTTTCCTTTTGTCGAAGGGAAGCTCTGCAAAGTGCACTGCCCCCTGCGTCAAAAACTCATAAATGAGGCCTATAGTTTGCGTAGGACCCCGCCCTTTTGCCTTATAATTAGGAAAGGTGGCAAGGGTTGTTCTTTGTGGACCGGAAATTTTTGCCATATGGGAACCAAACCGACAATAGAAGACATGCCCTTTTTCATTGAAATGGCTTTTTAAATTGGTTACCCTCATTTATTTACTTACTTTTGCAGCTCCTGTGAGTATTTGTCCTATTCTCGCCTGATTTACACTGTCCTTTCCTTTGAAAATACCCTACTCTGTTCATGTTTTGACAATCAACCTTCATTATTAGGTGGCCTAGGCTACAACACCCTTCTTGCCTGTTTTGGCCCTCTCCATTCACTTGAACATTCACCAGTAATGGCCACAGTGCCACAGAATTGAGTTGCTTGCCGCTGTAACTTTTTGACTGCATACAGATCACCATCCCAAAATACCTCTACTCTAGTAACATGTCAGTCTCATTGTAAAGTGCTCTACGCCCTCAGAGGCCATGTTTGCGCTATATATAGAAAATCGCTAAATAAATAAAATAATTAGGCTGCTATTAGGTGATGTGGATATTCAGTCAAAGGAGCAAGGCATGTATCATTTAATTAACCCTACTTAGGATATTCGAGTAATTAGTAGTTTAATTTATTTTTTTAATGGCTTTAGAATTGATAAACCGATTTTTTGTGGATTTTCTCTAAAATTAGTCTAATGATATAAATAGTTTTGTGTATGTTCTCATGCGAATATATGTTTGACAAAAACATGATAATGGTTTGAGTGTAAACCTTCTAAGCACTAAATACATAAAATGTATTTATTTATTTATTTATAACAGCATTTGTAAAGCGCGAACGAAGGCCCGTGGGCATCTCGGCGTAAAGTAACTGCAATGTTTAGCCAACAAGGGGAGCTGAAGTTCATTGATTAAAAAGCCAGGTTTTGAGGTTTTTGCGGAAGACCAGAGGGGGGTACTAGTCTTGATTGAGTGAGGCAGTGTGTTCCACAATTTCGGTGCGGCTACGAGAAATCTTCTGTCACCCCAGTTGACAGATTTGGTTCGGGGGACCAGCAGTTCCAAGGAACTGGAGGAGCGCAGTGTTCTGGAAGGGCAGTAGGGGGTTAGGTTCTGAGTGAAGAACACTGGTCCGGCATTGTGTAAAGCCTTGTATACCAAGCACAGGGATTTGAACTTAATCCTCTTCTTCACCAGAAGCCAGTGAAGTTGTCTTATGGTGGGTGACACCGGTTGGTATTTGGGGATTCGCCCTAGGAGCCTGCGGCCGCGTTCTGAATAGCCTGCATTTTCAATAACACTCTCTCCTGGGCACCTAGAAACAAAGCATTACAATAGTCTAGGGTGGAGAGTACCAGGGAGCTTACCAATGTTTTGGCAGTGTTTTCAGGTAGAAAGGGCAGAATTTTCTTGATGAGCCTTAATTTATGAAAGGCTGAGGAGGATATCTGGTTAGCATGTGGTAAGAAGTTCAGACGATTGTCGAACAGGACTCCCAGGTTCCTCACCTTGTTAACCGGGTCTGGGGGCTGGCCCATAGGTGAAGGCCACCAAAGGGGGGACCACTCCGGGGAAAGATTGCCAAAAATTACAACTTCCGATTTATCGGAGTTTAATTTCAAGCAGTTGTGTGCCATCCAGTTCCCGATTGCCAGCATGCCCTGGTTGAACAAGTTGGCTTTCTGAGGCCCGTCGTTTTTGACGGCGAGGACCAATTGAGTGTCATCTGCGTAGGACGTGAGGCTCATCCCATGTGCCCTGATGACATTGGCAAGGTCAGACACATAAATGTTGAATAGTGTCGGACTGAGGGATGAGCCTTGGGGGACTCCACATGGTAGTGACAGGGGGGAGGATTCAAAAGGTCCTACGGTGACGACCTGGGTCCTGTTAGCCAGGAAGGAAGCAAGAAGATTTTTAGCGTTGCCTCGAATGCCTATGCTCTCGACAGGGTCGACCAAGGTGGTATGGTCGACCGTGTCGAAGGCAGCCGACAGATCCAATAATATCAGGACAGCAGTGCCTTCCGCATCCCGGATGGATCTGATGTCGTCCGCCGCTTTGACCAAGGCCGTCTCAGTTCCATGGAAACGGCGGAAGCCAAACTGCGATTCGTCCAGGCATTTGTTTTCCTCGATAAAGGAAGAGAGTTGGGCATTAATGATTTTTTCCACTATTTTCGCTAGTAGTGGGAGACTGGCGATGGGGCGGTAACTTTTGAGTTCTTCTTTATCAAGGGTAGGTTTTTTGAGAAGCGGTTTTATAAGAGTTTTCTTTAGTGTCTCAGGGTAGGTACCGGTGCTAAACATGGAATTGCAGATATCAGTTATGGCCGGGAGAACTGCATCCATGATTGGCCGCAGAACCTTCAGGGGGCAAGGGTCTAGGGCCGAGCCGGATTTAATGGAGGATACAATGTTTAGCACCTGCGGACAGGTCACCTCTCTAAACTGAGGGAGGATTGGTCCGTCAAGTTGAATTGATGGCCTGTGGGAAGGGGTTGCGTTGTTGGCGAAGACCCGATAAATGTCGTCAACTTTACTGAAGAAAAACTTGGACAAAGCATCACAGAGAGCTTGGGACGGGGGAGGTGTGAGATCGACAGAGAGACCTGCTAATTGTTTGGTGGTCTCATATAGAGATTTATTCGAGTTTTGTGCAGTAATACTTTTTTTTGCGTCAAAAATAGGATTTTTGTATTTTGCTACAGACTCTTTGTACAGGGATTTGGCTTCGGGAGTGTAGTCCTTCCGCCAGTGTCTCTCTCTGTTTCGACACTGTTGCTTTTGTGTACGCAATTCCTCCGTGTACCACGGGGCCGACGGGGTAGATCTGTTGCGTGACCGTTGTTTAACTTGGGCCAAGTCTTTGGCTGCCGAGCTAATCCAGTTGTGAAATTGGGAAGTAGCGGTGTTAGGGTCGGGAGATAGAGTGGGGAGGGTATCATTGAGCAAGGTTTTCAGCCTGCATTCATCTATGTCATCCCATGCCAGGTAGGGTTGACGGGGATTGGGGTTAGGTTTGTCGGCCAAGGGGTCGTGTACTTGTAGTGATGCCAAGATGAGATGGTGATCAGACCAAATTAAGGGGAGTATTTCTGTGAGTTGGAGGCCCGTGGCATTAGAAAAAATGCCATCTAACGTGTGACCTCCTTCGTGCGTAGGGGAGTGAACCAGGGGGAGAAGGCCAAAGGTGGACATGTCAGCTAAGAGCGTAGCAGTATCGGGATTGTCAGGAACGTCAAAATGAAAATTAAAATCACCTAGGATAGTGAAGGAGTTGTCCAGCGCAGATGTTTCCAAAAAGGACCTATGAGCCCCAAGGAAATCGTTCCTGGGCCCCGGGGACAGATAGAGGAGAATCCCTTTAAAGGTATAAGAAGGGGACAGTTTGATTGCAAATTCTAAGGCTTCACAGGAAGTCTGTGAAATCATCGTGAACCTTACAGTGTAAGTGTCACGAGCAAAGATGGCAATACCACCACCTTTTTTCTTAGTTTGCCTATCCAGTCTGTAGGTGGTAAACCCGGCAGGAACGGCTATGACTAGATCCGGGTCAGACGCTTGGCCCATCCATATTTCTGTCATAAACATAAGATCTATTTTATGATCCTGGATCAGCTCATGGATGTCTTGGCTGTGTTTGCCAAGTGAGCGGACGTTCGCGAGCGCAATGGTGTAGGTTTCCGTAGAGTGGTGCTTACCACCAGGGGGTGATTTGCGGGTGGAAGGTATCATGGCGTGACAGCCTGGGCAGTATGCAACTGGGCTTGTGAACAAAGAGTTTGGGTGAAATATGAGACATGACTGACTGGCCGTGGAGCGAAGAAGCTGTAGCTGGGCGGCAGAGTAATGGATACGTGGGGGTAGAAGGGGCAGACTAGGGGGGGTGGCCCTAGGCCCGGGCCAAGCGCGGACGGGCGCAGACGGGCTTGCATTTGGCGCGCCTTCGGCGCACCGCCGGCGCGCCCGCTGCGCCCGCCCGCTGCGCGGTCGGGCGAATCGGTTGTTAATATACATAGTTGGGCGGGGCGGGAGGAGGGTGGGAGGGGCGCAGAGCAAACCGGCCAGCCTTCCCAACTAAAGATGGCGCCCAAAGTAATGCTGAGAGCTTCCCAGCGCCTGAGTACAGCGGCGCTGTGGGAAGAGAACGTGCCAAAGCCTCGGCAAATTAATCTCGCCTTGAGGTGGGGGGGAGGGGATATAAAATAGCACCTGGTAAAATATATTACAGATTTTAAAATAAACGGATTAGCAATTCAATCGTTTTTCAATCAGTTTATTGCTACAAAGTGCAAGTGAGCAAAGCAAACCTCCGGCTTCCGCCTCAGAGGGAAAACATCAACAGATACTGGGGAGTGAGGGTAACGCCCTTAAATACCCTGGGAGGGCGGGAGGGGCGCAGAGGAAACCGGCCAGCCTTCCCAACTAAAGATGGCGCCCAAAGTAATGCTGAGAGCTTCCCAGCGCCTGAGTACAGCGGCGCTGTGGGAAGAGAACGTGCCAAAGCCTCGGCAAATTAATCTCGCCTTGAGGTGGGGGGGAGGGGATATAAAATAGCACCTGGTAAAATATATTACAGATTTTAAAATAAACGGATTAGCAATTCAATCGTTTTTCAATCAGTTTATTGCTACAAAGTGCAAGTGAGCAAACCATACCTCCGGCTTCCGCCTCAGAGGGAAAACATCAACAGATACTGGGGAGTGAGGGTAACGCCCTTAAATACCCTGGGAGGGCGGGAGGGGCGCAGAGCAAACCGGCCAGCCTTCCCAACTAAAGATGGCGCCCAAAGTAATGCTGAGAGCTTCCCAGCGCCTGAGTACAGCGGCGCTGTGGGAAGAGAACGTGCCAAAGCCTCTGCAAATTAATCTCGCCTTGAGGTGAGGGGGCGGGGATATAAAATAGCACCTGGTAAAATATATTACAGATTTTAAAATAAACGGATTAGCAATTCAATCGTTTTTCAATCAGTTTAATGCTACAAAGTGCAAGTGAGCAAAGCAAACCTCCGGCTTCCGCCTCAGAGGGAAAACATCAACAGATGACTAACGACTGGTCTGCTTAGAGCAACAGATAAACTGAATAGTATTTGTTCTCATACAGCCATGCACTAACAAACACACAGACAACAAACATAGACCTAAGCAGATATCAAATACAGGCACAAAACCAGACAACATACGAGGGTGCACAGTTCAGTGCACACACAGAGCCAGATCTATCTACACTTCACACTGCATCACAAGGGTGGCGCAAGTGAGTTGTCACGCTAGCACCCATGATTTGTGACACAAAGCTGTGTCTACGAGTAATGGTAGACTGGGCTTTGCACCAAAAAATAATGCCTCCTTGAAGCAACAAATTAACATAAATATTTTTATTTCTCCAAACTTTTCAAACTTTGCATGTGTGTGTGTGTGTGTGCTGCCAGGCAGCCTGATTGTGCACCAGTGCGTGAGAAAAGCAGCTTAGTAGCTATGGTGCTGTCCTGCTCTCTCCCTTTCACACAATGCAGCACAGCAAATTTGATTGCATGAAATAATACTGTTCTGTGCTCAAGGAACTGGTTTTCCAGTGAAGCCCCCAGCCTGAGTGAAATTTTAACTAACCCACATTTTTGTTTGCCAATATGAGTGTGTCTGTCACTCCTTTACTGCATTACCTCTGTGATGAGCTCTGGAGCATACTAGCATACACACACACACACACTAAAAAAATAGTAGTTCTTGAAAACAGCAGGTATAATTTATTCATAGCATCTTAGGTTCATACTTAGACCATTCATAAGGCCACAGTGCAGGCCCTCAGGATGACCTTCCACTGCTCATTTCTTCAAGGTCTGAGCAAACCTGGAAGGGGCAATGTGTATTAGCAGCAGCAATCGAAATGATCGGTGAGCTTGGTGCTCACTGTGTGGTCTCCCAGAGTCTCTCGGATATCACCAGCATGGTCACCATTTTCATCAGCTCTCAGTGTCCCATCAAATCAACATCAATGCCTCCACTTTACCAACTTCACCAATTCACTTTAGAAAGTCACAACACTTCCTCCTCCCAGGTTTTCTCCGCCTCCTCCACATCCTGAGCCGCCAGCTTCTCCAACTCCTCCGGATGCTTCCCTATCCCGTTCCATCCCAACCGGTACAACCCCTTGGACGGCACGCCGCGGCATCTTGGCTCGTTCAGCCTACTCGGCAAGAACTTGTGTAGAACTTTGGTGAGTCCAAATATGCCAGCCAGCAAAGCCGCGTTGACCGCCAGGTGCCAGCAGTAGAAGTTAGTTAAGAACATCAGGTTCTCCATGTTGGTGTCATCCCAACGAACCCCGGTTGGCGGACGGAAGAGGATGAAGGCGGCGTGGAGAAGCCAGGTCCCCTGTACCATGACCATTAGAGTCTTGGCGAACCACAGGCGCCGGTAGTTGGGCCTCCAGAGCTCCACGGTGAGGATAAGCGAGGTGAATAAGCAGGTCATAAGAAGCAGGGAGTGTATCTGGTTCTCCACACCATCTTTGCCGTGCATGTGAAACTTCAAGAGCAGCGTGGTGACGTAGAACGCCACGCACAGCGCCACCTGCTCCAGCAAGATCAGCCGCTTGGGTAGACACGCCTGGCTCACGATGTCCAACCAGCCGCTGAACGCAAAGTAGCCGTACATGGTCACGTGCTGCCATTCGTTGGGGTGTTGGAACCGGAACGCGGGGTCGGATAGCTCATAGAAGTAAAACTTGTTGACCCCAGGGGGGTAAAAGAACTCGGCCATGACGGCCATGGTGCCGTAGATGACTTTCAAGACCCCTTCCGCAGGGATGTGTCGTAGGGCTCCCCTGAGCCCGGGTGGCCTCTTGCACTCCTGGTACTGAGTCCTCTGCCCATTCAGAACCCTCCAGGAGAACCTGAAGGCATAAAAGAGGCCAAAGGAAAGAAAAGCCAGACCTGGGGAGATGTGTCCAATGAACGATCCCATTGTGAAGGCGAGATCCAAGCGCCTCGAGGCACCTTAGGGTATTGGGAGCTGCACAAACGTGTTCAGTAGTGTAGGTAGGCAGGAGTTAAAGCAACTTTCAAAAGCGCGGGAAACTCCTGTCAGGCGGCGAGAGGAGAGGGGACCAGTCCAGCTGCCACTGACTGCCCTGAGCAGCTCAGCCGCGCGCGCTGATCACAGCCGCGGTTTGCTGTCTAGTCAGAGCACCTGTTCCGCTCAAGAATAAATGTTCTCGCTCCGCCCTTCGGTAATCACGAACTCGTGGGCGTGTTCAGCAGAGGATTACCAAGGCACGTCCTACCGCACGCAGAAATCAGTGCGGGACAAACAGAGGAAAAAAAGTGCTGCAGTGATTGTGCAGAAGTAGAGATTGAGAAGACGAGCGTCAAAACGGGGTTCAGAAAAAAAAGGGCTGCTTTTGGGAAGGGAAACTGGAAGTAAAGAAAAAAGGGGGGAGAAAGGAAGAAAGGAGAGCTGAAAGGAAGGAGACAAAAAGGGAAGAGAGAGAGGAAAGTAAAGAGAACGTTTAGAATGAATGAAGGTAAAAGAATGAATGAAGAGAGAATGGAAGGAAGGGGCGATTCAGTTTGTTTTGTAAAGCAAAAAAGGTAACTAAGTGGCCACGTGAAACATAGTGCCTGCCCTGGTGGCAGGTCATCTGAAAGCATAGAGATCTAAGAAGTGTTCTAATATGGTAAAAAAGTGGTACTAAAATAGGGCGTCAAAATCTTCAAGTGTTCCATCAGCCTGTGTTCTTCACTACACTGCACCTAAATGATGCATGCAGTCCTTATTTTGTCATTGCACATGTGTGCTTATTGTGCACAAAAATAACTTGTGTAAAAAAAATATCATGATGGCAAGAATAGCAAGGGAAAGAACATTTCAGGGAAGAATATCCTGTTTGTGTTTGTCGTAATTTTTTTATGTAGTTCATAGATTTGTCATTATGTTGTAATGTTTTCTGATTTTGTGTGTTAAAATTATAAATATGCTATTGCTAATTTTAAGTAATTTTTTTGTAGTTTTATTATTAATTTGGTTATATTTTGAATGTGTTATTTTTTGTTTAATTAAATTTTTGCATTATTTGCTGGGTTTTGTGTTTGTAGGTGAGAAGGGTGGGATTTAAAAAAATCCTATATTTAATTCTTCGTACATTTTCTTACTTTTATACAATTTTATTTGGTAATTAAATTAATAAAAATGTAAATCATATAACTGATACTTTATGTAACTCCTTTTTTTAAAAATTGTTAATATTTTTTTATTTTTAATGATTATCAATTATGTAAATGTTTAATTGAAAAAAAAATTGTAAATTGTAATTACTATTTTTATTTTAATTGGATATTGTGATTAATAGTTATGTAAATAACTTTAATATGTTAATTATTTGCTTTATTTTTATGTAATACATTTTGTTTTCGTTATAGTATAGTTGTGTACTTTTTTATTTATTTGACGTATTATTTAATGTTTTTTGCGGTTTGCTGGGCTGGTAAGGGAGTAAGGTGAAAAGTGGTTTTACTATTTTTTTGTGCTTTTAATTAGCAGGACTTTTGCCATGAAGGGCTTTAAAAATAGTGCTTCCCAGCTTGAAAACACACCTCTTAGCCACAGGGAGCCAGTGTAGCTTTTTCAAAATAGGTGTCACCTGCTGCCAGATGAGTCTGGCAGCTTGGTTCTAAACCAACTGAAGACTTCTCAGTTGATAGGCGGGGATGCCACAATATAAGAGTTAGCATATCATAGATAACCAAGGCTAAAATAACCAAGGTCAAAGTTTTCCTAGACAGAAATCTACTAATCTCCCTTATTCTCCGTAATTTGAAGAAACTTGCGGAAACCACTGAACCGATTTGGGCATTCATTGACAGATTGCTGGAGATCACGATGCCTAGGCTTTTGGCAGAGGTTGCAGGCACCGGGGAGTTGCTTAGAGAGTATGGTGAGAAATTGGAATGCCAAGGATTAGCAGAGCCACCTGTAAGAATCAGCTCAGTTTTGTCAGGGTTCAACTTAAGTTGGTTGTTATTCATCCAGTCACTTATAAAGATCATGGTAGTTTGAAAGTGGATGACTGAGGATGCTGATGAGTCGATGTCAAACACCAATTAGGGATCATCAGCATAGCTGAACGCCCCAATCCTTTTTTCTCTCAGAGATTGAATTAGAGGGAGAAGATACAAATTAAAGAGAAGTGGAGAAAGGGAGGAGCCTTGGGGGACCCCACAAATCAGTTTTCTCTTGTTGGACGAGAAATTAGCACTGCTTGGAACGGTTGCTAAGGAAGGAGGAAAGCCATCTCAACGGCAGACCCTGGATCCTGGCATTTCTGACGGGATAAGATCTCCTCAAGTCAGCAACCAGCAACTGGGAGGACTCATGCCATCCCACCACATGTGAAATTGATGGCAGTATTACACATGTTGTACTCTGGGTCTTTCCTGATAGCCCTGCTATGTTTGCTGCCATATCACAGGGTGCTATTTCCGCATTCAGTCATCTGAGTTGGATGCCATCATCAAGCTTACACTGAAGTACCTGTTCTTTCGAAAAACCAGCCAACAACAACTAGCCACCAAGCTAGATTTTTTTGACATTGTAGGATTCCCTTATTTGCTTGGTACAATTGACCGCACCCATGTGCAATTGGTGCCACCTGAAGCTACTGCACATATTTTCCTTCATTGTAAGCATAATTACTCCATTTTGTGTGCAGTCAATTGTTGACCATAATGGGCTCTTTACCAATGTCCTAGCAAAGCACCAAGAAATGTCCATGATGCCTACATCTTTGAGAACAACACCATCAATAAACATTTCGAGAATGGAAGCTATGGAAATGAGCTACTATTGGTATGTCAAATTGCACATCTACTATACCTATGTGGGTGAAAAACTGAGTAGCAAAAATCAAATTTAAACAAAAATAAGGTGTAAAATATACACATAGTGGGTGAATGAAACCAATCAGATAGCCAGTTGTGTACCATTGGGAGTACATTTTACTACTTTCTCAAGCAATGCAGGTCAGCAAACAAGGTTGTTGTGCTCTCATGACCAATTGAGAGAGGGCACATCCATAATACCAGCTAGGATATGGGCATATTTTCTTTTTCCGTGTGCTGGGGCACCGTGTGCAGTCTACCAACAACACAGGTACCCTTGCACCATAGTGCACATGTGTCATTGTTATAGGCTGTAAACTCCTTACTGGTAGGAAGGGATAACATTGCAAATACAAAATAAAACTGAAATCATTAATCCTCTTACTAGGTGTGCTGCAGATGGTAGTACATGTTGACAGACAAACTATTAGGAGTACAAAAGATATGTCCCAATCTTACGTGTGTGTCTGGGATCCACATCAATTAATGTATGAACATAGTTATTAGCTACAGCGAGTCTGGCAATGTGTGGAATACATTATGGTAATCCATGTGAATGGGCATGACTCATCCATGGAATGTCTGCCAGCCAGAAATGCCAGATAAGTCCATATAAGAATGCTGTCTTGCAACCACACTCAAGGGAACTCAGAAATGGGTGTAGTGGTTGTGTAAAATAACACATAAATATTTTGTATCTACCCCTGTCACCTCAAGTGACACAAGGGCAAAGCAAAGGCTTGCTTTGCACATAGTATGGGCTCACAGTTGTAGCATTGTAAGCATAACTAAGATACCCTTGTAACAATAAAAGATTACCTCTGTATCATGGCAATCCATTTTCCTATGCAATCAATAAACATGTTGGGCGCTTTTGGTATTCACAGAAGGCACTTACTACTTTTGCCTTCTGTGAATACCAAAAGTAGTAAGTTTAGGAGTTTGTCTCAGATTAGTTCTGTGAATCGGGTCCCTATTGATTGTTTTCCTGCAGGAAGGTGCCTGGTCTGCACACAGGCACCCTTTCCCCCATGGCACAAGGGTGCCTGTATATGCGCCAAGCAGCCACAAATGCACAGGCACAAGGAGAGACCAGAAAAGTGCCACATCTTGATAGATATTGCATAATCCTGCCCTCTCTATTTGACACAGCACACTAGAGAATGTTATCTTGCTGCATGGTGCTGCCTCCATTTTTGATAAATCAGGCCCCAGGATGGTATGCACAATGCGGTCGCGGAGAAGGACAGTGCCCAGAAAGATGTAATTAAGGGGGTCTTGTTTTACCTTGTGAGTGATGGTGAGAGACTGATGGGGTTGTATTTGGACCCACTCATGGAAACCTTTAAGACTAGAAATATGCTGTCCACCTATTCCATTTTGTAAAGGACTTGTGTGGTCGTGTAGTCACACCTTTGTCATAATTTACTTATGAGTATGCTAAGAACAACATATACGTTTTTTTATATTGTTTGATAAACACGTTCCTAGTTATTTGTTAATCCCGAAAAGGTAACTGACACCCACTCATGTTGTCAGCTGCAAATGGTACAGATTACTGATACTTGCCCTTGGCATTTGGGTCTGGGAAAGACGCTATTTCACATATGTCATATGGTTTGCACCACTTGAAAGAAATGTTAGAAGATAATTGTTACTTGCAAGCACAAAACACATTATTGCACATTGATATGTTACACAATAATAAAAATGTTCTTGAGTGGTGGAGCGTGGCTGGGTCGGGTATAGGGGGTGAAGTCGATAGACTACGACAAGGGAAAATAACATTTCAAAAAAGAAAAACACTTTCCTCGCACTAGTAATATGAAGAGCACAGGGTAAGTGTTTTTCTTTTTTTATATTTTATTTTCCCTCAACATTGTCTGTCGTCTTCACCGCCCCGCCCCCACCTCGCCGCTCTTACCCGCTCCAGCCGCGACTGCGCAACACCCATTGCCTTTTGATGCTGCCCCAGATTTACAAGGCCTGGGCAGTGTCAAAAACTAAGGCCAGGAAATACCTGGTCTTAGAATGGTGATACAAGGTGAAATTATTAATTTCTCATTTTTGGCTCTTTCTATGCATTCAGCAGCACACATAGAAAGAGCAAATCACCATTATTGATTGTTTATGTGCAGGAAGGTGTCCCTTCCTGCGCATAAACAATTGCCCCTGCAGTGCAGGCACGCTTGCAAAGTGGCGCTAGTCAGTTTTTTTAGCGCCAGCATTAGGGGAAACACAGGGGTGCTGTATTCTTGTGAATATGGTGCATCCTTGCATTTTGAAAAAATGCCAGAATGGTAGTTACCAAATTTGGGATAACACCGCACTCCGAAATTGTTTTGTAAATATGCCCCTATGTGTTGTGATTGCCTCTTTAGAAAGTGTTATTGATAGTAGTAATTACATCCTTTAAACAATTATGATCGGATACATACATCTGCTAATCATCTACAAATGTGGAGGTTGGTATTCTTTGTCATAGTTAGTGATGCATTAATTATTTGACAGAGGTGACGTTTCTAATAACAGAATGCCACATGCATCAACAGAAGGAATTGCGATTCATAAATAGCGATTTTTAAGGAATCGCTATTTAGGAATTGCAAAAGCCTATGCATGTAGGAATCGCTAGAAAAATAGCGATGCCTACACATTCCTTAATTGCTACTCGCAAATTGCTAGTCGCAATTAAAGAATGCCGTCCCAGGCCCATAGGAATGAATTGGAGATTGCATGAGCAATTTGCGAGTACCAGTAGGTACTCGCAAATTGCTCATGCAATTTCCAGGGTGCAAGAGTGTCAAAATGACACCATGTTGCACCCCTGAAATTGATCTGTGCACATATGTTGCACACACACACATGCCCTTAGGGCATGTGTGTGCGCAACATGAAACTTTGAAAAATGCACAAAAGTGCATTTTTCAAAGTTTTTGCAAAGTACCACGAAGTTCAACTTCATGGTAATTTGCTACTCCTATTAGCGAAATCGCTAATGTTTTAACTTTAATGCATTGCATTTAAGGAATCTCAAGTTGGGATTCCTTAAATGCAATCACAATTTAAGGAATCGCTATTTAGAGATTCCTTAAACTGTGATTTTTGCGTTTGGGATGATGCATCCCAAATGCAAAAATACCGGTCGCAAAGGGGCAGATTCTGAGAATCTGCCCGTTTGCGACCGATTTTTCCTTTGATGCATGTGCCTGAATATATTTCACAGACCATGGAATACATTAAGCGACATCATCAAACGTCTGTTAAGTGCTCTTTACACATGGGATTTGAGACATTTACATAGCTTTGTATGACAATCAGATAGTTATGTTTTAGAAAATTGCTGAGGAGCTATAAGCATCCTTTTTTGGTAAGTGGATATGCACATAAAAAATGGCTAAGTTACTATTCTTTGTACTTCATAAAGTAATGATGTCAGAGAGTGAATACAAACCAGTTGGTCCAGTGATCTCCAGCCTCAGTAGTTCCATTAAATCTGCTTTCTTGAGACCACATCAGCCAGTATACGTTGAATTTGGTGGCCGAAGCAGTCTACACATGTGACGGGAGCAGATATCTTCACTCCTGCCCCTACCGAATGCAGGGTTTTCTTTGGCCATACCCTTGGCTGACTCTCCATCCTACCTCAAGCATCCAAGGGAGGTAGTGGACAATAAACTATATCAAGGCCACTTCCTCCCTCTTTTCAAAGTTTTTCTCTCTCTCCTTACCACACACGACACACGCACACTCAATATCAATGGGAAAAAAAATAGTAAAAACCCCAAACACCCCTAACTAACCCTCAAAACTTCTCCAAACAGAAAAACAAAGAACAATTTGTAAAGACAATACACTTATTGACACACAAATCACCATAGCAGACACTATTCTTCACTGACAGAACAAATGACACAACCTAAAATCTCACACAATCCCCAATCACAAATACACAAAGAGAAAGTGAAAGTACATTTCATACTCTTCCTGGTAGGGGCCAAGCAAGACATTTTGATGGTACACAATGTTCTATTTTACAACGTTGGCGGCCACACAAGAAATGTTAACATTAGGCAGCCTCATATAATTCCATGCATGGGCCCCACAAAGCTCGTTTGTCCTATTTAGCATACCATCTTACAGCACAGGGGCTAGGCAAGACATGTGTGTGCACAGCATACCATTTTAACAAACAGTGGGTACATAGGACATGTTAGAGGTGCTGGCTGTGTTACCAATCTACCTTTACCTCACTGATGGACAGCACACACATTTTGCTCTACATTGTTAAATGTTAATATTTACTTGTATAGCGCACGTACACCAGGTTGGTTTCTTGGCGCTGCTCTGAAGGGTTCAATCGGAAGTGACGCTGCACAGCGCTGCAATGCACCTTGCTGCACAGTGTCGTTGCATGACAAGAACAAACCTACATTTCTGTTTACTCAGAGTGATGTTGCATTAACTATTGCTTAGTGCAAAATGATGAAAGCTTTCAACATAGTGCTAGGGTGTCTGCATTAGAGGCAGGTTGTGTGGTTAGCAGTGGGGACACCCTGTAAAATGTGTATGCACATTACATTAAAATTGTGCAGGTTTAGACATTTTGCCCAGTCCCTCTATTACAAATATATGTCAACCTGGGACTAAGTGACACAACATTTGTGCATGCAAAAACTTTATTCAAATACACACATAAGAAAACAGATCTGATCAGCTAAAATTCTGTCTCTCAACAATGATCTCTCAGGCAGGACATACAATATTACAGCAAATCTACTCAGTGATCATAGTCCTGCGACCATGTACTGCCTTGAGTACATAGCATAATATCCCAAAAAGATTGCAAAATGCAATATTGTTCACCAAAGTTACCAACACAGGGGCATGGTAAATATTCAGGACCTCATTTATGAGAAGTGACGCATCGCTGCGTGAAAGCAACGATGCGTCACTTCTCAGTGCGCCCTCCTAGCGACATGATGGATGCGTCATATTTACAGTATGACTCATCATGTCGCAAGGAGTAACAGATACGTCAGTATTTCTGATGTACCTGTAGGTGCAAAAGTGACGCATTGCTGGAGTGTGTCACAAAAGTGACACAACTCCAGCAATGTGTCCTTTCACATGGGGCAAGTCCCATGTAAAAGGGCCTCCGTCAGTCTTACGTCTGCTGTGAGGCAGGCGTAATATATTGACGCATTTGCACCCTAGAAGTGGAGCAGTGAAATCTCGTACATTTCACTGCATCACTTCTACAAGGTTTACTTACATGGGAACTCCCACCAGGATTACATTACACCTGACGCAGGTATAATGTAACGCAAGGATTTACAAAGTGATGCATCTGTTTAGATGCATCACTTTGTAAATAGTGTAAAAGAAAACAGGAGTATCAACCCATCAACCTTGTTGGGATTGGGGTAGAGAATTATATACAAGGAACAATATCCCAACCGGTATTTATTTGTAGACAGTTCTTCACTCGCCCGTCCCGATACTGAGGACAGATTTATTCCCCTCTCGCCGCCGATCACGCTGAGATCAGCGTAGACCCTATAACGGACAACGTTGGCGCTGGATTACTTGTCAACCTTTGATTGTTCATCACTCTGAAATCCGGCCGATCACGCTGGAACCAGCCCTTACCATTCCACGGACCACGCAACTCAAGTGGACCTTGCAAATCTAGTCTTGCCTGACTGAACCAGAAGTACCCATCCTTTGAGCCCGCATATTGCTGCGCCACGGGACGTCCACCGTGACACCCGCTCCGACCCTCCAACTTACGGATTTTTCCCGCCAACCTCCGCTACCAATCTGTTGCCTAACGCACTACCTCCAGCCCCCCTTTTGTCCTGATGATGATCCCAACTCTTACGTATCGAAGCGCCGTTAACTCTCCAGTGACATTCTAGGCACTTTTCGCACAGTGGTTTACACTAAAAACGAAAAATGAATAACAATCTTTTGGAACTGATTTGAAACCACTCTGTTGTTTTTATTCACTGTACATAATTGCACACCATTCACATTGCGCCGCCCACGCTGCTTTCACTGTCACTTGTGTCGCCGTAGTGTAACTCACATTTGCACTCGTGCAACTTGTACAACCTTGGGCTGTCACGTATTACTTAATAATTGCAGTGTTGATAATAACTGTTAATTATAATTGTCCTATACTTCTGGGAATGTTTATAAACATGATGCCTTGAGCACATAAACGAATCAAATTGAGTCTCCTTTCTCTGTCTGGATAATACTGAATAGATAACCCCAATAACTGTCTACAAATAAATACCGGTTGGGATATTGTTCCTTGTATATTACTTTGTAAATAGGGCGCAACATGAGGCATGTTTTACGCCACCAATGTGTCACAAAAAGTGACGCAACGGATGCGCGAAACTGTCGCAAGGCCTCATAAATAAGCCCATCAGGGTTGCTGTTAAAGCCCAATGAGAAGCATAACATATATTTCTGGGTGCCTGCCCTGTAGCGGAACAAAAAACCCCGTTTCCAGCGCCCCTTTGGTCTGGCCATGTTTCCCGTGATCTGGCCTAAGGGTACAGAGTTCATATACGTGGCCACACTCACCTTTCGCCTCTCTATGAGCGTTCTTTCAGTGTCGGCTAAGTCAGACAGGGTTTGGCGTAACTGTTTTTTTATTAACATTATGGTGCATCTATGTGTTCGTAAACAACTGCTGAAGATTAACTTAGTGCAGGCTGGATTCCACACTGGCAAGCCTGGGGATCTCAAAGCCTTTGTCACAGGTAAGGCAGTCCTTAATAATATCTCTGGTGAGGCTCGCCTCTTTGTTTTTCCATACAGCCAGCCATAGTAAGGGTGGCTGGGCTCTACTATAATCTTCTATGTAAGAAATGCCCAGTTCTCTATGATAAATTAAGTGAGAAGAAGACATAGGTGCCACACTTCTGCAAAACCTATTCTCTTCAGACTAGATGATATTGCATTTATGGATACCCCAAACCTCAGCCCTGTGTGTTGCAGTGTGTCAGCATTGTGCTTTATAAATTTTCAGTAGGCGTAGTAGGGCGCCCCCTCCTCTGGGCAGAGGAAGGCTAAATAGTGTACCAATTGCTTTTGAGATTTTTGTGTGCTGCCCAAGATCCTGTGGCAGCAAATGTTATACCCAGCTAACAGACAATGCTAGTACAATTTAAAGCACTATTACCATTAAAAAAGGTAGACAAACAACATTTTTTAGGGACGGGGCCATGATTTAAGATTTCATAAAACTGGTCTGCAGATCAAGGGTGGCCATAAAATCTATACATCTATGAATAAAAGGGTGCAGGTCTCTAGGTGTAAGCGCCATCAGGATGGCATCGCCCGCATACAGAAGTGAGGGCACTGTAGAGTCATTCATTTTAGGGACATCCGGTGTGATGTTTGTTAAAATAAGATAAAGGTTATTGACATATAAGATGAATACAAGTGGCTCCAAAACACATCCTTGTCTAACTACACAAAAGACACCTATGTCGGAGGTAACCTCCCCATCTGTGTTTATTCTGACCCTGGCTCTCATATTCATGTGCAAATAAATAAGACAGTGCACTGGTGCCCAGACAACCCTACAATCGAGGCCACAGTCTGCGCTCTGTCAGCGTGATCCCCTTTGAGTTTATCCCCTTGGTCCTTTCCAACATGCTCTCAATGGTTGTGGTAGAGCAGGGAATGTGAACCGCGTCTGCTGAATCCCCGGCACACTTTCATTTGTCCATGGTGGTTCCAAATAGCACTAACCAAAAGGCAGTCATTGGTGACTCAAGGGCAAAAGAGAGTTGGCTCAGCCTTGTCACCACCTTCTACCCGACATAACCTTTTTTTGCTTACTTATATATACCCAGGTTCTGAGGGACACGGGGTCACCCCATTGTTGTTTAACTATGGCCGAGGACGGGTGCCGACAGGCCCACTCTTCCTCCGGTCTTTGCCCAGAACCGCGCCCTGTCTTGTCCTGCACTGCAGGACTAGGAGATGCCCTTTGTAGCATTGCAGTACAAAAGGGGGTGGTGATGGACGGAGCATCTGAACCAATCATACACTCACACCCAGTCAACAGATCTGGGTTTGTTCCATCACTGTTCTTCAGCCCACTCTGATACCCCAGTTCAGACATGGCCATATGCAAATCAGTCTGACCCTGTGCGTCATGGGAACAGTCCAGCCCGAACTGCCATGCTATGCCTTCCCTGGACAGAACTCAAGCTTCCTAGGACCGGTTTCTGGCATTACAGCCGTCTTCAGCCAGGCTTGCTTGAATCCAGTGGCAAAGTGAGCAAGGGACTCACGTCTGAGCATACCCTGCCAACTTATATAGAAACAAAGCTGTACAAAAGGGGGTGGTTATGGACGGAGCATCTGAACCAATCAAACACTCACACCCAGTCAACGGATCTGGGTTTAATCCATTACCCATCTTTAGCCCACTCTGCTACCCAAGTTCAGACATGGCCATATGCAAATCAGTCTGACCCTGTGCCTCATGGGAACAGTCCAGCCCGAACTGCCAAGCCATGCCTTCCCTGGACTGGACTCAAGCTTCCTAGGACCGGTTTCTGGCATTAGAGCCGTCTTCAGCGAGGCTTGCTTGAATCCAGTGGCAAAGTGAGCAAGGGACTCACGTCTGAGCATACCCTGCCAACTTATGGTGAACAAAGCGATACAAAAGAGGGTGGTGATGGACGGAGCATCTGAACCAATCAAACACTCACACCCAGTCAACAGATCTGGGTTTAATCCATCACTGTTCTTTAGCAAACTCTGCTACCCGAGTTCAGACATGGCCATATGCAAATCAGTCTGACCCTGTGCCTCATGGGAACAGTCCAGCCCGAACTGTCAAGCCATGCCTTCCCTGGACCGGACTCAAGCTTCCTAGGACCGGTTTCTGGCATTACAGCCGTCTTCAGCCAGGCTTGCTTGAATCCAGGGGCAAAGTGAGCACGGGACTCACGTCTGAGCACGTCTGAGCATACCCTGCCAACTTATGGCGAACAAAGCGGTACAAAAGGGGGTGGTGATGGACGGAGAATCTGAACCAGTTAACAGATCTGGTTTTAATCCATCACCCATCATTAGCCCACTCTGCTACCCCAGTTCAGACATGGCCATATGCAAATCAGTCTGACCCTGTGCCTCATGGGAACAGTCCAGCCCGAACTGCCAAGCCATGCCTTCCCTGAACTGGACTCAAGCTTCCTAGGACCAGTTTCTGGCATTACAGCCGTCTTCAGCCAGGCTTGCTTGAATCCAGTGGCAAAGTGAGCAAGGGACTCACGTCTGAGCATACCCTGCCAACTTATGGTGAACAAAGCGGTACAAAAGGGGGTGGTGATGAACGGGCATCTGAACCAATCAAACACTCACACCCAGTCAACAGATCTGGGTTTAATCCATCACCGTTCTTTAGCCGACTCTGCTACCCCAGTTCAGACATGGCCATATGCAAATCAGTCCGACCCTGTGCCTCATGGGAACAGTCCAGCCCGAACTGCCAAGCTATGGCTTCCCTGGACCGGACTTAAGCTTCCTAGGACCAGTTTCTGGCATTACAACCGTCTACAGCCAGGCTTGCTTAAATCCAGGGGCAAAGTGAGCAAGGGACTCACGTCTGAGCATACCCTGCCAACTTATGGCGAACAAACAGGTACCAAAGGGGGTGGTGATGGACGGAGCATCTGAACCCATCAAACACTCACACCCAGTCAACAGATCTGGGTTTAATCCATCACCGTTCTTTAGCCCACTCTGCTACCCCAGTTCAGACATGGCCATATGCAAATCAGTCTGACCCTGTGCCTCATGGGAACAGTCCAGCCCGAACTGTCAAGCAATGCCTTCCCTGGACCGGACTCAAGCTTCCTAGGACTGGTTTCTGGCATTACAGCCGTCTTCAGCCAGGCTTGCTTGAATCCAGGGGCAAAGTGAGCAAGGTACTCACGTCTGAGCATACCCTGCCAACTTATGGCGAACAAAGCGGTACAAAAGGGAGTGGTGATGGACGGAGCATCTGAACCAATCAAACACTCACACCCAGTCAAAAGATCTGGGTTTAATCCATCACCCATCTTTAGCCCACTCTGCTACCCCAGTTCAGACATGGCCATATGCAAATCAGTCTGACCCTGTGCCCTATGGGAACAGTCCAGCCCGAACTGCCAAGCCATGCCTTCCCTGGACCGGACTCAAGCTTCCTAGGACCGGTTTCTGGCATTACAACCGTCTTCAGCCAGGGTTGCTTGAATCCAGTGGCAAAGTGAGCAAGGGACTCACGTCTGAGCATACCCTGCCAACTTATGGCGAACAAAGCTGTACAAAAGGGGGTGGTGATGGACGGAGCATCTGAACCAATCAAACACTCACACCCAGTCAACAGATCTGGGTTTAATCCATCACCCATCTTTAGCCCACTCTGCTACCCCAGTTCAGACATGGCCATATGCAAATCAGTCTGACCCTGTGCCCTATGGGAACAGTCCAGCCCGAACTGCCAAGCCATGCCTTCCCTGGACCGGACTCAAGCTTCCTAGGACCGGTTTCTGGCATTACAGCCGTCTTCAGCCAGGCTTGCTTGAATCCAGTGGCAAAGTGAGCAAGGGACTCACGTCTGAGCATACCCTGCCAACTTATGGCGAACAAAGCGGTACAAAAGGGGGTGGTGATGGACGGAGCATCTGAACCAATCAAACACTCACACCCAGTCAACAGCTCTGGGTTTAATCCATCACGGTTCTTTAGCCCACTCTGCTACCCCAGTTCAGACATGTCCATATGCAAATCAGTCTGACCCTGTGCCTCATGGGAACAGTCCAGCCCGAACTGCCACGCCATGCCTTCCCTGGACCGGACTCAAGCTTCTTAGGACCGGTTTCTGGCATTACAGCCGTCTTCAGCCAGGCTTGCTTGAATCCAGTGGCAAAGTGAGCAAGGGACTCACGTCTGAGCACCCAGTATTTTTTTAAATTTATTTAAATTGCACAGTTACTTAAAACCATTTGCAATCCATCTAACATGCCGCTTAAAAGCAGAAAGGAAAAAAGAAGAAAAAAAACAACAATCCATAAAAAATAAAAAAATAAATTTGTATACAAGACTTTAAAAAACAATGTATAAAAGACAATAGATGTATAACTATTTATGTCTATACATTCATAAATAAAAACAGCAAGAGTCTACCAGTGTGTCCTCATTAGTAAGTTCCCTGCTTGATTTAAAATGTTTTAGTTATTAAAATGATATCTTCTCCATCTGGTTAATGGGGCGGTTGGCTTCTTGGACTGAAGTGACTTTCATCATGCCTGACCCCTCGTCTTCCTTAAACCTGTTTCAAAGCTCGGCCATGTATTTCCCAAACCTGGCCAGGTCCGATGGAAGAGTACAGGAGAAAGTACTGAAACAGCCTCTTTTACTGTCCGAACCCCGTGTCGTAGCCAAATTTGTTTTAAAAAGATCAGTCGGGGCAAGAGCATCGCAGGGCAGCAGCAAATCATGTGTAGCAGAGATTCGTGTTTGCATCCTATTTTGTGTTCAAGGGACCTCCACCCAGGGTTTAGCTCTTTGATTTGAAGGGGAACTAGTCTGGCCCATATAATGTTTTTGAGTGCTTTCCTTCCTAGTGCTTGGCTAAGATAGGGCTGTGTTTTATGCCCTATGTATGATGTTGCCAGCCCGGGTGGCCCTCTTCCTGTAACAAATTCTGCTAGGTCATTTGTGTGTGACAGATGAAGACATTGTTTGTTTATTGCATTTGTAATCGCCAGGTAGTTTATTGGTGCATCCTTCCAATTTTCAATTGCCAGCCCTAAGGTTTCCACTGCTTTTTCCTTGTAAATATGCCACGGATTAGCGGTCTCTCCGTAAATTGGCTTAAGGATACTTTTTAAACTTCCAGCTGGGGCTGTTGTGACTTGATAGAAGTATTTAGCATGTGTTCCCAAGCATTCTTTACTTTGTTGCTTTAGGCCAAACTCCAAATGAATTAAACTGTTACGAGTTTATTTGGGAAGTTTAAAAATATGTTTGTAGGCCTGGCATTGTACTTTATCCAACATTACCTCCATTTTGCCTGGGAATGCCTGTTGTGCATATCCTGCGGTTGCCCTGATCTTAGCTTGTAACGTTGGACTCTGCATGAGCTCATTTAATTTGGCTCTAGCCTTCATTTGGTGCGTGTGTAATCTTGCTTTGCCAGTAGCACTTAGCCAGCACCCGAGATAATTATATGAGCATGTGGTTGTGAAAATTTCCTTACCCACATGCCATTTCAGGGAAGCTTTTTTTGGGAAGTGGCCAAAAAAACCTACCTTTGTTTTATGCACGTTGATTATGAGCTTGTTGGTTTCGTTGTACTTGTTTGGGGCTCCCAGACCTCTTTGCAGCCCAATTTTTGTGTGGTCCATTACCACTAAATCGTCTGCGTATTTAAAAATTTGCAGTTTGTTTCTCCCGATTTTTGGGGTTACGAGGCCGGCATTCAGACGCTTCTTCCCCAGATCTGCAGAATATAGATTAAACAGCGTGGGGGCGAGTACACAGCCCTGTTTTAGTCCACGATTTGTCCGGCACTTCTTTGTTATAGTGTTATAGTGTTGTCCACTAATTTTACTTGGATCTAGGTATTACTATATAATGAAAAGATGGCGTTAAGGAGTCCTGCCGGGATGTGCCAATTGCTCAGTTTTTTCCAGAGCTTATGTCGGGGTACCCCGTCAAACGCGGCTGAGTAATCTACAAAACATGCGAAAATTGGTTTGTTGTTTTTGCAGTTTGCTTGCTGGCTCAAGTATGACATGGCCACGATGTCATCAATTGTAGAGCATCCCTTACGGAAGCCAGTCTGATAATGGGGGAGGATTTCGTTCTCTTTAATCCATTCATTTAGTTCCTTCAGTAGAGTTCTGGTGTAGGCTTTCCCTTCAATGTCCAGAAGAGCAATGAGTCGATAGTTTTTGGGGTCTGTATTGGTCCCCTTCTTAAAGATAGTATGCAAGAAGGACCCTTCGCCATGAGTCTGGTACTTGAGCTTTTAATCTACATTTGGTAAACAGTGTAGAGAGAATTCTGCTTCAGTAGACTGGATCTTCTCTGAAGATGGCCCCAGGAGGCCATTAGGCCCAGGAGCCCCGTCTCTTCTTATCCTGTTTATTACCTGTTTAACTGAGGTACCATTTTGTTCTTTCCCAATGATCCCACGAGGGCTTCCGTATCTGTATCTTCTCCAATTGCGGGTTGGACCTCATGTTTTTCATGGACTGTAATAGCTGCTTTCTCAGTGTAGATTGATGCAGCGTGCCTTATCCAAATATCGGCGTGTACTGAGTTGCGCCTGTCCACTTTGCCGTTCTCCAAATTTGCAATATATTGCCAAAGTTGTCGTTGTTTGTGGGGTTTTGAGAGCTTGTGTATTGTTACCCAGTCTTGCTTTAGTTTTTCCTGTTTCAGTGACCATAATAAGTGTCTCTTCTTCTCGGATAGGTCTATGCATTTCTCCCTTGTTTCTTGTGTTCCTCTGATATTGTGTAATCGTTTTGCTCTTTTTAATTTGCATGATATTGTAGTTAGGTTTGTGTTATGTCTAAACCTTGAGGCAAGCATTTTATTGTCCGGGCTACTGACATTAGGTTGTTGACCAGTTCGGCTTTTAGGTTTCCAATCCACTTGGTCCAGTTTTCCATAGTGGGTGGATTCCCCGGTCCCATCTCTTGATTTTTTTCCAAAGATTGAACCGCTTAGCTTGGATCTTGTTCCATTTTATCCTTTTGACTAGGGATTGTTCTTCAGTCCCTGTTGACTGCGATATTGCCTTGGCTTGTTCCCTCTGTAGTAAGCACAAATTTAGGTCCACCTACAGTAGTGTGTGGTCACTAGTCTCGTGTGCTATTATTTCAGTATTGACAATTTTCTGGGATAAGAGCTTACACAGAAATATGTAGTCTAGGTCGTATTTTTTTAGGAAGGAGGAAAGGATAAAGGAGAATTCAATTAGTAAAGTCAGCCCGAACTGCCAAACCTTGCGATCCCTGGAACGGATTCAAGCTTCTGGATTCAAGCAAGCCTGGCTGAAGACGGCTGGAATGCCAGAAACCGGTCCTATGAAGCTTGTTTCCGGTCCGGGAAGGCATGGCTTGGCAGTTCAGGCTGGACAGTTCCCATGAGGCACAGGGTCAGACTGATTTGCATATGGCCATGTCTGAACTGGGGTGGCAGAGTGGGCTAAAGAACAGTGATGGATTAAACCCAGATCTGTTGACTGGCTGTGAGTGTTTGATTGGTTCAGATGCTCTGTCCATCACCACCCATTTTTGTACCGCTTTGTAGCAATGCAGCTGGTGGAAAACTGGTGAGCCCACTCACCATGATCTCCCCCTGGGGCCCTGTGCACTCTGGAGGGTGAAGTGCAAAGTACAGAAAGAAACACGAATCCAAAGTAGCCCACATGCACAATTAAACTAGAAAACCTGTGAAAAGCAGATGCCATTCCTAGTGAAGCACAGGTTAACAAGCTATGTTTATTTCTGCAAGGTACTTCCACACTGTACGGGTGCTGCAGTCTTCATCGCACCTTGAAAGGAGAAATTGCCTGAGGATTTGTTTTAGTGCAGGTAGGTGTCCATTCCAACATACAATGTATTTGACCTGTAACTTAGGCCCCCTTGCATAATAGTGAAAGGGTGCCTGGGTTGGCACAATAGTGCACTAATTGGCACAAGGCAATAAGAGGTCAGGCATGCCCTATATATTGTCACATTTGGTGCATTCCCGCACTATCCCTGAGAAGCTACATATCATAGCAAGTGGAATGGCAACGTTGTGTTGCAATCCATTTTGTTAAAATTTATACCTATGTTCCTTAGCAGAGTGTACATCAATTTTTTTCTCCATAGTATGGGCAGAACATGACAGAGTGTGACACATACAGTTAGTCACAGATGTTGTAGCATTTGTTTAATTGAAAAGAGAATGTGTACTGTTTGTTTGAAATTTAGATTAATAGCTCAACCATGTTTTCTAAACTGTAGATGTCATGAAATACATTATTTACATACTGTGTTGTCTTAGTCCTTTTGTTGATACTCTGGTTACAAATACTACCGGCTCCGCACCCTCAGAATTCTTCCTTTACAATGTTGAATGCTCTTACATTACATGTTATGTCACTTCTGATTATGGAACAGATACATGGGTCTATATATCGGTACACACATAATCATTCTAAGGGGCACCGTCACAACGAAGCTTGCAAAAGGAAGTAACATCCATTGGGCACTATTAATGTAGTTAAACAAGTAGCACATTACAACATAATTTATGCTACCATAGCTTAATACATACCATTTGTATGGAAGTGCCAATTCTTACACGTATGTGCCTCATCACTATGCTTATAATTTCCTGATTATATACCCTACTGAGTCCATGTCTGATACAAACATACTTTATATGAAGTCTATCTGAAATGAAAGTAAGAAGACTATTTCTCCCTATCACATTTTGTGAAACACATGAGTTTTGTTGAGACGTTTTATACATTCTCCACATATACACTAACACATATCACCTGCTACCCTTAGTTAGTGACCTACACATTGTGCATTAATCATGGAGTGTGGACATTTATAATAGACTGGTTATTTTTAGAATGACATTGTCAGGCAACATCAGCAATACTAATGTGATGGCATTAGGAGGTGTGATAATTTTGATACACCCAAGTTGATGGATCTTAGGTGACTCTACTCAGCTACCATCATACATCCCCAGATTACCCTGCTTTGCTTTGCTCATGCCTCATATTTCTGCCATAACATAAGAAGCAATCTACACACTATACTATACTAATTATGACAATCAGTGATATATGTATAAGTGTAAGGATTTTTTACATACTTAGTAACCCTGGGCGCACTTTGCGTAGTAGCCCTCCACGTAGCTACACGAAGTGCACTTCGCACTATGCACGCTATGCGTAGCTATGCGAACTGCGTAGTGTGGTAGGGATTGCACTGATTGCACAGTGCCGGATGCTTGTCCGCACTGTGCAATCATTGCAAACGGCATCTTGCACAGTGCAAGCGGTCGTTTTCAGCAGCGCGAGCACATTTGTACTCGAGCGGCAGCTTTCTCAACGCGGACTGGTCGTTTCTCATCACGAGCAGTTGCGAGCATACGCGACCACTTGCAATGAGAAACCTGACCTCCCCGCGTTGAGAATCTTGCCGGGAGGTTTATTTTCCATGCTTGTGATCAGTAATTTGATGTTGCTGATCGCGAACAAGGAAAAAGTCTCGCCGGGATGTTGATTTTACACTCAATCAATCAGTCATTTGTTAAGCACACTACATACCCACGAGGATCGCAAGGCGCTGGGGGAGAGGTGGGGGCCGCTACTGATTGAACAGCCAGGTCTTTAGTATCTTCCTGAAGGTCAGCAGGTCTTGGGCCTGTCATAGGCTCAGTGGGAGGGTGTTCCATGTCTTGGCGGCGAGGTGGGAGAAGGATCTCCCGCCGGTGGTTGTTCTTCGGATGCACAGAACGGTGGAGAGTGAGAGGTCAGCGGAGAGTAGCTGGCAGTTAGAGGTGTAGAAGGAGAGCCTTCTGTTAAGGTAGGCTGGGCGGTCTTCTGGAGTGCCTTGTGTGCATGGATGAGGAGCTTGAATGATATCTTTCAAGGTGTGATGAAGACTGTAGCTATGCGCTTTTGCACTGTGCTACGTGCAATTCGCGTAATTCGTAGTACTACGCCCCGGACTAATATACAGTTATTGGTAGACATTCACACAAACACAACATGACTGTCTTTCTACTGTGTGAACATACATTTTATTTACAGTGCACATTTAGGTAAAGGTTCTATTTTTCATTTTATTGCATTATGTAAAGACATTTAACACAAGATAGTCTCTTCTGGCACACCCTGCCTTTGAATGCACAATTTCTTACTCTGATTCATCATCCTCATCATCCTGAGATGTCATTGGACATTCTAAGTCCCTTTGAAGATTAGTTTTGACAATTGCCTGAGGCTTTGTTTCACAGATAACACATCTAAAACCATGTCATTTTAAATGAGGCAACACAAGCAGGTGGCTTCTGTTACAATTATTTACTAAGTAACGCAACGCAATGCAGTGCCTTAAGTCTGAATGTGTTTGCCCCACAACCTTGCAGTGCTCTGCGTAGCCCCGTAAATTGGCATTTACGGACCACTGTGAAAGTCACTGCCTTGCCTTAGCATTTGCTGGAAAGGAATTACATTGATGTAATTGGACGGTACATCTCATTGGACAGTCCAAGTTCCATTGTAGATTAGTTTTGACACACCATTGAGGGTGCGAAGAAACACCTTCCACCCAACTGGTCCAAGCAACGAAAACGTGCCTTTAGTACAGGAAAGGTCCTTTCTGCAGCATTGCGGGTTTTCCTCAAAACAGCATTGTTTCTCTTCTGACCATCAGTCCATGTAGTAGTAAACAAACCCATCATCCATGGCTGTAGGCCATAGTCTTGATCCCCTGAACCAAGATATAGGATAACATATCAGGGCTAGTTGACATCTTAGAAGTGCATGTTGGATTAATGATAGTTATGGAAACAGCGTCCAGCAACTATAAATTATTATCTTACCATTTGTTAAGTTTTTGTGAACATAGCTGAGAAAAAGGCCTATTTTAAACACATGCCTGCATGGAAGCCAGTTTAACAGTGTAAAATCAACAATTGTTTAAACTCCATATTTACATATCGGATTGGGACTTGATTAAGTTCTGCATATTTGAAACTTTAGGAAATTGGGATGCTGAGGTTGACAAAAAATGACATACTGTTGGGTCATGTATATTTCAGGCACCAGACCTATAGTACTATATGTCTTTTGGTAAGATTAACAGGGACAATCTGAGTCACAAATACATTGAATTGGGTTCAATACAGGCAAAGACATACATTAACAGATATTCACATGCTTGTAGTTGGCCAACACATATGTGAATACACTCTATTAGCTTTTTGGAACCATGGACCAGTATTATCCAAGCTGCATAATTCCTTAGATTAACCTTCATACTACAGCACTATGGTTATGTCTGCTAAATATTACAAGAAACATAGACAGAGAACATAAATCAAAGTAGAACATGATTGTTTGTAAGATTTGATACTTTATTCCCTAGAAGTCATCCACACACATGTCCACATAACTGTTTTCGAAGTGAGTGAGAAAAACGCAGCACACTTAGAAAGAGCAAACAACAGGGAGAAATATAGATCATTCTCCGTGTTGCACCTTCCCTTGGAAGACGCAGCATTTTCACATAATCCCAGGTTTCACATTCTTAGTAAATTTGGGAATGGGTGGATGCTTGAGAACACCCATGCTCCACCCATGGAACGCTTTCCAGAGAAGAGTTATGCAAGCCAGCAACTTGCACTGACTTGTGTTACTCCAGGTTGAGCAACCTGCACAGGGCCATGCAAGGTTTTATTGTGTTGCTTGTTTAATCTGACTTAAGTATTGCATTGCCCTTGCAACTCGTGCACGAGTCAAGAACAATTAGAACATTGGAATGTTGGGTGCTCCATTGAAAACAATGGAGTGCTCCGGGCTTATAATGGCTGGTATAAGCCCGGAGAATCAACATTCCAATGTTTCTTTTTTCACAGCTCTGGCTGTGAACAAACGTTTCAGGGAGCGTGAGGGGATTCCAATCCGCTCACGCTCCCATAAGGCTTTGTTCTTTTTTGTTAGAACAATCTGCCCTCTAGTGGTACAATGTTCTAATAGCCTTATAGCCCTTCGTAGCTGGGCTATACCAGCTATTAAAGTCCCTCCCCCTTGTTAAAGGCCCTCGCCTTCGGCCCTTTAACGCTGGAGAGGGCCTTTACGGCGGGCTATAAGGCTATATTAATACCATGATACATCTGGCTCCTAGTTTGACTTCTATATTCCCCTATAAAGTGTCACATGCAGCATGTGACGAACATACCCACACTCCTTGGTGCACATTTACTCACCTTTCAGGCAACGGAATGCTGCAAGGCAACTTGCATTGGACCAGTGTTTGAAATTGAGAGTGTATAAATGCCCATATCTCAAACAATTATGGACCACTACTGCTCTCTCATAACACTGGTGCACTTCATGCATACTGGTGTGCAACCACTCACTCTTTCAACCATGGCAGAAGTTTGCCTGATAGGGATACCTGTTTTCGTACAGGTAGTCAACCCTTCAAGGCCACAAACAATAGCTTGTGACATGTCCTACTTTATATGTGATCCTCTGAATGCTGCACACAAGGAAATAGCTTCCAAAGATAAAGTGAGAAATATGTTCTACAATTTAGGCTATAGTCAGGGAGGGGTAGGCATATAATGTAATTTCAGTTGTACACACTAGATTAAATCTTGGAGTGTATGAAATTCATGGGTGGATACACAGGAGAAAGTCATGCTCCACCCATGTATTGCCGCATAGAAACTAAAGTAATGCAATGCAGCACAAGCCACTGTTTTGCTTAATTATCATTACGCAACAAGTTAACACAGCACAAATAGCCCATGCGTGGCTCTATATATATATATATATATATATATATATATATATATATATATATATATATATATATATATATATACACATATATATATATATATAGTAGCATGCTAATTCATTGCAGCACCACTAAAATTGGCCAAACATAAGGCAAGATTTAGGTTAATATGTAGGATAATGTATTTGAAAAGTAAAATATGCTTGCTGTCTACATCTCCCTTAATCACACCCAATCAGAAACTCATTGGTCAGCTAAGGATTTCCATGATGGATGTCCAATGCAAATGCCTACCATCTCCCCACAGTCTTTAGCAGTGCTGCTTGTTGCCATGTGTCCATATCACGACAAAGGAAAATTCAGCTCTATGTGTGATACTCTATACAACATCCAGCACATTACTTTTTTCCTATACTAGCATTATTAACTCTGCTGATCTAATGTTTAAATGTTAGAAGGAAGTGTGCGCCATATGCTGTATATTCCTATAGATGTTGTACTATAGGCAGCTGAGCCATACACAGGTAGTCTAGGTCCATGGTGTAAATGCATTTTTTTATGGGATTAAGGCTATGTATCTGTATCCTTTGCCTGTTGCTGAAATGATGGACAAAAACCCAGGTGTTTTTTTACAAAAACGTTCATGTAAGACTTGACAGTTCATAAATTATGTCTGCTGGTTGTGTTATACTTGTGTGACTTTGTAACCACTTAATGATGTATTGTTCAACTGCGACTCTTATGAATCCCCTCGTGTACCTGTTGTAGACATTATCGCATAGCATGTGAAGTGCTATGATACCTTCGGATCCAGCTAGCACTATACAAAGCTCAAAATAATAATAGTAATATCCTAATGTCTTTAATATCAGAAAGGTATCAGAGCGATTTGCAGAGTTGGCAAGGCAGCAATTGCACAGGTTACCTATGGAATAGGTGGAAGTGAATGGTAACAGTGTATTTGTTTATTTATTTGTTTATTGATATATGTATATGTCTTTGGATTCTCTGTCTTGTCACATTTGCTGGTGCTTTGGGGACAGGGGTCAACTGTGGTTCTTGTGGATCCCCTTGTGTGCGTCTTGTGGACATTGTTGCAAAGCATGTGAAGCGCTCTGATGGATTTGGGTCAAGCTAGCGCTATAATAAATGTTTACTATACTTGTTATCTATGTTGTAAACATTTATTGTTGTAAAGCGCTCTGAATCAGATGCTCTGTGTAGACTTGTTATCTTTGATGTGAACATTTACTGTCGAAAATCGCTCTGATACCTTCGGGTCTGACTAGCGCTATATAAAAGTCTCAAATAAATTAATAAACTGTGTCACAAACCTCCATGTGTAGGAGCATCTTCCTGACAAATATGAATGGAGTATTGTACATTTGTATGTGTGGATTTATTGCACCTTCATCATAAAGTTGAGAAATGCATATTTGTAATGCCTGTTGGCATGGATACAGAAATTGACAAGCCACTATTTGAATACTGTAATATGTGCTGGATGAGTGCAGCGAGAGACTAAGTAACATACAAATGGTATAATGATAGAACGGGTAACTGAGACTCATCATCAAAGGTAAAGTGAAAATGCAATGTATGTTGGTCTGTAACTACAGCCCAATATGGTCAATCATTTGAAGTTGCAGCCCTATGTCTATTACAAGTGGAATCTAGGTCACCAATATTGTGTATCTAATCTATAAGCAACTCCACATTAGTATAGAGTATGGAGGACCTTGTCACTTCAAACACTAGACCGCTAACCCACCTCAGTCAGGCGGCACAAGCAGACAGAAATGGCGTCCATTTTAAAAGTGACATTTTACAAAGGTGCATTTCTACAATGGTGAAAATGACTCTGTGCACGCCATTGCGCAGCATGTATCACTGCATCTCGCACCACACATGGCCTATACATTCCTCCTCCATGGGGGAGATATAGGTGCGTACACCATTGCACAGCATTTAACATTTGCATTTGAAATACATCCACATGACATGTTGATTCCCACAAAAGCGAAAACATTCAGGGAAAAAGGGCCAAGTCCAACACCCATCTACCCCAAAACGCATACCCACCCTAAAAATCTCCATTACTTACCTTATAATGCGTTGTAATGGCATGCGTTGTAATGGCATGCATTGTAGTGACATGCGTTGTAATGGCAAGCGATGTAAAGGCTGTTGCTTTGTAAAAGCAGTGCTATAAAATGACTGCGCTGTAATGGATGTTTCCCCAACCCCTTATTGGGGCGGACTCCTTCAAGAGTGCCCTCTAGGGTCTCCATCTCAAACTTGAATTTTTCTGCCATACGCTGTTGGAGCCCTACCACTCTCCGTAAAAAAAATTACTTGGGGGTCTCAGAGTCCTAACTGGCTGTATGGCAAACAGATGTTTGATGAACACTCTGGATTGGTTCGCTTGTAGACCCAACAATGTATTTTTTCCTTGCCAAGATCGGAGGAGGAGCGTCAATAGTGTCCAGGAGTTGATTGAAGGTTTTATTTACCCATGGAGGGCAGGAGGAGTCGAGGACAGGTCGCTCATCATGGACAGGCTGTTGTACAGGAGAGGCAGTCCTTTTCTTTGAAAAAGATGTGTATATGGTAGCATTCTAAAGAGGCTGTACTTCATGTGAATGAGCCACCTTGATTAAGTCACTCGTTTATTACGCTTCCTCCTACACAGGTATTTGAGAAACCATTACACCAACATGTAAACATTGCCATATTGTATTGGAGGCAAAAGTCACCAGTAAGGGCACGTGGGATGGTTTCACAACCTCATTTTTTGCAATAGCCTTGTTGATATGTAAGTGCAACAATGTAACACGTTGATACACACATATTTGTTATGCAGACACCTCAGTACATAGTTCAAGCTTTATGAATAAAAGACAGCCTAAAACAAAACTTGTAGAAGTCTATTTTTATTGAAACTGGGGTCCAGATTTACCACCGTATTGTGTTGCCATTGCATCACGCTAGCCGACACAAGGGCAACATAATCCTTGAATCACATTTATCAAGCCACCCAAAGCCACCTTACTCGGGCCTGCACGGCTTGGTAAATTCTGAGTAACACAAGTTGCCCGCTTGTATTTTTCTGTGCCAGGGAGACATTAGATGGGTGGAGTATAGATTTTCCCACCGATGTTTTATGGTGCATTCCCGAATTTACTAAGACAAGTATACCTGGATGGAGATGGCTGCCGTCGAGTTGGGGAGGAACATGGCGGCGGGCTGACGCCGGTCGCAGGAGCTCGGCGGGGCAGCACAGCGCGCTTGATAGAAAATGGCATGATCTGACTTGTAAAACTTACCCGGTGAGAGCAGGGTTTCTGTTCCTTTTCTTTCGGTGCATTATGGAGGGCTGAGTTGTTTTCCTTTTTCTTTCTTTTCCTTCGGTTTGGGCTTTTGGCTTTCGGCTGCTGTGGCGGTCGAGTCTGAGGGACGCTGTAGAAGACTCTAGGACCCGGGAGAAGACGCGGATGGGCAGAGAGGCGGAGCAAGCTGAGCAGAAGGTTGGGTCCACGCAACTCGACGGACTCGGAGAGCGTCAGACTAGGCTTTGGATTCGGGCCCGGACTGCAGTAGCAAAAACCAGGTTTCGGGGGCTAGAGTGCAGGGATTACTCGTGGCGACTGGGGGCCACGTTTTCTCAGCATCCCACTGGATTCTGTGTCGACCCGGTAAGGTGGTTTCAGGTAGGGCGGGAGTGGAAGTGGGATTATATGGATCAGGCTTTCATTCAGGGGCATTTAGTCATTTCCTCGAGGAGCGGGAGGGAGAAGGATGAGTAGCAATAGCACAAGTTCCCCCAGAAGAAGTGGGAGGGTCCGGTCAGCAGAGTCAGCAGTTCGAGCTCAAAGGGATTGGCAAAGGTAGAGTGGGATCATCTACGCAGGGTCCTCAGAAAGGATCACCTTCCCTAGGAGGAATAGATACCAACTAAGGTCCCAGCAGGAGCTGAAGACCAAGGGCATTCTGGGCCCCACAGAGGGGGTAGAAGGGGTGACCCCAATAACTCCACGTAAAAAGAAAGCTGCAAAGATTGGGGACCCCAAAAAATCAAAGGGCTCCAAGGTGATTTGCCCTCCTCAGAAGAATACCCCATCCCTTAAAACCTACTTTAAAATAATGGAGCAGGTAGCAGGGTCAGCTCGGGCCACAGAGTCAGTCTCATTCGGGCAATGTAGTGCTCCCCCATTACGCTCAAAAACCGCTTTTCACCTTTAGAAAATATAGAGGACCCAAAGAGGAGTATAAGTGGGGCGGTTGCGGACAGTACTATGAACGTATTGGTGCCCAATCACGTGGATCCCTCCAGCTGCCCTAGTATTATTATCGCTAGCACTGGTTTTAATAGTTATCCCTTCCTCTCTTGGGGCCCCTTTAGACCCATTAGCCCCACAGGCCGTACTGGAATTGGCTGCGGCTGAGGGCAATACTGGAATCACTGGAAACAGCCCCTCAGATATGTCAGCACCGGAAACAGTCCAAGTTCAAGTTCAAGTCCAAGGGAAAAAAAACCTTATATGGACACTGCTGCGCAGGCATCAGGAGGTGCAATTAAGGACAGTGACAGTCTAGGCGCTTTGTTACAGGCACTAAGGGGGGACCTTTTTACTAAATTCGAGATATCCGAAGCAAACCAGAAGGGTATTCATGATAAGTGTGATGCCCTTGAATCAAAACTGGATGATATATGCACACGTACCGGATCGCTCGAATTTAAGTTTCATCATTATCAGAATCTGTCCAAGGCAACTCCAGATATATAGACGCTTTAAAAACCCAGAACCGATCCTTACAGATGGATATGGAGAGGTTAGAGATGCAGGCCCGCAGGAATAACCTAAGGATTTTGAAGATACCGGAGGGGGCAGAAATGAAGGACATAAAGGGGTTTGTATGTAAGCTGTTGAGAGAAGGAGTGTTAAAAGATCGACCATATATTGACCTAGAAGCTGAAATACTAAGAGTGCATAGAGACCCTTTTAGGCTGCATCTGGATAGAAAAGCCCCCAGGAAAATCTTAGTCAATTTTCAGACCTATAGTATAAAGGAGCTAATCTTGGGGAGGTCTCTAACACGGTCTGCTCTTCATCATCAGGCCGGGCCCTACCAAATTTGTTCAGACATCGGGGGGAGAACAGCACAAAGGCAGTGGGAGCTAGGCTCCAGAATGCCCAAATTAAGAACTTTTGGGGGCGCAGGTTCAAATGAAGTTTCCAGCATTGTTAAAAATAATGTGGAAAAACAAGATGTATAATTGCAGTCAACCCGAAGATCTAGACGTTCTTCTGTCTCAGATGAGGGGGTGAATAGAATGTCAATTGGCAGGGTCCGATTTTCTTTTTCTATCAGGGAAAGTAAAAATAAAAAGGGGAAAAGGAGGGAAGAGTTGGGGAAGGAGCGGAAAGGAGGGGAAAAAAGGGAAAAAAAGAAAAGGGGGGAAAAGAAGAGGAACAGGTAAAAGCCACCAAAAAAAACCTATAAAATAATAAAGGAAGGTCAATGGGTTTTTGTGTAATATAGACAAGATGCTGGGCTGCCTCAGGGAGGGTTACTAAAAGGCGGTTCCAACGCCAAGTATCGAGGGAGGGTTCCTCGGGGGTGGGCTGAGTGGGGGGGTGCAAGGGGGGAGGGTAAGGTGAAATAGAAAAATTTGTCCTCATACAAATAAAATAAGGTTCTTTTTTTAGCTCTATATGTGTGGCTCATACGGGTAGTCCATGATTAGTCTATCTAAGATAAAACTCCTCTCCTGGAATGTGAACGGTCTGGGAGGGGGTAGGACGGTATCTCAGGTTTGTGAGTTCCTAAAAAATAGCGAAGCACATATTCATTTGTTGCAGGAAACTCATTTGGAAGCTCCGGACTGTAAACAAGCCTTTAGTAAACTAGGTTGGGTGCAGGAGGTGTTTTGCTCCAAACAAAGAGGGTGCACAAGTGGAGTAGCAATAGTGGTAAGATCGAACAAGGGGATCAAGGTGGTGAAATGGGATACAGACCAGTCTGGGAGATGGTTGGTGGCAACTTTGTCCATATGCGGGTCGCTAATTACTTGTGCGGTATACTTCGGGCCCAATGAGGACAATTCTGGACCTCTCCTGAACCTTGAGACTAGCTTGTTACATATGTCTACCCCGGTCATACTAGGCGGGGATTTTAATTTAGTGTTTGACAAGCAACTGATCAGGACTTCTAAAGTGAAATACTGCTTCCAGCTAGAATATTTTCTACACTTAGGAACGTTATGAAGGAGTTTAATTTGCTTGATATCTGGAGAGTAAAACATGATACTGTTAGAGAATTTTCGTTCTATAGTAAGAAGTATAAGCAATACTCAAGGATAGACTATTTATTAGTAGATCAATGTCTGCTTTCAGATGTAGGATCCATTAGTTATATCCCAGCGATTATTTCAGACCACTCTGCTGTGAAGTTAGTTCTCAATCTTGGGCTTGAGACAACAGAGAAAAGGTGGACCCTAGAGAGGACTTTGTTATTGGATGAGAGAGTGAAGGTGGAGCTAAATGATAAAATAGGTGAATATTTTAGCCTCAACATAGGCTCCTCCACTGAACAGATGGTCTGGGAGACCCTTAAAGCATACCTGAGGGGGCTTCTGAGTTCTCTTATGACCCATAAGAGAAAATCTAGTAAAGAAAGAGAACTAGAGCGCCTTAATAGTACTAAGGAGAAAGAGTTGGAGTTGCAACAAGCTGCCCTGACGGCTAGGGGACTTATCCTTCAGCTGGAGAAGGAACTGGTGAGTCTACAAGCGGATTTTAATGCTAGAACGGATAAGATTATGAAGGATAGGTGGGACGCCAGCAAATTACAGAACTTCGCATATGGCAAGAAATGTGGCTCCCTCTTGGCATGGAAATAAGGAACAGAAAGGGTGAGAAATAACATTAAGAGTTTGATACAAAGGGGGTCAGGGGTCCTGTTACTAGAAGATGATCAAATCACAGAGGAGGCCAGGTCATTTATGCAGTTTCTATATCAAGAGGATAGCACGTACGGGCCAGATGAAGTTAGGGCTTGGCGAGACGTTATGGATCTACCTCAACTGTCTGAATCTGATAAGGAATATCTAGCTACCGGCATCTCGGAGGGGGAAATCAGAGAACAAATGAGGAAAATGAGTCGGGGCAAGGCCGCTGGCCCCGCATTTAAATTGGTTTGCCCTGAGGAAATTGCCTGATAGAAACCAAGGCAATGAAACATGTCGGCTGTAAGTAGGGTGTGAATCGATTGGTAGTATTCACATCCTTCTTTTTATTGTTTATATGTGTACAGTATGCAACAAGAAAGGAACACTAGTAAAGTTTTTGTCCTGGTTGCACAGTGGATTATATGTTAAGTGTTAAGTTTTGTACGTTTTGTTACATATAATTTGTGTTCACTGCACCACTCACTGTCTTTTCTTTGGGTTTAGGACACGTTTCCGTTACGGCTTGATGGCACCAATGATGAGAACAGGGCTATCCTGGTGAGTACCAACCAGGGGTCCCATTGGTGGTGCACCCGTGAGGTGCCATCTCGCCTTTCTCACCTTTTTCTGTTGTCATTTTAGGTGAATGTGGGTTTTGTGTTTGTCTAAGTTTGTTGATCAGAGTTGGGCTGTTTTTAATAACGGCAGCAGACTGAGACATCCCCTACTCTAAATCTCTGTAAGAAGAGAGGTCTGTTGTAAATCATGTACAACTAGTGATGTCTGTAGATCATTAGACGAGAACTGCCTTGAATACTAGGACATTTGTATTTTGGTGATTTACTGAGTGGAGGACGTCCTAGTTTTCCTTTCCCTCTATACTCCTACTTTGTTCTCACATTGTGTCTCAAGAGCACCCTGCTGCACGCCTGAAAATGACATGTGTGCGCATATGGCGCACATACATGCCCTAAGGGCATGTATGAGCGTCACATGGCACCTTTACAAATTGCATAAAGTGCATTTGTAAAAGAAATCGCAAATTACCACCAACTACAAATTAGTGGTAATTTGCGATTCCTTAAGGGCATTTTGGATTTTTTTTTTCTTCATACATTGCATTTCAGGAATCGCAAAATTTGCGATTCCTTAAATGCAATCGCAAATTAAGGAATGGCAAATTTTGCGATTCCTTATTTTGCACCCAAATTCTTTCATACGTACCATTTTGCGAGAATAGGTTTGCAAACGCCGAAATTCTGCGATTTTCGGCGTTTGCGAACCCATTTGGCTTTGATACATATGGCCCTATGTTCCTTACAAATTCTATAATGAGAAAAAAGTCAATTGGTAGTAGATTCCTACTATATGCATATTCACCGGATATTACCAAAACATGACATTATTTCAGTATCCAACGCCTATTGGACCTTCACGTTAGCATGACATTGATTAGCACTTGCATATCAATAGATAATATTTTATTCCTACATTGTTACATAGGTATTAAGTATTGACATCCACTTAAATTTTTGAACGCAACACACACAGAAGTACAGATTCACAAAGGTATCCTACATTTTTTTTTGTTTTCACACAAGAGGGATGCATCACAGTGGATAATACTCTTTGATAGTTCTTGAACCTTCATCACGATAGGTGGTGCAAGGGTAGCACCCTCCCTAAATCAGATTAACCAAACCACCCAAAGCCACCCGGTGTGACCCTGAGTGGCCTGTTAAATCTAGAGTAATACAAGGCATTGCAAGCAACTGCTATGCGTTAATTGCAAGGAGCGTGTTACATGGGTGGAGAGTGGGGTTTTCTTACGCATCCACCTATATATTTTGGTGCATTCCCAGATTCACCAAGACAGGTAAACCTAGGAATTTGTCAAAATTGCACACCTTCCCGATGGAGGTGCAACGAGAAGAAATATGTTAATTGCTCCTCGTTTTTTAAGTGTGCTGCATTCTGCTGCACACTTAGGATGAGAAATACACATCTGAGCATTGCATTTGTGCTGGAAGGTGGCCCTTCCTGCATAAAAAAGTTCTGCCTGCAACACAGGCACCCAGGCGTGAGGGTGCATGCGTTGTCCCTAGGCAGCACGTAGTGCACCAGTGCAGATGGAGGGCATGGATGTGCCATATCTTAAGATATATGGCACATTGCTGCTCTTAACATTTGATGTAGTGAACCCCAAAGTTGTCTTACTGTGTTGCACTGTGTAAAATATTGATAAATCTTGGCCTAAGTTTCACTTTCATTTCTGAATGGAGTTGTAAAACTTATAACAGATGTAACATTTTACACAACATTTAGATCAACTTACCTTATGATCAATCAATCAATATATCAATCCATCCGGGTATTGTAAGCACGCTACTCACCCGTGAGGGTCTCAGAGCTCTGTGTGGGGGTGGGGGGGGGCGGGGTGCAGCAGACCCGTTCAGCCGAAGAGCCAGGTCTTGAGAGTCTTCCTGGGACTGTGTTCTCTGTCCATTCAAAACCTTCCAGGAGAACTTGAAGGCATAAAAGATGCCAAAGGAATAAAAAGCTAGACCTGGGAGATGTATCCAATGAAACTCATTGTGCAGTCGAGATATTGCCATGTGCCTTGAGGCACCTAATAGTAATGTGAGCCAGACAAATGTGTTCAGTATCATAAATAGGCAGGAGTTGTTTTTAAAAAAGATATATCTTTATTGAAATGTTTTACATACAACCCCTAGCCCCCATCCCCACCCCACCCATCTAAGCAGAGAAATTCATCTAAGTACCAAAAAGCATAGATTGGTCAGCATAAAATGTAAGATATTGAACAGTAATTGAAAATTAATAACATAATCATTGCTATGACCCCTTATAAAGTGCTACTGTGCCTGACTTCATATTATCAAGATAGTCCATACCCCCTCTGTTTAACCAATTGTTAAATACCACTATTATCACTATTCCTTACCCCTGCCCCCACTGACATTCCCTCATTGGTTCCCAGACACGTAAGCCTTCTATTTGCACACTCTACCCTTCAGAGCGTACCCTATCATTTCTATAGGGTACTTAGATAGAAGCCGAGCCATCCAATGATGACACAAAGGAGGGACGGTCTAATCACGCTATAGCTAAACACAGGCTTAATACTGCCATTGCAAGAAATAAAAAAGATTGAGCATGGGGAGGGACTTCTCTCTTTTGAACCACTAATAATATCAGTTGTGGAGTAACCTTAATTTGCAAGCCTAGTTTCGTCTCCAGAAATGTACTAATGTTTTTTTTCAATCCATCCTGCCTGGAGCATCTTGCAAACATATGTATTAGATCCGCTCCATAAAACTGGCAGCAAGGACAGTTAGTACCAGACACCCCTCCCTATTTAACCTGTTGCGTGCTCATGACGATCTCAGCTCGTCATGACCGTTGGATCGTTCACACGCGGGAATAATTACCCGGCTGTGCTGAACGTTCCAAAATGGGTGGGGTCGTGCAGCTCCACTGTGCCTCATGACGAGCTGACTCGTCACAAGCACACCGGCGCCGTGTGCGGCCCCCCTCCCCCGCACAGCAGGTGAAAACGCCCCGCAGAGAAGGGGTTAATAATTTTCCCCGGAGTAATATAAAGATGAAACCATGATTTAAAATGCTGGGCTTGCAGGTTGGCAGACATTAGAGTGAGCCAGGCCTAATGATTCTGCGCTGTAAACATTTTCTGTCTGCAATGACTCTTGCCAGCGTCTTGTATGTTTATCTATATCATCGACCATCCAACTGTTCAACATCCCATGTCATTTACCAATTGATGGCTTTTGCTCAATTATCACATCTAATTATCCGACCTAAGAAAACCAGCTTGGCCCCCTCCTTTCTTCCCCTAAGAAGTCCCTTATCTGTAGATATTTGAAGAATTTGTTATGTCCCAGGTCAAAATTAATTTTGATGGCTTCAAACGTGGTAATACCACTATCCCCTGCAAAATTCCCAAGAATAAACGAACCCTGCTCTTTCCAGCGTCTGACAAGAATCTCAAAAAATATCCGGTAAGATAGGGTTTTTTTGCAATGGTGTATAAAAGTTAGAACGACCAATTCCCACTTTCTTCCGAACTGCTGACCATATTAGGTATGCACGGGTACGTATTTTAAATCTCAGGATCCAAAATCTATCTGGCGCAGAAGACATCCCCTAGCATCCTCTCCTATCAGTAATTCATATATCGTAGAGCGGCCCTTAACTTAAATTACACTTTCTTCTTTACTATAGAACATTAAGCCATCTGTTGCAACGCCGTGGCCCAGTAATATAATCGAAGATTTGAAACTGCTCATCCCACCACGTTCCTTCGGGAGTGCAAGAAACTTCAGTGCCCTACTGGGGTGAGAATAGGCCCATAAAAATCTCCCAATCATCCGATCCAAAACCATAAACCAATAAGTCTTGACCCCTAGGGGCATTATAGTATTTTAGTTAAAAATATGATTTTAACTAAATTACTTCTCACAATTAGGGTCAAGTCAAGTCAAGTCAAAGAATTTATATAGCGCACTACATACCCAGAGGGTCTCAAGGCGCTTAGGGAGGGGAGGGGGATTACTTGTCAAATATCCACGTTTTAAGTTGCTTTCTGAATGCTAGGTGGTTCTGGGTAAGGCGAAGGTAAGTGGGGAGTGAGTTTCATGTTTTAGCTGCCAGGTATGAGAAGGATCTGCCTCCCATGGTGGTCTTGCGAGGTACAGTGGCGAGGGCTTGGCTGGAAGAACGTAGTTGGCGGGAGGGGGTGTAGAAGGACAGTCGTGAGTTGAGGCATTCTGGTCCGATGTCGTAGAGTGATTTGTGTGCGTGGGTTAGCAGTCGGAAAGTGATCCTCTTATTGACGGGTAGCCAGTGGAGGTCTTTGAGGTGACTAGAGATGTGTTCGTTACGCGGGATGTCTAATATGATCCTGGCTGAGGCGTTTTGGATTCGTTGGAGTTTTTTCTGGAGTTTAGCGGTAGTCCCGGCGTAGAGGGTGTTTCCATAGTCCAGTCGGCTCGTGACCAGAGCGTGGGTGACCGTTTTCCTAGTTTCGGTGGGGATCCAGCGAAATGTTTTTTTGAGCATGCGAAGAATGTTGAAGCAGGATGAGGAGACGGCGCTGACTTGTCTGTTCATTGAAAGTGAAGAATCCAGGATAACGCCTAGGTTCCGTGCGTGGTCTGTCGGGATGGGTGCTTTTCCAAGGGCTTCCGGCCACCAAGAGTCGTCCCATGCAGAGGGGGATGTACCTAAGATGAGGACTTCTGTTTTATCTGAATTCAGTTTCAGACGGCTGTGTTTCATCCATTCGGCAACTTCTTTCATTCCTTCGTGTAGGTTAATTTTGGCGGGGCTGGGGTCATTGGTGAGAGAAAGGATCAGTTGCGTGTCATCCGCGTAAGAGATGATGTTGAGGTTGTGTTGGCGGGCGATGGCCGCGAGGGGGCTCATGTATACGTTGAAGAGGGTGGGACTGAGTGAGGATCCTTGTGGAACGCCACAGATGACTTCAGTGGCCTCGGACTTGAATGGTGGAAGGCGGACTCTCTGGGTTCTTCCGGTGAGGAACGAGGTGATCCATTCAAGTGCTTTTCCTTGTATTCCGATGTTTCTGAGGCGTTGTAAAAGGGTGCTGTGGCAGACTGTGTCGAAGGCTGCAGAGAGGTCGAGGAGGATGAGGGCGACTGTGTCTCCATTGTCCAGTAGAGTTCGAATGTCGTCTGTTGCTGCGATGAGGGCGGTCTCAGTGCTGTGTTTTGCTCGGAAGCCGGACTGTGAGGAGTCGAGGGATTTGTTGGCTTCGAGGAAGGCGGCGAGCTGGTTGTTGACAGCTTTCTCAATGACTTTGGCCGGGAAAGGAAGGAGCGAGATGGGGCGGTCATTTTTGAGTTCGGTGGGATCCGCTGTGGGTTTTTTCAGAAGGGCGGTGAGTTCAGCGTGTTTCCAGCTTTCCGGGAAGGTGGCGGAGTTGAAGGAGCAGTTGATGACGTCTCGGAGGTGCGGTGCTATGGCGGAGTCTGCTTTGTTGAAGATGTGGTGAGGACATGGGTCTGTGGGGGATCCTGAGTGGATGGAGTTCATCAGGCGGATGGTGTCCTCAGTGGAGATTGGGTTCCAGTCGTTAAGGGTGTTCAAGGGGGGAGAATGTTCAGCATATGGTTGGGTGGGTTGGTTTCCGGGTTGGTTGTCGAAGCTGTTGTGGATGTCTGCAATTTCGTTGTGGAAGAATAAAGCCAGGGAGTCGCAGAGGGCTTGAGAGGGGGTGATGTCATTGGAGTTGGCCGAGGGATTGGTAAATTCCTTGACGATGTTGAAAAGTTCCTTGCTGTTGTGGGCGTTGTTGTCTAGTCGATCCTTGAATGCTGTTTTCTTGGCCTTTCGGATTAGTTGGTGGTGTGTGCGGGTGGCGTTTTTGAAGGCGTCCTTGGTGCTAGTGGTTGGGTCTTTTTTCCAGGCCTTTTCAAGGGAGCGGCAGAGTTTCTTGGACTTCTTAAGATCATCGTTGAACCATGAGGCCTTCTTGCTGCCAGGTTTGCGTTGACGTTTTTTCAGTGGTGCTAGGATGTCGGCGGTGTTGGATAACCATAGGGTGAAGTTGGTGGCGGCTTGGTCTGGGTTAGAAGAGTGGGCTGGGGTGTTTAGAAGGAGCGATGAGGAGATCTGGTCGATGGTGATTTTGTTCCAGTTTCTTTGCAGAGTTGGTTGGGGGTGGTTGATGGGTTTCGGCTTGTTGTAGGTGAAGTGAACGCAGCTGTGGTCAGTCCAGAGGAGATCCGTAGTGTGGCTGAAGGAGACGTGATTGCTGGAGGTGAAGATAGGGTCGAGTGTGTGACCTGCGATGTGGGTGGGGGAAGTGACCAGTTGTTTAAGTCCGAGGTTGGCGAGGTTGTCCAAGAGGGTGGTGGTGTTGCGGTCGTTGTTCTTTTCAAGGTGAAAGTTGAGGTCTCCCAGAAGGATGTAATCTTTGGAGGGGAGCGCGTGTGGAGTGATGAAGTCCGTGATGTCTTCACTGAATTTTGCGCGGGGTCCTGGTGGTCTGTAGAGGAGGGTGCCTCTAAGTGTGGTCTTGGAGTCGATGTGGATCTGGAAGTGAAGGTGTTCAGAGTTGGCGAGATTTGATCAGAGCTGGTTGAGATGTGGATTGATTTTTTATGGACGATAGCGATTCCTCCTCCTGTGTGGCCGGTACGGTCCTTGCGTGTGATCTTATATTCTTCAGGGATGGCAATGGTGATGTCTGGGGCGGAGGAAGCGTTCATCCATGTTTCTGTTAGGAAGGCGACGTCTGGAGAGATGGTGTCTAGTAGATTCCATAGGTCAATGGCGTAAGCCTAAGGTTATGCAATCCCCATCTAGGTTTTCCTAAACAGAGGATCTAAATTAATTTCCACAATTTATCACTGTCTGACGTGACATTAAGGCCCAGATAAATCACATTCCACACTACCCGCCTATCTTCCAGTTGCAGATTGCCATTGATGACAACTTGCGTTTTGTCTTGGTTTAATTGAGACCCATCGAAATGACCAAACTTAATTGCCTCCAGCTCTTTTTCCCTTACTGCCGCATCTGGGCCCATTGTGATGATTGCCAGGTCATCAACAAGAAAGACTTGCCTTGTTTTTAACGTAAATGTATCCGCTGCTTTCTTTGCTGAGATTTTTACTATTGCCCTTTAGTGACTGCCACATTCAATTGAGCCTCTACAATTTCTAACCCCCTTGCCACCTCTTCTATCAGATTAATCTCAGTCGCCATAAAGTTTTCCACAAAGTTCTGGCGGATGTTTTTTATCCTTCTTCTTGCGGGACCAGATAAATCTTAAGATCTCCCTCTGAACTGCTGCCTTAAGAACATCCCAGAATATACCTATTGACGCACTACCTATGCTTTCCGCCATGAACATTGGGATACACTTTTTCATATGATTAACGTAATCTTCATCCAATAATAAAGCCCTCTCGAAAGATCAGCTGCATACGGGATGAGGTAGAGAGCCAAGTCTACCTCTAGTACTAATGGGTTGTGATCCGTTACCTTTGATATTGTACTTACAGCATGACTGTAATAGCCTGATAGACATATGGAAATAATCCAGTCGGACTTCAACCCGATGGGGTTACAAAATATTTTTATATCCGGTGTCGGTTGTCTCTTTCTCAGCCTATATATCGGATAAACCGTGGGCTACCCCTAAGTTACTCAGTGATCTAAAGACCTTTGGTTTGCGGCCTTGGTAAGCCTGACATCCTGCCTTTAAACACCCCCCATTAATGTTGATGTTAGAATACCCACAGATAACAAGTGGGAGCAGCCACCCAGCCAATTCATTGTTAAGCCACTCAAACACTGTTGGATCATCCACTATAGAACCAGAGTGTAAAAGATCAATTTGCATAACAAATTATTAATATTTGCATCAGCCATACATATCTGCCCTGGATCAAGGGATGCTACACTCACCTTTCTGTGCTAGAATGGCGACCCCCCTCCCCCATGTTCATGACTCTTGTGTGATGTTACAAATGACCTGATAACCCGTAATCTCCAACAACCATCTAGATGCTTCAATATGGGTCTTCTGCATACATATTATATGTGTATATCATACTTATTTAAGGCAGTTCTCTTCATCCATTGGTCTATTTTTGTGGCATTCGCTTCTTCCCACTACAGCATACAGGATGGTGCAATTGGTCAGCCTACATCAGCCACTGGCTAACTTCAATTTGAGTGACTGCGGTTTCCTTTTTCAAGGAGCACATCTGTGCAAAAGGAAGTCCTCTTCAGTGCCATTGTTTTTGTTTCAACAAATTAGTTCAGTGTTGCCTTCGTGATAGCAGGACACTTTCTCCCAGCTCATCGTGGGAGCACGGAGTACATTCCAGCTTTATCAGTATCTATCTATCTATCTATCTATCTATCTATCTATCTATCTATCTATCTATCTATCTATCTATCTATCTATCTATCTATCTATCTATCTATCTATCTGTGTGTCTGTCTGTCTATATTTCTACCAATACATCTGTCTATCTTTGGAAGCCTTTGTATTTATCTATCGATCCAACCCTCTTTATTTATCTGCCTTCTCAATTCTCTCTATTTCACTATCTTTTCAACTGTCTCTATTTGTAATAAAGATTTACATAAACATCACAAAGAAGCATTATAAATGGCAGGAGGCTGGTAGCCAACGCCAGACTCATTGGCATATTTAGGTATGTTGTTAGACAAGACTTTTGATTTGACTAAAATGATGTGTATAACATAGTTACTTAGAGGGGTTTTTAGGCCAGACTTCATACATGAACCTGTTGTTCTGCCATTCACATCCCAGCATGCCTCATGGGGCAGTACACTGCAGCCAATTTCTGACTTCACCTTGAGTTATGGCATGCTGCCCTTTCACAAGGAGCTCATCCAGCCACTAAGTAGTTCCCTTTAGTGCCTTTGACTACTATGTAATGTGTGCTTTTTTTGAGACCAAAAATATTTTCCCTCTAGCCAATGTTAGTTTTAGATTGACTAGGTTCTGACAGCTTCCAAACAACATTTTGTTTCAAGAAACATGACAAAATAAAAGAGGACTTGCCAAAAATCCAAAGCCAAAAGATTGTTGGCCAACACCAGAACTAGTGGCTTTGCCAATGCTTCTCTTTTTTATGCAGCTATATATGATGTTGTGCTATGAAAAAAAAGTAATATGTTTAATTTGAGAAGTGAGGCTCAATGGTTAGAACGGCAGACCCTGATGCAGTAGTCTGGCCGGGACCAGGGTTCAAATCCCGCCTCGGCGGGTCTTGGACTCAATTTCCTCGGACCTGATAATTCTCGCCTCGGTGCCTATTCTAATCATGAGCCCCACTCTGCACCTCTGGGCAATAGCTGGCTTAATCTCTACAATGGCCCCAACAACGCTAAGGATGCCTGACTTCACCTTGGGGGTACCCAGGAGTGGGCTCCTCACAGGAAAAGGCCAGGAAGGGTTCCTCAGTGGTATTCGTACAAGCGCCGAGATGCCTATGGATAGTCGTGTGCTATACAAGTGCGTAATCATTTCATTTCATTTCAAGTATACAACATCCAACCGTGCTGTTTTATTCCCCAAAGCATCATTCACAGCTACAAATAGCACATCCTTTAAACAAATTGTATGAAACAGCACATAAGTAGAAATGACAGAGATGTGTCCTTTTCCCTACCAATCTCTGCCCTGACCCTGTTCCAGCCCTACTGCCTGTGTGTCCCCCATCATGTTCTGAAACATTTCAAATCCTATTGTCCCACTCTGTTTGAGTGGTCCAGCCTTCAGTGGGTCTCAAACTTCCGTCAAGCCCTCACATCACTTGATTTACCTACAAGTCTTCTTGTGTCTGACTCTACCCCAGCCCTTCAGGCCTGTTAGAATCCCGGTAAAGTCCTTATATATTTCTATTTTCGTGTAGACATGTAAATGTAAATGTGGGTGTACTTGTAAAGCGCACTGCGACTCCATGGAGTATCCTGGCACTGAAGACCGCTGGGGAACCCGTCCTGGTTTTCCCTGTGAGATGGCCCCTTTCTGGGTATCTCCAAGGTGAAACCAGGCCTCCCCAGCGTCTGTGGGGGGCCGTTGTAGAGATGAGGCAAGCTTAATGCCCAGAGTTGCCGAGTGTGATCCCTGGTTAGAGTAGGCACCGAGGCGAGAATTATCGAGTCCGCTGACCCAGGTCCACGACCCTGCCGCGTCGGGAATTGAACCCTGGTCCCGGGCCGTTCTCTGCTTCCGGGTCTGCCGCCTCTAACCAGTGAGCCACACCACTCCACTTTATACACATACACTTTTCTGACTCTGCTCCGCCTCTTGGCTCTCAGACATCTCATTGTCCTGGAATGCCTCTGTTTGCCTGGAGGTTTACCTACTTGCAAGAGTTGACATGTTTTCCTCAAATGCCCTCTAGTGTTTTCAGTGCATTTTTCAGACTAATTGACCTTTAGTACTGGGTATTTCGTAAACTATCTGCAATCTCCCTCTTCAAGAGACCTTTTCAGCTCTCCTCACTTCCTGCCCTGTGGTAACCTTTCACCATGAAGGTGTCACACCCCTTTGAAAGAAGTGAGTGAGTTTGTGTGTGGTTGGGTGCTGGTGTGAGTGGGTGAAGAATGAGTTAATAGCTGGATGAATGAGCAACTGCATGCATGCATGGGTGACTGGAAAGGTGTGCATGAATGGATGAGTGAATCTATTTCTATATGATTGGTTGAGTAAGTGTATGCGTGTATGCTGGATAAATAAATGGATGAATAAGTGAATGGAGGAAGTGCATGTACAGTTGAATGAATGAATGAATACGTTGAGAGCATAGATTGATCGAAGAATGGGGTATCCATCAGCCCAAAGCTATTCCTTCGCCTTACAATTTGTCTAGCGCCCACACGCTCACATATGTCTATTCCTTCAGCAATCCTCACACTGGTTGATCCATACTTCCATGCCCATATTCAACCATTCTGTTGCATTCCTCTAGTGATCCATTCATTTACTGACACTCATGCATCCACTGATCACACGCCTATAGTTATGCATTATCCATGCACCAGTGGTTGTGTGAGCGCCTGTATGCAAGTTGCCACAGATTGAATGTGTGCCTGTATGTGTGTTGTGTGTGTTTGTAATTTTCCCGGTTTGTGTGTGCTTTTCTCAATTGATGCCTGTCTGTTTTTTGGTCTGTTACACCTAAGTGCCAGAAGGTATCTGTTTTGTGTGTCCTTGGATGTCTGAGTGTGAGCTGGTGCCTGAGTGTCTCTTGGTCTGTGTGCCTCTTACCTACATCTGTGTTGGTCTGTGTGAAGTTTGTGTGCCTAGTGTTGGTCCACCACAATTGATGATGCTGGGTTTCCACTCTACTGAACCCTCCCACCCCCATCGAGACTTACCAGTGCTACATGAAAACAAGTATAGTAAATATAATATCACACATTTAAATGTGCAAAGAGCATTTAGATGTATTTTTCAATCATTGAAATGTACCTGCACCTCTTTCGTGCTTAAAGGATGATTGAAACTGAAAACATTTTAATGCATATATTAGGTTACCTTGGTTAGAACTTTGAAAACATGCACTTTTCACTTTCACCAAAAAAATAGGATGTGTTGCGGCAGGGCATGCGTGCTCTGTTACCTGATTTCCCTTCGGAGCCTGGGGTTACCCTCCCCCTCCACGTGCTGTTGGTATCAGATGGGCGACACCTGGTGTCGAAATTATACGGGGCTATTCGCAGACAGCGTTCGGTCCCGGCCAATCAGGTGCGCGAGCAGTGGGTTGCTGAGTTGGGAGCCCCTATTACCGACGAGCAATGGAAGTACTGCTGTGGGCTCACTGCCAATGTTTCCTCCAGTTGTCGCCTTAAAATTATCCACTACAAATTTGTTCAGAGGTACTATTATACCCCGGCGAGGAAACTTCGGTTTCATTTAGCGGAGGATGACAGGTGCGCTAGGTGTCGTGTGGAAGGCGCTGACTTTCTGCACTTGGCTTGGAGTTGTGCGGGGGTGCTGGAATATTGGGCCCAGGTCCATGAAGCCCTGCAGATTATGGCGGAGGATGGGGTGGCATTCGACCCCTTAGTGATGGTGCTGGGCTACTCTAAGGACGTGCCTGCCTCTCACCGTAGATTTGTTGACGTGGCCCTGCTGCTGGCTAAGCGTAGGGTTGCTTGTTGCTGGGGTCGTGGCAGGGTGCTGCGCTTCCAGGATTGGGTGACTGACCTCATATATTGTCAGGATCAATATAATATCTACTCTGAATTGATGCCTGTCAGATGCAGACCGAAGGACTTTTGGAGTCCGCTCCAGGTGTACCTCCTAACCAGAGCTGTGCAGGACTCTGATTCTGAGCTTGGGGACCGTGTAGGGGTTGGTTAACGGCGGCATGATGGGCTGGGATTTATTTTATACCTGCTGATCCTCAAGTATCGGGGGAGAAGCTGGGCTGTCTCCTCTACATGCGAGCTTTCGTGGGCTGTAGTTCCCCTTACAACTAGTGGATGATTAGGAATTGGGATCGTGCCCCTGTCAGGTGCCTTTATTTTTTATGTGGCCCTTCTACCTGAGTCTCCTTTGTTTTATTTGATATGCGCTAACAGAATGTGTTCATACAGTATTGTCTTATTAGCTTGTCTGTGCAAGCTGGATCATTGCTTTCTCATTTGCACTGTACATTTCGATGTGGCTCTATGTATTGATTGATATGCTGCCCTGTACTTGATTTTATCTAATTTTTCGATTCTGACGTACCATTGTGATGGCCATTTGTGACTGTATGTATTGTGTGTGCACTTCCCTTGTCCCTGCTTGTCTCCAAATAAAGGTTTAAAAAAAAAAAAAAATAGGATGTGTTGCTTGCATTTTGTCAAAGTTGTGTTTTTGAGTTTTAAGAGTGGTATAACTATGGACAACAGCATATATTCATCTAAAATGTTCACACGGTGTTCAGAAAAGTGATCCTGAAAGGTTAAAATGGTTTCTGTGGAAGAAAATGTTTTGTTAATCCCTAGCTATGCCACCTCAGGCAAATATTTAAGTTGAAGCAGCAGTCAGCTGGAAAGATTTGTAACTATGTGCATCACCTTCACGAGACAGCTTTGAAGGATGTAGGGCTGACATGTCATCTAATCCTTGGAAGCCGATAGAATGACTGCCCTTGAGGTAATTGGTGACTCCTATCTTTCAAGGGCACAGACACCAGGGATCCATCAGAATCCAGCCAAAGGTGTTGAGGTGAAGACATTTACACCAGGGAGTCACTAGTAACAATGTAAATAAGTGCATGAATAACCTTTGTCCCTTAAGCAGTTCATTGATCCAACCTACAAGGAAGGTTTGCAAAGGTCTGAAACCTGCCAGAAAAAAAGCCACAAAGATTCAGGAAACCCTTTAAAGCTATAGCCAAGTAGGCACCTCAAGCAATTGTTCATTCATTTACCATTAACTCATTCTCACATTCACCCACCAGATTTCTAGTTCAGGTTGAAGACAAGTGTAACCTCCCTTAGAGATTTGTCCATTCTACAGCCTGGGAGAAAACACCTGGGCATGGGTGATAGCTGAACAACTGGAGCAAATTTAGAGTTTGGCGGGCAGGGCACTCTGACATAAACGTAGCGGGGTATCCTGTCCACTAAATGGACAGTTCGCCTACTCTACTTAGAGCTGGGCAGACCATATTTCTGAGAGTGGTGCCCCTGCTGGTTCCGCTGGCGGAAATCCTACAACGAAGGCCGAACAAACATGGGCACCTGAACAAACATGGGCACACAAGGCTGGGCAGTACCAAACAGAAAAAAAATGCCCCCAGAGCATGTCAGAAAAATTCCAGATTTTTGTTTTACACAAATAAAGTTATGCTTTGGGAGTTTCTTTTTGTGAAACAAAAAAGTCTGCTGAGCAACGGTATGAAACTTGGCAGCCTCTGTGGAGGTAGCTCCTCTGAGCCTTCTACCAGGCTGGCAGAGATCTCTACATTCGGTGGATGCTGTTACCGCCAAAACCTTATTAAAAAGCTTAGGGGCATATTACCAACAACTAGCGATAATTATCGCTATGTTGGTTTAGCGGCAATATTTTTATCGCCGAGCTGCGGCGATTTTTATCGCTTAGGAACCTTGCTATTATCAAGGTTTATCTCCTAAGCGATAAAAATCGGCCGCAATGCATGAATATCGCTGAAAAGTCAGCGATATTCATGCATTACCGAGCTAATGCTCTTAGCCATGATATCCACCTACCACCGGATAACATGAATAAGAACTGCTCAGGGCAGGTGTTAGCTTTTGGAGATATTTGCGCTTAGCGCGAATATCTCCAAAAGTTGGTAATAGGAGATAGCGATGTTAGCAACTGTTTCCAGTCGCTGACATCTTGGCACGCCCACTTTGCATGTCATTAGTGATAAATTTCACTGACATTCAAAGCGGGGCCCAAGATGGTCGCTATCTCCTACTAGCTGTCGCTAACTGGTGTTAGCGACAGCTAGGTAATAGGGAGATAATTTTATCTCCGCTTTTTTGGCTTTTAAAGCCTTAAAAGCGGAGATAAACCCCCTTGATAATATGTCCCTTAGTTCTTATTATGGAATTTAAGTAGTGACCTCGAAAATACAAAGTAAATGTTGAGCTTCTGTGTATCTTTTGCAGGTAAACTCTAAATAGCAGTCAGTGGTCATTGTACCTAATTGTGTTTCCTAACTGTTTGCCACATTCTTAATATGAAGTGTTAAAAAAATGTACTTGTTTATCAAAGATGCCAGTTCAGTAAGAGGAGGTTTCAGAGAGAGAGAGAGAGATAGAAATGTTAACTAAAAGGGAATGTAAGATGAAGACACTTTTTATATTCTTACACACAAAAGTGCTTCTGACTGAGGTCTCATATTTACTGACAAATCTATCTTGTTCGTTAAGTAAATGCCAAACCGATAGGAGAGGCCATTAAAATAGAAATAGTTCTTTCCAAATTAGTTTTTTTTTATGTCCTCATTTGCCTCTATTGCACCATTTCGCTTTTCTCACCAGCCGAAGTGTCCATAACCTCATTTGCTGACATGAGTTACCAATGGTGGAGTTGCTATAGGGCGCCCTGGATCGATAGCTCACACCATACAAAACCCAATGCACCCCAAACCCAGGTGGAGGAAACCTACCACAATGGAAAAAGGTGCTATCAACCGAGGTCGAAAAAAGGGCTTAATCATGGGACCCCTGGTCTAATAGATTAAATGAAAATACTTTCATTAATTCAAAATAGGTGTCCAGAATTCCTGCCTACTGCGCCCTTAATTGAGCTATCTAAATTTGCCACATTCTTTACAGATGATAACCAATCTTCATAACTTGGTGGAATCGGCGATACCCACAGTTTACAAATCTCTCTTCGGGCCAATAAGATCGTATAAAATACCAAATTTAGATGATTCTTATTGCTTACGCTTTCAGAGTCAATCAGTCCAAAAATAACTAGTAAAGCGCTTACCTTAACTTGAATCTTCAAAGAATCAGATAGCGCTTTACTCCCGGCCATCCAAAAGGGCTGGATCTTTGGGCAAAGTAAAAACATGTGAAGGTCGTCTTCCTTCATGCTGCCACACTTTGAACACGCCACATTTCCTCCTCGACCAAACTTCGATAGCCTCCGGGGAGACCAATAGGCCCTGTGAATGGTGAAAAGATGGTTCCTTCTGTGGTATGCAGGTTTTACTATTTTATATAAAGTACGCATAGATACTTGCCATTGGTCTTCAAGCGTAGTTGACAGCAAGCATCTGCCGCAAAGATCGTCTGGAAGGGTGAAGTTCCCATCCTCCATTTCCACCATGAACCAGTACCAGAGTGCGATTTCCTTAACTGGAGACCGCTTGGAAATCAATTTCTCCTCGAATTCGTTATAGTCTCTGACTTTTGTGGTAGAAGCTTGAAACCAGCTTAAAACTTGAAGATATTTCAATCTTGATATTCTTTGACCTGATATCTGGTTGCATTCCTCCCAAGAGAGATCAACTGATCCGTGTGTAAGAGATGATTCCAAACTACTATGCCCGCTTCCCTCAATGGTACCGCCAACGCATCTTTGGCCCATTCAGGGGACCCCGGAGAATCCCAGATAGGAGCATGGTGGCTGAAATATGGCAGTTTCACAGTTCTCCTCACTCTATACCATGTCTCAGCCATACCTCTTAAAATTTTTAAGTAGGCTTGTCATCTACATTGAAAAAAGGTGGGAGAACACCGTTCAGTATAAAAATGAAATGAACTTTTCACCAAGGATACATTTGGACTCACATAAAACCACATACAGATGACTTTTGATGTTCATGTCCCTTATCCTTGACAAAAATATATCATCCAGTCACTATTTATTTGTACATTTCATGAGCACATAACTTAAGATCAGTGGCGGTCGCTACTGAGTGGGGGTGGTGAGGCAGAGAGGCTAGGATGAAGAAAACTGAAGCAATTTACCTCTGCACGGCAGCCTCCTCTCCTCCGTCTTCTTTGACTCCCAGAAGCATATAGGCACCCAGACTCCCCTAGCCAATCACGACACTGCTGTCACCAACATGACAGCAGCGCCGTGATTGGTCTAAGCGGCCTGGTTCGGCGCTCAAACAGGGTCTGATAGCCGTTGCTTGTTCTCCACCCAGGCTGTGCACTACAGCCAGGTGGAGAGCATGCTAATTGTGCATGACTGTTGAGCCAGCCCATGATAGCCAGCCAAATCATCATGCGCACTTAAGTGCATCAACCACTCCTCCCCCTGCTGGCTGTGACAGCCCTTCCCCTTCCCACCCCAAAAGTGTCTCTGTATGGAAAATGCTAATAACATTGTGTTCATTATTTTATTTTCCAGTTTTTGTACCGCTCAGAGAGAAGAGGGACAGCGCTTCTCCGCTTTGCAGAGGAGTCGCCGCTGCTTTATATTATAGAAAGCTTGCACACACATGTGGTGGTTGGGTGGAGGTCTTTATAGGAGCTGGCGTGCATACTGAGACTTCACTCTTCATGATACTCAGCAACGCAGTGGGGCATCATAACCCTGAAGTGTCACCTCAGCCTGCGCATTTCAGTACACTGCACATGAATGATGCATATAGGCATTAGTTAGGTATTAGGCATGTGTGTCGAGTGTGCACAACGTTAATGTGTAAACAATAAAATCTGATACAAAGATCATCAAAAAAGATGATGGTTACAAAAATATCTTGGGTCAGAATATTGAATGGAAGAATATGGTGTTTTTAGATGTTTAATAATTTTTTATAAATATAGTTGCATATAATATTGATGAATATCTTTTTATTTAGTTGCATATAATATTGAGGTTTCATTATTTTGTGATGTTTTATGATTCTGTGGTTTAAAAGTTGTCAATATGTAAGTGTTAATTGTCTGTAATTTTTAGTAGCTTTATTATTGTTTTGGTACTATATTTAAAGTGATGTTTTTGATTTTGTTCAATATTTATAATTATTTGAACGCTGTTGGTTTTGCAGGGCAGAAGGTTAAGAAGTGTTTTAAATATATAATTGAATTATTTAGATGGAATTTTCCATCTATAAACTTTATGCACTTACATTACATTATCAATTATACTGACTAATATTTTTGTAAATTGTTAATTATTTACTATTTTACTTGGTTAATTTGATTATTAGTTATGTAAAATATTTAAATGATAAATGAATTAGTGATTTGTTTTAGAATTTGTTCATTTTTATTGGATAATATATTATTTATTATGTAAATTATTTAATTAATTGATTCAAGGTATTTTATTGTTATATTTTTTAAGCATTAAGGACTTTATTACGAGTTTGGCAATCTTCATCTGGGACCACCACCGCGAAGTGGTGTAACACAGGCCCCCGTAGCCACCGCAGTGCTGGGTGTCCCCTAGTTCCAGGGGCTCCCCTCGACAAAGTACTCTGCTGGAGAGCTCCTCAATGGATCTGGAGGTGGACCCTCTATGTACCTTGCAGGGGGGTCCCCTCATGTTTCGCTACCACAGTGCCACTGCGGCTGGCCCAGGAAGACCGCCAAGCCCATGGTGCACACACCTGCCGGATTACAAGTTTAACCCAGGGCGAGCTGGCAGTGCTGCACTGGTTTCACAGCAACGGGTGTGTTAGGCTCATAGAACAGTCTATACAACATAATGCTGTATTCTTCAATTGGTGTTTCTCCTTTTTTTCTGAAATTATGGGTTTCATCCACGCCTTTGGCTTATGCCCCCTTCTGGTGTTTCTTCTAGTCCAGCTGCTCTAGAACTAATAGACCCTATACACAAAGTACAGACAGCAGCTTAGAGCAATTTAGAGAGGGCTAAGGCTTTGTACAAGAAAAATGTGGATCTTCATTGTCGCTCCAGTCCCGTTTATGTCATAAAAGACATGGTCTGGTTGGCTACGCTGAACATTGCAGTTAAGGGTACGCGTACATTTAAGCCAAGCTTTATTGGCCCTTACAAAATCATCAAAGTGATAAATCCCGTTGCCATGAAATCAGAACTCCCTTCCTCTCTCAAAGTGCATCCTGTTTTACATGTCTCATTGTTGAAACATGTGGCAACTGGGACTCAGTTGCCGGCCAAACCACCAGTTGTGTTGGTGGGTGGCCAACCTGACTATAAAGTAGAAGCAATTGTGGATTCCAGAAGAGTCAGGTGGAGATTGCAATATCTGGTTCTGTTTCACTGGAGTGGCTGTGGGCCTACAGATCGCACGTGGGAGCCAGCTGGACCTTTGTATGCCCCTCGATTGGTGTATCTGTTTCACAGGCGGTACCCGGGGCAGCCCAAACCTGTTGTGGGTGTTCTTAGGGGGGTGTACTGTTGGGAGTGCTCGCATGTGTGGCAGGGGCAGTGGATGTTTCAGGTTCTAGTGGTTGTGTTTAAGGATAAAAAAGAGAAGATTAAGCGGGGGAGCGAGTAGGTCTAATAAACCATATTTTATCCAGGTATTCAAGTAAATAGATATTTTCCTTCTCTGTTAGGGCGTAAATTTTGCTGCAAGGAATTTGTGCTCTAGCGATCAAATCAATGCGGCTATCATATAGTCTATGGGGTGGAATGGAAGGTGCCTTTTTTTATCAAAGACTTCCACTAAATACTGATAGCAAGAAAGCAGTATGGATACCACAGGTTCAGTGATTACAGATACTTCTTTCTGATGTTCTATTTTCTTAATACAATGAGTGTTACAATAAAACAGGATGGAAAAACAGAGATTTGCTACTCCACTCAATATCGGGATTGTGTCTCACAAGCCAGGGAATACCCACTACTGGTAAAAATTGAGGCGATTAAATTAAATCGAAACTTACAGTTTCTAAAGGAGAGTCAAGTATGTCGAGGGTCAATTCTCCAGTGGTATGTGTTAAGGGACCTGATTTGATATTACACCCATCTATAGTCTTCACCTCAGTTGCATACTTTTTGGTCAAAAAAGGAATTTTCATTTGTTTGGCCCATTGAATGTCCATGAAATTCCCTGTAGCCTCAGAGTCTATCATAATCTAGACATCAGTTGACAACTCTCCCCACATGAGAGGCCACAACAAAAGTGATGGTGGAAAAACAAAGCAGTCTCATGTGCCACTATTTGTGAGACTATTAAACCTGAGCTACCCAAAGCACTTCTCCCAACAGGCTTCAGGCTTAGTCATTTCCTGACTCCTTTTGTCTTTTGGGTTTCACAGAACAATCATGCGAAAAATGCCCCTGCTTCCCACAGAATGGACTCAGCTTTTTATTCCTGCGTCTTTGCCGCTCTTCTTCACTTAAAGGGCCCTTTATGCAGCTAACTTAAATTGGTTCTGGTTCCTCAGAAGAATTTTTAAGATTTACTTTCTACTCTTTATAAAAGCGAATTCTGTTATCTGAGTGTCTTCTTTCCCTTCGTCCTCACTTAACCGATGATCTAATTTGATTGCTAAGTCAATCAGCACACTACAGGACTCAGGAGGATCTACTACTTGAGCTAACATATCCTTTAATTCCTCCCTAAGTCCTCTATAAATAATAGGGCACAGCGTTTAGCCTCAGGCCATCCTGCTTCTGCAACTGATCTATTGAAACTAGATATGTATGTAATTAAGTATTTAGTTCCTTGTTTGATGTTCAGTAGCTCTCTATCAACTGATTGTGCGAATGAATGCCTGTCAAATAACCTTCTCAATTCATCCTTGAACGCTGTGTAATCATACAGCATCAGACATTGCTTTGTACCACGTGGTAGCAGTGCCACACAAATAGAATAAAACAAACAACACTTTAGCCTGTTCGGTAGGTAAATACGCAGCTCTGCACATGAAATAAATTTGACATTGATTAGGGAAAGCGGCAAATTTTGTAGGATCCCCTGAAAAATAAATGTTCAGAAGGGGTTAAGGGTATAGCTGGAGGGGTTGTGACTTGGATAACTGGGGGTGCCAACCTCACCCCCTCCCGAAATGGTGTCTTGAGAAAAAAGATATCCTTCAGCTCCCTACTGACCCCTGCAGCAGTATTATGAAAAGTACTCTGCTGCAAGGTATCTCTGTTAAGTGTAAGGGCTCAAGGGCCATATGTATCAAGCCTTTTGCGAATCATTTGCGAATTTTGGCCTTAGCGAATTGCAAACGGCCTTTTTTCCAATTTTGAAATGTATGAAAAATTAGCAAAATAAGGAATTGCAAAAAATTGCGATACCTTATTTTGCTTAAGCATTTAAGGAATCGCAATTTTGCGATTCCTTAAATGCTATGTATGAAGCTTTTCAAAATTGCGAATTCAGGTTCAAAAATAGCAAATTACCACCAAATTGTAGTTGGTGGTAATTTGCGATTTCTTGTAAATATGCACAATTGTGCATTTGTGAGGGTGGCATATGACGCACATACATGCCCATTTGGCATGTATGTGCGCCATATGCACACACATGTAATTTTCAGGGGTGCAGCAGGGTGTCCTTGAGACACCCCTGCACCCTTGAAATAATTCTTAAATTGCGATTAGCAAATTGAGAATTATTTCACAGTCATTTCTACGGGCCTCCTGGCTAGAAATGAATGGGAAATTATTTCTTATTTGCGAATTCGCAAATAAGGAATAATTGAAAATTGCTAAAAAATAGTGATTTTCTACATACATACAATTTTGCGATTTCTAAATAGCGATTCCTTAAAAATCACTATTTAGAAATCGCAAATGGTGATGATGATACATATGGCCCTAAGTCTCTATCTGTAAATTCCCTACCATATAGGCTAAATCTGCAAATGTGATCTGATGTTTTTCCATATGGCTCAGGTGGAAAATATGTATGGGCTTCATGTTCTGTCAGTTCTCACCTGTGTTTCCACGAGCGAGGTGAAAAACAAGATGCGAGATCCCAACTTCCGTGCAACGCCAAGACCGCCCAGCTATGTCAAGGCATGTTGTGGTGAAAAAAAGGAAGAGGGGAAAAAGTGAGAAAGAAAACTCAGAGGGGTCCCAGGTATCTCTATATGTTCCCTGTATATGAAGAAGAGAGAAATGATAGCAGTGGGCGTGAACCCTTCCGACATGTAGGCTCTACTCTACTATATCTCTATTCTCTTTCATGCATTGACTACCTGTAGGATTCCCCTCTGCCGAAGTTAAAGGAATGACTGTGTACACAGGGTTTGTATACAATCTATGGAAAGAAAAAACTGAGAAGACAAGGGCATTGGGGACATATGAATGTTGAAATTACTCTTGTAGGATATGAATGAATAAATACCCCCACCTACCTAAAACCATTCTGTGACCTGCGTATAAGTAAGCCCAAAAAACAGAACAATCTCTAAAAGAGGAATATAGGAAAGGAGTGTATTACTATTAGTAATCCCCAAAAAAACCTAGAGCACAAAAAAAAGTGCAGGGTTAAAAAAAGGAGGCAATGAAATATCAAAAGAATCTCTAAAGTATTCTCCTTCTTGCTTATATAGGTCAAGAGAAAGGCTGCACAACCAAAATGGGACCTCCAACATGCTGAGAGCAGTTTACAAATAAGTATATGCAACCAGACTTTACAAGCAGCGGAAAACGCATTACCACCTGAGAGGAGGGTAAAGCTTAAAGTATCTTTGCTGTTTCTTTTTCTTTTTTGCAGCTGAAATCAGGATGAGCTAAGTGTAATGATGGTATTACCCCAAATGAGGACGCTACAGCAGATGAGTGATTAACCAGTATTTAATAAGAATTATTCCCTAAAGAGCGCCGAGCCGCTAGCTGTCGGTTCTCGGCTTTCGCACCACTGAATCCGCAATGCGCGCGCAGCCCCAAACATGGCCGCTAGCACGTCACGTCGACGTGCAACCACTAGACCGCGCCACCACATATCTCCCCTTTTTTCCCAACAAAGCAACTGTTAACTCACAGTCCGCCGTTCATGTCAAAGTCTCGGAACCTTGCTGGTTTGACCACCGCTCTACCCCTCCGGGTCAGTCTCACCGGGGTAGTTGGGGTCTCCCCTTCCTGAGTCCCTTCGTTCCTTCCTCCACTTCCAAGCGCAGCCGCGCTTCCATCTCGTTTGCTCATGTCCCTTTCACTCACCAACTCCTGATTGCCGTTATCAGTCCTCTCTCCTTGCTGTTCTCCTCTTCTCACGTCCAGTTCCACCTCCGATGGTTCTTGCTCGGCGGTTCCTTCCTCCTCGTCTCCTAGGTCTGCTCCGCCTTGGTCCCATCGTAGGACTCTGTTGCATCTTGCCATGCGGTCCTGTGACCACAGGTTTCCATCGCTCAGCAGGGCCGCTCTGCCCAGCACTTCCTTGACCTGCATGGGCTTACTGTACTTGCTGTCTCCTTTCCTTTGTAGCGTGGCCAACTTCACTCGCACCCATTCACCTTTTTCCAATTCTGTCTCTTTCACGTTTTTTCTGTTGTTGTAGTGTCTCGAGTAAATGGCTTGTGCCTTTTCCAATTTGGCTCGCACCACTGCAGGGGACCACTCGCTCGTTATGGTTTTCTCCTTCCATACTCTATTGTCTCGGGTGAATGGTTTGCGGCCCCTCAATATTTGGAAGGGGCTGTAACCTGTCCCTGTGGGAGTGATCCTGTACGCCCACACCATGTGCCATATCTCCCTTTCCCAGTCCTTGTTGTTGGAGATAGCAGCCTGGACCGATCCCATCACCACTCTGTTAAATCGCTCTACTAGTCCGTTTCCAGCGGGATGGTATATGGACGTGTGCTTGGCTAGTATACCATTCCTCTGCATGAAGTTGCTCCATTTCTCTGATCTGAATTGGGGGCCATTGTTGCTTAGGATGGACTTTGGGTTACCTTCCCTCACAAAAGTGTCAGCCAGGAACTTTATAATGGTCTCTGCGTCCATCGCCTCATCTACCTTCAACTCTAGCCATTTCGAGTACCTATCCATGAGGACACACAATTACTTTTGGACTCCGTGTACATCTAGGATCGGGCCCAGAATATCCACTGACAACTCCTCCCACGGATTCCTCGGGGGGTCAAATTTGCCAAGAGCTGGGCGCAGTGGTTTGAGTGTTTTATCTGCCCCTTGGCACTGTGAGCAGTCCCTGACGTGCCTCTCGGCCCTTACGTCAATCCCTGGCCACCAGTAGTTTTGCTTGGCCCTCAGCTTCAATTTTCCAATTCCCAAGTGTCCTTCGTGGAGCATGTCTAATAGTTTGGGGATGATGCCTGCCGGGGGGATGACCTTCTCCCCTCTGTACACAAATACTCCTTGGTCGTCCATTGACAACTCTTCCCTGACTTCATAGAATGGTTTGAGGTCCCCACGGGTCTGTCTTTTGTCTGGCCATCCCTTTGTGATATAAGATTTCACTTCCTCTAGGGTCTGGTCTTCATCGTACGCCTCCTTCCATTCTTGATTACCCATTGCTTTTTCCAGGTCTTCCGTGAGTGCTACCAGTTCTTCTAATCCCGCTTGGTCTTCCCCGCTCGGCTCCATGGCCGCTGTTCTACTCAGGTAGTCCGCCACTTTGTTCCTACTGCCTGGGATGTATTCTACATCATATCTAAATTCTAGCAGTTTCAGAGTCATTTTGGAGATCCTGGGCGTTGCATTGGTGTGTTCGCTGGATGTTAGCACTTTCAGTAGGGGCTTATGATCCTTTCTCAATTGGAACCGCGTGCCCCATAGGAACTGCCTGAATCTGGTCATAGCCCACACAACTGCCAGCATTTCTTTTTCTATTACACTGTACTTCTTTTCTGTTTCACTCAGTGTGTGGGATGCGAAGTCTCCATCCTTCCTTGACCTCGGTCTTGCATCAGGACGGCGCCCAGCCCCTTGTCGCTGGCATCAGTGGTAAGCACTGTTGTCTCTTGGGGGTCATATCCTTGGAGTGGTACTGCCCCTGCTACTTCTTTCTTGATGACTTCAAATTCACCTTGTGCTTCCTCCGTCCAGCGGAATTCCGTGCTGTCTCTCGTCAGCTGCCTCATGTGATGGGTCTTGGAGGCGAAGTGCTGCACAAACTTGCTATAATATTCTGCCATACCAATAAATGATCTGACTTCTTCTTTGTTGGTGGGCGGTGGCGCTTCACAAATCGCTTTCACGTTCTCTGCTTTCGGGGTCACCCCTCGCACCCCTATTTCGTGTCCCAAGTAGGTCACCGATTCCATTCCAATCCGGCACTTGGTCCATTCGGCTGTGAGGCCCTTACCCTCTAGGATCTTCAGTACCTTGCCGAGTTTCACATCGTGATCTGGTCTGTCTCGCCCCATTACCAGGATGTCGTCCTGGAAGTCTTGGACGCCGTCCGTGTCTTTAAACAGTTGGTGCATCAGCTTCTGGAACACCGCAGCCGCTGAGGCCAGCCGAACGGCATGCGGCAGAACTGATAGCACCCAAATGGGGTGATGAACGATGTTAGTTTACGGCTCTCCGGGTGTAGTGCAATCTGGTGGTAGGCTGAGGTCAAGTCTATAGTGGAGTACCACTTGATTCCCCTGGTGCTGGCCAGCATCTCCTCAATTCTAGGCAAGGGGAACTTCTCCACCACAATGTTCTTGTTCAGTTCGCACAGGTCGACACATACCCTGACCTTCCCACTTGGTTTCATTACTACCACCAGGGGCGCCAGCCACTCCCCACACGTAATCGGTTCAATGATCCCTTTCATCTCTAAGTCCTGTAGTTCTACTTGTACTGCTTCTCTTACCGCCAAAGGCACATTTCTCACTTTGTGGGCGACCGGTACGGCATCTTCCTTCAAGATAATCTTGTGTGAGAATTTCTCCATCCTTCCTACTGTGCCTCGAAAAATACTTTGGGGTACTCACTTCTCCATTTGTCGAGGTCTGGCCATGTTTCCGGCTCCGTAAGTAGTATTTGTTCTTTTCCTCCAGGATCCAACTTGATGCCCAGGTCGCCTTGGTCCAGCCATCCTAGGACTGAGGGTCCTCTCTCCGATATGTAGAGTTTGCAGAAAGCGGACCGGCCTCTAAACTCGAATTTTAATGGTCTGAATCCTGCCATGGGTATGCGGTCCCCATTGTACGTGACTGGGCGGATATCCAGCTTTTCCAGTTCTGGGTCTAGATGTGGTGCAAAGCTCTCCTCCCACACCGCTCTCTGGACAATGGTGTAGGACGAACCCATGTCGGCCACCACGCTTATCAGAACTCCCCCTATCGACATTTCCAGGACAGGCTTCGTCGTTCTTCTACCATCCACGCTCAGCACTTGGCCATCCACGCTCAGCACCTGATCGTAGATGCAAAGTACCGTGATGACATCTTCCTCTGCGCCTTCTTCTTGTTCTTCGCTTTCTTGACCAATATATTTCACCATGCCCTTTGAAGCCTTCCTCCGACATACCTTCTCATAGTGGCCCACTATGCCGCAGTACATACATTTGGCGCGGAATGCTGGGCACTTCCTGTCATGCGCCTCGTGGGACCAGCTCCACACCTGTAGCATGACTTCTTGTTGCTTTCCGCCTGTTTTCCTGGGGGGCCTGGATTGCCTTGCCATTTGTTGGGTCCCTTCACCGACGACCCCTTGTATTTGTAGTTTTTGCGGTGCTCCTCATCGTCTACTCTGTTTACCATGGCGCTGGACGCTGTTTCCTTCTTCGTTGCCTCCGCACACCTGCGCGCCAACTCTGCTCTTTTGACGATTACCATCACCTCCTTTAGTGTGGTGTCCCCGCTGGCCCATAGCTTGTCCTGCACTGCTGTGCTCGTGGTGTGCATCACCACCTGATCTTTAATGAACTCCTCTTCCCAATTGTCATATCTGCACGTGGACGCCAGTCTCTTCAGGGCCACCACATATTCCTCTACCGTCTCCCCTGGGCGTTGTTTTCTTTGCTGGAAATTGAACCTGTCCACCGATACACACACCGCCGGTCTGTAGTGTTCATTCAGGTCGTCGATGGCATGGGCATACACATCATCATCAGTGCTTCCTCTTTGTTTTGGCACCAGGCTCTTGTAGATTCTCAGACCTTCCGGGCCTAGGTTGAGCAACAGGATACGTTTTTTTCTCTTGGGGTTGAACTGTTCCTCATTCTCGTCTTCCAAGACTCCTATGAAATTATCAATATACTCTCTCCAGTCCTCCCACTTCATTAGTGGTTCCCCTGGTCTGGGCAGAAATTGCACTGGCGCCATTGCGTATCCTGCTTGCGCACTCATCTTCTCACTCTTGATCGCAGGTTGTGTGTTCCCTTGGCTTCTGGGACTCCTCGGTGTGTTGTCCTGCTCTTCTTTACTTGCGTGGGCCTGGGGACTACCTGCGTCAGCCCCCTCGCTCTTTTGTGAGGTATCCAGCGCGGTTCTCCCTGTCTTGTGGATTGTTGCGTGATCTGGCGCACTTTGCTTTGTGCCTCTGGGGTCTGTCCACCCCCCTTAGCTTAGTTGTTCTGCCCTCCTGGGTGATTCTGGGGCTCTGCCACGCTCTTTAGGGTGAGGTACGTGTGGTAGCTGTTGGTCCTTTCTTGACCACTTGTTCCTCTGGCCACTTGTCTCCGTGGTCCTGCTCGCTGCTGAGTGTCTTCTGTCCACCGGTATGGTTGATGTTTCCCTCGGTGGCTTCTTGCTGTGGGGGTTGGTTCTCTGTGGTGGGTAGGGGTCTATCATCCCACCCTCGTCGCCATTGTAATGATGGTATTACCCCAAATGAGGACGCTACACCAGATGAGTGATTAACCAGTATTTAATAAGAATTATTCCCTAAAGAGCGCCGAGCCGCTAGCTGTCGGTTCTCGGCTTTCGCACCACTGAATGCGCGATGCGCGCGCAGCCCCAAACATGGCCGCTAGCACGTCACGTCGGCGCGTGAGGTGCAACCACTAGACCGTGCCACCACACTAATTAGGAGATCCAGGAGCAGCAAAAGGAGCCGCCGACAGCAAGACGAGGACGCAGCTGCAACGTGACCCGGATGAAAATGTGAGTGAGTACAGGGTGGAAGAGACATGAATCGTCCTTCCGCCCCCGACAGCCGGCTTTATTCTGTTGCTGCTCTGCCACTGACGTACACGTGACCAGGCACGGAATACTAGCAACAGAGCCTGCTGCACATATGTGCACTGTATGGCATGCCACACAGCAAACACACAAAAGTGCAACTGTAGGGGGCGCAACATGTTCCCCTCCGCACACACCCATGGACAGATTCACCCAGGGGTCCTGTTCGGGCCGCCTTTCTGCATTTCTGCCACCCTTTTCATGGTGGGGTCCCAGCCATGGAATAGGCAGTGGAAATGCAAGTCGTAATATGCTCGAGAGTGCCAGCATTGGCATCATTAGCATATTCAGGCTGGATTCCAGCATAGGTGGTGGCCTGTGCCAGTCCCACCACCCCCATCGTAATATGGCGGTTGCACCGTCAGGGTGTTGGTGGTCGGACCGCCACAGCGAGTACGCCAGTCCCATGGACCGCCGTACTCGTAAAAACACCCTCAGTATTGTTTTGTCCTATTTTTGTATTTGATGCCATTGATTTAATTTTATTTCTTTATTTTTGCATAATTTCTCAACTTATATCATTAAACAATATACGGCAAACAAGCTTTGGAGTGTCTACTTTGTCTTCATGCGCCTGAGATCAACATTCAATCATTTAAACGTCTCCAAGCTTTGGGATAGCCTGACAGGCATCATGGGGGTGGAGGCAAATAATGTTTTTTTTTAAAATAATAAATAACTGCAAGCATCAGGTATGGTCCCACAGGTTAGCAACTGTACAATTTAACTTATCCAGGGGAATGCAAAGGAGCTGTGTGCTGGCCTCATTTGTATGTACATTATGCATAAATGGGTATGGAATTAGTTTGAAATGTTTGAACAGCAGCAATGTCAGGCAGTGCATATTAAAACAGAAACAAACACCTGCAGCATATTTAAGGGTGCACTCAGAGGTGCCAATGCATACGAGAGTGAGCATTATAATCTTCAGTATAGAAATGTTTGCACTATCCACCCTTAGTTTATAGAACACGTTGCTCTTCTTATGACAAGCCTTAGATATAACTGTTATTAACAAAAAACAACATATCCAAGTCACCCAAACCCGCGGGGGGTGGGAAAGAGCTGAGAGAGAGGTAGGAGGGAAGAGAATAAGGGGGGGGAACTGGGCTTCCATCAGTGTGGGGGGAGCAGACAGGAATGTCCCAACAACAGGACTCAGTTAGAGCTGGTATTATGCCCATGGCTGCATCTGTCCAATTTTGTGTGAGGATGCAGGTTAAAATCCTTGTTCCTGCTGGGTCTAGTGTGGCATGGTAAGTACTCAAGGTGGTCTATCATCTGACCTTGCCTCTACCCTCTACAGATATTTATGTTAGTCAGGAGGGTTGGTCGGTACAGAGCTCCTGCCGCCACCACTATTGAATGCCTGTTGTTCTGCCAGTATACCAGACTGTAGTTCTGCCAGCCCTCTCCAAATGGGGCGTGGGTGCTCTGCTTTCCAGCACACGGTGATCCTTCGCTCAGCCAGGACCAACACTAGGTTGATGAATTTAGTCATGGGTTTAAGGGCTGCTGAGCAGGAGGTGATTCCCAATAAGCAGTGGAGACTATCCCTCTAGATTGGAGAGCCTGAAGCTTCCAAGAGAAACCCCAGAACCTCCTCCCAATATGCCACTCAGTGTCAGCATGTCCAGACCATGTGTAGAAAATCGTCAGTAGAGGCCTGGCAGCACGGGCAGATGTCGGGCACCCCAGGATACATACGCGCCAGTCTCTCTGGGATGTCGTAAGTGTGATGAAGGTAGTTAAATTGAGTATATTTTAGACTAGCATTTGTGGAACCAAGTTTGTGACCTTCTAAGCACTGTGTCCACTGTTTCTCTCTGAGCCTAGTGTTAAGCGCAGCATCCCAGCATTCACCCGGTGAGTGGAGTGGTGTTGTTCTATCAATGTACTGGTAGCTATAAAGGTATTTGACCGATGCCTACTCCCATGTGTTAATAATGCCTGGAGAAAGAGTGAGGTCATGGGTTCATCATGAATTTTTCACCAAGTCTTGTGCAATTGATGCGTGAGCGTGGCGTAGAAAAGGAAGGAGCCGGTGGAATGCCGTAGTTGTCCACCAAGCCTTAAAACGTACTATGGGGCCTATTTACAAGCCTGTTGCCCCACCCGTCTGTCACTTTTCCCATGATAAAAATGGCGCAAAAGTGGTTCAAGGGACTTGTAAATAAGCCCCTAAGGATTTTGTGGGGGAAAATATAGCCCCAAGAATTGAGGCGTGTCTTTCACCATGTGGCTGCGTCAGGCCACATCGGATGGTCGGACAGTCAGGGAGAGCCCATAACCGCAACTCAGGTCCGTCCCGAGGGTAAGGAATGTGCTTCCCCGTATCTGTGAGCCAGCACGTTTTTGCTTTATGCATTAATATGTTCTCACCACCTTTGGGGATCTTCTCGATCGAACCATATAGCCATTGTCGCACTGGCTCCGGTGTGAACTCATCGAACCAGTGCCCCATTTCAGACCTATTCTATCCAGCCAGCCATCTAGTGGGTTATTTCAGCTGGGCTGTAGCATAATAATATTTGTAATTTGGGACACTCAGGCCTCCATTGTCCAGGGGAGTATATTATTTCGTAAGGGCCACTCGTCTTCTGTCCTTACCCCATATCAGTCCAATCTATGCGTAGCTCCAAAAACAGTTTATGAGGTAGTAGAACAGGGATGGCAGAAAAGAATAACAAATGGGGCAGTATCAACATCCTGGAGTTGGTCAGTCAGGCTGCTGGTGAGAGCTGCAGGGATGACCAAACTGGGAGGGAAGATCTAATTCCAGTTAGGCCCATGCCTATGTTGTAGTCCACCATGTCATTGTCTGAATGATAAATACGAAACTCTAGGTATTTTATGGATTCACATTTCCAGGGGCATGCAGTAAAACTCACTGTTGTGTCTTGGTCAAGGGCGTCAGCGGGAAAAACAGTGACTTGTCCCAATTCACTTGAAGAAACGTCACCAAACTGACAATAGAGCTTCATAAGTCCAGGGAGTACAGTGATGTTGCCCCTAAGATATACCAAAGCATCATCCGCATAGAGAGAGATTGTGTGCCAGCTGCGATCTGCTTAAATACCTCAATCAGCAGCTCGCATCCGGTGCGGGCATGCTAGAGGTTTAACGGCCAGAGCAAATAGTATTGAGAGTACATTCAGCCCTGGCGATGGCTGTGTTCAATGTTAAAGGGGTACGATATTTAGCATCCGGGTTGGAGCCTAGCGGTGGGGCACTATATAATATAGCTATCCAATGGAGAAATTTGGGACATATCCTTAATCTTGCAAGGACCTCCTTATGGTCTCCCCACCCCAGAGTGTCAAACACCTTTTTTATGTTGAACGATGCCACCCAGGCGTCCACGCCCATCGACCGCATGATAAATTTCCGTACGTTCAAGAACTTATTACTGCCAGGAATAAAACTGTTCTAGTTGCGAGGCACCACATGGAGAGCTACAGGTATCAACCAATTGACCAAAACTTTACCAAGGACTTTATGGTTTCAACTTAGTAAGGAGAGGGCTCGATATGCTCCCAGCTGTAGGGCGTCTTTGTCTGGTTTGGGCAGGACCAACAACACCCCCTCTCGAATGGAGGAAGAATACCCACATTGTATGCTAATTTGAAAACCTTTAGCAATCGCAGAGCAAGTTGGGATTGGAAAGTTGAGTAAAACTCAGTCGGCCAACCATCCGCACCTGGGGTCTTACTCCATGCCATCTGTTTAATAGCTTCATAGATTTTGCCCTCCGATAGGGGTGTCTCTAGAACTGCCCACTGAGAAGCCAGTAAGTGTGGAAGATGTATTCCATCCAATACCAACCCAATCAATGCTTGATCTGCCAACTGCAGGGAGGCATAGAGCCTGGCGTAATAAGAACGGAAGATTAAATTAATGGCATCCCGGGTATTATCTAAAAGACCCGTCTGCCATTAATGGCCGTAAGGACCCCCTTCCGACAAAATTTTCTACAGAGCAGCAACACTTGTTGCTGCTTTTTAGTAACTTTTAAATCGTTAAAATAAATACCTTTTTTGTCAAAATCTGCAGATTATGTGGCAGATGGTGGATTATGTGGCAAATGCAACAAATGTATAATTATGCTAAAATTGTTGTGGCTGCACAATCACATTATTCCAGTGGCCCTTGGTATAATAGCTGCAATGCATGGGCTGCAACTTTACTGCATGGGATTAGGGGAAAACCATACTATATTTCATGGGATGCTGACAGCTTGGCATTTACAGCTGCATGTAACTGGAGGTAGCTGATCATCGTTCATCATAATTAAAAAATACGTATGTTTTTAGGTCTTTCACCATAAAATAACGGGCAGCTTCAATGAATAATAAATACATTTAAAAAAAAGTTGTTACTCAGTGTGAAATGCACTACAATAAATTACGAAACCTCTATTAGTTAATGCACTGCAAAAGTCTGTGTGAAGGGAGAGAGCCACAGAACTAAATCGTGCTTGGTGTTGGGGGAATAGTGACTTGCGTATTTTTAGTGCTATGAGGTCACAGCCTGGGATAGAAAGCACTGTGCATATGTAAATCTTGTAATTTATACTTGCATTACACACAGTTTAACATAGACTGCTACAAGATGCGCAAAATGTTTTACAATAAAAGGTTGCTTCCAAAATATACGGGCTGCTTCCAAAATATACGGGCTGCTTCCAAAATATACGGGCTGCTTCCAAAATATAGGGACTTATTTATAAGCCCCTTGGGCTGCCAGTGCGTAATTGTTTATGATGCTCTGGTTGCTCAGAGTGCAGACCCATATCTGGGCTTTTCATGGCCTCCTAGATATGGTGTAAGGCCACGCAGCACAAGTCGTTGCATTGCCTTACACTGCGTCAGGGGGGGCGTTCCATGGGCGTTGCGGTGGGTTTTCCCATGGGTTTTGACAGATTCCTGGAGTTACAAGAATCTGTAAACATGAGGATGAGTCTAAATTGTACACTGCCCCAGGGGATGCGTAACGAGGAGAAATATTTTTATTTCTCCTCAATTGTTTCCTCTTTTTATGTGTAGCACACATAGAAAGAGGAAAAGGCCTCCATTGGTTGTTTTAGCAAAGGAAACCTGGCAACATTACAGACACCCTTGCACCATGGTGCAAGGGGGCCTGCATTGGCGCTAGGCACCAAATTGTGTGCTGGCAGAAAGGACAGGAGTGCACCATATCTTATAAATACAGGGGCATATTATCAAGGGGGTTTATCTCCGCTTTTTTGGCTTTAAAAGCCAAGAAAGCGGAGATAAAATTATCTCCCTATTACCTAGCTGTCGCTAACACCAGTTAGCGACAGCTAGTAGGAGATAGCGACCAATTTGGGTACCACTTTGCATGTCAGTGATATTTATCACTAATGACATGCAAAGTGGGCGTGCCAAGATGTTAGCGACTGGAAACAGTCGCTAACATCGCTATCTCCTATTACCAACTTTTGGAGATATTCGCGCTAAGCGCAAATATCTCCAAAAGCTAACACCTGCCCTGAGCAGTTCTTAGCCATGATATCCAATGGGAGGTGGATAACATGGCTAAGAGCATTAGCTCGGTAATGCATGAATATCGATGACTTTACAGCGATATTCATGCATTGCGGACGATTTTTATCGCATTTTTATCTGCGATAAAAATCGCCGCAGCTCAGCGGTAAATTTTTGTCTCTAACCAAGCAATAGCGATAATTATCGCTCTTGCTTGGTAATATGCCCCACAGTCCATTCCTGCCCTTTTGAATAGGCATAGGGCAGCGCAGCAAAAATACTTGCAGAGCTGCCCTGCACCTTTTTCATTGTAAATGAGGCCCATAGATGTTAGTAATATCCAGACCCTGTGTAATGCAATTTTGTTTTACATAACAGTCCCTTCAACACATTCTCAGAGATAGTTAGCGCTATATAAATACAGTGGCAATTAAAAGCAAGCACTTCACAGCTCAGTAAACTCTGCACAACCAGTCAAAAAGATTCAAGTGATTTGATCAATTAACTGCAACAGCACTCTCCTGTCCAGAGAGACCAAAGCCAGGCAGACAACCAAACACACCTTTCTTCCAGTGTGCTGCTGGCCTGAAAGAAATGCAAATGTGCACAAGTTAATCCGCAAATCCTTCACATTTGCAGATTAACTCGTTGGGCCCATTTGCATTTCTTTGAGGCCCGCAACACACTGGTAGAAAGGCGTATTTAGCTGTCTGTCTGGCTTCGATTCCCCAGCACAGGAGAGTCCCTTAATAACCCTCCAGGGAACGAATTTTGACTACCGGAATCAACTGTCTGAGATATTTTCTTTTAGCAAATGAAGAGTGTGACCCCTTTCTTATGCCTTCATGGCCTGCCTGGGGGTCGCGCCCCACAGATTGAAGACCTCTCCCCTAGGGGAAGTGGCAGGCCCGGACTGGCCATAGCGGGCACCGGGCATTCCTCTGGTGCGCCGCAAGGGTGGGGGGCGGTTTTGAGCCCCTGGGGGCCGATTTTGTTACAGGGCCGTTTTTGCAGCATAATTGGCCGAAAACCGGCCCTAGCAAAGCGCTCGGCAGCACCTCCAACCCCCTCGAGTGGGGGGGGGGGGGGGGGGGGGGGGGCGCGGCCAAGCATTTTTCCAGGGCCGGTTTTGGTTCCCAGTCCGGCCCTGGGAAGTGGAGCGAAGGAGCCAAGCCAAGAGCCTTCCCGCCTTATCACCTTCCACGTGCCTTCTCGTCATGCACTACCAGTAATCCACTGTGCCTAGCAACTTCAGGGTCTGGTTCTCCAGTCTCGATTGTGCTGCATAGTCTGTAGGTAATAGTCTTTCATACTTCCAAACGATAGTTTCCAGTTTAGTAAGTTTGTTTTGCAGCGCTACTATGGAGCAGTATACCCACAAGTGCATGTGCTCGAAGAACAGTTTTGCATGCATCCCATTCAGTGCTAGTATTTGATGCCTTACCTTTATTGTCTTTAAAAAATGTGTTAATGTGATCGGAAATGATGGTGCAAATGCCATGTCACTCAAGGCTTCTGCAGGAAGTCACCATGTGGGTATACTCAGATAGAGCTTATGGTCTGAGATAGATAAGGTGAATTCTGCTGTGAAGGTCATGCAGACCAGAGTGGAAGGAGAATTCCCTGTTGGTGGGATGGAAGCTGCGTCAAGCATCTGCTGCATGTGGGTTGGAAGCCCAGCTGAGTAAATGATGTACACAACCTATGGATTGCGCGCTCGATATTGGCGGGTGAGAGCGATCCAAGGAGAGGTCGGGGGCACAGTTAAAGTATCCGCCCCAATAACAAGGGACCAAAGCATTGTGTAGCAGTGCAGGTGTGCGGGATCTCAGGAACATGGCCTGGTTGGCATTTGGGGTATATATCGAAATGAAGGTTACAGGGAGTCCTTTCAGTGTTCCCTCCAGGATGGCATATCACCCCTTAGAGTCTGTACTCATGTGTGAAACCACCAGTGTCACCAGCCACACAGACAGGGGCACCTCTGGCATGTCAGGAGTACCCAGTCCCCACCAATTTATCTCGTCAGCGCTTCCACATGTCCTCCAAGTCTGAGACAGTGAGGTGGATCTCCTGTAGGAGCACTATCTGTATCTTATGTCTGTACCAGTATCGGTGTAGTCTGTATCTCTTTTTTTTTGTAAACAATTTTATTGGGTTTTCCACATTTTAGGATCACTGCACATTGTTATGAACCAAATAGATGATGTTACACCGCATGCGGTACATCGCATGCCATTACAACGCTGTTGTTACAATGACCGTGCTATTACGTCCTGTACCATTACAACGCAAGTCGTTAAAACGACTTGCTGCAGGGACGTGGGTGTTGGAATAGTATAATTTACTATTCCAATTCCAGGCTGTGCAACTGTAGGGAAGGTGTTGGGTTTCAAATCCAACACCTTCTGCCCCCTACAACAAGCCGTTGTAATGACTTGCGATGTAATGACACGGTCGTTGTAACAACCGCGTTGTAATGGCATGCGATGTATTGCATGCGAAGTAAACGGTGTTTCCCTTATTAACCATGGTTATATGTATAGTAATGAAAGACATATCACAAGTACTGAATCATGTTACAGGCGGGAGAAATTAGAAACTGACAATGTGAAGGGGTCGAATGATGCTTTAAGGGAATTTGTTTTTCTCAAGAGGGGAGGAATGCTCTTCCACATGTGTATCCGATAGTGGGGGAAAAAAGGTAAGAGGTAAAAAACTGTAAACTCAGAGATGAACCAAGGGGAGGTGACAGGGATTGGAGGTGTTAACATGTCGCTAGTGGCTATATTGTTGGGATTGCGGGCATAGGCGAAGAGTGGCCTAGGCGGGTCCCAAAGGGGGCTGTCGGTGTTAAGTGTACATGTATATCGTGTAAGGGACTTTGGGAGGAAGGGAACCTGTTTGAGGCCTTGGGAGGGAGCGTGCAGCAGGGCACCTTCGTTGGGACCTAAATAACTAGCCAGTCCCCTGACATTCCAGAAAAGGGTCAAATATTGATGACCAGTCATGACACTTGGAATCGAAAGTGAAGAGTGGGCCAGAAGCAGAACTCCACATCATTCCCACAACAATCTCCCACCCAAAACCCTGTGGTCTCCCCCACTGAACCAATCATGTGCCTCTGTAAACATGAATAAAAATGAACTCAAAACTGTAAACCAGGTAACAGTCATTCCCATACTCCCTTTCGCAGGCTGGCACACCAACAGGTGTCTGGCCAGTAGTATTCTGATACAATACGGAACTAAATTAAGCAAAAATATGTGGGTTAGTGGCAGCGGGTATATAACCGCACTCATTGGGGAGGGTGCTTGCAACCCTCGGACAGCATACCTGTGTTATGCCTCTCTGCCTTTCCTATTTGAAAAAAGTATGCACCGTGGCCAGGTTTGAGGCAAGTGCAACCCTGATCTAAACGTGCAGTCACATCACGTCCTCCGCAGTCTAGGGGGTAACCAAGAGTCCCCCTCTCAGCAGTGTGTCCATTAGTGCCTGGTCCAAGTCTTGTGATTCTGTTCTAAGCCCCTCCAAAACTGAGCCAGGGGGAGGGGCAGAGGTTGCACTGCGTTGTAACACTTGCGCAATAACTATTTTGTTCTGGGCCCTCTCCATGGCTGCCTGCTCCTTTCTGTTGTGGGGCTTGCAACGGTACTGTGGCTTCCATTCAGACGGGAGGTCCATCGTCTCCCTGGGTAAAGCAGCTAGCCCCTTCCATTTAACCCATGTCCATGCTTCTTTGGGGGTAGCTCATAAAGCTGTGGATTCCTCATGCTTTTTTCAGAGCACGGCTGGGAATTGCAACACATATTTGATGTTATGTCCCCTTAAACACCTTTTCACATGCAAAAAGGACAACCAACAACATTGCACCTCCATGGTGTAATCGCGAAGATGTGAATTGGGGGTTCTCAACCATCCACAGGCCCCTTGCTCTAGTGACCTGAAGAATATGACCTCTGTCTCTGTAGCTGAATAAGCGTGCAGCCACTGGTCGAGGGGGGGGCTCCAAGTGATGGGGCTCTGCCAGGGATCTTCCACCGAAAAGAAGTTTGAGTTCTTTCCCTTCATGATCTTGGTCGCACACCACTTCTCAAGGTAAAGGTCCATGCGTGCCCCTCTGTGTGCTCTGGGAGGCCCAATATTCTCACATTATTGCATAAGCATCTGCCTCCTGATCGTCTGGTTTTTTCTGAGGTATGTTACTTCTTCCTGTAAGGCCTTAAGCTGTATGCTGGTGTACAAGACTGTCATCTGAGGGTGGCTAGAGCAGATTCCGCAGTCTCTACCGGTCCCTTCAGCTATTTATGGTCTTCCCTCATGAGGTTCATGTTGATCCTGAGTGCGTCGATTTTTAGTTCTAAGGAAGTTTTGAGATCCAGAACTGCAGACACAATTTCATCGAACCTCCTGGATTGGAGTGCCAGTGTGATTTTTAGCATCCACTCAGCTGAGCTTGATGTCTCCCCCTCCATTCTGGCCTCTCAGCCAGCAGGAGTACCCTTCACTACTCTGTCTTGCTGGTAGTGCTTCAGTGTAAGTGTGGCTGCCTTGGTCTCACCTGGTATGCAGTAGGTTTTGAAGGCCAACTGAGGCAGAAAAAGGTGTGGATGGGGGGTGACGCTGTGGTGCCCCCACTCAACAGAGGCGTTTTGGGAGGCCATTGCACTGCTTCTCTCCACCAGTTAGTGCATCGGTATGGGGGAGGTAGCAATGAACAAGCTGCACCCCAGCCCTCCGCTATCTCATCGACTCACAATGTTCTGGTGTCCATGCGCACTGGTACAGTAACCTACAGGGGGACCCCCTTTCATCAATCCTGGGGTGCCTTTTGCTTGTAGGAGTGGAGAGCCACTGGCAGCAGGTCGGTACTGCAATGTCAGGGTACATTATTATGAGACTTTACAGAGAATTGGTAATGCCTCACTGATGCAGTAGGGATGTTTAAATCACTAGTCCCTGGAGGGCAGGCCGATCCACTGTCCAACTGGATCCCTCAGCTGGCGCATTCACTGGGTGGTAGCTGTGTTAAGCCTGTAGTCAGGCATGCTGAACTTTGGCTACTGATGGTGCTGCTGTTTTGATTCGATTCATGAACCGTGAGTGCCCGAGTCTCCCTGGAATCAGCAGCTTGAGGCGCTGTCAGTTATTAAGTAGGGCACAAGCAGATAGGTCCCATGAGGCTGCACTCCCCGCACCAGTGTGCAACGCTGATGGGCTCTGGATGTGCCACAGGGTGTACTTTTAGAGTTGCCCAGACTCTTACTGCGACACTGCTGCTTCATAGCATGCAGGCCGTGGCTGCATGTAGGATGAGCGGCTGCAGTTTCTGCGGACCATACAGGATATTGTTGTGTGTACTTTATTCGATAACATTTTTAGCATAAAAGTATGTACATCCTTATACAGAATATAAAAAACACCAATCCATTATTATATACAACCATATTTGGTAAATAAATACAATTATTAAAAAAAAGAGTATATACAATAAAACCAGATATTCTAGGTCTCTCCAAGTGCGCCGCCAGCTGCCTTGGCCACTAAACTGGGTCAAAGGCGGCGGAGAGCCCTCAATATATCACAGGATGGGTGAATGCGTACTGGGTGCTGCAGAGCTGTATTCCGAGCGACTCACTCATCCGCCATCCTGGCCACACCCCTGTTAATTGAACCTAATTTTCTATATTACTTTTGCAGTGATTCACCAGTTTGGTTTTGCTAAGACACACAAAGGTGTATACATACATTTAATTGGGTCTTAAATATGTAATGAGTGTCAGTAACCGCTTTTCATTATTTCTCTTAAGTCATTACTAGGAAGTACAAAAGACTGATCAACTCATATAAGCGAGTTAATGAGCATTTACGTTGTATGTCTCACCGCTCCCTACAGATTAGACAATAATTATTTTTAAGTAGGGAAAGAATACTTATGGATATCTTAGCCTTGCGAAAGACCACAGCTTCTTAGCTAATTGATTGTCTGACTGAAAGAGGTCGACTTAAAAGTGAAGAACTAATTTACATATGTCAAAATGTATCTTATCACATGCAACCTCACTAAAATACATGATTGGAGGTTCATATGGATAATTGCATTTTTTTAACTTCCTTCTCCACAATACAATGTATAAGAGCTCCCAACTTTGGTTAGGCCTAGCTAGGGTAAATAACATGGCCCTGGTTGTGAAAAGAACCATACAAAGAAGCATGTCACAATTTGTGAGCGAGGGTTGCACGCCCAAAAGAGTGGATTTTTGGCTCAGGCTCCTGGGCACACTAATGGACTGCATATTCGATTAGCTTTTACTTGTTGTGCATTACAGGTATCTATAGAGGAGTGTTGTCACTTAATGCATACTTACTTGTAACTAAGATCTAATAAACCTTCTTCTTATAATCTACACTTCAGCCACTGAACATCCTTCACAACAAGGTGTTATAGACAGCATATCCTTCTTTCTCTTCTTGTGCAACACTATACTATTTGAAGGCATATTTCTAGTTTGTGACATACCGCTAGGCACCAAATTGTGTGCTGGCAGAAAGGACAGGAGTGCACCGTATCTTATAAATACAGGGGCATATTATCAAGGGTGTTTATCTCCGCTTTTTTTGGCTTTAAAAGCCAAGAAAGCGGAGATAAAATTATCTCCCTATTACCTAGCTGTCGCTAACACCAGTTAGCGACAGCTAGTAGGAGATAGCGACCATCTTGGGCCCCACTTTGCATGTCAGTGATATTTATCACTAATGACATGCAAAGTGGGCGTGCCAAGATGTTAGCGACTGGAAACAGTCGCTAACATCGCTATCTCCTATTACCAACTTTTGGAGATATTCGCACTAAGCGCGAATATCTCCAAAAGCTAACACCTGCCCCTGAGCAGTTCTTAGCCATGTTATCCAATGGGAGGTGGATAACATGGCTAAGAGCATTAGCTCGGTAATGCATGAATATCGCTGACTTTTCAGCGATATTCATGCATTGCAGACGATTTTTATCGCATTTTTATCTGCGATAAAAATCGGCGCAGCTCAGCGGTAAATTTTTGTCTCTAACCAAGCAATAACGATAATTATCGCTCTTGCTTGGTAATATGCCCCACAGTCCATTCCTGCCCTTTTGAATAGGCATAGGGCAGCACAGCAAAAATACTTGCAGAGCTGCCTACACCTTTTTCATTGTAAATGAGGCCCATAGATGTTAGTAATATCCAGACCCTATGTAATGCAATTTTGTTTTACATAACGGTCCCTTCAACACATTCTCAGAGATAGTTAGCGCTATGTAAATACAGTGGCAATTAAAAGCAAGCACTTCACAGCTCAGTAAACTCTGCACTACCACTCAAAAAGATTCAATTGATTTGATCAATTAACTGCAACAGCACTCTCCTGTCCAGAGAGACCAAAGCCAGGCAGACAGCCAAACACACCTTTCTGCCAGTGTGCTGCTGGCCTGAAAGAAATGCAAATGTGCACAAGTTAAGCTGCTAATCCTTTACATTTGCAGATTAACTCGTTGGGCACATTTGCATTTCTTTGAGGACCGCAACACACTGGTAGAAAGGCGTATTTAGCTGTCTGTCTGGCTTCGATTTCCCAGCAGAGGAGAGTCCCTTAATAACCCTCCAGGGAACGAATCTTGACTACCGGAATAAACTGTCTGGGATATTTAGCAAATGAAGAGTGTGGCCCCTTTCTTATGCCTTCATTGCCCACCTGGGGGTCGCACCCCACAGATTGAAGACCTCAGCCCTAGGGGAAGTGGAGCGAAGGAGCCAAGCCAAGAGCCTTCCCGCCTTATCACTCTCACCTTCCACGCGCCTTCTCGTCATGCACTCCCTGTAATCCACTGTGCCTAGCAACTTTAGGGTCTAGTTCTCCAGTCTCGATCATGCTGCATAGTCTGTAGGTAATAGTCTTTCGTACTTCCGAACAATAGTTTCCAGTTTAGTAAGTTTGTTTTGCAGCGCTACTATGGAGCAGTATACCGACTTAAGTGCATGTGCTCGAAGAACAGTTTTGCATGCATCCCATTCAGTGCTAGTATTTGATGCCTTACCTTTATTGTCTTTAAAAAATGTGTTAATGTGATCGGAAATGGTGGTGCAAATGCCATGTCACTCAAGGCTTCTGCAGGAAGTCACCATGTGGGTATACTCAGATAGAGCTTATGGTCTGAAATAGATAAGGTGTATTCTGGTGTGAAGGTCATGTAGACCAGAGTGGAAGGAGAATTCCCTGTTGGTGGGATGGAAGCTGCGTCAATTCAGAAAACTTCTTCTTAAAACCAATCTTTTTACACAGTCTGGCTAGCTCCCCCTCTCTACATCTCTCAGTACCACCCAGCGCCAGGAAACCTATGGTGACAGAGCGCTATACAAGTCTCTCTTAAGATAAGATAAGATAAGATAAGCATCTGCTACATGTGGGTTGGAAGCCCAGCTGCGTAAATGATGTACACAAGCTATGGATTGCGCGCTCGATATTGGCGGGTGCGAGCGATCCAAGGAGAGGTCGGGGGCACAGTTAAAGTATCCGCCCCAATAACAATGGACCAAAGCATTGTGTAGCAGTGCAGGTGTGCGGTATCTCAGGAACATGGCCTGGTTGGCATTTGGGGTATATATCGAAATGAAGGTTACAGGGAGTCTTTTCAGTGCTCCCTCCAGGATGGCATATCACCCCTTAGAGTATGTACTCATGTGTGAAACCACCAGTGTCACCCCAGGAGCCACACAGACAAGGGCACCTCGGGCATGTCAGGAGTACCCAGTCCCCACCAATGTATCTCGTCAGCGCTTCCACATGTCCTCCAAGTCTGAGACAGTGAGGTGGGTCTCCTGTAGGAGCACTATCTGTATCTTATGTCTGTACCGGTATCGGTGTAGTCTGTATCTCTTTTTTTTTGTAAACAATTTTATTGGGTTTTCCACATTTTAGGATCACTGCACATTGTTATGAACCGAATAGACGATGTTACACCGCATGTGGTACATCGCATGCCATTACAACGCGGTTGTTACAATGACCGTGCTTTTACATCCCGTACCATTACATCGCAAGTCGTTAAAACGGATTGCTGCAGGGGCGTGGGTGTTGGAATAGAATAATTTACTATTCCAACTCCAGTCTGTGCAACTGTAGGGAAGGTGTTGTGTTTCAAATCCAGCACCTTCTGCCCCCTACAGCAAGCCGTTGTAATGACTTGCGATGTAATGACACGGTCGTTGTACCAACCGCATTGTAATGGCATACGATGTATTGCATGCAAAGTAAACGGTGTTTCCCTTATTAACCATGGTTATATGTATAGTAATGAAAGACATATCATAAGTACTGAATCATGTTACAGGCGGGAGAAATTAGAAACTGACAATGTGAAGGGGTCGAATGATGCTTTAAGGGAATTTGTTTTTCCCAAGAGGGGAGGAATGCTCTTCCACATGTGTATCCGATAGAGGGGAAAAAAAGGTAAAAGGTAAAAAACTGTAAACTCAGAGATGAACCAAGGGGAGGTGACAGGGATTGGAGGTGTTAACATGTCGCTAGTGGCTATATTATTGGGATTGCGGGTACAGGCGAAGAGTGGCCCAGGCGGGTCCCAAAGGGGGCTGTCGGTGTTAAGTGTACATGTATATCGTGTAAGGGACTTTGAGAGGGAGGGAACCTGTTTTAGGCCTCGGGAGGGAGCGTGCCACATGGCACCTTCGTTGGGACCAAAATAACTCGCCAGTCCCCTGACATTCCAGAAAAGGGTCAAATATTGATGACCAGTCATGACACTTGGAATTGAAAGTGAAGAGTGGGCCAGAAGCAGAACTCCACATCATTCCCACAACAATCTCCCACTCAAAACCCTGTGGTCTCCCCCACTGAACCAATCACATGCCTCTGTAAACATGAATAAAAATGAACTCAAAAATTTAAACCAGGTAACAGTCATTCCCATACTCCCTTTCGCAGGCTGGCACACCAACAGGTGTCTGGCCAGTAGTAATCTGATACAATACGGAACTAAATTAAGCAACGATGTGTGGGTTAGTGGCAGCGGGTATATAACCGCACTCATTAGGGAGGGTGCTTGCAACCCTCAGACAGCATACCTGTGTTATGTCCCTCTGGCTTGCCTATTTGAAAAAAGTATGCACCGTGGCCGGGTTTGAGGCAAGTGCAACCCTGATCTAAACGTGCAGTCACATCGCGTCCTCCGTAGTCTGGGGGGTTACCAAGAGTCCCCCTCTCAGCAGTGTGTCCATCAGTTCCTGGTCCAAGTCTTGTGATTCTGTTCTAAGCCTCTCCAAAAGTGAGCCGGGGGGGGGATGGGCAGAGGTTGCACTGCGTTGTAACACTTGCGCAATCACTATTTTGTTCTGGGCCCTCTCCATGGCTGCCTGCTCCTTTCTGTTGTGGGGCTTGCAACGGTACTGTGGCTTCCATTCAGACGGGAGGTCCATCGTCTCCCTGGGTAAAGCAGCTAGCCCCTTCCATTCAACCCATGTCCATGCTTCTTTGGGGGTAGCTCATAAAGCTGTGGATTCCTCATGCTTTTTTCAGAGCACGGCTGGGAATTGCAACACATATTTGATGTTATGTCCCCTTAAACACCTTTTCATATGCAGAAAGGACAACCAAAGACTTTGCACTTCCATGGTGTAATCGGGAAGATGTGAATTGGGGGTTCTCAACCATCCACAGGCACCTTGCTCTAGTGACCTGAAGAATATGACCTCTGTCTCTGTAGCTGAATAAGCGTGCAACCACTGGTTGAGGGGGGGGCTCCAAGTGGTGGGGATCTTCCACCGAAAAGAAGGTTGAGTTCTTTCCCTGCATGAGCTTGGTCGCAAACCACTTCTCAAGGTAAAGGTCCATGCGTGCCCCTCTGTGTGCTCTGGGAGGCCCAATATTCTCACATTATTGCATAAGGATCTGCCTTCCTGAACGTCTGTTTTTTTTCTGAGCTATGTTACTTCTTCCTGTAAGGCCTTAAGCTGTATGCTGGTGTACAAGACTGTCATCTGAGGGTGGCCAGAGCAGATTCTGCAGTCTCTACCGGTCCCTTCAGCTATTTATGGTCTACCCTCATGAGGCTCATGTTGATCCTGAGTGCGTCGATTTTTGGTTCTAAGGAAGTTTTGAGATCCAGAACTGCAGACACAATTTCATTGAACCTCCGGGATTGGAGTACCAGTGTGATTTTTAGCATCCCCTCCGCTGATCTTGATGTCTCCCCCTCCATTCTGGCCTCTCAGCCAGCAGGAGTACCCTTCACTACTCTGTCTTGCTGGTAGTGCTTCAGTGTAAGTGCGGCTGCCTTGGTCTCACCTGGTATGCAGTAGGTTTTGAAGGCCAGCTGAGGCAGAAAAAGATGTGGAGGGGGTGACGCTGTGGTGCCCCCACTCAACCAAGGCCTTTTGAAAGGCCATTGCACTGCTTCTCTACACCAGTTAGTGCAACGGCGTGGGAAAGATAGCAATGAACAAGCTGCACACCAGCCCTCCGCTAACTCATCGCCTCACAATGTTCTGGTGCCCGTGCACACTGATAGGATTAACCTGCAGGGGGACCCCTTTTCATCAATCCAGAGGTGCCTTTTACTTGTAGGAGTGGAGAGCCACTGGCAGCAGGTCATTACTGCAGTGTCAGGGTAAATTATTATGAGAATTGGTAATGCCTCGCTGATGCAGTAGGGATGTCCCTTGAGGGGAGGCCGATCCACTGTCCAATTGGATCCCTCAGCTGGCGCGTTCACTGGGTGGTAGCTGTGCTAAGCCTGTGGTCAGGCTTGCTGAACTCCAGCTACTGATGGTGCTGCTGTTTTGATTTGATTCAAGAACCGTGAGTGCCCGAGTCTCCCTGGAATCAGCAGCTTGAGGCGCAATCAGTTATAAGTAGCGCACAAGCAGATAGGTCCCATGAGGCTGCACTCCCCGCACCAGTATGCAATGCTGATGGGCTCCCGATGTGCCACAGGGTGTACTTTTAGAGTTGCCCGGACTCTTACTGCAACACTGCTGATGCATAGTATGCAGGCCGTGGCTGCGTGCAGGATGAGCGGCTGTAGTTTCTGCGGACCATACAGGATATTCTAGGTCTCCCTCAGTGCTCCGCCAGCTGCCTTGGACACTAAACTTTATCAAAGGCAGCGGAGAGCCCTCAATATGTCACAGGATGGGTGAATGCGTACTGGGTGCTGCAGAGCTGTATTCCGAGCGACTCACTCATCCGCCATCCTGGCCACACCCCTGTTAATTGAACCTAATTTTCTATATTACTTTTGCAGTGATTCACCAGTTTGGTTTTGCTAAGACACACAAAGGTGTATACATACATTTAATTGGGTCTTAAATATGTAATGAGTGTCAGTAACCGCTTTTCATTATTTCTCTTAAGTCATTACTAGGAAGTACAAAAGACTGATCAACTCATATAAGCGAGTTAATGAGCATTTACTTTGTATGTCTCACCGCTCCCTACAGATTAGACAATAATTATTTCTAAGTAGGGAAAGAATACTTATGGATATCTTAGCCTTGCGAAAGACCACAGCTTCTTAGCTAATTGATTGTCTGACTGAAAGAGGTCGACTTAAAAGTGAAGAACTAATTTACATATGTCAAAATGTATCTTATCACATGCAACCTCACTAAAATACATGATCGGAGGTTCATATGGATAATTGCATTTTTTTAACTTTCTTCCCCACAATACAATGTATAAGAGCTCCCAACTTTGGTTAGGCCTAGCTAGGCTAAATAATATGGCCCTGGTTGTGAAAAGAACCATACAAAGAAGCATGTCACAATTTGTGAGCGAGGGTTGCACGCCCAAAAGAGTGGATTTTTGGCTCAGGCTCCTGAGCATACTAATGGACTGCATATTCGATTCCCTTTTACTTGTTGTGCATTACAGGTATCTATGGAGGAGTGTTGTCACTTAATGCATACTTACTTGTAACTAAGATCTAATAAACCTTCTTCTTATAATCTACACTTCAGCCACTGAACATCCTTCACAACAAGGCGTTATAGACAACATATCCTTCTTTCTCTTCTTGTGCAATACTATACTATTTGAAGGCATATTTCCAGTTTGTGACATTCCAGTGGTTTCTAATTGTTCCAGTCTCAAGGCAACTCGAGGTTAGCACACTAACACATACCTGAAGAGAAAGGATGCCACACACACTTCTAAACCTGTAGAGCTCTGCTGCAAGCCCAATAATCCTCTGGGTAATCCTGCATTTATGATTCTCTCTCTGATCAACAATTTCTGCTTGGAGGTCGGCTTGTGTCTGACTTAAGGGACTTCTAGCAATGGTCTAAAGTGCCATAGCAAGAAAGTGTCAATTGCAGCTTTTCAACGCATGCAAGTGGAATGGCAGTGCATCTTTAAAAAAATGAAACATATTGGCCTTGTCATGCTTGGTTTTTTTTTTCGTCACCCTTAAGCGTTTAAACTATGGGCCAGATGTACGACCCTTCCAATTTGCGAAGCGCAAATTGAGTCATTTTGCGACTTGCAATTTGCGACTCTCAAATTGGAATTTCCAACAGTGTCTCAGACACTGTTTACGATTCCTAATGGGGTCGCAAATTGCATGCCTCTTTAATATTCATGAGGCAGGTGCAATTTGCAACCCCATTAGGAACGTCTAGCACTCTCAGGAATGGTGGCCTGCTGGGGTCAGAAGACCACCATGTCGGTGACTGCTTTTTAAATAAAGCAGGATTTTTTAGGGCGAGCTCTCGTGATGCACTGTGTAGCAGTGCTCGAGTAGGCGAGCCATTTTGTAGGGGGTTTTCAAAATGGGCTTGGAAATTCCACACTCTCATGCGTGTTCATTTCCTAGGTCCATTATGATTTGGGCTTTGGGTGCGTGTTGTTTTTAAACAGAACACGCAATAGGCCATAGGCGGTCGCGTAGCTCCGCCTATGGACTATTGGTGTCTGTTACGCGCACCAAAGCCCATATGTCTTCAATTATCGTGGCCAGACACGGCCGCGAGAATTGAAGACATATGCATCAGTAGCGCGCGCGTGCACCACTCGCAAGCTTCTTTTTTTGGGGGAATCGATTTCACGGCGAAGCAACTAAAGAAAAGAACCGCTGACGTCTTTTAAATGGTGTGCGCTGAGCCGCGATCAATGCAGCATAGCCCCCTCTAGCCTTGCCCGGGAAGCAAAGCTGTGTTGGACATTCACATTTGCCAGTCTCTCTAGAGGTGTGCAACTGGGGCATAAGAGAGGCATTGACACACATAAGAGGCCGAGCAAAGTATGTGCACGCGTCTACCCACTCGTGTTTATGCAGCGCTGAAGCAGTTCACTGTATTTGTATTGATTTCAATCTAGTAAGTCACATCTGATTATTTTTTGGGCCATCGTCTTTGCTGTTAGTAATTCCTAAATAATGGACATGTGTTTAGCATTGAAAACCAGCGTCACCAAATTCCACATTCAGGGTCCTGCAGGGGGGCGTGAATCTTGAGTTACTAGATCGTTCTGTCACGAGAAGCAGCACCTTATGTACTTGGGGCATATTATCAACCACTAGCGATATTTATCGCTAAAGAAGCTTAGCCGCATTTTTTTTATCGCCAAGCATCGCCGGATTTCATCATAGAGATAACGTGCTATTAGTCACGTTTATCTCCAATGCGAAAAAATAACCGGCGATAGCGCCGAAATGCGTGAATATCTCTGGAAAACCAGCATTATTCACGCAATATCACCAATAGGGTCTTAACCTGAATATCCACCTCCCATTGGATATACATGCTAAGAACTGGTCTGAGCAGGCGTTAGTTTTCAGCGATATTCGCGCTTAGCGCAATATTTTTCATCGCTACGCCTGCCTTGCTAACAGGCGATAGCGACGTTAGCAACTGCTTTCAGTCGCTAACTGGTTGGGAATGCCCACTTTGCATGTCATTAGCGATAAATATCGCTGACATGCAAAGAGGGCCCTAAACCGCTAGCTAACACCTAAAAGCTGTCGCTAACTGATATTAGCGACAGCTTGGTAATAGGGCGAAGGAATTATTGCCGCTCTGCGGCCGAAAACGACTGCAAAAGTGGCGATAATGTCATTTTGCCTGCATTGAGAACATGCCCCCTGGTGTGCTCAGCTCCCCTTGGTGATGCGCTGTTTCTGCTGACAGGTAAATCGGAGAACAACTTTCCAATGCACAGAGGTCTCTCACTGTTTGGGATGACAGAACTTTACCCTAACCGTAAGGAAATTACGTGGCCGACCTTGGAACTGGGAGCACCGGTTCGAGTGCCGGCCTTGACTGAACTCCCTGGCGTTCAGGGCCCATCACTTAATTTCCATGTGCCTAAAAAAATGTGCACAGTATAATCTGGATCACGCGCAAAACGCTCTAATGCCCATTGGCCAAGTTATCGCCATAAAAACTGAAATAGATAAATAAAAAAGTCCTAGTTCATAAAACCACATAGAGTGAATTCAACATCTCCACATTTCGCGTTTCTTTAACATAATTTCAATGTGTCATTCACCAACTCTGCTCATATTTTTTCCTCGAAAGCGATCTCGTTTCATGTGCTGTTGGTTGTTCGCCTGTGAGCAGGGAGTGGGGACTCGAGAATGTTATTTTATTAATGTGCATTTGACATTACAGTGCCGTTGATTTTTGACCCCTGCAGCATTTCTCCCCACTGGGTTGCGTTGGTGGCTGCTGCACTCAGCATCATTACCAGGTTGGCAGCTGTAAGGCCTCAGAGTTGCTGGTGCCCGCTTCTACGGCAATTCTCGCCGCTGGAACTAGGGCTGCGCACACAGGCCTTGAAGTGACTCTTACGCTGGAAATGGTCCAGGAATAATGTCCGGGATGTTGTCGTGTCCCAGGATCCTCGCAGGCCTCTGGCGCTGTCTAGCCTTGTAAACAGAAACATCACTTAATGTCGGTTCAGACAGCGTGACACGAGCTACTGTGCCTTTGTTTGACTAATGTGATTGTATTCTTTATTTCTGGAGGTTTTTGATTGCACGGCCTAACATTTGGGTCCCAAAACAGCTCAGAAAATACATCGAAGAACGTTCGTTTGCTTTTGATATATATCTATTATCAAATATATTAGTGACATTGTAACCTTTCCCCTTCCCAAGAACTAATAATTCATATAAAGTTTTTAGACTTGTGAACTTCGTCTCACTATTATCTGTAAAAAGACATGAGCTCTAGCCTCAGGGTCTAGGATTCTGCAGACAGACACAGATTCAGGTATACAAACAGAAAGAAACGGAGCTGGTTAGGTAAATAAGACACACAGATGGAGGAGGGTGGTTAGGGGTAAGTAAGAAGGCAAATACAGAGGCAGACTGTATTGTGTTGAATTGCAGCATTTTTCTAGCGCTTACTACCTTTGTGTGGGGCACTGAACCACTCGCCTACATGGGTAGCACACTACACCGTGTAGGGTGTATGGTTTAAGGGATGATGTTCTTGCTTTCATCCAATGTGGGAAGTGTTTCCATGTTGTGCGTGATGACCACCTAGGTGCGGTTATCTTGTTATGGGACAAAGTCTATTACAGTGTGGTGGAGGATGAAGTGTGAGAGACAGATGCACCGTTTTAGATTTTCATTACGCTGGTAGGTTTAAACAGCACTGCATGTCCCTTTATGGTATTCCTTATGATATAGTCTGCTTAGCTAGTTATCACACTGGGTTACCCAATATATAAATGTCAAAAACTCCAACAGGAAAATAACGGGTACTCGGGGTCATGCACTGAATGCAAAATTTACTTTTTTATTCAGTAGAAAAGTTTCGGCAACATGCCTTTATCAGTGCTTTCAATAGTGTGTAATGAACATGGTTTGATACAGCTGCTTTTAAAAGGTATCCAAAAAGCGCTCCCATTAGAGGGTTACGTAAGGACATCTAAAGAGTGCTGAATACAATTGTTTTGGCCTCCATCTTGCATTTCGATGTGTATCAAACAGCAGTACTGGCATTTTTCATGATGATGGATTTCCATAGTCTCTTAAACGAGAGGAGGCAGGAGCTTTTTGATCAGGTCCGGCACACGTACTCCTAAGTCGTGAATATGAAGAATAAGCCAGTATGCAGTTCCTAAGTGTGTGGGAGTGTTCAGGTCTGTTAAGACGTGCCCTCACACACCCGGGGGATGTCATGCTTCATCACTGGACCTGCTCCTTGTCTTGCCGGCCCTGCAATGTCCGATGGGTACTCACGAAGGAGCTCTTTGGCAGAGATCTTTTATTGATGAAGCCGTTGGGTGTGTGGGAGTTTGTGGAAGGGGTAGTGTTGTGAGTGTGCATTGCAGTTTAAAATAGGTCTAGGGCTACCCTTTTCAATTGTTTTATTCCTAGGGTGCAGTAGCCTAACTAAAACCTAAGAGCTCTGTCTGGAAATAATGGTCCTACAGGGTCTGTGTTGGGGTAGATATGTTTCTTGCCTAAAGAACCCCCTAATGGGCCTGGTGGCAATTCATCAGGACCGTGATGCATAGGAGAGGTTAATCTCAACTCTTGCACTACCGCTAGGCTGGTTTTTGGCGTTGTATAGCGGGGTAGTAACCAGCCCTGCTGTTGAGTGGCAGATCCAATGGCCTAGTGTACAGAGACCCCTGTTTGCTGAGGTCAGAAATGACGCGGTTTGTCGGCTGAACACTTCGTTGCTCGTACGTAGGGTGGCGCGGCAACTAACTGTGATCCTACCCTCGCTCAGGTCCCATATCAACCAATTAAAAGTTCAGCCTTTAATAGGCATGTAACGAAAAAGGTCTGAGTACTTTATCAAAGTTTCACAAGTATCTGGATCAAATACCCCAGTCTTCTCTAAAATAATTACGCTCTGAATGAGCTGTCCTTCGTCCCCCTCAGGAACAGTCACTTGCTGTAAACAGGTTGTCGCACTCTTTCCAGCTCGTCCAGACCAGCCACCTAACATGTCTCTTCAGAGATGATTAGTTATTTGGAAAATGCCTTTTATTCTTTTGTTTTTAAAACCTGCAATCGGTGCATCAACTCGCACTTTGAACGTATAGTCCTTGCATACGATGAGCAAGGCTGGCAGTAAAAGAGACTGCCAGCCTTGCTTCTCATAAGCATGGACAATAAGTACAAAGTGCTTGTTTACGCATAGATGCAAAGGAATAAAAGGCATTGTCATTTACAAGGCCACTAGCTCAAACTGTAATAATGCGAGACCTATTGCATTGTAAGTGCTTGTTTTTAAATGCTGCTTCCCTGGAACCACTGCCTGCTCTTCAAAAATATTTTCACATCCATTCACAAAGGGGAAGGGGTCCCTTGGGGACCCCTTCCTGTTTGTGAGTGGCTTGCCACCTACTTGAGGTAGGTGGCAAACTGCAAGTGTTTTGCGGCCGCAAATCAGATCGCAAAACAATGGTACATTGCATTGTGCCTCGCTATAGGAAGGGGCGATAATAGTGAGTCACAAACGCTATTTTGAAAGTCACTGACTCGTAAAATAGCGTTTGTCCATGCCAGGACCCTTTTTTCAGTCACAAACGGGCCGATTTCCCGTTTGCAACCGCAAAAAACAGTCGAACATCTGGCCCTAAGTCTTCAGTTTCAGTAATTTGAACCAAGTTGCTATTTTTCGTTTCACAAAAAAACTGCTTGTATTTCCATGTGATGTGCATTAAGCATTAAAAGGCTTTCTATAGCTTTTATAATACACCTGCCGTCTAGTAAGCACACATACTGATTCTATTCAGCCATAACATTATATGTGATGGTCAAATTATTTTCAAATCACATTTGCAGCCTATGGTTGTAACTCTTTTTTTATACTTAAACTTGCCATGGCCAGGCTTATTAGTTTTGCCAAATATAGTGAGAAGGGTTACATCACTTTGTGCGGGATTATGTTGAGAAGTTTAGGAGCGCTGGTCAAGAAATATTGTTTAACCCCTCCCATGCTCAATGCGAGCTGAGCTCGTCATGAGCCACGGTTGCCGTGTGCTCATGTCGAGCTTAGCTCGTCATAACGGCTCCAACGGTCTCACGCGGGGCTAATTCTCCTGCTGTGCGAGCGTTTCACGGAAACGGGTGTGGCCGTGACAAACTCAGCTCGTCATGAGTACACCACCATCGTGGCTCATGACGAGCTGAGCTTGTCACGAGCACCGGGGCGCTGTGCGCGCCCCCAGCACCGCGGGGGAATGATCCCAGCGGCCAAGGGGTTAAGCCCCTGTTCCTGCCCCTGCTAATTCAGATCCCACGATGCCAAACAGTATTGAATTCTATGTAAAAGGTTACAAACAGAAATAAACACAAGTGTGATAGAGAGAAAATCGTGTTCACAGGGGTCCCTTGTAAGGGGAGCCCTGAACAATTGCCCACTTTACCCATTGCTTAGAACATAAGCATAACGTGCATTTGTAAAGTGCTGGTTCACCCAGAAGGGTATCTTGGCACTGAATAACAGATGTTTACTGTTACTCAACGGTACTCACTTTACGAACTTCAGAAGGATAAAAGGCTGAGTGCACCTACTGGGATTTGAACCTGTGACCATGAGGTCAAACATAGGCCCCTACAGAGAGCATATTAGTTCACCAAGCCACCAGACCCAGCACTTTTGAAGTGTGTGCAAGTTTGTGAAGGAAATGGGGCTCCCTTCTGCTTAAAAGAGGGGGAGGGGGACATCCAGTCTGGTCTTACGTTGGGAAAGGGGAGTGCCAGTTTTGCTTATGTGTAGGAGTAGAAAATGTATTGCACAGCTGAAGAATGCATTTGATAGATGGCTGAGGTTTGGCTGGTGCAATAGGCATACATTTAGAAGAAGGCAAGTATGGCGTTTGCTCATCTGCAGAAACAGCATGATGTCCTGGTTGCTTGTGTTAGTGCTAGTTGCTGTAGTAGTTTAGATGTTTGTGGGGTGTTTAAGTGTGTGTTGCAGTGTACATGTGCTTTGCCAGCCAGAACTGCATGCGTCAGAGAGGGCTATACAGATTAGACTGGATTCATATGATATGGGGGTCGAGTTCTTATGTGAAAGTGAATTTCAACTTGCTTTTATTGTGAAAAACAAAAAGAAAGTGATAGTGGAAATTATGCTTTACATAATCTTAGCTGCTGGTAACTGCTAGGCCACATTACATTTCGTGTTTTTTTGTCCACATACTCCCTCCAGACAGAGACTACCCATATGCAAATCAGTCTTATTCATGCTCCAATGGTAACAGCCCAGCCCAAACTACCTGGCCACAAACATTCTAGACTGGAACGTAAGCAATGCGCGGAGTTATTTGGGAAGTGCAGCTGGAATTCTTTGGCAGAGCGAGCATGGGAGTTACATATTGGCACACCTCTCCAAATTAGGACACGTCACATGGATAAGCAAAAAAGTGTCAGGTACAATTGATTAATTAATCTCTGCCACTGGTAATTGCTCTAGCCACATTCCAATCCATTTTTAGCCCACTGCACCCTCAGCATTACATGTGAAAGTGTGGGTTTGATCATGAGTGTTCAAGTTCAAAGGATGTAGATGGTGAAACAAGCTTCCTAGTTCTAGTTGTCCAAGTGCACACCTGTCTCCACAATTATTTGACTGTTGAATAATGCTCTGTCACAGTCCCCCGCATCCGAAGAGTGACCGCCAGTGGCAGATAATTCTCCCACCTTGCCGCCAAGACATGGAACACCCTCCCCACCCGCCTGCAGCAGACCGAAGATATCCTAACCTTCAGGAGGCTTCTCAAGACCTGGCTCTTCGAACAGTAGCAGCTCCCCCCACCCTAGCATTTCAAAAAGAGAATGTGCAAGTGCACACCTGTCTCCACAATTATTTGGCTGTCGAATAATGTTCTGCTCGGTCTTATGTGCGTGCACCCCGGAAACGTGGTCTGCCCTCATCCACGCATGGGAAAATCCATCACAAAATTTAAGAGCATATACCGGATGCACAGCTTATTTGCTACATCCTAACAAAGATTCCACAAGTTGATAATGAGCCACCGTTAGAGTGCGCTGCCTTAGAGTTTCCATGTCTTTTTGGTGAGGAGTAATTTTGATTTCCTTGTGCTTTATCAGTGGATGGGTGGTGGAGGGGGGTGTTGAATAGGGATTGGGGAAGGTCAGTGTTAGCCATTCGAGTTAATGTTGAGTTGGTGAGAATTCTGCGGTGTGCCCTATTGATTGTGGTTTATTTAAGTTGTGAGCGGTTTTGTGTTTCTTTATTCCCTTTTTAACTATGTGGTATAATATGTCACCATCATCATCATACCCAAAGAACTGTATTTTGATCACTTAGGGTCATATCTGTGTGACACAAACACGACACATACATAACGATAAAAACAATTATAAATAACACAGTGTGTACATATACACAGGGTTGGATTGGGAATAAAATCGTCCCAGGCACGCTAAAAAAAATGGCTCACATTTGCATATTGCCTTTCCGCAAAACACTGCTTTGGAGAAGTTTATAGTGAGGCCACTTTTGCTCATGCCCCCTGCCCCCGTTCAATCTACATACATTATTGGGCCGGCCCGGTCGATAAAAGGGAGGTAATAGACGCCCATCTGCCTCCAGAAAGGCCACTCCGGCACCCACTGTGCCGCTGGTGGCATCCGAACAACACAGACACCGCCCAAATCGGCCCCCAGGCTGCCCAAAAAAGCAGCTCATAGCTGGACTCGGATACTGGCCCCTCCGCCATTTCCCGAGTGCCCGCCTTACCAATCCGACCCTGCATATACAGATATGGTACCTTGGCTGTTAGTGTGTGTGAGATGCAGTGGAAGGGCCTGGTGTTTGGAATATTGTTGTGGTAAGCTGTGTGACAGATAACATACACAGGTGGGGTAAGATGATGCCATGGTTAAGTTCTAGAATATATCCGATATACCCATTTACTTGTTAGTAGTATTGAGCCAGATTACGATGACAGTGGGACCAACAGCCTGTTGGTGGCGGTCCCACCACCATCGTAACTTTGTTTTCCGCCTGCCACATTAGGATGGCAGGCGGATGGGTGGCGGTCGGAGAGACTGACCACCATGGATCCGATGGGCTCAAGGAGCCCGTCGGACCTTTGGAGGGAATTTGAATTCCTACAATGGTGGTGGTGCCTGCCAGGCACCGCCCTAGGGATTATGATGTCCCTCCCTGACGGCCAATTCATGGCGGTTTACCTGCCCTGAAAAGGCTGGTGGAAAGGGACACTGGAGGCCCGTAGTGATCCCACCTTCCCCCCTGGCCCTCAGTTTTGGGGGTGCCCCCCCTACATATCCCTGCACCATGTGGCAGGCACCGCATAGTGCCTGCCACATAGTGCAGAGATATGCTAAAAGTGTAATTTTTGTACTGCGGCATGTGCTTCAGCTCACAGCACATGCAGCAATACAAAAAATACAGTTTGCAACCGCTTTGAAGGCGGTTGCATTGTAATACCATTGGCTAGACTGCCGACCGCAAGTCGGGCGGTCCTGTCTCGAATATGATGGCGATAAGATGTAAGTCCGACTACCATCATCATGAGGCCCTATGTTCTAAATGATAATGTGTGCATAACTGAGCATTTAGAAAATGGCATATATGCCAACTTAGGTCAGTGTGGCAATGCCAGGTAAAATTGCCAAAGAGAAACTTTCAGTAGAGCTCTAGTCTAATTTAGCTCCAGCCCTTTACACTGATCATCCTACTATTGAGAGCACTTTACAACTATGGGCAACAAGCTAGAATGCTAATGCATTAGCTAGCTATAGCATGAAGGTAAATAGCTTGTACAAAATGTACATATAGGTAAATATAAAAGCAATAGCTGCAATGTCCATGGCAGATATTATATTAGTAAAATCCCTAAATCTGTGGGACGTATCACTCAAATATCAGTTTAAATACATTTTAAGTTTCAAAACATTTTCTGCAGACATCAGCTTATATGTTTGAATAAATACTTTTCAATTGTTTCATACATATATTCACTCAACCAAACAAAAGCTTCTGATTTAGTAGGCTGGGCTGCACACAGGAGAGCTAGCTGTGCTTTGAACAGCGAGAGAGCGGCCACTTGCGTAGATATGTATTGTGCGGCAAGGGAGCCTCTGTTTGCTTAAGTGTGCGCTGTGTATTGAGAGTGTTCGCTTGCCTAAGTGTGCATTGAGTGGCGAGAGAGACTCCGCTTGCCTAGGTCTGCACTGAGCTTTGAGAGAGCCTCCACTTGCATAGGTGTATAGTAAGTATTGAGACAGCGTCCGCCTGGCTAGGTGTGTATTGAGTGTTGAGAGCATTTCTGCCTGCCTAGGTGAATATTGAGTGGTGAGAGCATCTGTCTGTATACGTGTGCACTGAGTGGCGCAAGCTTCTGCTTGCTTCAGTGTGCAGTGAGCATTGAGAGAGTTTTTGCTTGTGTAGGTGTGCACTGAGCGGCGAGTGAGCCTTTGTGCCTCCACTTGCCTAGGTGTGCATTGAGCATTGAGAAGTTTTGCTTGTGTAGCTGTACACTGATTGTTGAGAGAGCCTCTGCCTGCCTTGGTGTGCGCTGAGCATTGAGAGTGCCTCCGCCCGCCTAGGTGTGCATTGAGCGGCAACTGTGCCTCCACCTGCCTAGGTGTGTAATGAACATTGAGAGTGCCTTTGCTTGCATAGGTGTTGTTGGAGTGGTGAGAGAGCCTCCGCTTGCATAGGTGTATAGTGAGTATTGAGACAGCGTCCGCCTGGCTAGGTGTGTATTACTCAAAAATTACCGCCCCATCTCGCTCCTTCCATTCCCGGCCAAAGTCATCGAGAAAGCTGTCAACAACCAGCTCGCCGCCTTCCTCGAAGCCAACAAATCCCTCGACTCCTCACAGTCCGGCTTCCGAGCAAAACACAGCACTGAGACCGCCCTCATCGCAGCAACAGACGACATTCGAACTCTACTGGACAATGGAGACACTGTCGCCCTCATCCTCCTCGACCTCTCCGCAGCCTTTGACACAGTCTGCCATAGCACCCTTCTACAACGCCTCAGAAACATCGGAATCCAAGGAAAAGCACTGGAATGGATCACCTCGTTCCTCACCGGAAGAACCCAGAAAGTCCGCCTCCCACCATTCAAGTCAGAGGCCACTGAAGTCATCTGCGGCGTACCACAAGGATCTTCACTCAGCCCCACCCTTTTCAACGTATACATGAGCCCCCTCGCGGCCATCGCCCGCCAACACAACCTCAACATCATCTCCTACGTGGATGACACTCAACTGATCCTATCACTCACCAATGACCCTAGCACCGCCAAAACTAACCTACACGAAGGAATGAAAGAAGTAGCCGAATGGATGAAACACAGCCGTCTGAAACTGAACTCTGATAAAACAGAAGTCCTCATCTTAGGTACCTCCCCCTCCGCATGGGACGACTCTTGGTGGCCAGAAGCCCTTGGAAAAGCACCCATCCCGACAGACCACGCACGGAACCTGGGCGTCATCCTGGATTCCTCACTTTCAATGAACAGACAAGTCAACGCCGTCTCCTCATCCTGCTTCAACATTCTTCGCATGCTCCAAAAAACATTTTGTTGGATCCCCACCGAAACTAGGAAAACGGTCACCCACGCTCTGGTCACGAGCCGACTGGACTATGGAAACACCCTCTACGCCGGGACTACCGCTAAACTCCAGAAAAAACTCCAACGAATCCAAAACGCCTCAGCCAGGCTCATTTTAGACATCCCGCGTAAAGAACATATCTCTGGTCACCTGAAAAACCTCCACTGGCTTCCCGTCAATAAGAGGATCACTTTCTGGCTCCTAACCCACGCACACAAAGCACTCTACGAAATCGGACCAGAATGCCTCAACACACGACTGTCCTTCTACACCCCCCCCCCCCGCCAGCTTCGTTCTTCCAACCAAGCCCTTGCCACTGTACCTCGCATCAACAAGACCACCATGGGAGGTAGATCCTTCTCCTACCTGGCAGCTAAAACCTGGAACTCACTTCCCACTTACCTTCGCCTTACCCAGAACCACCTAGCATTCAGAAAGCAACTTAAAACGTGGATATTTGACAAGTAACTCCCCACCCCTCCTTAAGCGCCTTGAGACCCTCTGGGTATGTAGTGCGCTATATAAATCCTTTGACTTGACTTGACTTGACTTGACAGTGTTTCTGCCTGCCTAGGTGTTTATTGAGTGTCGAGAGCATCTGCCTGTATAGGTGTGCACTGAGTGGCGCAAGCTTCTGCTTGCTTCAGTGTGCAGTGAGCATTGAGAGAGCTTTTGCTTGTGTAGGTGTGCACTGAGCGGCGAGTGAGCCTTTGTGCCTCCACTTGCCTAGGTGTGCATTGAGAAGTTTTGCTTGTGTAGCTGTGCACTGATCGTTGAGAGAGCCTCTGCCTGCCTTGGTGTGCGCTGAGCATTGAGAGTGCCTCCGCCCGCCTAGGTGTGCATTGAGCGGCAACTGTGCCTCCACCTGCCTAGGTGTGTAATGAACATTGAGAGTGCCTTTGCTTGCATAGGTGTTGTTGGAGTGGTGAGAGAGCCTCCGCTTGCATAGGTGTATAGTGAGTATTGAGACAGCGTCCGCCAGGCTAGGTGTGTATTGAGTGTTGAGAGCGTTTCTGCCTGCCTAGGTGATTATTGAGTGTCGAGAGCATCTGCCTGTATAGGTGTGCACTGAGTGGCGCGAGCTTCTGCTTGCTTCAGTGTGCAGTGAGCATTGAGAGAGCTTTTGCTTGTGTAGGTGTGCACTGAGCGGCAAGTGGGCCATTGGGCCTCAACTTGCCTAGGTGTGCATTGAGCATTGAGATGTTTTGCTTGTGTAGCTGTGCACTGAGCATTGAGAGAGCCTTTGTTTGTGTAGGTGTGCACTGATCGTTGAGAGTGCCTCCACCTTCTTACTTGTGCGCTGAGCATTGTGAGTGCCTCCGCCTGCCTAGGTGTGTAATGAGCATTGAGAGTGCCTTTGCTTGCATAGGTGTTTATGGAGTGGTGAGAGAGTTTTTGTTTTCTTGTGTGTATATTGAGCATTAAGATAGCTTTTGCCTGGCTAGGTATGCACTGAGCGTTGAGAGACCCTCTGCCTGCTTAGGTGTGCAGTGAGCGGCAAGAGCATCTTGTTGTGATTGTGTGATGTTCCCTCAAGGACACCATACTCTTGTCACCTACGTCACCAGCTGGCATCCTTGGAATGTTGACAGATGACAGCTGGTGGCAGGCTGTGAAGAAGTTTACGCTCCGTTTCCACAGAGCATGTGTTGGTGCTTACTTTAATAAAGAAAGGTATTTACTTCTACCTCAAATGAGAGCTTCATTATGCAACAGATTTGTCTGGTAGATGTGCACTGAGCGGCGGGAGACCCTCTGCCTGCTTAGGTGTGCAGTGAGCGGCGAGAGCATCTGTCTGGTAGATGTGCACTGAGCGGCGGGAGAGCATCTGCCTGTTAGGTGTGCACTGAGTGGCGAGAGAGCCATTTGCTGCCTATGTGTACATTGTGCGTTGAGAGAGCCTCCCCCTGCATTGGTGTGCACTGAGCATCTTGAGAGCCTCTGCCTGCCTAGGTGTACACTGAACGGTGAGAGAGCTTTCACTTGACTAGGTGTGCATTGAGCGTTGAGAGCTTGAACCAGCTGTAGCAAATAGATGTGGATAAGATAGGCTGTCGATAACATAGTAATACGATCTGTAAATCCAGTTCTCGATGCAACTGTAGTACGGAGTGTCAATATCCACCAAATTTGAAAGGTGAAAGAAAGAGATCCAAATTTCGGAAATGGAACAAAATAAACGGTCAGTGGGTCCTCTGGAAATGCTTCAAATCGTCACCAATAAATTTAGCAAATGTCTCGATAAATTAAGTGAAAGAGACACATAGGTTTGTTTCAAAAGAAAGAATATTTATTCCAGGAAGAGAGAGAGACCCACAACAGGTCCAGCAAACAGATAGACTGAGAGGCTGATTCTGATGCGGGTTGGAAATGCTTCCCGACCGAATCGGGTTGGAAATGGTTTCCGACCCACTCGAATCAGGAGAGTCCGACTGACCAAGTACGATGCATCCGGATGCTTCCAGATACGATTTGGTTGGACTCCCATCGACTTCAATGGGAAGACATGTTCCTAACCGCATCATATTTGGGCACTGGGTCGCTCCCGTTCCTATTTGGAAGGAGCAAATGCCATTAGGAGGCCTTCCTAACCGCATCATAATCAGGCCCTGGGTGGGAATGCTTTCCAACCTGCATCAGAATCGGGCCCTAAGAATGAATCATCCACATCCCAGATTCTAGATTACAAAGCATAGTGACCTAATACATTCTAATTCCCCACATTCAATATGTACAACTTTATTAATGAACACTGAATACACCGTACTAAAGAATACAAATGTACAACTCTCTACACCTACCTTGGTTTGCATTGAGCTTTGAGAGAGTTTCAGCCTGTTTAGATGTGCAATTTCCCTTGGAGGTTGTTATAAGAAGACACAAGGTGATACTAAGGTGTTTTGACTAAGCATCTTGTTGAATGATAATGTACTATTGTTAACGTACTTTAACAGGATTCGTCTTGAAAATCGGTGCACTTTGCTCTTATAGATTTTTGTTTCTGATATACCTGTATAAAAAAGTTATTAAATGCTTTATTTTTTCTGTTTCAATTAAACCTTTTTTTACCAGATATACATTGATATATACTTTATTATAACATTTTTAAGTTTGTGCTTTAATCAGCAGACTAACACAAGAAACATGTTCTTTAATCCTGCTACCCAATAAGAGCACCAGCACTCCAAATGTTACAAATTAACCACTACGAGAGCAGCTGTAACAATGTTACTATTTATTCTAGTATCCAGCTAGAAGTTGAAAAAATATAGTAAGTAGAGCTAGAGTAATATATTTCGACAGCTAAACAAAAAGCAACTACCTAGCACAAAGTTGTTGCAGGACTCCAATTTTAAAAGTTAGATTGTGCAGTCCTTTAAAAAAAAAAGAAAACCAGCAGTTAATGTAACGTGCGAGAGAGGGCAGCAGACTCGGCAAACGTGCACTGAGCAGAAAATAGTCTTTTTGCTTATTGTTGCTGTGGGTAGTAATACTGTATAGCCCACATGCATCAGCAATGCCATTTTCAATTCCTTATAAGCGAAAAATAAGGATTCGCTAATAAGGAATAGCAAAAGGCTATGCATGAAGAAATCGCAGAAAACAATTGTGATTTCTTAATATTCCATAATTTCGACTCGCAAATTGCGAGTCGCAATTAAGGAATACCTCCTCATTCATTCCTATGGGCCTAGAGGCCCATAAGAATGAATGGGAAGACATTCCCAATTTGTGATTCTCAATTAGAGAATCACAAATTGAGAATGCAATTTCAAGGGTTCCAGGCTGTCAAAAGGACACCCTGTTGCACCCCTGAAATTAATCTGTGCACATATGTTGCGCACACACATGCCCTAAGGGCATGTGTGTGCGCAACATGAAACTTTGAAAAATGCACCAAAGTGCATTTTTCAAAGTTTTTGCAAATTACCATGAAGTTCAACTTCATGGTAATTTGCTCCCTCTATTGGCGAAATCGCTAATTCGTAAACTTTGTTGCATTGCATTTAAGGAATCTCATTTTGGGATTCCTTAATTACAATCGCAATTTAAGGAATCTCCATTTAGAGATTCCTTAAATTGCGATTTTTGCATTTGGGAATACCGGTCTCAAAGGGGCAGATTCTGAGAATCTGCCCCTTTGCGACAGGTTTTCAGCTTGATGCATGTGGCTGTATGTGTTGTAGGAGGTTAGAGATGAACTTGTGTTCAGATATTGAGCAGACAACTCACAAATAACCAATAAAAAACTGCCCAGTTTAAAATAAGGAAATACGGATTAAATACAATTTAATACTCCACATTGTTAAATAGTGTTCAACATATACAGAGAGTGCAGTACTCAATATAAACTGGAAAAAAGGGAGACTAAAAGTCTGCAGCATTGTGATTGTTTCTAACACTTGCAAAAGGATACTAGACCCTTCGCTGCGGCGTGAATTCCGCCGCAGCGCTAAGGGGGCGGGAGGGCCGAGCAGCGCTCGCATGCTCGTGACGGAGCCGCTCCGTCACGAGCTGCGGTTGAGCTGTGCTCATGACGGAGCGGTTCCGTCATGACCCGCCCCGCTCAATGGAACGTCCAGCGCAGGCGCGGAATTCGCGCCGCGCAGGCGCGCCGAGCGGGGCATGACGGAACCGCTCCGTCATGAGCACAGCTCAACCGAGGCTAATGACGGAGCGGCGCCGTCATGAGCATAGAAGGGGTTAAGGGTAAATAAGCCCTGAAGTTTGGTACAGAAAAAAATGTGAAAAACAGATACAAATAAAAGACTATTAAAGTAGTAAACGGTTGTGAGTATGTTTGATTTTTAGATATAATAAAATAAAAAAAACATTATTTTACACTGTAAACAACTTCCCCTCCCTAATTGCACTTTTTCTGGGCTCTCTGTTAAGCAGGCTAACACAAGTAATGTTCTTTAATGCTGCTGAGGTGCCGCTTGATAACAGCACTGCAATGTTTTGCTACAAAATAAACACCATGATTAAAAATAAGCTTGGATTGGAAAACTTCAGTTAAAACCAAGGGGCATATTATCAAGAAAGGCGATAAGAGATTATCGCCGCTTTAGCGGCCGTTTTTGGCCAGTAAGTGGCGATAATTCTATCGTCCTATTAGCAAGCTGTCGCTAACAACAGTTAGCGACAGCTTATAGACGATAGCGAGCGGTTTGGGGCCCGCTTTGCATGTCAGTGATATTTATCGCTAATGACATGCAAAGTGGGCGTACCCAACCTGTTAGCGACTGAAAACAGTCGCTGACATCGCTATCGCCTATTATCAACGCAGGCGTAGAAATGGAAATATTCGCGCTAAGCGTGAATATCTCAAAAAGCTAACGCCTGCTCAGACCAGTTCTTAGCCATCTTATCCAATGGGAGGTGGATATTATGGTTAAGACCCTATTGGCATTAATGCGTGAATATCGCTGTATTCTCAGTAATATTAACGCATTTCGCCGCTATCACCGGATATTTTATCGCCTTTGAGATAAACGTTGCTAATAGCACGTTATCTCTGCGATAATATCCGGCAATGCTTGGTGATTAAAAAAAACTCGCTAAGCCCATTTAGCGATAAATATCGCTAGTTGTTGGTAATATGCCCCCAAAAGCTGTATGGATCGAATTGTAAAACAAATAGCGTGACAGAAGAAAAGTAAAATGATGCGAAAAAAATCATGGTTTAACGCACATTCGTTGGCAATGTTTAACTGATAAAAGCACAGTCACTTTAATTATTAAAAAATTCATCCTTAGTAAATTGTCTGTAACCAAACAACTACGCCAGTAGTTAAAAACTTTAAACAACTTGACCGCCCTATTTGTACGTTATTTTAACTTTATGTTAAACAGGCTAACAGCACCAGCAATTTAATAGCCCTACTAACATTGTGCAACAAAATAAAAACTCTGCTTTAAAGTAAAATAAAATGTACAACATTAGCATGTTTTAAAAACACAAGCTGCACACACACATTAATAAGCCTTTTACAAAAAAAATAACTATCACTGTAATGGAAATAAACACCGTACTAAAAACAACAAAATAATGATCATTCATGTTAAAATACAAAGAACATTTGTTAACATACACAGCTCGACTGAGGTTAGAAAACTAAACATACAAGCATACACGAATCATACATATAACCAGACGAAACAGCTCCAACACTAATACTTATTTCTAACTAAAGTCGGAAAAGTAAACAGAGAAACATGAGCAAACCAATTATGCACGCAACTAAACAAAAGAGTTCCAACACAAATACTTATTCCCAATAAGAGCATGTTTACAGAAGTTAGGCAGTGCTGTAGAAGCGTTCCACAAAAACAATAGGAGGAACTAACAGACATATTAACCTGTTAACACACAAGAAATTTAACAGACAAGCGAACAAACCAATGCAAGCACAATAGGTGGAGTTTCACTAGATATACTAATTCCTGAATGTCTTGGAGAGACAACGCATGCGCTGCCTAGCCTCGACCTAAAAACGAGGACCTAACAGACATATTAACCTGTCAACACACAAGAAATGTAACAGACAAGCGAACGAACCGATGTAAGCACAATAGGTGGAGTTTCACTAGATATACTAATTACTGAATGTCTTGGAGAGACATGCATGTACTGCCTAGCCTCGACCAAAAAAGGAGGAACTAACAGACATATTAACCTGTCAACATACACGAAATTAAACAGACAAGCGAACGAACCAATGCAAGCACATTCTGTGGAGTTTCACTAGGAATACTAATTACTGAATGTCTCAGAGAGACAGCGCATGCGCTGCCTAGCATCGGCCTAAAAATGACATTAAAAGGTTATTTAATCTAAAACTCTGTGTCCGCAGCTCAGTTTTAGTTATTGTGTCTATAAAATTGGGATTTTGTCCAAACTTCTTTCAACCATTTTCCGGCCTTTTATTCAAGGAAGTTAGGCCACATCTGCCCTATTTCTGCTCCTCTTACGGGAAATGGCATTTAGTTGTGTGCCCTGAAAAATGTAGGATAGAAAAGGAGGCTGGATGAACCAATTTACCAATCTGGAAATTAAAATAAATATGAAGACACCTGCGCCTTCAAAAAGTGAGCATGTTAAGGTATCTAAAATCAGATAGCCGAAATGTTATGGATGAGATCAAGCTAGTTAGCGGAAATATAAAATACTCCCCCCCCTCCTTTGAACCATATTTCAAATAGCAATAAGTGAGTGAGTGGGTGTGAGCGAGTCTGGCAATCGCTTCCTCTGAGGGTGTTCATCATTTTCCTTCATTCCCTCCATTCTTCTTCAGTCTTTTCCAACCTTCCTTAAACCTTTCGTCTATTTCCTGTTGTGTTGACATTCATCCATCTTTTTTTCTCACATACCTTTCTTTTTTATTTCATTCTTTCTTCCTCCATCCCTTTATCTTTTTTCCTCCTTCTCCCATCCAAACATCCCTCCATCTTTCCTGCCTTCTTTCTTTAACCTCATCACTGTGGCGCCAATTCCGCCACAGTGTTGACCATTCCTATCACGGACATGGTCATGACGGCTCCCGGCCGTCATCAGCACACGCCCACCGTGACTCATGACGGCCGGGAGCCGTCATGAGCATCGAAGAGGCTAGAAACACCTACCTTTTCCATCATCCATTCATCTTTCTCAGCATCCATGCGCTCTTCTTCATCGATTTTCTCAGTGCATCCATACATTCATTCATCTCAATCCAGCCACTCATCTTTCTCGCATCACTGGTTCCCTTCCTTCCTTGCATGGTCTCTTGTTTCCTTTCTACTCCCGCCCTACAGCTCGATCATACTCTCGGCTTACAGTTGAAAGTATTGCAGTGGCCAGCTGTTCATGTTCTAGTATTAATAAAATAATGTGTTTCCACTGGTCACTCCTCGAGGGCTGGCTTCCACACTCACCCTACACTCATCCATCACAGGTGTCACCGGTCAGGTGACGCTGCTAATAAAAGGGGCCGGGCGCCCATGCCCTGGGCCAGTTGCAGACTATCCAATATGTGTCTGCGTCATGATCATCTCTGCATAAGGGCCCTAACCTTTACAGGTACAACCCTCTGCCATAGATGCATCAAGATCAAATCCACTCGCAAAAGGGCAGATTCTCAGAATCTGCCCCTTTGCGACCGGTATTTTTGCATTTGGGATGCATCATCCCAAATGCAAAATTTGCAAATTAAGAAATCGCAAAATTGCGATTACTTGCATTTAAGGAATCTCAAATTGAGATTCCTTAAATGCAACGCATTAAAGTTTAAAAATAGCGATTTCGCTAATAAGGCTCGCAAATTACCATGAAGTTGAACTTCATGGTAATTTGCAAAAACTTTGAAAAATGCACTAAAGTGCATTTTTCAAAGTTTCATGTTGCGCACAGATCAATTTCAGGGGGTGCCCCAGGGTGTCCTATGGACACCCCTGCACCCATGAAATCGCATTCTCAATTTGCGATTCGCTAATTGCGATTCGCTAACTGAGAATGTCTTCCTCTAAGCCCATAGGAATTAATGGGGAGGTATTCCTTCATTGTGACTCGCAATTAAGGAATTTTAAGAAAACTGTATTGTTTTAGGGATTTCTTCATGCATTGCATTTTGCTATTCCTTAATAGCAAATCGTTATTTTTCGCTATTAAGGAATAGCAAAATGGGTTCTAGATGCATCTGGGGGTCTGTTTGGAGACCAGCAGTCTCCCATCAAAGGAGCTGTAAATATGACTTCAAATGTTTTATGATGTCAGAACTCCCCTGTGAGAGACACCCCGCTTAAGCTGCTAAAGTGGAGGGTTCATGCTACCTCTGGTTAGGATGGTGGAGCAAGAGCTGTGTGTATTTGTCTAGATATAGAAATGGATGGTATTGTGGGTTGCAATTTTCACACCTTGTCCAGGGCAGGTGGTCTTTAGTTGAATCACAGGGTTGTCGTTCCCTTGTACTGTGGTTTCCCGCATTGACCTGCCAGAGGTTCCAATGAGTAACTTCACAGGGCACACGCAATGTATGACATGCATGTATTCATGAAAGTGGAGATAAAACATCTTGCCCCACCTGTAGAACAGGAAAAGAGTTTCCTAATAAATTCAGGATGCTGTAGAAGTTGCTTATGTAATGAGACTGGTTTCTCAACCTGGCTTCTGCACTCTTTGTGTGCAATGAAGTTGAACTTGTCTCAATGCCAGATCTAGCTGTAAGTCTCAGCCACAAATGCTTAGCTGCTCACGGCCAGTGAAGCCGCTTCACTGGGGGAGATGTTGTTTGGGGTGTGACATCCCCAAATAAGTGCATACTTGCCTTGGTAGTTGGGTCTGGGGATTCTGAGTCTGCGTTGTTTTCTCTTGGCTTCCTGATTTCACTAAAAGGTTTCAGCTTGTTCATTTTTTGGATCAGCAACTTAAATATATATGTTGACAGGTTTAACTACAAATAGTAGCAAACTTGAATTGATGCAAATCGCCTTTTTGTAATTCACAAGTATTAGCAGTAGTAGACTTGGTAAGCTGTGCCAGTCTCAGGTTTACAAGCCTTCTAATGACAATCAAACACCCAAAATATTATTTGGTGAATGCTTGCAGATAGCCTAACCAATAGTCATCACTCAGTGTAGCATTCCAAACCATCGTTTTGTTGCCCAGTGTACCACTGTAGACAGAGGGTCTGACTTATGGTTTGGTGGACAAAGTAGAAGCAGACATGATGGTGGAGGACTTTACATCTGCCACCCTGCCTTTACTGAGCCCGCCAAATTTGGAGATGCCGACATCTCTGTACATTGGCAGGAACTGTCGCTATGGCAGTTCCTGTCAATATGGAAAAGTTTGTCGGATGGCTACCTCAACCATCACAGTTGGCCATCAAACATTTCCAAAGTTTGTATTTTTCAAAAACAAACTACCAAAGCGGGTGTTTGTTTTTGAAAATAAAAAAATGATGCCCCCCCCCACCATCCAAGTGTTATCCCATGGGGTGAGGAGATTTGTCAGTAAAAAAAAAAAAAATCCAACCTTCCACTCTAAATAGGACAGGCGATTAGATGGCTTCCCTCCCATGCCTCTTATTCCATCAGGCTGTTACAGAATGTTTTACAGCGATGGAGTACATTTTACTACGCCGGCATAAAACTTGCAGTCCTCTCTACTCAAAATCAGACGGGTGGCCCTTGAGATTGGATGAGAGGGTACGCCTTCCCTGTTGCAATGGAGTACGCTGTCTGCCAAACTCTGATTCAGCCCCAGAGGCGCATCTAATGCAAACCAGTACTGATCCCGCTCCTCAAGGGAACAGTCTATCCAGAACCTTGGACACCTCACCCATTCACTCTAAAGTCCTCTGCTTTTTTAGTTGGGAAATTTGAGATCCACACCCCCTAAATCTCACTGACTAAGTTATGCTCCTACTTGCAGTGCTTTAACACACAAATCTGGCCTATGTGCACAGAGAAGGCCTGTGTCTCTGGTATACATAGAGATTGCAATATTTCTTTCCATCCAAAATCCCTATACAAGTTTGGGGTGAATGGAATTCCTGCTGCAACTAAGTGAATTTAAACTCTGCCAGTGCAGGAAAAATGCAAAATTTGTAAAAAAAAAAAAAAAAAACAATTTAAAATAAAATAAAAATAGAGGGATGACTTTTTAGGTGAGAGGCTTTTGCCAAACTATCTGAATCCAATGTTTGCCCAGCACCGAGGCTGCCTATTGTTGATTCCACACCATGGGTCTTTTAAAACCCTACACTTCGTTTCTCTTTGTCTCACTCTTGCAGGTTGTCTTTGTTCCTTGCTTTCACACTTTGTCGCTTTCAGTGGTGCTTCAAAAAACGCTTTTAAATAAGCCCCGTAGAACCTTTTCAAGACAGTTCGCACATGTGCTCCCGATTTGTGCTTATTTACATTGTAGTAAAGGTGTAAAATTCACATAATTTGCTTTTGCATAGATGCACAGAAATTTAGACCAAATGTTATGTCATTACATAAAATACATATCTGACACTGCTATATTTTAGCACAAAATGTGTTATAGCACTCATTTTCAACGCAAAGATGTAATATATGCCAAAAACTCATGCAGTCAAATGCAGCCACTTCTGTTCTGGTCATTCTTGTTCTTCCTGTGCTCCTGCACTATAAATATGCTGTGAACGTTACATAATTGCGCAATGTGGCATAATTTCAGAAATTTCACGTAATAATAAGCATAACACATTAATTAATTAATTAATTATGTGCTTATATAGCGCAGGAATCACTCCCGAAGGGGTACCTCTGCGCTTCGACCGCTGCGAAACCCTTCCTGGCTTCCCTGAGAGATGGTCCCTTAATGGGTATCTCCAGGGTGAGATCAGGCATCCCCGGCGGTCTGGTGGGGCCGTTAGTGAAGATGAGGCAAGCTAGTGCCCAGAGTTGCCAAGTGTGATCGCTGATCAGAGTGGGCACCGAGGCGAGAGAATTATCGAGTCCGCTGACCCTGGTCCAGAAACCTGCCACGCCGGGAATCGAACCCTGGTCCCGGGCCGTCCTCTGCTCTCGGGTCTGCCGCCTCTAACCAGTGAGCCACACTACTTCCCACATTATTCCCCAAATCTTGAAAAACATGCCAGCGTAATTTAAATTCACCCAGGCCTATTTAGAAGCTGCTCGAGTTGCTCCATAAAGTACTAATCTGATAGGTTCCAGCCACGGAAAACTAATGAATCAACACAAAATACATACATTTGCACACTTTTATTTTCCTTCTTTTTCACAACTAAGGGGATCATTAGATGACGGGCGGACTTTGTCCGCCCGCCATCCCATCGTAGAAAGGGACCGCCCGCCATAAGGGCGGGGGTCCCGTGGGGGAAATTAGGATGCGCCCACCAGTGGCAGGCGCATCCAGCATTCCTGAAATTGTGGCGGGCGGTGCACTCAGCACCTCCCCCCACAATACCAGGAAGGCATGCTGTGCACTTCCATGCACAGCATGGTAGGCATCGCGCGGTGCCTGCCATTTTGTGCATGGACCTGCTGGGGGGTACCATAGGTACCCCCCCATGTGCACCCCCAACCCCCCGGAGTCCCTGGGGGCCCGCAACAGGCACCCAAAGCAGACTCCGCATGCCTTTCCATGGCAGCAATGCCCATTGTAATATGGCTGGCGGTGTCTGATAGACACCGCCACCATATAGAACCCTTTTTTGCCCGGTCGCAAGGCGACCGGGGCGGAAAAGTGGCAGACTGTCTTTCTGTCCGCCGCGGGGGGTCATTCCAGCATGGATGGCGGGCGGATCCCCCCCCGCCAGGCCGGCAGTGGCGATCCGCACGCCCTAATGGGGCCCTTAATATCTGTATTACATCTTAAAAGTAACACTGCATAGGAATATGATCATTGTGTGTGTGTGTGTGTGTCTGTGTGTGTTTGTGTGTGTGTGTGTTTGTGTGTGTGTGTTTGTGTGTGTGTGTGTGTGTTGAAGGAAAGTGAGTGAGAAAAGGAGAGAGATCAGGGCGTCAAAAACTAAGGGAGATTAAGTATGCTGCAAATGAAAACCAAGAGATAAGATTAGAGTGGAGGACACATGAGGCAGGAAAAGAAAAGGGAAATGTGCAGATGATAAAATAAAAATGTGTGGGAAGTGTACATATAAGAAGAGGAAGTGGCTCATCTGCCGTATTACGACTTCAAGTAGCTGTAGCAGTGGAGGACCCCTGGCTGTGCCATGGAACAGTCGTTCCCTGGTGGTGGAGGAGCCGCTCCACAATGTAATATGTTCAGCTGCACAGCGCAGTCCAGTTGAGCATATTACGAGTTCCTGCACTGCCAACCATTTCATGGCAGGAGCCCCGCCATGAAAAGGCTGGCAGTGCAGGAACAAAGGGAGCCCTATAGGGCCCCCATGGCCCCTCCGCCATGGGGATACATTCAAGGGGGCACAGCATGTGCCACCCTGTCTGTATTCCCTCAAAGCTCCAGCACGGCATGGATGTCACCGTCCATGCCGTGCTGGAACTTTTTTTACCGTTCCCATTGCGATGCCTGTTTTCCAGGCCCCGCCATGCGAGAGGCAAAGAACCGTCCGACTTACACAAGTTCAACTCGTAAAAAGGCGGGCAGTCCCTGCGTGGGTTTGGTAATACTGTGTCGGGGGAGAGCTGGCGCAGACCACCAAAGTCGTAATTAGGCCCTAAATGATAGAAAACCGCTCAAGGGCGAGGGTCAGGGTGAGGGTGTGTGAAAGAGAGGACGGTGTGCGAGTCAGAGACAGGAGCAAATTCTGTGAAATGCAGATCCTGGTGAGTGCCCAGGCAAGCACATGCAGGGGGGCTTTTATTTTATGTAGAACCAACAAATGTTGTACTCGTGATAGTGGGGCTGCTGCAGATAACTATGGCTTCACTTAAGGTAGCAGAAAGCCTTGCACAGGTGGAGGAAGAGCAGAGGGATAAAGAAATAGGATGCAGGAGGAAGTAAGGATAGATAAGTAGGAAACAGAGTAAGAGACTGGGGTAACATGAACAGACTGTGGCAGAGTATGTGTAAGAGAGTAGGAAAAGAGAAAAGTTAACAGAGAGACAAATGTGAATGAAGAGTATGTAAAAGAAGAATGTGAATTGAGAAATTAAGGTGAAACAAGAGGAAGAGGAGAGTCTGAGACAAGAGCGAAAGGAAAGTTGAAGCAGTAAATGCATGAGAGAGGGAACAAGGCGCCTAATCTATAACCCTATAGTTTGAAGCAGATGCAGAGAATGGGGCCAGCATCCACACAGGACTCTGGGGGTGACTCTCCAGTGGCAATACAACTATTAATAGGGCACTATCTTGTATTATAGCATTAAAACAATATTTCATTGCCACTGATGCAGCTGCAAAGCTCATAGATCTTTACTGCGTTCCTCAGTGCTCATCTGCAGTCTAAGTTTCAAAAAGATAAGAGGGGTTTGGGGGGCAGCCGAGCCGCGAGGTCTGCCCCCGGCGGTTTTGGGAGGGGGAGGGAGCGAGCATGGGCGCGGCCATTTTGCCGTTTTGGCCTGCTTTTGGGTATAGCCCAAAAGCAACCCAAATTACATATGTTACAAGCCCAACGATAAAAGGGCTTCCCGCGTGACCCAGCCACCATTTTAGATATTGAAATCTGGTGGCTGGGAGCGGTGTGAGAGGTTTTTTGTGTTTAGCGTGGTGGTCGGCGTTTTCAGGTTGTCTGCGCGTTTTTCTGGGCAGTGAAGGCAAGCGAGGATAATATGGCTGACAAGGGGGATTATCGTGTGTTGGAGGCCATCCGCCTGCTGAGTAAGGCGGGCGGATGGACCTCTTAGTGGGTCCAGTGGCGGCGACGCGGCCGCCGAGGCGCGCCGCAGCAGGAGTGGCGGCGGCGATCCTTGCCTGCTCGCCGCCGCGCAAAGCACAGAAGCTGCAGGTGGGTGCTGGGGGCCGCGCTGAGGCCAGGGGCGCGGCCCGCGGCTTAGCTGAAGGGGCGGGGCAGCCGCCGGGGGGAAGCGTGCTAGAAAAGGCGCCTCGCTGCGAGAGCGCCGCTCTGGCAAGGGAGGGGCGAAGGAAACTGACGGGCTGCGTGTGGGGAAGGCCCCGGGCACAGGGAAGGAACAGCGCAGTGACACGCGGGATCTCCCCAGCACGTCGGCTGACGGCGGGGAGATCCCTCAGAAGGGAAGGAAGGTTGCGGTTAAGCAGCGGCCGGGGCAGAAGGCGGTGGGGGGGCGGGGCACGGAGGAGGGCGGTTTGGGCACCAAAGCGGGCTCGGTGCAGGGGAGCAAGAAAGAACAAAAGAGAGCAGGTCCCCCTGAGAGGGGGCAGGTAGGGGGCAGAGGGCGGGGGGAGGAAAAGAACACACATACATACATACATGGGAGGGGGGGTGCCAAGGAAGTAGAGGGTGGGAGATTTGGGGGTGGCAGGGGGGTGGAGGGAAGAGCTGAGTGGGAGTGGTTGGGTCTCCCCAATTTTAATTGACGCGGGGGAGGGCGACCAGGACTGGGAAGGCCTGGACATCTTTGAGTCTTGGGTGGAGGGGTTGAGAGAGGCACAAAGTGAGACAGGGGGCAGGCCATGGAGGGGGGAGGGGACGGCGCCATGGTTGGGGCAGGCAGAGGGGCAAGGTGCAGGGGAGGTGGCAGAGGTATTCCCGGGGGTGGGGGGGATTGGGGAACTGGCATGGAGCAATGAGGAGGAAGGGGTGAGGTTGTGGGGTCACGGGACAGGCGGCGGGAAGGCGAAGGGGGCGCGCAGTGGCAGGGACCCAGCACATCAGCAGTACCATTTTTATTGCAGGGGACTGCGCAGCGCGGGCTCCAGACTTGGCCAGGCTTGGTGCGGCGGAACAGCGCCAAGGTGAAGGGAGGGCCGTGTTTCTTGCAACAGGCCAGGAGACAGCGAGGGACCACGACATGGTTGGCACACGAAGGCCCCTGGCGGGCTCGCTGGCCCATCACCCCACTGGGCCCCCACGGCTTGGGGTCCAACGGCGGACGGAGAGCAGCATAGAGGAGGATTGTTTTGTATGGTCGGGTAGTAGAGGAGGGGAGCGAGCAGCGGGTAGGGTGCAGTCGGCGCCCCCGCTGGCTCGCCAGGCATATAGGTGGGGTGGGCTTGAGCTCCGTGAAGGTGATGAGGAGAGTATGGAGGAAGGAGAGTTACGGGAGGGCGAGGGCGGACGGGGGTCCGTTAATGGTGTGAGCTCTTTCTTACAGGTGTCACAGGCCTGGGTGCGGCTACGGCCGGGACACCAAACAGGGACTGGTCGGCGATGGAGCGGAGAGGTGTGGAGCTGGTGCCAGGTAAAGGCAATGCAATGCGCACGGTGTCTGTGGGGGTGGGGGACGGGGGAAAGGGGGGGTGACCGTTTGTGCAAAGGCAAGTATGTGACGGATAAGGGTGTGGGTTCGGAAGAGGTGGTGTTGGCGCCGGCGGTGATTGGACCACCGGGAGCGACAGGGCCGGCGGCCGGGGAGACGCTCGGGACCCCCGGAAGTGCGGCGGGGGAGGTGGCGTCGGCTGGCAGTGGGGAGAAGGTGGAGAGTAAGGAGCTGAAGATAAAGCGGCTCCCTTATATGGGGGTCACAAAGCCGTTGGGGGCGCATTTAATGGCGTCCACCAAAGAGAGGATATGGAAAGGGGAGTATGTGGAGCTGTTGAAATTGCTACACCGCGAGGTCAGATCAAAAGAAGGGTCAAAGGAAGAGGAATATGAGCTGCAGAAGCGGCCGAGGGTGCCTTTGACGATTGAGAATTGGACGGCGGCGTTTTTAATTTTCGCGAGTGTATACTGCGAGAAATTCCCGGAGCAGTCGGTGTCCATGTTCAAGTACATGGACGTTATACGGAAGGCGCAGATCACAGGGGGGGGTTACGCATGGGCGCAGTACGACTAGGAGTTTCGGGCCCGAATGGCGTGGGATCCGGAGGCCAAGTGGGGAGAACTGGACTGCGACCTCTGGCAGCACACGATGGGGTTGGCGGTGTCAGGGAAGGCCATCTTTACCGCCAGCGGTTTGCCTTTAGTGTACCAGCCCTTTCAGGGGTGCCCCACCCATGGGGTTTGGGAACCGGGGCCAGGAGCCAACCCGGAGCGGCGGCGCATGTTGGGATTTTAACCGGGGAACGTGTGCCAGGGAACAATGCCGTTTTAAGCACGAATGCTCGGGCTGCGGTAGGTACTGACACCCCGTGGTCCGTTGCTGGGGCCCCACCCGTCCACAGGGGGGAGCCCAGGCGCCGGGAGGAGGCGCGCGTCCCGGAGCCACCCCACAGGTGGGCAGCGGACGAGGGGGTAGGGGCTCTGGGACCCACGGGCTCGTACTCCGGTTACGTTGGAACACTTGACAGTGGCCCTGCGCACTTACCCGGACGCTTGCGAAACGGTTTCCGGGTGGGGTTTCGTTTAGGTTATGTGGGGCCGCGACAGAGGTGTTGGGCGGACAATCTGCGGTCCGCAAGGGAACACCCGGAGGTGGTGCAGAGCAAATTGGACAAGGAGGTGCAGGAGGGGCGCATGGCAGGTCCATTTGCGGATTGGCCGTTGGAACATTTGATAGTGTCCCCCATTGGGGTGGTGCCCAAGAAGGAGGCAGGGCAGTTTCGCCTCATCCAACATTTGTCTTGGCCGGAAGGGGGGTCGGTGAACGACTTCATTGATGAGGAGGAGGCCACGGTGTCGTACTCCTCGGTGGAGGCGGCCATGGCGTTGGTGGTGGAGGCAGGCCCCGGTGCGAAAATGGCTAAGTGCGATATCAAATCGGCTTTCCGGTTGTTGCTGGTTCACCCAGACGACTGGTGCCTACTGGGAATCCAGTTTTGCGGTCGCTGGTATGTGGACAAGGCGCTGCCGATGGGCTGCTCGATGTCTTGTGCCCCTTTTTGAATGTTTTAGCACGTTCCTCCAATGGTTTTTTACGGAACGCACGGGTCACCAGGGAGTTACGCACTACCTGGATGACTTTTTCTTGGTCGGGGCCCCAGACTCCACGGACTGCCAGGTGGCGCTGGACAGTTTTCAGGAGCTCATGGAGGACCTAGGTGTGCCCTTGGCACCGGAGAAGACAGTGGGACCAGGCACGGCGCTGTCATTTTTGGGCATTGAGCTTGACTCAGTGCGGATGGAGGCACGTTTGCCGGAAAACAAAAAGAGGCAGATGTTGGGGTTGGTGGAAGTGATGGTGGCGAAACACAAGGTGGCAGTCCTGGACATTCAGGTGCTGTTGGGTCACCTGAATTTTGCGTGCAGAGTGGTGCGAGCGGGGAGGACATTCTGTAGGCGTTTGGGTAGGGCGCTGGCGGGCAACAGGCCTCCACACCACCGCGTGCGTTTGTCGGCGGGCGTGCGGGAAGATCTGCGGATGTGGCGGTTTTTCTTGAACCAGCGGGACGTGGACATGGTTTGGGAGGTACAGATTTTCTCAGATGCGGCGGGCAGCGACGGTTTCGGTTTGTACTGGAAGGGGAAATGGTGTGCGGAGAGTTGGCCCAGAGAGTGGTGCGGAGGGGGCCAAAGCATTGATTTTCTGGAGCTTTTTCCTTTGGTGGTGGCAATTTGGCTGTGGGGGGAGGTGCTCGCACACCGACGGGTGACTTTCCATGTGGGCAATATGGCTATGGTACAGGTGGTGAACCGGCAGTCGGCAAGGGACGAGCAAGTGTTGAAGCTGTTGCGTGTGTTTGTGATGGGCTGCTTGCGACATGACATTACTTTTCGCGCGGTGCACGTCCCGGGGATTGACAATGATATTGCGGATGCCTTGTCTCGTTCGCAGTGGGGGAGATTCCGTGGGTTGGCAGAGGATGCAGAGCGGGACCCGACGCCCATGCCAATTCAGCTGTGGCGAGTGGGCAACACCGGATGTTACAGCTGGTTCTAGGATCGTTGGCAGAATCGACCAGGGCAATGTATGTGGCGGCATGGGGGGAGTTTTTGGCATCCGGGGCGTGTTGGAGGGCCCCGGGAGCGGCAAGGCGGGAGGATGTGGTGCGATTTATGCTCTCGTTGATAGACAAGGGTCTCCGGAGGGTGACCATAGCAGGCAAGTTGGCGGGGATATCCTTCATGGGTAAGCTGTGTTGGGGCTACGCACCCTCCGCGAGGGAGCTCGGGTCTAGGATGCTGGAGGGATGGGCCCAGGAGTGCGGGCGGGCAGGGGTCTTGCGGCGGCCTTTGTTGAAGGACATGTTACAGAGGGTTCTGGAGGTGTTGCATTTGTTGTGCGTGGAGGAGCGGGAAAGGTACTTGTTTACGACTCTGATGGTGTGGATGTTTGCGGGGGCGTTTCGGGTGTCGGAATTGGTGGGCGGAAGAACGGTCCACGGTCTGGGTTGGGCGGAGGTGCAGTTGGGGCATAGGGAAGTGCGCATTTGGCTGCGGCAGTGGAAAACGGACCAGCGTTGGGTGGGGGACTGGGTGACGTTGCAGGAGAGGGGGGATTGGCTTGCCCGGTGCGCTGGGGGTGGGCCTGGAACGGCGTTCGGCCGGGGGATGGTTTGGTGTTTCCCGCACGCCGATGGATCGAAGGCGACGGGCCGCAGTTGCTGGGGGTGATGAGGAAAGCTCTGGGCAGGTTAGGGGTGGATGGAAGACAGTATGGCACTCACTCGTTCAGAATTGGGGCGGCGTCGGAAGCGCATCGGCGAGGTTGCGGGCTGGAAGCCATCATGCGCCTGGGGAGGTGGTCTTCGGCTTGCTACTGGCGGTATGTGCGTAGCTCTGAGCTGGCTTAGGTGCGCGCTGAATGTTGGGGGGGACACTTTTACTTACATTTGTTTTTCGTTTCAGGTTCGGTGGCGGGTCCTACGGCGCAGGGGATGCTAATTTGGATCGTGGTCCATTCATTTGTGAAGAGAGCGAAATTGCAGGCCCAAGATAGCTATTTCGGGGAGAACCTGGGCTTTAATCCTGCGCTCTTTCAGGTGGTGTGGCTGGGGAGGGGGGGCATGCGTTGGAAGGAACTTATGTCTTCTTTGAACGGTATGGTGCAGGGGGGGCGGTGCCCGGATGTTTTGGTTCTCCACTTGGGGGAAAACGACATGGTGCGGGAGACTGGTCTGGTTTTAATGAGGGCGATGCGGCGGGATTTGGCAGAATTGCGGAGGAGTTGGGCCGGGTGTTCGGTGGTCTGGACGGAGTTGGTTCCGTGGAGGGTGTGGCGCGGGGCGAGCCAGCCACAGGCGGTGGACAAAGTGCGCAAGAAGATCAACGTAGAAATGGTGCGTTTGTTGGCATCTGGGGTTTGCGAGGATCTGGCCCAGGGACATTCACTATGATGCACCAGAAATGTTCAGGGGTGATGGGGTACACCTCTTGAGGATCGGGATGGTCTTGTACCTGTTGGAGCTACGGGAGGTTTTGGCCCGTTTGTTAGGAGTGCGCCGGGAATAGGAGTCGGGTTACGGGTTTGAGCTGTTCGCGGCGCGGGCCGGCGAGGGGGTGGGGGGGCAGGGAAAGGGGGAGGAGGTGTATTCACCTGCATCCACCTTTCCCTGGGTGGCGGAGTTTGGTTGGAATGTTGGCCAAGTTTGTCTGGAGTACGGTATTTTGGTGTTAAGTTTGGGGACTTGAGGAACGGGAGCGGGGAAAGGGGTAAACAGTTGGGGGTTACATTAGAGCGTAGTTTGGTTACAGTTGCAATAGGACAAATACGAATGTAGGTATTCTGAGGCATTGGATTTAAGACGTAGGGGAGAAATTTGGTTATTCATGGGATATACTGCTGTTTATATATTGTTATGTTGCAGGGTGGAGGTATATTATCATGTGGGATCGTAGGGGTGGAGGGAGAAAGACAAAAAGGGGGTCAGGTAACTCGATGTTTAGAGAGGTTCTAGTTTTGTAAGGCGGTTAGCCAGTTGGTAAAAAATGTGATGTGCACCTGTTTCAATAAAGCGGCCTTTTACACACACAAAATGGTAGTCGGTCAGTGCTTGCCTCCCTCTCTCCCTCCCAAAAGCTGTGTGGGAGGCACTGAGTTCCTTCTAGATTCTGCTTATGATTGAGATGTTGAAGAAAAATGTTAGAAAAGATGCAGTCATGTATGCAGATACCTACCCCTCTGTTTTGAAATTTACTATAATAGTTTTGTGTGTGGGCAGAGCCAGGTTTGTAATATTCTCCTGTCCTGCAATCAAGATTGTTGTAAATTCATAGTATAGAAGTCAGAGAGTTAGCTTTTTATCTCACCCGTGTGAACTGGGAAGTTTCCAACTGTGTGAGATTTGGTCCTAGCAAGGTTTTAAGGCTCAAGGCAGGAGGGGGTTGGGGTAGCTTTAAGGGCTGAGTTTGGGGAGAATTTAAGGAATGGAGCATTCTTAGGGCTCAGGGCGGGGGAGTAGGTAGGGTGGTTGTAATTTAGGGCTCAGGCGGTGAGCAGGCAGGGGGTTTGTAATTTAGGGCTTAGGGTGGGGGGGGTAGGGGATTTGTAATTTAGGGCTCAGGGCAGAGAGAGTCGAAGTAGTGGCGAATTTAGCCATAAATACGTACATAATCTTTGTCAGGTAGAACTACAAAAAGTCAATACATCTCTGCTTAACCCTCTGGTAGCTTGTCACGAAAGCAGTCAGGCAATGTGTAAAGTGTTTATGCAGTACATGAACAGTAATAAAGTGAAAACACAACACAAGAAAAATCTCACTCCAATTTAGAAAAATAGAGTAAACTTTTATAAATTATTTGACATTAAAACAACAAAAATCGAACCAGTATATGCATAAATATGCAGTTTCAAAGATTTAAGGTAAGTATAGCACCTAAAAACACGGAGTGACACTTGCGGTTATCTGGTCGTGTGAGACCAGGTGAGAGTGACAAGTTCAGGCTGACCGCGATGGAGCACGGGCCTGATTCAGGGAGCAGGTAAGTCCTTTCAAAATCTGATGTGAAGAATCCAGTTTTTGGTGCAGGAGGCCACGAGGAGCAGGAATAGAGATGCAGATGGTCATCGCTGTAGTGTGAAAAGCAGGCTGGGTGTCATAGAAAGTTGTCGCTGTAGCGCGGCTATCCTGTCGGGCATTGCAGATGGTCATCACTGGAACTTCATGTTGGCAGTCATTGCAGGCTGTCGATGCAATAGCATGAAGTGCCTTTTCTTTCATCGCTAGTTGAGGAGTTTCATTGTAAGACATCCTGTAAACCATACTCAACTACCGTGAAAGGATTTTATATTAGTTAAACAGACTCTACAGCTTCATGCCTTTGAGTTTAGGTTAAATATGTCACTTGTGTGGTATAGACATCATGGCCATTAGAAGTGTGTTGATCCAGTGTGACAGGCTCAATTGCTGGAGGTTAGCGGTATTGATTCACTGCAATCGAACTGTCTCAATTTTTTGTTTCAATACATTTGTATTCAATTATTTAAAAAGTTGCCGTATTAAGGATAGATGCTACTCCCTTGTGGAGGCAGAAAGGGCATTATTCTGAAGATCCCACTCTTGCTGACTGTCCTCCAAATATACTGCAATATACTTATTTATAGATTTTATATCAAAGTTACAATCTCTTTAATAACACAAAAGATACTGCTACAAGGCACCAGAGACAGGCTCTGACTTGTTTTCTCTTTCCCTGTAGAACATATTGTTTTAACTTTGGAACAGGTCCTTGCTTCATTTTGATGGCCTGAGCCCTGCAACATCTTCTGACATGCCTGCCTAAACAAAAGGTTCCAGAATGACTTGGTCATGTAAGTACTTGTAATTAAGTATAATTGCACTTAAAAGTAGTTGATTGTTAAATTACAAAGGTGTGTTTAAGCAAGCAGTGAACTAAGAGTATGCCAAAATAGGTGTTAATATGTGTGTGCAGTCTATAATTATAGTAGGCGTATTTGGCATGATTGATCAAAGCAATGTTTGATTGTTCTTTAAAGAATGTAAGGTTGGACTGCACTCCCAGGTTAGATTCCAGGGCTTTCGAGGGTAAGAAGTCCATCACCTTGAAAGACCTTCATGTACAGTTATGTTCTTATGTTTAAGTCCTGGGCAGTACCCTGTTGAAAGCATCTTGGTTTGAAGATGTCAGAGGCAACTCGCGGACACATTGATCTGAATTACGTGGTTAGCAGGGATTCTTAGAGCAAAGCGATGACACAGAGTGTGCATATGGTGTATGGAAAAGAAAAGATCAAACTTTAAATTGTGCATGTGCAATTAGCAAAATGTGCAAACTATGTGAAATGCAAACTCCGCTATTTTACATCATACAATTTTGCATAATCTTTTCTTGTGAAATTCTAGTCTGAGCAAACTATGGGGGTCATTATGATGGCGGATTTTCCGCATCCTCCTGGCCGGCGGAAGCCACCGCCGGCCCGTAGGATGCGGGAAATCCGCCGCAGAGGCTTGAAAGACCCACCGCCAAATTAGGATGGCTGGTGGGTCTCACAATCTGTCCTCCGCTTTTCCGCCGCGGTCGGAAGGCGACCACGGCGGAAAAGCATTAACATGGCTGGCGGTGTCTATCAGACACCGCCATCCATATTAGGATGGAGTACAAAGTATGCTTTTCTACGGCGGCTTTTCCGCCGTGGAAAAGCATACGGAGCTTCACTTCGGGGGCCCGTTGCAGGCCCCCTGGGTGAATGGGGTGGTGGGGGGTGCACATGGGGGGTACCTATGGTACCTCCCTGCATTTGTGTGGACAAAGCGGCAGGCATCGCGTGGTGCCTGCTGCTTTGTGCACGCAAATGCCGTGCATGCATTTTTAACATTGCGGCAAGTGCAGCTTGAAGCTGCACCCGCCGCAATGTTAAAGATTGAGGATGTGACCGCCAGGGTGGCGGTCACATCCTAATTTCACAGGAGGGAACTCCTCAGGCAATACGGAGGTTCGTCCGCCATCATAATCGGCCCCATATGTTTTGCCATGTCTATTTGAGCCAGTCTACTACTAGTATCTTGCTGACCTTCTCAGGCAAGGTAAGCCCTTGCATGAGAAAATCAAACGGAAGGCATTTTGCACCTTTCACAAAATTTCACATACATTTACTGAAAATACAGAAAAAATATTACGCAGTTTTGCACACATTAATGAAGATCAGGTTTAACTTTTACAGGGTTACCGTAGTATTCGAGCCACCTTATCTATCAAGACATTACATCTTAAGTGTGATTATGGTACAGGCACAAAGTGTATCCCTCTTAGGTGGGAAGCAAGTGGTTGGAATTTCTGGGAATAAGTTGTTGTTATTATTATTATTATTATTATTATTATTATTATTATTATTATTATTATTATTATTATTATTATTATTATTATTATCATTATTATTATTATTATTATTATTGTCATCATCATCATTATTTCTGAAGTCTGTTTGAACTTTGTCATTAAATAGCTTGATTTAAGATTCATTATTACTCATTAGCCTGGGATCCTGAATCAAAGGTATGGTGTAAAGAGGAGGTATATTTAAATGTAATCTGATGTGTAGCTAGTAGTTTATTAATGGCTAGGTATTGAAGATGGTCAGTTGCTGGTGATTCTGCTAGAATTGCCAGAAGGTGTCAGTTAAGATGCGTAAAGCTTGGAGGGACTTATTTTCATACTTGCCACTCTTACCTAGTAGCATCCAGAGCGCATCTGCAGGTAAGAGCGGTAGGGGGGATTCGACAGACGACGAGGAGGGAAAATTAATTATTCGTTTAATTTTCCCTCGGCGGCGTCTTTCCCTTTGAAGGACGGCACACCATAAAAACACTCAAATATTTTGTGCCTTTTTAGCAATTCAATTAAAACATTTAGGGCCAGATGTAGGTCGCCAATGAACCGGTCGGTAACGGCCGAATTCGGCCGTTACCGACCGGTAATTGGATTTTGAGATGTAGGCCCCTTCATTTTACAGAATCGGTAAATTTACCGAATCGGTAAATTTACTGATTCTGTAAAATACTGAATCGGTAATTTTACAGAATTCGGTAAATCAAGATGTAGGTGGCACTACACAGAGTGCCACTGGCCCTTAAGAGTCAGTATTTTACCACCCAATCCTATTAGGTGGTAAAATACCGAATCCAGGTGGGCATGCACATCTGTGCATGCACACCTGTGCCATGTGACACACAGAGATGCCCTTAGGGCATGTATGTGTGCCACATGGCACACAAGCCTGCACTTGGGGTGCTAGAGGGTGTCAAAGTGACACCCCCTGCACCCTTTCTGGATTCGGTATTTACCGATTCGGTAAATACCGAATCGGTATTTCCCTCTGATTCCTATGGGCTCCAAAGCCCATAGGAATCAATGGGGAATACCGATTCGGTATTTACCGAATCGGTAAATACCGAATGTTACAGAATCGGTAAATCAAAATAATAATTTATCTACATCTCCCTCCTTCTAATTTACCGATTCATAAATACCGAATCGGTATGATTCAGTATTTAGGAGTCGGTAAATTTGATTTACCTACATCTGGCCCTTAATTGTAAAATGCATGTTTTAGGCCCGTCGGCTTTAAGGTGGTCTGTCCCCCAACTATTTTTGCTTTCCTCTTCCATTTTTTCTAATGTCACCATTTGCTGGCATTAGGACTCTACACACGTTACCACTGCTAGCTAGTGCTAAAGTGCATGTTCTCACTCCTCTAAACAGGGAAATATTGGCTCATCCCCACTTGGAACATTTAATTTGCTTATAAGTCCCTAATAAAGAGGTACTACATGTACCCATCGTCTGTAAATTAAAATCTACTTGTGGGCCTGCAGCACTGGTTGTGCCACCCAGATAAGTAGCCCCTTTAGGCATGTCTCAGGCCTGCCATTGCAGAGGCTACATTTGCAATTATAAGCTGCCATTTCAACCTGGCAAAATCAACCTTTTGCCAGGCCAAACCTTCCTTTTTAGTACGTATAACTCACCCCTAAGATAGGCCATGAACAACCCAGAGAACAGGGTGCACTGTATTTAAAAAGCAGGACATGTCCTTTTAAGTTTCACATTCCCTGGTAGTTCACTGCTGCAAGGCCGATCTCTCCCATAGGATACATTGGAGTTGCCTTATTACATTTTGTAGGTATAATTTCCAAATGGGAAGGGAAAACCAGTTCCTTTTTGGTGTCTTAGTAAGAATAAGAATATTCTCTTTATTTATTATCAAAGTGCATAATCAATTTCAATAAAGAACTGTGAAACAAACCAAAAAAAAATTACACCCGCAAACGTAAGGGGTAATAGCAATAAAATTACAATTTTACAAAGTATCCATTATTAAATATACTATAATTACTTATTCGTTTTCGTTTGAAAAACACCCTAAAAAAGAAAAGAATGCCCTTTTTGATTAAAATAATGTATGGGGAAGTTCAAAATGCTTGACCTTAAAATGCATTTTTTTATTTTGAAATACATCAAAGATGTTCATGGGCTAAATTATACAGGAAGATTCAAAGTGTCCGTGCATGGTGAAAGGGTTTTATGGCCGAGCTTTGTTCCAGCTGCTTAGTTCTGTGAAGCCAGTGGACATGAAGGTCTTCGGCTGTCCACGTTGCATTGTTAACCTGTGCATTTGTCTGGCAATGTTCAGTTGTTATAGAACATGCTGGACTGATATCCGATGTCGCCGGCCATGCTCCTCATTCTCAACTGCTACCCTGTCTCTGTCAGTTTCCATTGTGTGTTTAGACTGGCCTCTGTTGTGAAACTGTAATAGGCAACTTTGTTTTCATGTCTCATTGGGCCCGATTCACAGAACTAATTTAAGACAAAATCCTAAACTTACTACTTTTGGTATTCACAGAAGTTAGTATTTTGTCTTAAGTTAGTCTTAAAACAAACTTAAGACAGACTTAAGACAGACTTAAGACAAAATCCTAACTTAAGTCTGTCTTAAGACAAACTTAAGACAAAATCCTAACTTCTGTGAATACCAAAAGTAGTAAGTTTAGGATTTTGTCTTAAGTTAGTTCTGTGAATCGGGCCCTCAGTGTCTAGACTACTTGTCAATACTGCATGAGACTTCTGCTTTTCCCATGTGGCCTTTGTTCTTCCTTTAAGGATTTCCAGAAACTTTACTGCACTGATGTTAACCCGTGTAGGTTCAAGGTTAAGTGCCGCAATATTTACTTGCCTGCGTGTTCAGACTACTGCCTGTTTGAAGAGGCCCGCAGCATCTTTCTGCAGGCCGATAGCATTTCCGGGTGAAGGCAGAGGATGTGCATTAGGGTTTCTTTATCTGCAACAAAGAGTCTGCAGTTTGTATTGACCAGTTTTAGCCAGTGGGGTAGTTGATCTAGAGCTGGCTGGATACCTAGGCAAAGGCACATTATTTTGAGTTAAAGATAGTGTAAAAATCCCAGGTCAAGACATGACTGTGGCTTTAGAGAGTCATAAGAGTTAATAATTTGCCAGGCATAAGCACTCATTGCCAATTCTGTTTGTCTTCTTGTTTAGAAAGAATGCTGGTGTCTCTGGAATCACAATTTAAAAATTCTAACATATGGTGAAGTCGGGTTTTAATTTGCAATTCTCAAAATGCCAGTTGCCTTAGCCATTTAGTGCCTGTAGCCAGTCTCTTGTCACATGATTCAGTGAAGCTGACAGTTGAGTGTAGTATATTGATATTGCTTCTCAATGACCTTTGTGTATTCCTCCTACACAGCCACACACAATAAGGAGCTTAGGTGTGCCTGGATGGATCATCCATGCCAGGATGGAAGGGAGGTGCTGGGCAGAACCCCACTTACACCTGAATAGGCTGTGTCCTGCCTCCACACAGAGGGCTGCATACACCCTGTAGCTAGTCTGGAGCCGGGGAAGGGAAGGGACTTCAAAGGAAAACCTCAAGAAGCTTCTCTCCCACTTCAAAGGCATCGATGGGTATAAATAATGGACCTCAGACACCAACTCTTCAGTAGCTTCTGGGCTTGTGGATATTCTGCCAAGAAAAAGAAAGAATGACTGCTGTGCTGCTGAAGAACTGCCACTCTGCTGGACTAATGCTTTGCTGACCTACTGCCTGCTGCCCTGCTGCGAGGGTGAGAATGACTGGACCTGCATCTTTTGAACCCAGAACCCAGAGTGACTCCAAGGACTAGTTGGCTGGCCTCCTGATCTGACGCTTCAGGGACATAACAGGCTTTCAACAACATTGCATCTGCACCTGGATTCTGCCATTTGTGAGTCTGGGGAAGAGTAGGAATCTGACACATTGGCAGGTTTACGATTCCTCGTAAATCTATGAATGGTTCCGATTCCATGGGTGTTGCGTGTTAACACTAATAGAACATCCCTTTAATGCAGAGTTCTGCATGAAAGGAGCACATATTTACAAGGCCATGAAAAGCCATGTAAAATGACTTAGCGTGTCCTAGTAAAAATGCTGCGGCATACTGCACCACATGCAAAAGTGTTGCTAGGGCCTCGTAAATGAGACCATTAGACTTTAACAGGTGTCTCCTCTGCTCACTCATAATGAAGCATGCCATCTAATGACGGGGACGGTGTCTCTTCTATTCTCTTTGAGAGACGCGTGTAGGAAAGTAGCAGAGCCCTAAACAGGGGCGGATTGATGTATGAAGAATTGAACTTTTTGTGGAATAGATAGAATTAAATATACCCTGCAGGGTAGGACATGCACAACTGCAGGAGCCTTCAATGTAGGAGCACCTGGTGCACATAGACCACACAGGGGGGAGGAATTGGCTTAACCGCTAGGGTGGTCGACCTCGAATCTGGGGAACTGGGTTCGAGTCTCAGCAATGACACTCAACATCCTGTGATTCTGGGCAAATCACTTAATCTCCCCGTGCCTAACAAAAAAGAAATGTGTCCTCATGTAACGCAACTGGTGCTATGTAAAGCGCTCTGATACATGATTTGGGTAAAGTTTGCGCTGTATAAAGCTCTGTAAAAAAAATAAATACATAAGAAGAGCAATCCTGAGAAACTTGGAGATGGAACTGTAAGCCAGCCTCATTCTATGTCTTCCACCAAAGAAGTGATGGACATGGGCACCTTGAAGCCATGTTCAGAATATGGCTGCACTGTTTCCATGTGGAGGGTCTAGACTGATTTGCATATAGCTGGGTTTAAACTAGAATGGCATGGTGAGCAAAAAACAATGGATTTAGGCCCATATCTCTGTACTGTGGTGAATGTTTGACATTGTTCAACGTTTCTGTCCATCAATTGTTCTTTTTGCAGAAGCAAGCAACTGCACCGCTGGGTCGCTCCCAGAACAGCTGCCATATGAGTCTGATTATAGAATGGAGACTGTCGCCTTTGAGATTTTAGAAAAGGTTGACGAGTTTTTAGACTCAGCTGCATCAGTGCTTAATTTGAGCAGGTGGTTTCCTGTGGTCGGCACCTGCACTTGTGACAGTCTGCCACAAGGTGGCGATGTCTTGCTTATTCAGAGATGACCACAACTACATTAAAGTGTTAATTAAATATACATTAAAAAGACTATTATCTGCTGCCCAAGTCTATCTTATAGCTTATGGGGCCTGTAATAATCCGAAATGTCGCGCTTGTAGGAGTGTGATGATCTGTAGTGGTGTTGTTGCTATCACTGGCAAGCTGTGGTGGCCTCCAGGCGAGAGCCCTGACACTTACTTAGGGGCATATTATCAGAGGCCTTATCTCTGGTTTTTTTGGCTTTAAAAGCCAAAAAAAGCAGAGATAATGGTTTCGCCCTATTTACAAGGCAGTGCTAACATGCATTAGCGCATGTTAGCAGCCTTTGTAACGACGCTTCGCTTTGCATCTCTAATGAGATGCAAAGTAGGCGTTTCTTCAAAAAACAACAGGGAAAATATCGCTAACAGAGCATCTCCCTATTAACAAGATGACACAGGAAACCCATAGCGATAAAAAAAGCAGCGCTAACCGAGGTTATCGCCACTAGCTGACGTCTGCAAATTGTCAGACTTAGCTATATTTATTAAGGGAGGTGGATTCTACGCCTGAATCCATAGCTCCCTATTTACAAGGATTCCCTTATCGCCGCATTTGTATCGCTGGATTTCCAGTAATGTCCCCTTATTCTGCCGCTATCGCCGGATTGTTAACTCTGTGGAGAAAAATGTTGATAATACCGCTTTATCTCAGCGTTTCAATCCAGCGATAGCCGGCGTTACTAAAAATAGCGCTAAACATGCTCAGCAATATTTTTCGCTGCGTATTGTTAATATGCCCCTTATGGTTTGAGAAATTAAGCACCGAGCGGAATCATCATTAAACATGCATCAGATGTGCTGGCACCAGGGCCCTTGGTCGGATCACGTCATTTATTTCTCTGACGTCACCTGAGTCACAAGCTATACTTGTCTTTTCCTCCGATCTGGGCCCAATGTCACGTGATATAGTGTCTAGTGATGCTATGGGACAATGCTCATGCAATGTCTCTCCTGGGTATCGGATATGTAGTTGGTAAGTTTAGCGGAAGTTTTGAAAACTGAAAGATCCGACCTAATTTTGATCACAGAATGCTGGGAGATATATATCTATGGTGCCTAATTTCAGAATGTTTACGTGTAGCTGAGGCGAAGGGTGCCGATGAGTGTTGAAGGCTACACCTTTAAAATGCGGTTTATGGCTACTTTGACTGAAGATGCAGCTTCTACAACAGAATCTCACAAACGCTCTGCGAGAGAACAGCATCATGGGGCAAAGGACAAAAGGAGAGCTTGAGAGGAAAGAAGGGATGGAGGGACGGGTGAGAGAAGGATAGATGGGTGAAGAGAAGGATTGGCTGCACGGAGAGATGGATGGATGAATGGGTGGATGGAGGGAGGGAGGGATGGATGGATGGATGAATGGGTGGATGGAGAGGTGGATGGATGAACGGGTGGATGGAGAGATGGATGGATGAATGGGTAGCTAGAGAAACGGATGGATGAATGGGTGGATTGTGAGATGGATGGATGAATGGGTGGATGGAGGGAGGTAGGGATTACCAGATCCCCACCTGCGTTTTTGCAAGCAGGCGCCGCCCGACCCTCGGGTTGTGGGCTGAATGGCTGTGTAATCAAGATGTTTCCTCGCGGGGGATCGAATGTTTCTTTTTTATTTTCTCTGCAGATATGTTGCTGATCTCACATGTAACTTTGGCTAATTCCTGCAATAAAAATATATTTTAAAAAAAAAATGGAGGGAGGTAGGGATGGATGGGTGATTGGGTGGATGGAGAGATTAATGGGTGGATGGGTAGATGGGTAGATGGATATATGAATGGGTGGATTGTGAGATGGATGAATGAAGAGATGGGTGGATGAATGGGGGATGGAGAGATCGATGGATGAATGGGTGGGTGGAGAGATTATTGGATGGATGGGTGGATGAGAGATGGATGGACGAATGGGTGGACTGAGAGATGGCTGGATAAATGGGTGGGTGGAGAGATGAATGGTTAAATGGGTGTATGGAGAGATGGTTGGATGAATGGGTAGATGGAGAGATGAATAGATGAATGAGTGGATGGAAATATGGGTGGATGGAGAGATGGATGGATGAATGGGTGGGTAGGTGGAGAGATTAATGGGTGGATGGAGAGCTGGATGGACAAATGGGTGGATTGTGGGATGATGGATTAACGGGTGGATGGAGAGATGGATGGATGAATAGGTGGATTGAGAGATGGTTGGATGAATGAGTGGATGAGAGATGGATGGATGAATGGGTGGATTGTGAGATAAATGGATGGATTGGTGGATGGATGGATTGAGAGATGAGTGAGTGGATGGAGAGATGGATGGCTGGAGAGATGGATGGATATATTAGTGGATGAGAGATGGTTGGGTGAATGGGTGGATGGATGAGAGATGGATGAGTGGGTGGAGGGATGGATGGGTGGTGGAGAAATGAATGTATGAATGGGTGGGTGGAGTAGAGCGTGATGGATGAGAGATGGATGGACGAATGTGTGGATTGAGAGATGGCTGGATGAATGGGTGGGTGGAGAGATGAATGTATGAATGGGTGTATGGAGAGATGGTTGGATGAATGGGTAGATGGAGAGATGGATGGATGAATGGGTGGATGGAAATATGGATGGATGAATGAATGGATGGAGAGATGGATGGATGGATGAATGGGTGGGTGGAGAGATTATTGGGTGGATGGAGAGATGGATGGACAAATGGGTGGATTGTGGGATGATGGATGAATGGGTGGATGGAGAGATGGATGGATGAATAGGTGGATTGAGAGATGGTTGGATGAATGTGTGGGTGGAGAGATGAATAGATACATTAGTGGATGGAGAGATAGTTGGATGAATGGGTGGATGGAGAGATGGATGGATGAATGGGTGGATTGTGAGATGGATGGATGAATTGGTGGATGGATGGATTGAGAGATGAATGAGTCGATGGAGAGATGGATGGATGGGTGGCTGGAGAGATGGATGGATAAATTAGTGGATGGAGAGATGGTTGGATGAATGGATGGAGAGATGGATGAGTGGATGGAGAGATGGATGGGTGGTGGAGAGATGAATGGATGAATGGGTCAGTGGGTGGATTAGAGATTGATGGATGAATGGGTGGATGGATAGATGGATGAATGGGTGGATGGAGAGATGGATGGAGAATTTCTGGGAGCGGTGGACGGATTGGTTAATGGATGCATGGAGAGAAAGATGAACGGATGTAGAGAAGGGTGGAGGCATACCGAGCATGACAAATGCAAAGATGGAGTGATTGATGGATGAATGAAGAGAATGAATGGCTGGATTAATCTATTGATCAATGTATAAATCGAAGGAGAGAAGTGAGTATGGATAGAAGGAGAAAAGGATGGATGGATAGGAAGCATGGACGAAAAAAAGTCAGGATAAGGGGAAGGATGGATGTAGAGATGAATGAATCGGTGGATGATTATTGTCATTGAAAACTGAGGTGTAAAGAAGCCCCATTTGGTCATATGTTTTTCCAGATTCCCAATAGAATACCTTATGCGAGTGTCAGCTGGGAGTCAAAAGTCTATAAAGGGCCAAGATAGTATGGTTCAGTCTCCGAGAAGCACGCCTAGATCAACGCCCTACTCAGGAAACCCAAGGATGACCCCAAGGACCTCAAGAACTTCCGGCCCATTTCCCTCTTCCCGTTCCAGGCGAAAGTCATCAAGAAGATCATCAACAAGCAACTGACCTCCTTCCTTGAAAAAAACAACATCCTGGACCCCTCCCAATCCGGATTCCGCAGCAACCACAGCACCGAAGCAGCACTAATCGCCGCCACAGACGACATCAGGGCCCGTGGCCCTCATCCTCCTGGACCTCTCGGCCACCTTCAACACTGTCTGCTACAACACCCTCCGCACACACCTTCACAACACAGGGATCCGCAACAAAGCACTGGACTTCACCACCTCCTTCCTCACCGGCAGAATCCAGAGCATCCACCTCCCCCATTCCGCTCTAAGGACACCAAGATTATCTGCGGCATACCCCAAGGATCGTCCCTGAGCCCAACACTCTTCAACATCTACATGGCACTGCCCGCCAACATCGCCAGATTGCATGACCTCAACATCGTCTCATACGCTGACGAAACCCAGCTGATCCTCTCCCTCACCAAGGCCCCCACCACAGCCAAATCCAACCTCCATGAAGGAATGAAGGCCATCACTGAGTGAATGACAAACAGCCGCCTGAAACTGAACTCGGACAAGACATAGGTCCTCATCATCGGATCCCCCCCTCCTCCTGGGAAGACTCATGGTGGCCGGCCATGCTGGGAGCTGCAACAAAACACCCACTAACCACGCACGCAACCTGGGAGTCATCCTGGACTCCGCGTTGTCAATGACCCATTTCCTGCTTCAATACCCTCTGCATGCTCTGCAAGATCTACAGATGGATCCCCACCAGTACCAGAAGGACAGTCACTCAGGCCCTCGTCAGCAGCAGACTGGACTATGGCAACACCCTCTACGCAGGAACTTTAGCCAAACTCCAGAAGCGACTACAACGCATACAGAACGCCTCTGCACACCTCATCCTCGACATGCCCCACCACAGCCACATCACAGCCCATCTGAAAGACCTGAACTAGCTCCCCGCCAACAAGAGGATCACCTTTAAGCTCCTCACCCACGCTCACAAAGCCCTCCACAATGCCGGACCAGCGTACCTCAACGAACGACTCACCTTCTACATCCGAACTGCCAGCTTCGCTCCGCTGACCTCGCCACCGTCCCCTGCATCCACTGAGCGAGTGACCGCCGGCGGCAGATCATTCTCCCACCTCGCCGCTAAAACCTGGAACACCCTCCCCATCCGCCTACGACAGACCCAGGACCTACTGACCTTCAGAAGACTCCTCAAGACCTGGCTGTTCAAGTAGTTGCAGCACCACCACCCTCCCCCCCCCCTCCAGGGCCTTGAGACCCTCAAGGGTAAGTAGCGCGCTTTACAAATGTACTGATTGATTGATTATAAGGTGCTCTTTACTGCTAACTGGATGCCATGCATCGTACAAATCAATATATAAAGCTTCTTATTTGCAATTCCGTGTTTGAATGCCTCCCTCCTGCACTCACTCCATCTCTCGTCCTTCCTCTATTTCTCTCTAACCCTCTTTATATAATTCTGTTTTTAGCTTGGTATTAAACCATATCTCCCTTTTATAATAGAGCCATCCCAAATGATTACACGTTTCCTCCCTTCTAGCTGGCTGGCCTTCTTCTTGTTCTTTCTAGCCACCTTATCTCTGTGCAGGCCGTTCTTTCACTTTATCTCTCCTTATCACAGTCCCTCGCCTTTGTTCTCTCGCCACCTCTTTATAGCCTTTCTTCCCACCTCACCTGACATTTGTTATCTCCTCTCGGCCTAGAAAGTCTAGTCCGTATCCGTTGCTTGGTAACCCTGAAGTGATTCTTCTCTCTAAGGAAATAAAGACGTGTTTTTTCTTCGCTGACATCAGTGGCCACTTTATTTTTCTGCAGTTTAACTTCTTTTGTTTGCTGAATATATGTCTAACTAAACATTAACTTCAGTGTTGCAAAACTACATCTACTGCGCACTGTAACTATAGACAGAGAGAGTTAACATAACCCGCACACACCTTGTGCCCACACCCACCTTGCACCCACACCCACTTTGGCCCACACCTACCTTGTGCCCACACCCACAAAGTTGCTGATCTGTTCTTCTACTAGGAAAGAGCAGACGAGCTTGGAATCAGTCACAGTAAAAGTAATACTGGGAAACAGGGGGAGGTAAACAGTTGTCCTTGTTACACCCAGAAGAACTCTGAAAGAATAGCCTGGCAGTGGCCAACTTTACACCGCCGGTGCATCACTTCTGTGAAACAGCGGCGTCGTAAACAATGCACCACGATGCAGCATATTAACAACGTAACGCATCTAGGGAGATGTGTCACCTTGTAAAGCCCTGCGCTACATGATACCTGCGTCAGGTATAATGTAAGCAGGGTGAGCGTTCCATCGCAAGGAAGCCTCGTAAAAGTAACTCAGTGACATCTACGAGATGTCACTGAGTGACTTTTACGACGCCACTGCGTCAAAACCTTCTGCCTGCTTGAAACAGGTGTAAGGAGTGACACAGCATGGACGAAATAGACATTCCTGACCATTGCTGGAGTTGCATCACCATACTCCTGCCACTAAGCGCATTAAGGAGAATCATATTACCATGGCCCTCATCAATGCGCGATCCTTGCCTAAACACTGCCAAGAGATCGCCGACCTTATCACTGATCACAATCTTGATGCACTGTACGTAACTGAAACATGGACTGATGAGGTATCTGCCCCAGACCTGGTTACGGCAGTTCCACCTGGCTACACTGTCCATAGGCAGGACAGGGTGAAAAACAGAGGTGGAGGTCTGGCCATCATAATCAAAGATCCTTTTGAAATTCGTACCTCCCCCATCCCGGCTTTGTCATGTGAAGCCCTACATTTTATTATAAAATTCTCTCCTTCCTTCAGTTTTAAGGGAGTGCTCCTATACCGACCTCCGGGGTCTAGAGCAGCGTTCCTGACCAACTTGGGGACTATAACTGAATCTATAGCCACAGATGAGTCCATCACGGTTATGGGCGATTTTAATTTCTACCTCGAACAAAACTACGATAATGATACTATCTCCCTCACTTCAGACCTAGAATTAATAGGTCTCAGGCAATTGGTTGACGCCCCTACCCATCAAGCAGGACATACGTTAGATGGCATATTTACTAACATCGAAAATCTACATGTGACCGACATCCTCCCGATGACATGGACAGACCACTCGGCCATATTCTTTAGCATGACCACCAAAGACTCGCTGAGTAAAAAGACCCCTCACCTTAAGCCTGGTCCTTTCAAAGCTTGGAAGGATTTAAATTACGATAGCTTAAACATACTATTAACTGAACTCAAACCGGACCTATCCAACGATCCCAGTGCTGCCACACATCAATTCCATGAATGGCTAAGTGTCGCCACTTCGCAATTAGTACCAACTAAATCCCATTCTAGAAATAGGAGTACCCCGACTGCCCAATGGTACACTAAAGAATTAAAAACACAAAAACAACTAACAAGGAACAAGGAAAGGCATTGGCGACGAGATTATGATAGCGAAAGTAAGGATAAATACAAAGAAGCCCTAGCCACTTATAAATCCATGATAACAGCAGCAAAAAAGCTCTTCTTCTCTAAACATATAGAACTAGCCAAAAACTCCAGTAAACAGCTATACAATATAGCTAAAACATTATCAGGTAACACACCAGACTTAACACCTCCACCCTCGCAATCACTATGCGATGCTCTATCTGAGTTTTTCTTTGCGAAGGTAAATAACATATACCAAGCTTTCACTTCAGAACCAAGCACCACCCTCACCTCCCCTCCTCTGACCACCCTGAGCAATCCCTTGACGAGCTTTACTCCCCTAACCACAGATCAAACTAGGACCATACTGAATTCAGTTAAATCTGGATCAGCCTTGGACCCTTGCCCCACTTCTGTGCTAACCCCGGTCTTAGATACCATTATCCCCGTCATCACCCATGTCTGCAACTCAATACTGAGCTCCGGATCTTACCCGGATGCCCTGAAAAATACACTGATTAAGCCCTTACTAAAAAAAGTTAATCTAGACAGACAAGAGCTGAAAAATTATCGGCCTATAGCAAGTCTCCCTCTTTTAGCTAAAATCACGGAGAAAGCTATGAACCAACAGCTATCTGACCACATAGAGAGAAATAACCTGCTTGATGACACCTAGTTTGGGTTCCGCAAATATCACGGGACGGAAACCGCTCTCATTAAGGCAGCGGATGATATTAGAACCATCCGGGACCAGGGAGGGACAGCCCTGCTGGTGCTCCTAGATCTTTCTGCAGCATTCGACACGGTTGACCATAAGACCTTGGTCAACCGTGTCGAAAAAATGGGCATCCAGTCCACTGCGAAAAATCTATTGACTTCCTTCCTGGCTAACAGAACCCAGGCGGTCACTCTAGGCCCATTCCAATCCGCCAGTCGGTCGTTACCGTGTGGGGTTCCTCAAGGCTCATCCCTAAGTCCGACACTTTTCAACATCTATGTGTCGGACCTTGCTAGTGTCATCAAAGCACATGGGATGAGCCTAACCTCATACGCCGACGACACGCAGCTGGTGCTGGCCATTAAGGGTGATGGTCAGGAGGTGGCCGAACGGTTCCAAGCTGGCATGACGGCGATAGGTGAATGGATGGCAGGTAACTGCCTAAAGCTAAACTCCGACAAAACGGAGGTGGTCATCTTTGGCAAGCTCTCACCATCCTGGCCCACAGCCTGGTGGCCATCAACTTTTGGCACTCCACCTTGCCCCTCCTCCAAGGTCAGAAATCTGGGAGTCATGTTTGATGACCAACTCAACTTTATGACCCATGCCAATAAGGTAGCTTCTACGGCCCATTACAAACTTAGGATGATTAGGAAAATCCTGCCTTTTCTACCTGATACGGCCGCCAAGACCCTGGTTACATCACTGGTTCTTACCTCCCTTGACTATTGCAACGGCCTCCTTCTAAATGCACAAAAAAAGAGTCACTAAAAAACTTCAGACTGTACAAAACGCGGCTGCACGCCTGCTATCCAAAAAACCCAAATTCGCCCCCATCTCAGACACTCTGAGAACCTATCACTGGCTTTCTGTCCAAAATAGGATAAAGTTTAAAGCCATGTGTATAGTTTACAAAGTAATGCAGGACCAGGGGCCTCGCTTCCTTAAAGATCAATTAAAACCCTACAATCCAGTCAGAATACTCCGCTCCTCTACACTCAATCAACTAATCACTCCACGCAGTAGAACAGCCACTTGGGGCGACCGTCGCTTCCCTGCTGCAGCCTCTAAGATCTGGAATTCCCTACCTTACCACGTCAAATCCAGCTCATCACTCCTACAGTTCAGGAAACAACTAAAAACGTGGTTATTTGACCAGTAACTCACATACTCAGCCCACCGTACCTACTTCTAAGGATAGACATTACTGCAGTCTAGCGCCGAGACACCCACGGGTATTTGGTTGCGCTCTACAAATGCCAGTAAATAAATAAATAAATAAATAAATCATGCTTACGACATTCCTCCAGCAATGCGTTGCCTTTACAACAACAGATGCGGCGCATCCATGGTGGCGCAAGGCTATTTTTACATCACGCAAATGAACTGGTGCATCTCTGCAAATATGTAGAGATGCGCCAGTTCATGTAAATCTGCCCCCCTGTAAGTATACATTGTGTCACAGAGACTGTACCAATTCTTCATTGGTTATTTGTGGCGGGCAGAGTAGTCGCTGTGACCTTGACTTTGTTTATTCATGACTGAAAAGATGGCTGGTTGGGCAGCTCAACCACAAAAGAAGATCCATTCAACTCTAGACCTTCGGTGGTTCATGGATAATAAATGAAAGGGCCAGCCCATAAGTTCTGGACCTGTTCTAGAATCACAATTCAATGGTTCTTTTTAGCAGCTTGTAGGCGTAAAGGGGAGACAATAGTTAATACCGCCAATCAATTTAACAGGCGTTTCACTGGACACTTTTGTGAAACACCAGTGGTGCATCTTGCTGCTCCACATTTACACCCTATGTGGCTTTTTGTGTCCTTGTAAATATGGCCCCTTTACAGGCAGCCCTTTGCGTGAAAAGGGTGTGCCATGGGTGTTGCTGGGGGTGTTCCCATGCAACAGCAATGGCTTCTGCCGCATTTCCTGACTGTTTTCAGTGAAATTGTAAAGCTGGCAGGGGCGGATTGGCAAGGCGGGCATTCGGGAATGGGCCGAAGGGCCGGTGCCTCAGTGCCCTCTGTGGGCCGTTTTTTTTCTCCCCTGTCCCAGTCCACAGAGAGTGGACTAGGAAAGGGGAGAAAAAAAAACCGTCCAACAGAGTGCACGGAGACAGAGACTGAGAAAATGAAAGCAGCCTCGCTGTGCGGCCAGACAGCGATTGTCAGCTGTGGGCTCTCCTTCACCCCTACCCTGCCAAGCAATCAAGCTGAGGCTGGGCAGGGGTGATTGTTTGCAATAATCGGCCTCCCTGGGGGGGCCAGGTGTTTCTCAGGCCTTTGAGCCATTTGCACCTCGGCCCCCCTGGGGCCCACGCAGCCGGGGAAACACCTCGCCCACAGCCCTTTACATTCAGGGCATAGTGGGCGAGGAAGAATGGGTCTTGCTGTGGGGGCCTGGTGATGTTTGGAATTTTTTGTTTTATTTATTTATTTATGCGATTTTATTTAGCGTGGACTTTACCCGAAGGTGACAGAGCGCTTCACACTAGGAACAGCAGTAATACATGAGGAGAAAATTATAAGTGGACAAATTACAAAAGCAAACATTAAGTTACATGAATCAAAAGTGACAATAGTGAGTAACCAAAATACAAGAAGAGCAAACGATACATTACAGGAGGAAAAAGAGATATGTGTGCAGGTTACAAAAGCGCACAAAATACAAGTAGAGGTATAATACTGCAATTAATGGCAGACCCTCCAGCACAAGAACAAACGTTACGTAGGCAATGGTGGCACTTGTGCAAGTATCTAAAGCAAACAAAAGTGAGAGGTAGCAAACAGTGTGTTACAAGAGAAAAGTGACTTGTGCAAGTTACAAAAGGGTACCATACACAGGTACAAGGGTAATACTACAGTAAATGGTAAATACTCAAACTGCCAGAACACACTGGGAAGGTACTTCCCATGCACCTGCTTCACCTCAGCCTCCCCTCTGGCTACCTGGCTACCTTGGATGACCCAGAAAGCTGTGTTTTGTGCTCCCCTGCCAGGACATTTTCCCAAGGCCTGGAGGGTTGATTAATTTACTAATTGCAGGGGCCTTACCTCTGTTCATGTGCTCCTGAGCTGAAGGTCTGGGGAGGGCTGAGTAGGTTAGTAATAGCAGGGGCTTTGCTGCTTTTCAGGTGCTCCTGTGCTGGAGGGCTGGAATAATTTTGTGACAAAAAGGGGCCTTGCTATTTTTTTTAGTTGCTCAGCATGTAGGCCATTGCCACCTTGGCCCTGTGTCCTGTGCAAGAACAGTATCCTCCCACTTTCATTCCTTGTCTGTGCAAATGGTGTTTCATGAAAGGGCTCGCCCCTTGAATGTGGGCCACGCCCCTTAAATATGGGCCACGCCTCTTGAATGTGGGCCACTTTTTTCGTCAGTGCCCGGGCCGAATTGTGATCCCAATCCGACCCTGAAAGCTGGAAATGCGTCAAAATGCTATGCCTCCCCAGGGGAGGCATAGGGAGGCGCAACAAGGAGAAATGTTTTAATTTCACCTTGTTTTTCCTCTTTCTATGCGTGCTGCATCTGCAGCATACATAGAAAGAGGAAATCATCTCTTGTGATTATTTTTGTGCAGGAAGGTGTCCCTTCCTGCACAAAAACAATCTCCCTGCAACAAAGGCATCCTTGCACCATTGTGCAAGGGTGCCTGTGTCAATGCATGGCAGCCAATTGTGCGCCAGCGCAGGGGGGGAGCACAAGTATTTGTCATATCGTTTTAGATATGACACATCCCTGTGCTGTGTAAGTGATTCAGTGTAACACAGCAAAATGGCTTGTGGCACAGTGCTGAGTGACTTTGTTGTAAATGAGGCCCATAGTAACCACAGACAATTACGTAAGGTTAGTTAATTTGTTACAAAGCCAAAAACAACTGGACATAGAGACACCTCAAAATGAGAGTGTAGAAATACATTGGAATCAACATAAAGGAAAATCTGCAAATAAAGTTGAGTCAATGCAACATGCACAAAACAATTCACTCAATAAATAGGTTGCAGAAGTCAACATTTCTCTGCATAGGGGGTTGATGAATATAAAGCATCAATCTATCGCTACACTAGCGCTGAAGTGACATCCCTAACTAAGTATTCTCAGGGAAAGAAACATAAGGTGTCAGCATGTAGAGTCTTCCTAAGAAGTCTCTTCACCATCGATTGGTCGAATAGCGTAAAGCTATTGAGACAGAGCTTGTTCTGAGATGCTCTCTCTCCAAAAGCAGAGAAAAAGTGGTCCCCTTTCCATCTGTGCAACGTTCCAATATTACAGTTATCGGGTCACGCCATCCGCTGTGAGCACAATCTCATAGGTACTTTTCCACTGGACAGCGATGTTCCTGAACTGCAACATGTTGACCTTGATTCCCAGGCTTTCTCGGGTGTGAAAATGCAACAATTCTCCTTATCGGCTGTAGCTTGCGATGATTTCCTTCTTTCCTTGCCTGAGGAATAAAACAAAGACATCATTCTATCTAAAAAGTGCACTTTTCCCACCTGCAACACAAACGTGAGAAAGAACGCAATTCAGAGCACACATGAAATTCAAACTGTTAATTCTAACACAAGAGCTTCCAGGAAAATTGCACTTCAGGCTTAAAAGATTCAGCTAACATAAGAGAAATAGCGTATGAGCTTTACAAAATTGCATATGAAATATGACACGTTCAGTTAATTTTCCTGCCTATATGGAGAATGACGCATTAATAAACCTATCCAATAAAAGAAGGATTCTCAGTAGCACAACACGAAGTCTTTATATTTGGGTTTTCTGCTAGTTACATTTACTTTCTACATTAAATCTTCTTGTTACTATTCAATGGCGTGAATACATCACTTTTCATGTAATTACATTTCAAGATTATAAAACTTTATGTTACTATGACAAAGGAATATATGCGGGTGCACTCTACATGTGTGATTATAATGCACCCCTACAAATAAAATGAAATTTCCGCTACATCAGAAACATCAAATCACAGGAAATGTTCTGCATTTTCAGTAGACCTGATGTACTGAGTGAGATTCAGCAGTGATGCAAGTGGTGAGGGAGAAAGGTAGGACTGACGTCCAGGTCCTACACCCAAAGCATGTGGGTCGAGATGAAAGACTTGCCCTGGTGAATTTGTGGACCTGGCGACCAGGTGCAGGGCATTACTCAATGCCACCGCGCTTCACAAAGAGCCCATTGACCAATGGCCATGCCTGTGTGTACTGTGGAAAGGAAGACTGGATGAAGATGATGCTCAAAGAACACCCCACAGCCTACAGGACATAGCTGAAGTCCATGTACACTTTGGTTGTCGGGGCAGAGAGAGGGAGCACGGCCATGTACTGAGAACCCAAAATGGAGATAATCTTTCCATTTCTTTACCAAATTTTAGGATTTGTATTGTCTGTGGGGGTAGATAGATAGAAAGGCAGCCTTGGGTACCCACCACGGAATTGAAAAGAAGGCTGAGGGGGCAGGTCATGTGCCCTGAACATACACGACCATGCCATTCTCTGGTATGTTCACTGACTCACCATGCGCAGATAACTCACATTTTGGGTTCCCCACTTTAGAACAAGTGTGCACAGGCGGGGCTGAATTAGGTAAGAAATCTAGAGCATGTGGTGGTGAGAGTATTGTTTCATAAACTATAATATGTAACTATATAATTGAACCTTTACTTAAATTACATTTTTACTCCTTCAACACATGACTAAAGACTATTCGCCCAAGCTATCAGTTCAATAGCAAGAAGAGAGAAGACCCCATTTCAAATGCTCTTTCTCAACAATCTACGTAACAGTTGGTTTTAGCTAACATCACCAAATACACTACATTGACCCATTGGAAATAGCAAATCTCCAATGTTGTACCCTATGATCTTTGTCATCCTGTGCAGTAACATTTATTTTGCCCCTTTTTGTGTTGTATGGCGGTTTAGGATCCGAGCGAAATTTACTGATTCATGCTCTTATATATGTATAATTCACATTACCCCTATATAGACATAGAAATCATACCCATATTTAGACATAACCAAACCAGTCCAAATACAGGCAAGGCTACTTCCACTAGTTCCAAAAAGCCGAAACGATTTCTTGGAAAACTCGGCTTCAGCAGTCAGGGACATCCGCTTACTTGAATATTTATTTGTCCTAGAAATCATGGAGTTTTCAAAGAACTACCATTCCTATGGGGTTCTTTGATGACGTTATTATGTCCAACTTTACATCAAACTAGGCACCTTCAAGGTATAAATATGCCTACACTTGCCCTAGCAAACACACGGTGGTTCGGAGCAGCTCGACTAACTACTTGCCCAACGCAGCTCGCTACAGCAAGTGCCGAAGGAAGCCGACCCTCCAGTTGACGCACTGACAGAGAAGCTGTCCTTTCTCTCGCTGAGAATCCAGCTCTAGTGTTTCCAAGCTCCCCTCGCGGGGTGTTGGGAAATCGAGTCCCGAGACAGAAATACCAGACCTCCTTCATTCTAAAGCCAAGATACGGAGCTGATTAGACCCTAAGAGAAATCTTGGTTAGATTCTTGGCAAAGAAAAACTAAACCTATGCTACACCTAACTTACTTCTTCCCTCGTACTAGACTTAGGTTAGGTACATCGAGGTAGGCATATTTTAGAAGCACCAGTTGAGTACGTTTTAGCCTTAGTTATTTATGTATGTATTTATCTATGGTCTAGGAACCATACAATGCTTTTACAGTATTATTTTATAATACTCTTCTTACTGTACGCATTATACTTTGCAACCAGTATTACAATTGTAGCAGTTGAAATGAAATGAAAATGCGTTTTGTAAAGCGCGAATAGTTGCCCGGAGGCGTCCAAGTGCTGAAGATTGCAAGATGGTCTAAGCAGCAGACCAATTGCCACAGAGAGAGAGAGGGGTTTATTTATTGAACAGGTGAGTTTTCAGATGCTTCCTGAAGGAGGTCAGATCTGGATTAGACCTCAATTGAAGGGGTAGGCTGTTCCACAGCTTAGCGGCATTCAGGGTAAAAGAGCGGCCTCCTGATCTAGCCCGGTTGACTTTGGGCACCATAGCAAGGAACGCGCTAGCTGAGCGCAGCTGTCTGCTAGGGAGGTATGGGGTGATTAGGGGACGATTGATCAGAGGGCCAGTTGCCCAGAATGACTGGTGGGCGATACAAAGGGATTTAAACGTAATCCTGTCTCTAACAGGGAGCCAGTGCAATCTTGTTAGTCCAGGTTTAGCGGAGGACCTACGAGGAATTTGAAGTAGGGTCCGGGCTGCACAATTTTGGATCACTTGCAATTTCCGCAATGTGAAGTTAGGAGCTCCCAAATAAAGTGCATTTCCGAAGTCCAGCCTAGAGTGGATCAGTCCCTGTACGACAATTTGCTTGGCTTGGAAAGGTAACAGGGGGAGAATCTTCCTCAACATTCTGATAATACCAAAACAGGTAGCAGACAACTTAACAGCCTTGTGGTCCAGCGTTAGGGACCTGTCCAACCAAATGCCCAAGCTCTTAATGGCATCCTTTGGGACTGGGGGGGGACCCAGGCAGGCCGGCCAGATGGAGCTCAGCGAGGACGGGGCCGAGCGTCCCAGCGTCATAACCTCTGTCTTGTCCCCATTAAGTTTAAGACAAGACAGGGTCATCCAGCTGTTCACTTCGCTCAGACAGCCAGCCAAGTCTACCGTGGCCGTAGGGTCCTCAGCCCGCGTCAGGGAGACCACCAACTGGGTATTGTCCGCGTAGGTAACGATCTTAATACCATATGGGCGGACGATATCTGCCAGTGGTCTCATATAGACATTAAACAACGTCGGGCTGAGCGAGGAGCCCTGCGGGACCCCACAGCCCAACGGTCTGCTGGTGGAGATGGTGTTTCCCTCAAAAACCTGGAAAGTTCTATTGGACAAGAAAGACCTGAGCCATTTCAACGCTCCCCCTTGGATCCCGATATCATGGAGACGCTGCAATAAGATCTCATGATTCACAGTGTCAAAAGCGGCACTCAGATCGAGGAGGATGACTGCCACCGATCCTCCCCGATCTAAGATGCCTCTTGTTTCTTCCAGAACTGACAACAGAGCCGATTCTGTCCCATGTTTGGGGCGAAAACCGGTTTGTGACGGGTCAAGCAGTTGATGATTTTCTAGAAAATTAGTTAAAAGGTTGTTAATATATTTTTCCAGTATCTTGCTGATCCAGGGGAGCAGGGAAATGGGAAAAAGTTCATTTTACTTTTCTGAGAAAGAAGACTATTCAATATAACCTTTTATTGAAAACGCCTGTCTCTCTATTTCTCTGCACCTCTGATGAAACGAAGCATGCACGATTGACTGAGTAAAATATCTATCTATTGTTTCGACGACTCTGAAGATCAGTTTTATTCTTGGGGAAACAAAGTTGTCATGTTTATGCAGTTGTCAGAAACGAATCCCTTCTTGTTTATTCGAGAAAGTTTCTAGTGACCTCCGAGGTAGCTGTCACTCACAATTAAGTCTAATAGTAGACATAAGTCCTACATCACATCTATAGGCTATGTTATTCCAATGCGCAGAGCCTATTGGGATTATAGGAACTACACTACACCAGGTTTCCTTGGTGAAAGTGATAAACGGTGAGGTGTAAATAGAGATACAGAGTGAAATGAGCATGCCCTTTGCTGCCAAATCATGATCTAAGAAATTGGGTTTCTGGTTGAATGGAGGTGTGAGCCCTGGCCAAGCAACAACCGCATTCTTTGTCAGGGTAAGGGACAAGCAAACCCCAGATTAAGCTGTGCACAACCCCCTGGTATCATGACTCATAGAGGCAGTGTGTAAAGCATTTGTGCAACACTTCAAACAGTAACACAGTGAAAACACACATCAAAAGGAACACACAACAGAGTTACAACAACAAAGAAAAATGAAATAAATAAAACAAGACCAAAGCAACAAAAATCCAATTATTAGAACTGGGGATTTTGAATTTTAAATTTGTTAGAGAAAATAGTGCCAAAAGGTGTAAAGCACCGTCTGTGGATATATGGTTGTGCTGGACTGGAACAAAGTACCTTTAATTCTGGTTTATGGAAAGTGCATGGATCCGCATCGAAGATGTGTCATGCAGCCAAAGTTGGTCTGTTGGTCTGTTGAGGATTCTGTCGACGAGGGCTTGAGATGTGAAGTCCAGAGTCAGGATGCATTGCGCATTTGAGGTGATGCATTGGTACTAAGGAGCTGTGAGGCTGCTATGCAGAGCCCGTCGTTAAGGATGCCATCAACGAGAGATGCGAAAGACGATGCTGAGGTTGCAGTGTGCAGCTGCAGTTAAGAAGGCTATGCAGTCTGCAACAGTGGTGCATGTCTTTGGAATGAGTCCAATCCAGCAATAGCGGAGCTGCGTCAGTTCTGCTCAAGTTTGTGCCGTGCAGAAGAGAAGATGCGTCAGTTCTGCAGGATTCACAGAGGCTGGTCAAGCAGCTTAAGCCCACTTCCAAGGTTCCAGGACTGGGGTAGAGACCACTTGACAGGGTAGGGGAGGCATAGGAGGCATAGGAGTGGCGCAACAAGGAGAAATATTTTTATTTATCCTTGGTTTTTTTCTTTCTGTGCGTGCTGCTTTCTGCAGCACGCATAGAAAGAGGAAAATGCCATCAATTATTGTTTTTGTGCAGGAAGATATCCCTTCCTGCACACAAAAACAATCATCCTCACAACACAGGCACCCTTTTAACATGATGCACGGGTGTCTGTGCTGGCGCACGGCTGCACTTTCTGCGCCGGTGCAGGGTGGAAGGGCAGGAATATGCTGGATCTTGTAGATATGGAGCATGCCTGCCCTTTTCTTTTGACACACGGCAGCGCAGCAGGAATGTGCGACAAAAGTTTGTAAATGAGGCCCTATATTTTGTGTTAAATTTGCCTTGGTTAACAATGACTTGACATTAGAAAAAGCGTTTAACTTTGTCTTGGTCATAGAAGAGCAAACATAGAAATGCTTTTTTTAAAATGTAGCTTTACCCATAGGAGAAGATGCTTTCTTGAACGTGTAAAAAATAAACATGCAGCTTAAATAAATAGTAGGCTCTCTTACCTAATGTGCTTCTACGACTAGGCCTGAAAACTATTTTGTCGACCTCTGCTTGACATTCAAATAAAATGCCTCTTAGAAACTACTGATCTAATCCTCTAACTATAAAACTGTTCATCAATTTAAAATATGCTGCTCTAAGACAAATATCTTTCTTTGCTTCCTCATACCATATTATTTCCTCATTTCACTAAACAATGTATTCTGCTATATGGTATAATTTATACAGCATTAGCAATGTTGATCTTTCTGAAGATATTGGTTTTCATGGTCTCATCAAGAAATGTTTCATTGGGGGGAGAAGCTACGCCAGCAAACAAGATGGCCACGTAAGCTGCCGGCTCCGCCGACCTCCGACTCCTGCCAGAAGATCCTGTTATTTATCCTGTTTTTGCGCCCTGCCTCCGTGTGTAGGAACCGGACTGGAGCCTAACGATGCAATCTCGAGATTTCTATCAGTTTTGTAGACAAAGATACGTCGTGTGGCAGTTTGCGGCCTAGACCAGCCTGGAAGCCAGGGTCTCCAGTACTTGCCCTGCCGGGTTTCAGTTGAACAACATCGGCTGTAGTTGTGTGACAGGGTCCGGTCTACCGAGGAGGAAACACTTTTTTCTTGGACCGAAGTTGACGATGGTTGGCTGAAATGGTGCATATTAAAGGAGGGGTGACAACGCACAATTGGTGCGGCGGACGGGGGTCCCTGGCCCGGTGGACTGGTTAGGGCCCCGCCGGTGTTCGCTGGGTTGGGATCTCCGCCAGCGGTGGATGAGTTCGGAATGTTATTGTCCCCGAACGGTGTTGGCAGCAATAGGGTCACTTCATGCTTGCATTGAAGCCCACATCCATAAAATTATAGTGTTTTTGTCTGGAACTGGGCGAATGGGACCGGACTCTGGTCCACTGCAAGAAACGAAACAACTCTAGATACCCAAGATGGCCACTTCGATGGTGGAAGCAGAACCTGTACTATGGGAGACGTTGGAACCTTTGACCAGTGTTTTGGAAGCTGAGAGCAAGCTCGATGCCACAATTGGATTGTCAGGCTTACGATCTTTGCCGACTATGGATGGACTAACTGATGCTCCCTTTACGGAGACTTTTGATGGGAACTGTTGTTGGTTTGAAACTGCGTCACTCCCCTATACATCGGCACCGCTAAAATGGTGGACGAAACAACTTTGGGAATCCATGACGGTGTGGGGAGTCTTTGGACTTAGCGGAGTTCTCAACACTTTCATCTCTCTGCTTCGTCTTGGATTGAACTTTGCTACTGGTTTTTTGTGCATTGACTATCTTGCGGAAGCGACAGTTTGTCCGGAAAGGGGCGCACATGTTTGATCGGAGGGTCAAGGATGAGACTGTGTGATTGAGTTTGCCATCGGGTATTACTGGACGCGGGGTTTGCAACCACGATGCGTTCGGGAGGTTGGGCGGTGTTTGGAGTTTCCCCTGTTGCGCCACTTATTTGCAGCTTAATTGATTTTGAGACCTTAGTCTGGGGATTCTTGGCTTTGCTGGGGAGAGCGGGAGCATGTATGAAGATGCCCTCCTCCATTTTCTACTTTTGGTATTTAGTTAGTTGGGGCGACAGGCACACTGCTAGTTGGGGTTAGGCGATAGCCATATGCAGGGGTGCAGGGTGGGGGAATGGGTTTATTATTTTGTCTCCTTTTTTGTTTTTATGGGTTCTTTTTCTTCACACTCTCTTTCACTTTCCTTTTACAAGTATAGTTGGTGGAACAACCTGACTTTGTTGTTATTCCAGTATCTGGTGCTCATGCTTCTCCTATTATCCTGATTTTATGGGTGGGCAGACTCTGAGAGCTAGCGCTTAATGTGAATTGTATATTGTACTGTGGCACATCCTGTTTCTCATACATTGGCGTAGGCGTCTCCGCCATTTCTTCACTGCTTAGTATCCATCCTGTATCAACGTCTGTCCGCCTTCTTATTATGTCTGAATGTATGGCACCTGATATGTCTATTACTTTCTTTGTTTTGAAACTTATAAAAAAGATTTACAAAAAAAAAAGAAATGTTTCATTGCTTTAGACTAGCCCTTTGTCCGCACAATGGGGATACTGACAACAGCTAACAAAATAGACCTGCAAGGGTTTTCATTAAGCATGGGCGAATTTTGCAAATCTGGCGTTCGCGAATTTTGCGAATTTGCGAACTCGCAATCCGCAAAATCCGCGAATTCTTTTGCAGATTTTTTTTTTTGTGTGTTCGCAAGGGTTTCTGCCAGTTTGCGAGGGTTTGGTACCAGTTCGCAATTGCAAACTTACTTGTCGGCTCGCAACAGTCGCGACTATGTTGTTTCTACGTCTGGTTCATCATCACAGGTTCCCAGGATCCTCTGTTTCACCACTGCCACCCTCTGTTTCACCCATGCCACCCTCTGTTACATCAATGCCACCCTCTGGTTCATCATCACTGTAGATTATGGGGGGGGGAAAGCAAGCACACCTGCCCTGCTTCAACTGACATGAATTAATTTGGGGTTGATTTATTAATGTGTCACTGTTTTAAAATTCCAGTCTGGCACCTGCTTCCTTATCTGTAATTTGCTTTCTGTTGCAGTGCAATTTTTTTTCCAGGACCTTTGTGGCCTACTTGTAGCTATTCTATGATCCAGCTCTGAGGGTCAGAGCAGGGTCATACAATTGTTGCAACTAGCAACTGAACTCTGGAGGGGCCCCAGTCAGGAAGCACTACAGGGAATGGTTACTAATGATGAATTTGAACTTTTGCACCTGCTGAGTGCTTTCAGTTCAGCAAAACTCGTTTTTATGCAGAGCAGCAACTGTAATGCCCCAAACAAACTTACTTGTGAAAGTTGATTTCTAATCCAAAAGTGATCCAAAGAAAGTCAAAAGGTCTCAAATCCGAAAAAGTGCAGGCAAATGTCAACCTGAGGACTTATTCTGATAAAAATCATCATTTTCAGAAGGTCTATGCTGCTTGCTAGTGGATTTCTTGTGCAGAATTTTAAATTTTGTAATTTCGCGAGTGCGAGATTGTTGCTGCCCGCCGCACCTACATGTTCGCAATTGCGAACTTACGCCGCACGCCGCAAAATTGTATCACCAAGAAAAAAAAATCTGCTGCGTGCGAATTTGCGTATTTTCGGTAAATTTGCGAGCGTTCGCGGATTGCGAATTTACCGAAAATCCGCAAAATCTGCGAGCGGAACGGATTTTCCGCCCATGCTTAGTTCTCATGAGAACCTTCCCTCGTATATCTAGTGCCAGACATATTGGAAACTTTTTTGTAACTGCTCACAGGCGTGAATGTTTACCGTGGGAAAAGGAAGGAGAGATGACAGACCATAGGAAGATCTGTTTTCATTGTACGAACCGTGCTGAATGTTGCCAATTTTTTATGTTTTCATATATTCGTGTTCCTAGTTTGAGAGAATGAATGTCATTCTTCCTACCCTCAATGCTTTATGCATATTTTCCCTTATTTTTGCCCATATTGCTGTGTGCTGCTGCTAACACTGATTTCCTATTACCCTCCTATTCGGTAATTTTACCGATTCGGTAAAATAAAATAATTGGTAAGTTTACCGAATCTGAGCCACCCAGATGTAGGTGGGACTCTTCAGAGTCCCAGAGGCCTTACTGAATCGGTATTTTACCATCAAATCCAATTTGATGGTAAAATACCGATTCCGGTGTGCATGCACATGTGTGCATGCACACCTATGCCATGTGACAGGCAGACCTGCCCTTAGGGCATGTATGCCTGCCACATGGCACCCGAGCCTGTTTTGGGGGTGCCAGAGGGTGTCAAAGTGACACCCCCTGCACCCTTGTGAAAATCGGTATTTACCGATTCAGTAAATACCGAAATCATCCGATTCGGTATTCCAGCACATCTGGAATACCTACATGTCCACCCCATAGATTTACCGATTTTTAATTACCGAATCGGTAAAATTCGGTAATTAAAATTCGGTAAATCTATTTCACCTACATCGGGCCCCTAGTCGTTAATACCCCACTTACTGAACCATGTAACGTACTATTTTGGATATGAGTCCAAAAATTAGATTTTATCATCTTCTTTGAGGCTGAAGACAGGGAGGTTGGATCATCCCAAAACTTGGATTAGGCCAATCTTTCTCAGCCATGTCTGAGCCATAAAATACTTTTGTACTGGTCCAACTCCATAATTTCCTCCAGGCCAGCCTTGTAGTTTAGTATTTCCGGGGTTGACCACAGTCTTACCCATATGAGTGGTCTCAAAATCGCATAGTGCTCAGTCTGTTTAACATTCAAATCCAATAAAATTGGTATTATTGGTGTAAGTACAGGGAGATTTAAAAGCATTCTATAAAATTTGTTTTCTCCCGTCTCGAAATTCTTTTTGCGGTAGGGACCCCATATTTCAGCCCCTTACAATGCTGCAGATTGGGCTTTGTATGGAGAAACAGCCTTGGAAGAGCTGTCACTATACCTTTTCATAATAGGTAACGAATTTTGGGTCAGAGCTTTCTTACTTTTTTCTATTTGTGTCTTCTACGATAGCTTCGAATCCAAGGATATACCAAAATAACTAAAACTCTGTACGTACTTCAACTTTTGGCCATTCAAAGCTATCTTTTCCCAAAATAATTTGTGGGGGTTTATGGCAATATATTTGGTTTTGCTAATGTTTATTTCAAGGCCTTTTGTTTTGCAATATGTGTGGAAGGAGTCTATTAGACATTGTAGTCCCTTTGGCGTTTGTGAAATTAGTATGGTGTCATCGGCGAATAATAGTGCAGACACCTGCTCACCCCCCAATTTGGGTGCATCGTTCTTACAACCGTTCAAGAAGTTAGGGACATCGTTTACATACAATAAAAATAATGTGGGTGCCAGTACGCATCCTTGGCGAACGCCCCGTTTTAGAGGGATTGCCTCAGTTAGTTCGCCCCTCATGCAATGAAATTTATTACAGCTCCGTTCTGCCACAGCAGCCAATATCCTTTGGCTTGAAGATGGAGGAATGCCAAAAATAGTAGGCGTTTCTTGTAAGTGCTTTGGGCCTAACTTTGGTCATCAAATTGCCCTCCCAAATTTTGCCCACTGACACACATCACCCGTCATTTGACGGCATGCTTCATCTTGGCTGCCTCCTCTCATCAGGGTAGGTGAGTACCGCGCTGATGGGCTCGAGCAGAATGAATTCGGGACACCAAAATAAAGGATCTTTGCTGGGAAAAACAGGGTTCCAGTTAAAAATGACTACAGACAAATCCCAGATATCTTTTATTTTATGGGTATCCATGACACTGTTAAAATATCAAATGCCTGATGTATCTTAAATCTTAATGGTTCCTTCATCCAGAAATTATACCTGCATGTTTCAGCCCTAATCAACATGCCCTCATGGTTCAGACTGCCTTCTTCAGGGCAAGGACTCCCTGCCTTTCGCTCCTTTGAATTAAAGAGTATACATAAATCTGGAGGCATAAGGTTCTCCTACTTCTCTTCATTACTTAGGACCCAAAATTGGTTCCTAGGTCAACCTATTCAGTCAAGAGGGAGTGGGCATTTCCCTGTAGTCACAGATGCACAAAGGGTGCAAGCCTCTTTTTCACCTACGGTACCTCTCCTTCTTACTAGACGATTTCATGCTACTCTGGCACCAGTTTCCTGGGGGGCTTCACCCATGCCCCTGTCTTTAAAGCTTACATCTGCAGCTCTAATTGTTTTCCTTATAAGTGCAAGCTACAAGTGGTGTTAAGTGAAATAGGTCAACAGCTCCTGATGAGCGAAAAAAGGAACAGAGATTTTGAGCAGGGACAAAGTGGCGCCAATATAGGCGTTTATTTCATACGAACCCTAACGATTTAAGAGGTAGGGTGATGTTTTTTAGCCATTCCTCTGACTTACTGATTTTACATCCGTGCCAGCCATACCAATTTGGGAGATAGGCTACTGCTTTGTAGCAATTTCAACTGCTTGCCAATTTTGTATCATATTTTCTATGTTTTTTTAAGCCTGCTTCCATTGTAGCATTGTCAAAGAGCGGGTATTTGTGCTGCTCCGACTCAGCTCCTTTCAGGTTTTTAAACAAACAGGCTGAAGCTGACTGATCTGACTTCTGACTAATCCGATCTGACGGTCTGCTGCTAGTCAGCTGCCTTTTGAGCCAAAGGGCTTTCAGTAGAGGGTGGAGCTAAAGGTGTTTAAGTAGCCAACCTTGTCAGTGTGGTGACGGCAGAAGCATGCTCGCGCACTGCGCTTGCCACTGTGCCTGCCTAGGAGGCCGGGCCGTAGTGGCGGGGGGGTGAGGTATGGGGGTGTTGAAGGATAGGGGAGTATGTCGGGCATTTGAGGGGTGGGCCGGCCTATATTTTTTCTTTGCTCCCTCACCCCCAAATGACCAGGCAATTGGCAAAGTATTTAAACCCAGTTTTCTAAACAAACTGCATTCACATTTGTGTTCGCGATTTCCAAATGGCGAATCACAATTTGGTAGTTGCGCACCATAGTCTATGTACATTTGGCCCCTAATTCAAATCCACTAGAACTGCAGTTTAACTTAGGATTCTTTCTTTTTATATCCAGATAGATGTCAGTCCTGACAAGACCCACGCGTTTGTTTCCTGGTTTGGTAAAAAAAATTACAGTAGTGCATACCTAGGTTCCCTTTGGGTTTCTGCATTTGTCCTGTACCATATATACCTTTATGCTGCTCAATTCAGTAGGTGTCAATAAAAAAATCAGGGTGCCTAACAAGTTGGGCATTTCAGTGGAGGCGCTACTTCCGCCACTCGCTGGGATACAGTGGATACGTTTTAGCCTTGGCCTTCCCACAGTATACGGGTTCAAAACATCGAATTAAACTCTAGACAGGACCCCAAATACAGCAATGCTTCACTGCTTCATTGCTTAATTGCTGGTGCCTCTCCTTTAGAGCCCCTCACCCAGTCGTGGCCTAGTCAGCAATTTGGAAACTGGAAGCAGGAGACTCAGGGGCTTATTTACAAGGCCATTGCGCCACCAGTGCATCACTTTTATTGACGCAAGAGCAGCATAAAGGACTAGCCCATATTTACAAGGCCGAGTAAAGCCATCCTGCATAGCTTTTCGTGTCCTTGTACATACGAGCCCCTATCAAGCATTAATCTGTGTGAAAGGAGCGTTCCATGGGTGTTGCTGCGGGTACTCCCACGCAACATCCATGGAACTTGACGCATTCCCAGATTACAATGCTTTGTAAAACTGGGAATGCATCAGAATCCTGCACCTCCCCAAGGGAGGCATAGGAATGTCGCAATGAGGGTACGTACTTATATGTCTTCTCGTTTTTTCCTCTTTCTATGTGTGCTGCATCCTACTGCACGCATAGAAAGGGGAAAATTAAATTAATGATTGTTTTTTTTTGCAGGAAGGTGTCCTTTAGTGACCAAAAACAATCATCCCTGCAACGCAGGCACCCTTGCAACATGATGCAACGGTGCCTGCACTGGTACATGGCAGCCAATTGTGCGCCAGCACAGGGTAAAGCACCGGGATGTGTCTTATTGTTGTTAATACGACGCATCCCAGTGCATTTAAAATGGCGCAGCACAGCGCAGCTGAATGCCTTGTGGTGCTGCCCTGTATCAATTTCATGCAGATGAGTTCTGTCGTTTTTAATCCTGGCATCCCAGTTTAATCTTGTGGAGCCACTTTCAGAACACTGTTCTGATTTTTGCCATGTTTGGGAGAATTTACAATTGGATTATGAGCTGCGAGCAAGTGTGATGTAAGAAAACTGGCCTAACCCCAACACTTATAGAACTTTAACCATGGGGATATCTTAACCCCTTCGATGCTCATGACGAGCTCAGCTCGTCATGAACAATGGGAATAAATGAGAATCAGCACAGAGGGAGAATTGCTGCAGCACTGATGGTGTTAACATGACTTATTAGTTACCCACCAAACCATTTCAAAGTTACAGGTCTTGGAGGTAGTAGTCTTTTTTTGGAATCTCTCATCTCCCCCTTCACAGCATTTGTCTGAAGTTGGGTGACCTGTCTTCTCTCTTTGTTTTTGTCTCCTCTGCCATTATTAGAACCCAGTTCAAAAAAGGAAAAACTGCACCAAGTCCATTTTCCCACTGCAGCAGTCCCCACTGTGATTTGTCACTCGTGGCATGATTTGACCAAATATTCATGGCTTCATGTATTTGGAAGTGAAAATGTGATAGGACCATAGTTGATAGATGACAGCATCCTGTTCATCACCATTCCAAATATATGGAACATGATGACTCAATTTAGTGCCTTGTTCTGCTTTTTACATTACAGCAAAGATATGAGGAAATATCCACCTTCTAGAACCTCATAGAAGGGTTGAAAAACAGGCTCCAAGATTCCTAAAACACAGGGTCTCAAGGAGGCTAGGCTCCAGCAGCAGCTGCTACCGGACTCAGGTGGTGGAGTGGGGGGTTAAAAAAACTTTTTTAAAACACTTACTTGTGACGGACATCCGGCCGCCGCCTCTCCTCTGTCCTCTTCTTCCTGTTCCGGTCCTGCAACAGGATACAGGAAGCAGCAGGAAGCACCCAGTTCTCTTGCTCCCGATAGCCAATCACAACACTGCAATGTAGCGTTGTGATGGTTGAGCGCCGTGGTTCGGCACTCAGACAGAGGCTGGAGGGGTGGGCATGTTCTCCATGACGGCTGTAATGCAGCCTGCATGGAGAATATGGGATGTGCGCATTACTGTTTTGGGCGGCCTGAGAGGGTTGAGCAAACAGCCGTGTGCACTTAGGAGTGGGCAAACCACTCCTCCCCAGCTCCTCTGTCCTTGGAGCAGCCGCGCCCCGCCCACAAAGCTGCTGCAGCAGAAGGAAATTTAAAATAACACAAGTTATTATCATTTTCTGTGCCTGTGCTGCCATTTTATTGAGTGGGCGGGTTCATGACGGCCCCCAGCCGTCATCAGCACACGCCCACCATGATGCATGACGGACGGAGGCCGTCATCAGCATGCAAGGGGTTAAATCTCAGAATCTGACAGGGGCTCGTCTTTGTGATGAAAGATCACTGAAAGGCTTTTGAATACACGCAAGAAAAGTAAATAAAGCAGCCACCCAGGCCGGTGTTTGTATCTATGTGCATAAACCAGCACAAAACATTTCTCTATTCAAGCCAACTGAAGGTGCTTAGGCATTGGGTTTAGACTGCAAAACGACAGCAACCGCAGTAACCGACGTAGAGAATAACAGGTATTTGTACTCCCGGGGCGGACGGAGGTATTCCTTCCACTTGCCTTGTTACAGTTTCCTTACACTAACTTGGCTGGCTTTAATCCAGAGCAAGGATCTGTGCCTGTGGGAATATTTCTGCGTAGTCTGAACTCACTATCGGACCCTTTTGTTGATAAAGTGATCCCATACAAATCAGGCCCATGTGCATAGATGGAGAGACCACGTAAGGAACATGTCTGCTTTCCAGGGCTCTGCTATAATGAGAACAGAAGCTGCTCAGCTTTTCTCAGTGTTAAACTCGGAATGATGGAGAAACAGATTTGACACCAATTATTTTCCTTTTGTCTCCGGCAAAGTCGATGCCGGGGTGGCGTGGTGGCCTGCATGATATGCGCAAGCACAAGAGTTGAAAACGTTGACCGGATTTTAAACGCTCCTGGCAAGAGAGAAATTTGCTATACATTTTTCTAAAATGCCATTTTTAAGCTTTTGCATTATTTTTCTACCAGTACTAAATTGCTCCCTGCCTCTCCTGCGGAAGCGCATTGCAGCGTGGCGCTCCTGGGTAGTTTTGATGGCGCACTGGGGTGCGCGGCCAGGGCCGGCATAAGGCATGTGCAAGCTGTGCACCTGCACAGGGCCACCAAACCTCAGGGGCCACCACACCAATATATATCCTTAATATAATAATCCTCTGAGGATGGATACATATTTGCGTGGTGGCCCCTTGCAGGGATTTGGCGGCCTCTGGCTCTGTTCCACTTCCAAACATCCTGACCCCCCCCTCTTCACTGGCCTCCGCGCTCCCCCCGCCCAGACCCCCTCTTCCGGGGCCTCCTACCTACGCTCCTTGCCCAGGGCCACCATGAGCCTAGAGCCGCCCCTGCCGCGGCACACAGATTGGTAACCACCAGCATAGTGCATTAATTAGCCTATTTTACCGGGGCAGAGTCATCACTAGCCAGGTACAATTTACATTTGACTGACATTGCTCCAGCCTACTCCGGCCAGTTGTGAAATATAGCCCGGTGAAATAATGTATCTGCTCTAGAGATCGCTATTTTGTTTGCAGGTGGAAGATAGTTTGTTAGGTTAATTGGCCTGCTGTAGAGGGCTGCAGATATCATAACTGGTAGCAGTATAAATCTGACCCAAAATAACCTCTCATGTCACAAAGGGTTGCTATAATGGGCTATATATCTTTGAAAAATGGTTTAATATCTAGATACACCTTCAAGGGTCAACACACAGTGGATTCATCTGGTTTAACCAAATATTGTGGAAAACATATTTAGGGCATCTGTGGCTGAAAGCATTTGAATTACAATTGATGTATCTAGAAATCGCTGCAGAATCTCGAGTAACATTTTCTGATCTGTATATGTTGTAATTTAAGATCTGCGTAGGATGAATCAGCTTTCTGAAATGTATTGATACCTTTAATATTCTGCTTTTATCTTTATCTAATTTATGTTCATACCAAATGAGGAAAAAAACAAATGAGGGGGTCGAAGGGGAATATTTAACGACCACGGTAGCTCAAACCCCTATGCCTATTGAAAAAACAAACAAGAGTTACCTGGTCCACATGATTGCTTGTGTGTTGTGTCGCGCAAAAGAAAGAAAGCTTAGACTCACTGTCCACATAAGCTGAAACATGTCGACCCTAATGCACTGCGCCGTTATATAGTCATTCCTTAAGACTATTAGGCGTTGTTTTTAACCCTTGACCCTGGGATAATATCTAATAAACATATTTTTTGTCTCAGGAGCCAATTTTATTTACACTTCACTTTCTTTTTCACTAGCACTGCACTCCATCAGTCCTACTCTTGAAATATTGTGGTTTGGAAAAGTATTTTCAAAATCCATCTCCGCATCATTACCAGGTGCTCTGGGAGAGATTTGGGTTTATGATATGTATCCCACATGACGATACTCCACCATAATGGTGGGCTGATGGGAATTTTTTCCAACCCAGTGTTATCATAGTGGTGACATGTTGGCCATACCAAATGAGGTCCTATTTAATTAATATACTTAATGCATAATACTTGGTGAACATTTTGGGTAGCGTTTCACAGATATATGAGTAAATCTGTGATCTGGCCAAAGTATGGTGTTTGAAAGGCATTCTGGGTAAGAAAAGATATTGGGATCCACACAAGTTATATCTCCGCAGACTACTATAGAAGCCTTATTTTAGAAATGTGTGGGCCTATCGGTTTCCCTGGGTGCTGACGGAGCCCTGCCCTAAATACAGCATCTACCCAAGTCACCAAAATGGGTCAATTCGCATGACAACATCTTGATATCTCCTTGCATCTTAGAGAGGTTTTCCTTTAATGGGCAATAGCCCAATCAAAGAAAGTGGGGTGTTATTGTTATCGGGAGAAGTGTAGGAACGCAGTGCGGTAGGACACTTGTGGGTCACCACAGATTCCATTAGCATGTTCTGCTTTCACTTTTTTTTATGTGTAACGTTATCATGTACAGAATGCTGCTCAAAACAACATAAGAAAAAATAAAACTCAGGACTTATGAGCAGCATTTCCCTTGCCTCCCAACTTTGATATCAGATTCAGAACAGAAAATGCTTTTTTAAATGTTTTCCCATAAACATTTTCCTTTTCAGTACTGTGGACAATCGTTGAAGTCTACCTCACTGTGTAGGTAGTGTTGGTGGATATCAACGGGTTGTCGTTTGCCCTAAAGCAGTTAAACCCCACCAGATCTATGCAGCCAGATGTCCTGTCCAAAAAGAATTGACAACAAGCTGCAGAAATATTATGGTCACATTTCACTAACTTTTTTGTTCCATGATTGTAGGGATTTCTCCATTCCCAGGATGCCCGCAGGATGGTAGGTGTCTGGGGCTGGGGAATAGCGAAAAGCACAGTGGTCAAAGAAAGGTGGCAGGTGCTTCTAATGGTCATGCACAGTCAGGAGACAGTTTCAGTTGCCAAACATGGCCTATGCTGAAGAGTGCTTGAGAGAGAATACAAAATATTGAGAAGTACAGAGGAGATAGAAGTGAAACTAAAGAGTAGATGCTCTAGAAAAGGAGAGAAGAATGAGAGAAAAAGCAGATTGAATACAAAAAGCAAGAGAGGGGGCAGTGGAGACAGGAATGGGAAGATAGAGGCAGCAGTAAACACAAAGAGGTAGTGGGGAAAAGGTTAAGAGAAGCAGTGGGGACAGAGTTTGGGAAATGGGAAGAGAATAGAGAAATAGTCAAGTCAAGTAAAGTCAGAGACTCTTGTATAGCGCACAAATCACCGCTAGGTCTCATGGTGCTTGCAGAGGCTCCGGCATCCTAGACCAGGTCCTGATTACATAATTATTGGTCAAACAACCAGGTCTTCAGTTCTTCACGAAAACCCTGGTGGTCTGCCGTGGAACGGAGGTGGGATGGTAACTTGTTCCAAAGATTGGGAGCAAGGAAGGAAAACGATCGACCTCCACTACGTTCAAACATGAAAGGGCGTGAGCAAACATTTTGCACTAGATCTTAATGTTCTTCTGGGCTGATACTTTTTAAGTTTTTTCACTTGATAGCCGGGACCAGTACCATACATACTTTTGTTGGTGAGGCACAAGATTTTAAAATGACCTCTCTTCCTAACTGGAAGCCAGTGAAGAGACCGCAGACTTGGGGCAGAGGGAGATCTAGATGGAAGATTTAAGATCAATCTAGCCGCCGTGTTTTGCAAAACTTGCAATTTAGAGAGAAGGTCTTCGTTTAGGGAAGCCAATAAGGCATTCCCATAATCCATACGGCTCACAATTAAGCCTTGGATCAGTGGCTTCCTGGCTTCAATAGGTAGCCATTTAAAAATGTTACGTAGTTTCCTCAAAAGCCCATAACAGGTGCCCAGCACATTATTCACATGATTTGTCATCGATAACATGTTATCAATTGGTATTCCTAAGTTGCAGACTACTTGTTTAGGGAACGGGCAGGGGCCAAGTGCCAGAGGCCACCAGCTGCTAGAACAATACTCCTCGGCCCTGCCAAACAGAATGATCTCGGTTTTACTGCCATTCAACTGCAGTTTGTTTATGCCCATCCAGTTATTGATATGGGTAAGGCAGTTTTTAAACCAGAGCATTGTGTCAGCAGGGTCAGGACCAAAAGTGATCACCTGCTGAGTGTCATCGGCATATGACACGGCCTCAAACCCGTATGCCCTGATTATCTTGGCCAGGGGAGTTGCATAAAGATTAAAAAGCATTGGGCTCAGGATGGAACCCTGAGGAACTCCGATGCTAACTGGTCTGCTACCAGCTACCATGGTGTCTATATGTACAGTAAAGGACAGTTCTTTTAAATAGTTTTTAAACCAGCCCAGAGCTTTCCCTTGGACTCCCATCTCCCAGAGCTGTTGTTCTAAAATGTCATGGGAGATGGTGTTGAAAGCAGCGGACAGGTCCAAAGGAACCAGCATAGCTGATTCTCTTTTATCCAGAGCTAACCGGATGTTATCCACCATCTCTACTACTGCCGTTTAGTTACTATGTGCTGCCCGAAATCCTGATTGTGATACATCAAGTTATCCATGACGTTCTAGATGAGTGTTAGGCTGTTTGTTTATCAAGGATTCGAACACCTTCCCGAAATAAGGAAGTAGCGAGATGGGATGGTAATTACCTGGCTCACTAGGATCTAAAGATGGCTTTTTCAAGATAGGCCTAACTTGGGCTGCTTTCCATCTTTTGGCCATTGTCGCTTGATCTAGAGACATGTTACAGATCTCTGTTAACTTTTCTATCAGCAGAGGTGCAAGTTGCATACAAAAGCGAGGAGGTATGGAATCTGCAAGGGAGCCAAACTTAATCTTAGTGATGGCTTCTAGTACATGTTCACAAGTTATAGTGGCAACGACATCCTGCAAAGGTACTTGCGATTGACTGTTAACCACTGATTACGAGTCAACACTGCTTATATTGTCAAAAGGAAAGGAACTATAGATGGCTTTGACGTTTTCATGGAATGAAGTGGAAACTCTATTGACCCACTCTTGAGTGGGAGGAAGAGTACGCTTATTGACCTGAGGAGTAGTAAACTCCTTTAGTATATTGTATAGCTCTTTACTGGAGCTAGAGGTATTATTAATCCTTGCTGTTAGGTAGTTCCTTTTAGCTTGTTGAATCTTATTTAGATAAGAGCGATGGGTAAGTTTATACTTAGTTTAATCTTCGATGGTTCTAGACATTCTCCAATGCCGTTCAGCAATTCTACAAGCAAGTTTCTCAATTTTTAATGCTGGAGTAAACCACAGGGATGCCTTTGCCTTGATTTTGACTCTTGAAATGAGAGCCACTTTATTCGGGGCACGCGTAATAGACTCTTCAAGGAGTCTCCGTTGCTTGGTCCACATCATCTATGTATGGTATAGCCTCAGCATCAAAATAAGTGGCAAATTAATTAGGAGTGACCTTACACCAAGATCTAATTGAGATGTAGTCATTGTCCTGATGGATTATCGGTGCCACTATGTTGATGCCAAATTTTAACAGATGATGGTCCAACCAAAGCAAAGGTTGAGGCTGTTGCACAATAACTTTGGTTATATTAGTAAACAATAGGTCTAAATTATGACCTGCCTGATGAGTGGGGCCCACTACCAGCTGCATTAGTCCTAAAATCTGTAGTGAGGTAAGCAATCGGTCTGTATCAGAATCCTGTACTACATCTACATGATAGTTAAAATATCCTATGAGAAAACAATTCTTAACGCCCAGGAGAAAAGGTGCAATAAATTCAATAAGAGTGTTTACAAAATTCGTTTTTTGCCCTGGGGGTCTGTAAATTAACGCCCTTGTCCAGGCGACACCTAATAGAGAACCTAAATGAGCACAAAAAAGGATTTCAATGCACAATTCTCCACTCTATTTTCTAAAACGTATCTTAGTGTAAGATCATCTAAAATCATGCTGCTTTGTGGTCTTTAAATTCTTAGGAAGGTCTACCCATTGTTACTTGATCCACATTATGTTTTAGAAATTGCTTAACAATGGCACCCTCTTGATATTTGTTGCTATATGCTTTTGGTGAGAAATGCTGACCACTACTCTTTAATGCTTATCAGGCATGCCTCAATTTGCAGGTATAGTCATTGAAAAGCGCAACCTACTTGCCGAGCAGTCCAGGTTCTACTAAGGAGGGGATTTGGCTTCCTAGTGTAAATTTAAATATGGCAGCCTTTCAACTGTTTCATATCCTGAAGCTTGTTTATCTTTACAATCCATCTGCAAGTAAATATTTTCCATTTCAAGTACACATGGCAGGCATCCATGTTTTCTACATTCACTAACTTGAAAAATGTGTGCTTGTCCAAGCAATGTTAGCCACATAGTGGGTGCCACCTGGAGGATTCTCTTTTAGGAGTTTGTTATGTGTAAGAGTGGAGAATGTCCATCATTTTGGAAGTGGAGGACTCTGTACCATCTTAATTGACGGGCACCATGGAAGCAGCATCACAGAGAGATGTTATCACCCAGCAGGATCCTAGATGAAAACATGAAACCACCACTCATGTCTTATAAACAGTGCTGCCAGTCCATCTATAGCTCCTCTTTCTGGAGATGGACCTTGTGTCCTCAGCCAGGCCACAGGCCTGAATTCGACCCCTTCCTGTCTCACACAATTACCTATCCTTTACCATGCTTACTGAAAGAGCTGGTTTCCACGTTCTAGATCTCCTCTGGAACCCCAGGCTGATTACTTTTTATCAGCATAAAAGTATGGGTGGAAGGAAACTGCTAATCATTTATTACAATTCCAATGAACTACCACTCAAAAGAAGCACAGACTCCCAATTAGATTTTGTTAGTTTCTTACAAAGCCAAGAACAGTTGGACATACAAGCACCTCACGATGAGGGTGTAGACATACATTGGAACTAATACAAAGCCAAACCTATGGGTGAAGTTAAGGTGGTGCAACAGGCACAGAATAATCAGTTTGAGGACCAGAATTCAGAAAATAACAGCACAGCCATCGAGGTTCCCCTTCATTGGAAGTTCGTGGGCATAAAGCATTAGCCTATCCCCACACTATCACTAGCGTGATGTCCCTACTTAGCATTTCCCAAGGCAGGCTCCATCAAGGTGTCAACGTGTGAAGTCTTCCTAAGTAGTCTCTTCACATTGAGATGGGTCAAGATGGGTCAAGTAGTATAAAGCTACAGAGCTAGTTCTAAGATGCTCTCTCTCTCAAGGCAAGGCAGAAGTCCCCGGACACTGTCCCTAACTTCGAATCATCACTTATACATGTATTATCCCAAGATGCATTGCAGCATCACACTGAGAGAGCGCAAACTGAACAAAATGTATGAGTACACCAAACTTACAAGTAGTACGCACAATTCATAAGAGGAATGCTATGAGTGCTGAAAATATATTCACCTATACTTCGAAATGTGTAGTTAATCTAGAGATTTTATATAGAAGTGGAACTAATGCAGAAATGTGGGAAAATGTATAACCTTATTAGACGTGATTAATCCTGATCCACATTATGTAGCTGCTAATGAAAGAATGACATGCTGCAAGGCACAGAATGGAATAGGCCCATGGCCAGAGCTGAAAGGGTTTGGGAAAGGTATTCACTTGCATATACGTGGATTGCACTAAATATTATAATGATCTTGTTTATTAGTTAGACTTATATTCCATAGATGTGTTTTCTCATTAAAAAGAATAAGATGCTAACATAGTATTTTAGTTTAAGCCCTGCGAGAAATGTTGTAGGCCTGAAATATTCAAAGTCTTTTGAATTACACGTATTGGTATGAGCCAAGCTGTGCCGAGAAATAAGTTGCAAACTTCTGTTAGAAGCTTATGAGAATTGGGATCCTAGCTGCAGATGTCTGTCTGCGGATGAAAGGGGGGATCCAATTAAGCATCGAATGAATAGAGTTCTGTTCAAGAGACTGTTACAGACATGGAGGAGGGTTCAGGAATATTTGAGGGGTATCGGCGGGCCGTAGAGGCGTCTGAGAAGCAAGGTCATCTCTAACGCACGAGGCCCAAAGGAAGATCATCATGGAAAAAGCCAGAAGCAACACCACGTGAGGGGCGTCTCACGAGGGGCGTCTCAAATGTTATTGTGTTTTGTATTAGGGTCAGCACCCCTGGGTGGAGTTAGAGCAGATGCCTGAGGACCCTTTAGAGAGCGGATGGGTAGGCAGAGAGGGGTCATGACTGGAGATCATAGGTTTTCACCAAGAGACTAAGAGTGGGTGATCTTCCTAGGAAGTCATTCACCGCTGACACCTTTTGATAGGTTGGGATTCTGTTAAGTAGGGATACCATCCAGAGCAGGGTAGGGACAGCCTAACCTGAACCTTTCACTCCTGCTGTAAATGACGGAGAGATCACAATATGTGTCTATGCTTGCAGCCCTTTTGATTTTAGAATTAGTTCTTGTTGTATTCTTTGCTCGCCTGAGGGCTTTCAGGGAGCACATGTATGTAGTGGGGCCCGTATATCTTTTGAATCTCATCTTGAGATGCCTGTACTTGCAGTTAACCTTAACCTTGTAATAAATCTTTAAACTTAGAAGTAGTCTGTGGTTTTTCCGAGCAGAGTCCATTATTGATTGCACTAACCTGGTAAGAGATGCACTTTCTTCCCTCAATGACAGGCAATAAAGGTTCAGTCGACCAGAACGAGGTTTAGATCAAGAGTGATAAGATAGCGATCAAAATCTCGCCTCCGCAGTTGGTAGCTATAGAGGATGGTTGCCTTCTTGAGGAAGGTGATCTAGGCCAGGGTAGATTACCCCAAGGCCCCTAGAGATCGATGATCGGAAGAACTGCCCGCCGAAGAGGGCCCGGATGACGTGAGACAGAAAAGCAGCAGTATCGGTCGAGAGTGAGTATAAAGGGTCATGCGTGTTAGATTGCAGTGTTTTTGTGTTGTATCTATGTTGTAATGTCTAGCGGAGTTGAATGCCTGTAGAGTGACTGTGGAACAGGTTGTGAGCGCGCGCAACCGGTGCAAATCTTAAGTTCAAGGAGAGCTTAAGTGGTTCGGGTGTATCGAACATCCAGAGTAATTGTCAACCAGAGTGAAGGGGGTCATGAGGTACCATTGATCGCCCGCAGGACCGAGATAGGGGGAACGTAAGAGTGAGTGCGTGAGTAACGGACGCTGGTCGGAAGTTACTGTGTGTGGAAGCAACCTATCAGAGAGACGATAGACATTTCGTCAGTTGTGGTGACAATTACAGACAGACTGTGGACGTACAGTCGAGAGAAGTGACGGCTTGGTCAGAAGTAGTCATTTTTCGGTGTATGAATGGGACGCATGCATGACCGGGAGACGAGCTGAGAAAGGAGGGGTGCTGCTGCGAAGCGGAGACGAGTGACGTCAGAAAGTGCCGCACTGGGATTGGCCGGCCGGAGCAAGACCGCGCTGTGATAGGCCAGCTAGCAAAGCCGCGCTAGGATTGGTGGATTGTCATCAGGAAGTAAACAGAATAGCGAGGCTGGAAATTGTACGTTTAATTATGAAATGTTTTAAATGGTTAAGAGCGGCTTTTAAAAGAGAGAGGCGGAGATCGTATGAAGGGGAAGAAGCCCCGCCGGAGGGTACGCCGGCTTATTATATGGCGGCAAATGTTGGGTTGCACACTATATTGTGGATTTCAGAGTGGAGTAAGATTACAGAAGGAAATGAGGAACTGACGTTTCCAAAGTATGGGACGTTCAGATTAGAGGTACTACACCGATTAAAAGCAGTCATGACCTCAATGAGACCTATGCCTAGACCGACCCAGTTTGAAGCCCTCAATGCATGGATTAGGGCAGCGCACGAGAGGAACCTGAATAGACGACAAAAAAGGGTGAAACGATCGGTAAGAGCAGTGCAGGATGCCAAATGGGATGCGGATGCTAAAAGATGGAGGGTGCATAACATTGAAGTAAACAAACTGTACCCAGTAATAGAGGTAGCAGCAAACAAAAACCCATTTGAAGAAGATAAAGAGAGCGAGACAGAGGACAGCCTGATAAATAGGTTACTGACAGATAGACCACCCCCGTACAACAAAGAGACAGGAAATGATGAGCCCAACAGAGAAGGGGGACCTAGCATAGGGGAGCATGGACCGCTTCCCATTACAGATTGGGATCCCACTGCAAAGAAGGAACTGTCCCAACCTAGTCCGGTGCAGCAGGTAGTCGGAAGGTTTGTGGTACAAAGGGTGCCAGAAACGGAGCGTTCCACATCCTACGCACTACCAGATGCCCTGCAAGTACCTGTTACTATAGGCCCTATAGTATCGATTTATGACCCGGAGAGAGCTCGTGGGGAGGAACAGGTACGGATAGACAGAGAGAGAGCAGAAATGGCAAGAAGGAATGATACGATCAATTCCCCAAGTCAGTTGCCAAGACCAAGAGATTGGAGCACCCCAGTACATACAGCAGCAGATCCAACAGGAGATCCGGGAGGCCCTAGATGGCCGATGGACCTGAGGGGATCAGGACGGAAATCCTTCCAGGAGTTAAATGAGTACATGAAGAAATGGGATGAGGCAGTAGAGGCTCACAAGAGCATCATAGCTGCGGAAGCTGGAAGGGAAAGCCAGGATAGCAGGACCCGGACTCACTGCGGGGCTGATGAAAGCAGTCCGGAGTGGGACGGGAGGGGTCAAGACAGTAGAGGAGACACCCATCATACCAGGAGTGGAGGTAGACCAGACCTGGAAAACAGGAGCCCTGAGTGTGGGGGGGTGTCCCGCCCAGTACACGGTGAAGGAGACAGGAGAACGCGAGAGTACAGAAACAGCTTTAAGTGTACCCACTATGCGTCTGGCAATGGTGGACAGAACGGGAGTTGCGAGAGGCCTCGCCATAACCCCTGTGATTACGGACATGAACGCAGTCCAGGGGATATGGGGAGCCGAGAAGGGTCTTACCAGATACTGAGTGACACTAGACAACGAGAGAATAACGACAGGGTGGAGAACAACAGAGAATCCTGCCACGAAGTAAGGGAGGCCAGAGAGAATGGACAAAATGGGATTGGGGGAAACAGGCCCGTGTTTCATCACCTCCCCAGGCAGGATGGCCGAGCATGGGATTTAGAGAGATGGGAGCAAGGGAGGACTCTCCTTAACTCCCCTGAGCCCAAGCGTAGGACTCGGAGCTGGGACGGAAGAGAGACCAGTGAACCCCCTAATAAAGACATACTGAGAGCCGAGATAAAAGCCAAGAGACTCGATGTCGCAAGCTTAAAGTCAGATCTGGATGACATGGTGGATGGTACCTTGCCTCTAGAGAGAATGGAGATGTACGAGCAGGATGAGATACTGTTCATGGCAAAGGACATCACTCGAAAGGCGAGAGCAGTACATGAGAAATTAGTCGAATTGGCAGGAAAATATATGGTAGACCTGTCGAGGACCAAAGCATTACAGGGTAACCATAGGCTACATTATTCAGATAGGGACCTAGATGAGAGAAGAACAATAGGGTTAAAAACATACATAAGGGAACTGATCACAGGAATAAGGACATGGAGGGCACTGGATAAATGGGAAGAAAGGTGGCCCAAGAAAGGGACCGTCAGGAGAAGCATGCTTGGGATGACACCAGAGGGAGGACTGCAGAGAATAGAGGCATACCCTTTGCGTGAGGTTGCAAACTATGTGCATGTGCCATGGAGTAGGGGGGATTTAGCAGCCTTTACCAACTCCTTCCCTAAATTGAGGGAGAATCCAGTTGAGTGGTATAAGCAGGTGGAGAGGTTTGTAAAAATATCCAAGGTACTATGGATAGACCTGAACACACTGTTTGATATTGTGGTACCAGGAGATTTGTGGACCGCATGTAAGGTTAGTGCTGAGTGGCCCACATCAGAGCCTGAGAGAGATGCACGGACCAATGGACCGTCCGAGATAGTCATGGCGAAATATGAAAGAGTGATGACTTGGCTGAAAGACAAGGTGCCAATGCAGGACATAGATTGGGTCAAAATAGATAGAACTAGACAAGAACCCAAAGAGACAGTTCATGAATATTATGAGAGATTGCTGAAGGCGTTTAAACAATATAGCGGGTTGGATGTAATGGATCCTAAAGACATAGGGCAGTTTGTGTCTAAATTTGTTTTGGGCTTGAGACCGGATATTAGTTTAATGATTCAGCAACACTTGATTTGTTGGCAAAATAAACCTTTGGATGAAATTCTGAGATATGCTAGGTACTGTTGTGATGAGATAGATTCAAAAGCAAAGAAGCTAAAAGAAAAACTGATGGTGGTGCAGATGCAGTCAGCCGGTAAGGGTGGACAACAGCAACAGCAACAGGGAACAGGGACCGGGGGCAGGAAACAGAATAGCCAGAATAAGGGCAATGAGGAGAACTCCAACTTTAGACCTAGAATAGACATAGCAGCATTGAAAAAGACGACACGTGCCACCAGTGTAACGAGGTGGGGCATTGGAAACGCGAGTGTCCCTACAACGTTGAAATTGGAGAACAAGAAGTAGAGGAGGAAGAGGTTCAAAGCACTCCAGGAAGAGGGGTAACGCCATACCAAGGAAAGGTGCTCAAAGGGGGGACCCCACCCCCACGAGCCCAGTTCCCTCAGCCACCCAGAGTAGGGACAACGGGAAAGACCTATAGACAAATGCCTCTTTTTGTAGGAGGAGAGGAGTGTTACTATGTGGATCCCCTAACAGGACAGAGAGTGGAGAGAGAAGACTGTACCCTCGGGCAGCCTTAGATGTGGACCAGAGGGGACCCTATGTTGAGGCCGAAGTGGCAGGGTGTCCCACGACCTTCCTAGTAGACACAGGAGCCACTCGATCTACGATAAGATCAGCTGCAGTCCCAGGCCTGCCAATGTCAGGGGAGACTATTCAAGTGGTGGGGGTCGCAAACAGGAGAATAACCAGCCCATTGACAGAACCAGTGCATGTGAAAATAGGGAAATACAGCGATGAGCATCAGTTTGTGGTTTGCGATTCTAGTCCTGTATGTCTGTTGGGAAGAGACCTTTTGTGCAAGTTAAATTGTACAATATACTGCAACCCGCAGGGAGTGGAGGTATTGACAAATGATGATGACGCAGACTTCAAAGTCGCAAACTCGAGAATATGTGTGGAGCTGTATCCCACTTTGACAGTGGATGAGCTCCCGTGGGACCTAAGAGAGACAGTGGCCCCAGTGTGGGATTTCACTGGGGAAGAGATTGGACTAGTCAAAGGAGTGGACCCAGTGAAAATCATAGTGAAACCACATGCTGAGTTTCCGAGAACGCCCCAATATAAATTGACTCCAGAAACGATTGCAGGTATTAAACCCGTGATAGAGTCCATGATTAAGCAGGGAATACTGAAAGAAATCGTGGGTAGTCCATGTAACTCCCCGATTATGGGTTTGCAGAAACCAAATGGGAAATTCAGAATTGTGCAGGACCTCCGAAAGATTAATAACATCATCGTTTCATGTTGTCCAGTGGTACCGAATCCATCAGTGATATTGTTTCAGATACCGTTCCAAGCTGAATGGTTTACCGTGATAGACCTCTGCCAGGCTTTCTTTTCGATCCCATTGGACGAGGATAGCCATTTCCTTTTCGCTTTTAAGCTGGAAGGTCGCGTATTAACATGGTGTCGTATCCCACAGGGGTATACAGAGAGCCCATCGATCTTTAACCAACTTTTGAAGAAAAATCTTGAAAGTCTAGTGCTGCCCCAGAAGTCGGTTCTGGTCCAGTACATAGACGACCTGCTTGTGGCGTCAGAAACTGAGGAAGCTTGCAGGGAGGACTCCATTGCTTTATTAAATCACCTAGCTGTAAATGGGCATAAGGTGTCCCCGGGAAAATTGCAGTACTGCCTGACAGAAGTGCAGTACTTGGGGCACAGAATTGAGAAAGGCAAACGAAAAGTGTCACCAGACAGAATAGAGGCGATCATGAAGATGAATGCGCCCAAAACGCAGAGAGAGGTCAGGATGTTCCTAGGGATGGTGGGGTATTGCCGACAGTGGATAGCTAACTTTTCACTGAAAGCAAAACCCTTGCAAAAACTGACGCACAAGGAGGTGAGTGATCCGGTACCATGGGACAAGGACTGTATGATGGCGTTCCTACAGCTGAGAGAGGACTTGTGTCGTGCTCCTGCGCTGGGAATGCCAGATTACGATAAAATATTCTTGCTTTACTGCTGTAAGAGAGAGGGTTGTGCTTTGTCTGAGTTGGTCCAAATCCATGGGAACGCCCGTAGACCAGTTGCCTATTTCTCGGCTACCTTAGACCCAGTAGCCGCAGCGTTGCCCGGATGTCTCAAATCCGTTGCTGCAACAGGTGTCAGTATTGAGCGTTGTGAGAACATCGTCATGGGGCACCCGTTAGAGGTGTATGTGCCGCATTCTGTCGAACTGTTAATGACTAGGACCAAAACACAGCATCTGACCAATAGCAGGCTCTCGCGCTATGAGCAAGTTATTCTTGCTGCAGAAAACGTGACCCTCAAGAGATGCTCTGTTTTGAACCCTGCTACCTTAATGCCACTCCCAGGTGACATTGATGATGATGTATGTACAGACCATGATTGCCTTGATGTGACTGAACTATGCACCAAACCGAGACCTGACATCGTTGATGAGCCACTGACTGACCCCGATTAAGTTTTCTTTGTCGATGGCTCATGCGTAAGAGACGAAGTTGGGCAGTTAAGAGCAGCTTACGCTGTTTGTACAATTACTGGAGTTGTGGAAGCTGGATGCCTGGAAGGAGTACACTCCGCTCAGGTAGCTGAGATTATTGCATTGACGCGTGCCTGCCTGGCAAGCAACCAAATTCGAGTCACCATATACACCGACAGCCAATACGGTTACGGGGTAGTTCATGATTACGGGCAATTATGGTCTCAAAGAGGTTACATGACTTCTTCAGGCTCTCCCATTCGCAATGGAGAGTTTGTACGTCTACTGTTAGAAGCTTTGCAATGTCCGGCAGGTATTGCAGTTGTAAAATGTACCGCTCATACCAGGAATATGGACTTCGTGTCACAAGGCAATAGATATGCCGACGAAGTCGCAAGGTATTGCGCAGAACAAGGGTACTCTTTCACAGAGGTGGAAGTGGGTGGAATAAATGTCAGGACTGAATTAGCTATGATATTGGAGACTGTAGACACTTGGGACGAGTTAAAATGCATGCAAGAAAATGCACCAGATTTTGAAAAACAATCATGGAAAACTGCAGGATGTGTGATAGGTGAGGCTCATTTCTGGGTTTCAGCAGATGGAAGGGCAGTGTTACCAAATGAGATGGTGAGCCCAATGGCCAGGCAAATCCATGGTCCAGTACACCTAGGGAGAGATGCTATGCTGAGAGTATTCAGACAAACCTGGTACAACCCTAAGTTCAGAGTAGCAGCAGAAGCAGTGTGCCAGCGTTGTGTGACCTGTCAGCAGCTGAACGTAGGAAAAAGAACACCAGTTGCATTGAGCCACATAGGGAGGTCTGGAGGTCCATTCAATAGGATGCAGTTAGACTTCATTGAAATGCCAAGGTGCAACCGCCTCCGTTATGTCCTGGTGGTTGTTTGCATATTTTCCAGATGGGTCGAGGCATACCCTACACGCAGGTGTGACACCCTCACAGTAGCCAAGTTATTGCTTAGGGAACTCATACCACGATTCGGGGTACCGGCCTCTTTGGAATCAGATAGGGGAACGCATTTCAACAGCGAGCTTGTGAAGATGATTTGTGCGGCCCTGAACATAGACCAGAAATTGCATTGTAGCTACCGACCAGAAGCCTCAGGAATTGTGGAGCAGATAAACAGTACCATCAAATGCCGAATTGCCAAAATGTGTTCATCAACGTCTCTAAGTTGGCCTGATGCTCTGCCATTGGTCCTTATGAGCATCCGTAGTACCCCAGACAGAAGAACGGGACTGTCACCCCATGAGGTGTTAATGGGGAGGGCAATGAGATTGCCATCAGTACCAACTGCTGCACTATTGAATATCACAGATGATGTGATCCTGGACTATTGTAAGGGTCTGTCTGATGCCATTCATTCTGTGTCCCTTCAGGTGCAGGCTGCCGAGGTCCCGTCGAGCCGGGACTTGTGCCATGACCTGTGTCCTGGAGACTGGGTGCTTGTGAAAAAGCACGTAAGAAGAAGCTGCCTAGATGTTCGTTGGCGTGGGCCCTACCAGATCATCCTGATCACGGACACTGCTGTGAAGGTGGGAGGCCTGCCCAACTGGATCCACGCGTCTCATACGCGGAGGGTTCCAGCACCTCTGGAAGAAACAGCTCCTCTCTCGGATGTAAGTCCAGCTGCGGACAGAGAAGCCATAGAGGGGGCTAGCCAAGCTGTAGAGGTGCCAGAAGAAGCTGGGAACGTGTCTGACCAGGCTGAGGACGGTCAGTACAACAGTGAAACAGACGACGCTACAGAAGGAGAAAGTAGCTGGGAGTACGAATCAGACCCAGACCAAGCTGAAAGAGAGCGAGAGCAAAGCAGAAGGTCGAGGAGCAGAAGGGTAAGGCGTGGAGAAGCCCGCTGGCCGCAAAGAAGGAGTTCAAGCCTGAGGTCAACACCAGAGAGAACCCTTGCTCCGATATCTGAAGACTCTGACCCGGAAGAAGGTGCTCAGGGCTCTGAAGCACCAGATCTAAGAAGGTCAAGAAGAGTATGTGTGCCTAACAGAAGATACGCCACTCCTGAGTGGACATATCTGGCGACAAATGTCTTGGGAACGAGCGACAGGGAGGATCAGAGCGGTGCTGGTGACCAGCTCTGAACCCATCATCACAGTGGAAGTACAGCTGTTAGTGCCCGGAGTGGAAGCAGAAGGGTCGCTAACATTCAAACTCCCCAACCCTCCCCGCCTAAGCAGGTTAAAGCACATGTTTTTCACCGAATTGCAATTCCCCGACTTTGGAACAAAGATAACAAGCCATGAGGAGCACATTCTTCATCTGGAAATATTGAATTATGCTGTTCAAGCCGCAGGCCCGAGCCTCATCGTAGATGCTTAAAGACTTTGTAAATAAGCAAGAAAAAGAAGATTGCCTAGCGCCTAGGAAGCAGAGAATCTTAGGGACCTTCCTATAAGTTGACGGAGAAGGGCTAGGGTTGTCTGTGTCAGAACTTAAAGAGACTTTGCAAAAGGAGATTGCCAGCTTCCAATTGTGTGGCTCTAAAGACTGGAGGAGCAAAAGAGACTGTAAAGAAACGAGAAGAAAAGGACTTTATAAAAGAAGAGAGTTATACTGTCTGACGAAATGGAAGCCGGTAGCCCGAATCGTAGAGCCAAATGTATAATAGGCACATTAATAGTAGGAGTGATACTTCTTATAGCTTTAGTTGTTACTGTATCATATGTAATGGGACATGAGAGTGAGGCGAGGGTACCAGACGAAAAATCTGTAGTGACACCAAAACCCACTGTTGCTGGTAAGAAAGGAGAAAACATACAGGAGAAAGCATTATTAGCAGCAGAAGCCCGTAGGTTACACATGGATGAGTCCCAAGGCGACTTTAGGTCAAATGCTTATGCCAAACTCTTGTACGAATACGTGGATGCCATGGAGGTCAAGGACTGCTACGCCTGCATGCAGTTGCCGGCGTCTGTAGATGAAGGCATTAGATATCATCACCTCCCGCTGACATGTGGCATTACATGTAGCTTATTGCTTAGCATCTTTTATGGGAGAGATAGTTTTGAATACTATTTTTCCAATTATGATTCAGTGTTACCAGAAGTCCCAAATTACAAGCAGATGAACAAGTGGGACTACTGGAAGAGTGAAGACAGATTGGCCAAGTTCTTCATTCCTTGGGATACTTTAGATACTTCACATGCCCGCAGAAATAACCTGACATGCAAAGTGTCAGAAGTCGAGAAGAAGTTTATAGGGCAAGTGGATGATCGATACAGAAGGCAAAAGATTCTGAAGAAATCAGGACAGTGGAAAACAGATTGGACCGAGGAAGAGAAGGCACACAAGAGGAAGGGTAGTAGTGGTCCAATAGCATTAGATCGCACACAGAGAGGGAAGTTATGCCTTCAGAGAAGCAAAACGTACTACGAAAATGTATTCGTAGGGGAAGTCAGTTGTGAACATGCTTTTAGACTAGAATATTACACTAAGGATTTCTTGAAGGGAATGCAAGTGATTCCCAATGAATATTTTGTATGTGGGAGAAATGCCTACGTGAGACTACCTGACAACTGGTATGGATCATGTTATTTGGCAATTGTCTTCCCCAAAATATACCATGCCCAAGACTTAGAGATCATCGAGGGCAAAGCCTCAGCAAGGGGGAGAAGAGACCTGGGAGATGCAGAAATGGTTGGAGATGTATTTGGAGCTGCATTTCCTCTTTTAGGACTGATCCTGAATGATGTCCAAATCAGGAGACTGGCAACAGTCGTAGACAGGTTGTCTGCCAGCACTGCTAGATCCTTAATGCTGGTGGAAGGTGAGATGCAATCGATAAGGGCCATGGTACTTCAGAACCGTCTTGCATTAGACGTCCTGCTAGCAAAAGAGGGCGGAGTCTGTGAGGCTTTGAAGGTCCAGGAATGTTGCACCTACATTCCAGACAATTCAAAGCCCCTGGAGAAAGTTATTATGAATATAACTAACATTCACAAAGAGATCGAAGACCTGACTAAAGTAAATGTTTGGGAAAAAGTGGGCCATGGAATGGGCGAAGTTGGAGGTTGGTTCGCCAACCTAGGAAAAAGCATTGTGTGGTATGTGCTGAAGCCTATCATCATAATAGTGATCTGTGTGACCATGTTGTGGGGATTGGTGAGGTCATACCAATGGTATAGATCGAGGAGATTGGAGAGATCCAGGAGAGAACAGCTACAGAGATTAGCTGCAATACAAGACAATCAGTACAGGAGTCTGAGGGCTCTAGAAACACAGAAGCGAGGGGCGCTTGCAATTAGTTCAGTTTAAATGTTAGTGATGACCCCGAGAGGTCATCAAAGGGGGGAACTGAGAGAGCGCAAACTGAACAAAATGTATGAGTACACCAAACTTACAAGTAGTACGCACAATTCATAAGAGGAATGCTATGAGTGCTGAAAATATATTCACCTATACTTCGAAATGCGTAGTTAATCTAGAGATTTTATATAGAAGTGGAACTAATGCAGAAATGTGGGAAAATGTATAACCTTATTAGACGTGATTAATCCTGATCCACGTTATGTAGCTGCTAATGAAAGAATGACATGCTGCAAGGCACAGAATGGAATAGGCCCATGGCCAGAGCTGAAAGGGTTTGGGAAAGGTATTCACTTGCATATACGTGGATTGCACTAAATATTATAATGATCTTGTTTATTAGTTAGACTTATATTCCATAGATGTGTTTTCTCATTAAAAAGAATAAGATGCTAACATAGTATTTTAGTTTAAGCCCTGCGAGAAATGTTGTAGGCCTGAAATATTCAAAGTCTTTTGAATTACACGTATTGGTATGAGCCAAGCTGTGCCGAGAAATAAGTTGCAAACTTCTGTTAGAAGCTTATGAGAATTGGGATCCTAGCTGCAGATGTCTGTCTGCGGGTGAAAGGGGGGATCCAATTAAGCATCGAATTAATAGAGTTCTGTTCAAGAGACTGTTACAGACATGGAGGAGGGTTCAGGAATGTTTGAGGGGTATTGGCGGGCCGGAGAAGAGTCTGAGAAGCAAGGTCATCTCTAACGCACGAGGCCCAAAGGAAGATCATCATGGAAAAAGCCAGAAGCAACACCACGTGAGTGGCGTCTCACGAGGGGCGTCTCAAATGTTATTGTGTTTTGTATTAGGGTCAGCACCCCTGGGTGGAGTTAGAGCAGATGCCTGAGGACCCTCTAGAGAGCGGATGGGTAGGCAGAGAGGGGTCATGACTGGAGATCATAGGTTTTCACCAAGAGACTAAGAGTGGGTGATCTTCCTAGGAAGTCATTCACCGCTGACACCTTTTGATAGGTTGGGATTCTGTTAAGTAGGGATACCATCCAGAGCAGGGTAGGGACAGCCTAACCTGAACCTTTCACTCCTGCTGTAAATGACGGAGAGATCACAATATGTGTCTATGCTTGCAGCCCTTTTGATTTTAGAATTAGTTCTTGTTGTATTCTTTGCTCGCCTGAGGGCTTTCAGGGAGCACATGTATGTAGTGGGGCCCGTATATCTTTTGAATCTCATCTTGAGATGCCTGTACTTGCAGTTAACCTTAACCTTGTAATAAATCTTTAAACTTAGAAGTAGTCTGTGGTTTTTCCAAGCAGAGTCCATTATTGATTGCACTAACCTGGTAAGAGATGCACTTTCTTCCCTCAATGACAGGCAATAAAGGTTCAGTCGACCAGAACGAGGTTTAGATCAAGAGTGATAAGATAGCGATCAAAATCTCGCCCCCGCAACACCATCCAGTCAAGCCACCTCCTGGTAGGTAGCTTTCCACATTGCAGCAATGCTCCCAGCCCCTGGAAAGATGACCTTGATTCCCAGGCTTACTCCGATGAGAAAGTACAACAGTTCTTTATTATCAGTCTCAACATTAAATGTATCTCCCCCCGAAACCTAACTCCTAAAATAAAGACATTATTCTAGCTAACCAGGATGAATTCTGCACCTGCAACAGAAACGTGAGAAAGAACAAATTCTTATGCACATGAAATTCTCAAGTAAATCTAATGCAAGATATTCCAGGGGAAAAATAAAATTCAGGCCTACAGAAATCGGTCAACGTAAGAAATGGCACAAGGCCTCATGAAGTTACACATAACGTGAACGTTACTTACTAAGCATATCTAAATTAACACGTTACATAAGCACATCAATTGTATATTTACTTGTCAGCGACTTGTACAAATTCTGCACGTTGTCTTCAGTTACTCACACACAGTTGCAATGCTAATTTCTTCATGTTTACATTGAAAATATAGCTAACACATACGTAGGTGTAAACTACCCATGATTGTAAAGCAACCCTAAAACTGAAAGAGCAAAATTTGCGCTCTAACACTACCTGTTGCTGTTCAGTGTCTTACAAAGGTCTCCTTTTGTATAACACCTTTCACGTAACCTGTAACTATGAAGGGTGTAGGCTAAAGGGAGAGGAGTTGGCCTAATGGCTAGGACAGTCGATCTCAAATCTGGGGAACTGGTTTCAAGTCTCGCCAAGGACGCACAACATCCTGTCATTCTGGACAAATCACTTAATCTCCCCGTGTCTAACAAAAATGAATATATCCTCATGTAACGCAACTGGTACTCGTGTAAAGTGCTCTGATACCCGATACCTTTGGGCCAAGTTCCCGCTATATAAAACTCAGTAAAAAAACAAAAATGTTAGTGCCTGCTTCAACTCCATGCTGTCACAATCTTTTAGTGAAATTCATTGTGAACCCTTCAGAATTCCCCAGTAAACTGACGTCTAAATTCTATTTAGTTTTCAGCATTGTTGCAGTTCTAAAATGTTTATCGCACACTGCTCACCACTAATTTCCCAAAATATTCTTGATGGATATGGTCGAAGCTCTCTGTAAAAATATTTTAAATTAATGGTGACTTAAATTGAAACTTCACTTATAAAGTTGGGTAGACTTAGGAAACTCAACTCTTTACAAAGCAGATGAAGTTACTTATGTTATCTTTTCGCCCTTTCAGGTGTGATGATTTGATGATTCAGAATGTCAAGCTTGGTGATCCTGCTGCAAAAAACAAATGTTGCCTGTGGAAGTTGGATATCCAATACCTGAGGTAAGAGGAGTAGGGATCTGAGTTGAGGCCAGCTTTTTTTGTAAATGACATCATACGCTTTGCATTTCACAAAGATTGCACCATTCAGAAAATACGAACCGTTTGAGTCACCCTAATTGACAAGTTTCCACCTGTCTAACTTAAATCCTATCTAATTGATAGGATTTAAAGTTGGATTGTGTAAAGTTGATTGAGCGTGCTGAAATATTTATTTTTAAAAGATCAAATATTCCTTCAAACAGAACCACAGGGTGTGCATACATGCTAAATATCGAAATCAGAATATTGGTGGAACAGAATATTGAGGACAGGATATGAAATCCAAAAATTCAAATGGTAAGTGAGAAAAGATTTTCTATAACATACTCCACATATATGTGCCTACGCAATATATATATATATATATATATCTTCAAGGGATGCAGATGTGGAGTTAGGAATAGTAAATCTATACTCACCTATATGCACTTACCTTTCAATATTCTGTCCACAATACTCTTATACCACAATATTCTGGGAGTCGATATTTAGCAGTACAACCAGTAGTTGGGAGAGAATGCACCTATAGGGCACAACTTTAAAGTATTATGATAGCTGAGGGCCATGCCCCCCTAAAAATATATTTCTGGCTATGAGCCTGTTCTCACTTACTGCAGTTAAAGGCAAAATTAGATATTACTAACCCTCTATTTGCAGTAGTGTGGACAAGCAGTTAGGTCTATAAGAGGGTAGTGCTAAGCATTTGTTGTACTCAAATAGGCAATAAATGAGGCACACACTCAAGAATAAATCCGAAACCAACTTATAAAAATAATATTGATTTTGCTGTACTTTTTAAGACCAAGAACTTCAATTTACAGTACGTACTTTAAAAGTTACCGTTTTTCAGAGTTTGCAAAATTTATCCCTTGTGTGCGCAATTATGCACAATTGAAGTCAATGGAAAAAGTAGAACAATACATATAAAATCAGGCAACTCTTTCACAAAGTTCATCTTCTAGTTTTATGTTGACAGCAGTACCAGGTCTAATGTTCCAGCAGCATAAGATCGGGAGTGTCCGGGTTTTGGCCGGGAGCACGGTGCTGAGGTTATTGGTAGCTGGGGCTCTACGACGAAGAGGGCCACTTGAAAAGACACTGTACAGAAAAACATAAAGGTAAGTTTGGGGGGTCCCATTAGAAGGAGAAGGTCACAAGGGTCTCAAGACCACAAGAGCACAGCTGGATTGTCTTTACCTGGGCTAGGCAGACTGGATGTACAGCAATAGGTCATCCAGGTGCTGTGTGTCAAGATGTCCTTGTGGTTAGCAGCAGGCAACTTGAGTTTTTAAGGCAGTAGGCAGGGTTTTGGCTCCAATATTCACTGCAGAAGACTTCAGTTCTTAGGCAGTAGCTTTTCTTTATCCGTATCTTCTTCTTCTCCTTTGAATCTTAGGTTCAAGGTTCAGGGATGCCACCTAAATACTGAATTTAGGGGTGCTAAAGGGGGAGACAGGTAATAGCCAATGGCTACCCACCTTTAGGATATCTACACCCTCAAAGTGACCACTTCATGTGGGATGGGCACTAGCCTAGCCCTGATAGGTTGTTTTCCCACCATTCCAAGATGGTGGATCACCTTCCATACCTTATGGGTGGGGCTAGATAAATGTGGATACTCTTTCTCTTCAAATTAATTTTCCCACCTGTCTTCCCGCCAAATGTGGAGTAGGACAGTGGTGCTGGCATCCCCCACTATCTACAGATGACTGGATTGCATTTCAAAGGCGGCTTTGCCTTTGAACCTTCCCGCTCTGGAAGACCATTCCGGCCTAGAGGAGGTGTGAAGCTGTTTCAGGCATTTGAGAGCACGGGCTCCCACCCCATGAGGTCAGAAACATGTCTGGCGGTGGCACGCTGGCTATGACTAGTCAGAGACCACACCGGTGCCCATTAGGTTTACACTGGACACAATAAAGGGTCTCCCCTGTGCGTGTATTAATAAATGCAACTCTGGCATCAGTGAGGATTTCATTAAGATGTTTGGTACCAAATATCTAAGGTTACAGTGAAGCCATCATGGAGCTAGGAAACTTGTAATGTTAAGTATCCAGACCATGTACTCTCCACGGTTTCCCGGTGCACTTACAATATTGAAGAATGGCTTAGATATTGCAGGGTCGTACCTGCTCATGCTGATATGCTCTCACCCTGTCTTAGGGCTGTATGGCCTGCAGTAGGGGTGACTTACCTATACCTCTTGTAGTGTATGGGACACCGCACTCAGGGCTATGTGCCTTGTTGAATCTTCGGTGTTCTATGCCCCAAGACGCTCAGCCTGCAACAGCAGTTTGCATAGTCTTGGTAAGGTATCTCTGGGGCGGCATAAAACATGTTGCAGCCCCTGTGGACTCTCTCCAGTGCCCAAGCTCTAGGTACCAGGGGTACCATTTACTAGGGACTTACAGGGGTGGCTATAGTTGTGACAATCATGGTACACTTTTGAGAAAGAGAACTGGCACTAGGAACCTGGTTAGCAGGGACCCAGTGCACTTACAGTTCGAAATCACATCAGGCATCAAGCAAAAAGTGGGGGCTAACCATGTCAAAAGAGGCACTTTTCTACATTACAGTATGTGCCTGCTAAGAGGCTCAGTCACCTCACGTACAGCAAAGACCAGCATGGGTGACCCTGAAAACAAAAAACCTGGAGGCACTTATTGTCAGCCCTATTTCTTTAAAGCCCCTCATTCAGACAACCTGCAAACATGTCTGCAAAACTTAGCAGCATAGTCCATGTAAAATACGAAATCCAATTAAGAGACTTGATTAATTGAGTCAAAACAATGTTCAACAAACTGTGAAATCATTATTATTATTATTATTAAATTAAATTTGTAATGCGCACAGACACCCAAAAAGGGTTTCCCGGCGCCCAGCCGACAAATTAATAGAAAGCGAGAGGTTCAAAGCACATTTACTGCTAAAAAAGCAAAGTTTTAGGATTTCTTTGAAAGCTCAGATATGATACCGAGAAGAAAGACAGTAAATTCACAGTGAATGGAATCAATAAAACACAATTAGTGCTGTAAAGTAGGAGATTGTGTTTTATCTTATGTGTCCCTGGGTGACGCTAGATGTTGGCCACGAGGAGTGTTATTCAGTGCCAGCTCATTTCTTAAAGAGTCACATCCGTCCTGAACCTCCCTTACAAATAGAATGATATTTTGAAGGATAGAGGGACTTTAATTTCTCTGAGAGGCCTCGCCTATTATGATGCAATCTGTGCAGGAATGGGTGCAATAAAAAGACTGCTTTGAACTCCAACGCCCTTTGAAGGGGACCTTGGTTCTCAGTTTGCGTAATTTAAATGTAAAAGGTGACAGCGGATGCAAAACCGCCCCTTGTATAAATAACATTTTCCAGGGACTCTGACGCATTTACCCAGCAATCTCCTCATGCTGCAATCCTGAGAACCACCCCCTGGTCCACATTGCCAAGAGTACCATCAACAGCATCAACACCAGATGGACACTCAGGCCAAACCCTGGCACCACCCACCAATCACAGCCATTCAGTATCTAGTGGCAAAGTCTCCACAAATGCCTTTTCCACTTTAAGAACCATCTGCATCCCCGGGAAACAAACACTGACTCCGAGGCCCCTCTTCGTACCAGCTCATATCAAAAAACGAATAAATAACCTATTCCTCTTAAATGTATTCTGGACTAATGTAAAGGAAGAACAGTCCACGACTTTCACTCATTCAGGCAATCATTTACGAGGCCCTAGGGGCACTTTTGCGCCATCAGAGCATCACTTTTTTGACACGTCCATAGCATAATGTGCTGCAGCCCATGCAAAAGAACTTTGCTTGGCTTTTCCTGTCCTTGTAAATACGGCCCCTTTCACGCAGAACACTGCATGAATGGGGCATTCCATGGGTGCTGCTGTGGGTGTTCCCAGACAACACCCATGGAATCTGAAGCATTCCCAGGTTTCCAAGAGTAAAGATGCTCTGTTTATGACTGTAAATGTACTACTAGTTGCAGGCCTTCATATCTATATCCAGGGCCGGACTGGCCATAGCGGGCACTGGGCAATCCCCCAAGCCGATGCATGGGTGGGGGGCGGTTTGGGCCCCTGTGGGCCATTTTTGTTACAGGGCCGTTTTTGGAGCCTAGCTTCAAAATCAGCCCTGTACCAAAATTGCCGAAAACCGGCCCCGGCAAAGAGCTCGGCGGCACCTCCACCCCCCCAAATGGGGGAGTGGGGGAGGGGGAATGGTGAGCACTTTGCCAGGGCCGGTTGTGGTTCCCAGTCTGGGCCTGTCTATATCCCCATCAAACAGAAGGTGGTTCTTGCTAGTAAAGAATGTATGAGTGTAAAGTTACTACTAGTAACTTTTCACAGATAGAGTTCTCTGCCATCAGGAAGCGTGGAGGCAGCACCAGGGATGAAGACACAGAACAGCCAAATGTAACCTTTGTCAATATTCTTTATTCTTCTTCTTATTTTAGAAATAGGACAACAGCCTTTTGTCTTCTGACCCAGACAAATTGTCATATTTTTTAGCAAACGTATAGATTCACCCTTCTTTATAGTCAAGGTCATCTCTTTTAACCTTTCTAAGCTTTTTTTCTTTTATGTAAATTTGGTGGTTATCCATGACCTGTTTGAGAATAGCAAAATTATTTTCAATCAATTCTTTTTCCCCATCTCATTAATTTCTCGTTCTATTGTTTCAATCTCCTCTTGTAACTTCTCACCCTTTTCCATGGAGTGCCTCACAATCATTTTAAAGAAAATGTTGAGTATTTTCAAGTTGGGATCACTTTCAAAAGTGAAAAGCGTAATTTCTAACTACGGAATTGGATTATTTGGATGATAGTATCTCTACACTGGGTATCTGTAATGACTGGATTCTCGGTCTTTGAAGTACCCAGTCACCTAGATGCAAACAACCCGGCCAAAACGTAACACCATCCCTTCCCGGTTCCTATTTACAACAGTACCTGAGTGCTTACCCGGGAATGGGGACTTCGCAATATACAAGCTTATACCATCAAAAACACTGCTAAATCTGAAGGATTACTAAGAATAGTCAATATTAACTACGGAATTCCATGTCTCATCCTATGATCTCACCTCATAGCCCAGCGGCAATCTGGCCCGGGCTATTCTACCCTCCTTCTCATACCGGAGAGCAGCCCAATCTACCACACTAACCACAATTGGTGTTCTCATTAACTCCCTATCTTGAGTGATCCCACTACACACCATCCACAATTGGTGTTCTCATTAATGCCCTATCTTGAGCAATCTCATTACACACCAATCACAATTGGTTTTCTCATTAACGCCCTATCTTGAGCGATCTCACTGTCCTATTAATATCTTCTGCTCTCTCTCTATTGGGAAGTTCCTAAGTACCTAATATTTACTGGGAGTTATTTCCTATCAAAACTACCCTGTCTTCCATTTCTCAGTTACCTGTAAGAAGGGAATTGCCCATACTTCTATACGACAGCACCTGGCTAAAAAGAAAGGTTAATTCTGTCTTAGTAAACAACTCTCAAGTGCAATTACTATGTATTGGGGCCTCTTTACACACTAATAGGATGACAAGGAGAAATGGCAATATAGATAAAAGGGAAAATAATTAATCACGAGAATGCACACATACACACCTAAAAGATACACAGATCTGACTAATGCATTTGCAGTTATTCTCTGATCAGAAGCAGTACACTTCACTGTCTTAAGTTACCTGTAAGAAGGGGATCACCAGCCTTCTGTACGTCAACACCTGGTTCTGGCATTTCCTTCCTCCCTGCCCAGGCTTCAAGGGGTCTGGGGTGACAAAAGCCTAGTGTGAAGTTCTTTGTGTGTGTGCTGAGGCAGCTCCTTTGAAATGTAAGTGGGTCAGTGGACAGCTCAGCCCCTCTCATCTTCGAAGGCCAACACCTAGCTCCCTTTGTCTCATTGTCTGGGAGAAATACACACAGGTCAACTGCCAGTCAAATCACAGTCAAGTGACCCTAGACACATGCTGCAGGCACCAAATGGTTAGGATAAGAAAATACCAACTTTCCAACAGTGGAATTTGCAGAATTGTGACTTAAAATCCGACTTTACCATTGAAGAGGATTTTAAATCAAAATATGTTGGAGACCAAACATGATGTTTCTACCTGTTACAAATTGGGTCTCTAGTTAGCAGAGGTTTGCACTCTGTCCAAGTAGGGAGCACAATCCTAATCAGGGCAAGCTAGCTACACACTTTGAATTAGCCTGTGCTCTGCCTCTGATGGTTTGTCATCGAGCAGGCAAACTTAACTTAAGAGGTAATGTGCAAAGAATTTGAAAAACACATACACACACACACACACACACACACACACAGTAACACAATGAAAACACCAAAAAAAGACTCCGTACAGGTTTAGAAAAATAGAGAATATTTATCTGAGTAAAACAACATCAAATGACAAAACTCCAATCAGTAGAAGTCACATATGATTTTTTAAACAATTGATGGAAAATCAGTGCTTTGAAGTCAATAGCGCTGAAATGTTATGTGAGGTCATGAGGGACCAAGGTAAATCTAAAGTTCAGACCGATAAGGATGGAGGGTAGGCCGGCTATGAGACTCACGCAAGTCCCTCTGAAAAAGTACATTGAATGGAGCAAAGCATCAACACTGAGGCACGATGCATCGATCTTTTCCACGCATTAAGGTCGCTGCGTTATCGTCGAGCTCCATTGAGATAAAGGCAATGCGTTGTCCTTTATCTGTGCAGAGTATCAACATCAGGCCTGGGAGGCTGTAGATCCACTATTGTCGTACAGCTTCTGTGTCAAAGGGTGATGTGTCCGTTCCGATCAGCGCCAAGGTGATGATGTGTCAATTATAAAGCATACCAGCTGCAGAACCCATTTCTGAGGCCCAGGATTGGAGGGGGTGCCTTAGGCAAGGGTACGACTCACAGAGGGCAGAGTATAGCAGCACCAGCAGAATTCCAGGAAGTCTTTTGTGTCCCTGACACTTCAGAAAACAGGAGGCAAGCCAAGAAGCCCTTGAAGTCCCTCTCGGTTCAAGTGAGATGGGCCAAGCCTTGTCCTCAACAGGACAGATATCAGCAGGCAGCATAGCAGCTCAGCAGAGAAGCTGCTTCTCAGAAGAGTCAGTCAAGGCAAAGTGGTAATCCTTACAGCACAGCATACTTTACTTCAGCAGAGTTCTTCCCAGGGCCAGTAGTGTACTGATATGTGAGGGTCAGAGACCCAGTACTTATACCCAAATGTGCCTTTGAATTGGGGGTGACATCAAAGCAGCTCCTTGAAGTGCACAGGTCCTCTTTCATCTCAGCCCTGTCTGCCAGACTGTCTGTGGGGGTAATCAGTTCTTTGTGTGTGGACAGGACACAGCCTATTAAGATGTAAGTGTGAGCTTCATCTCCCCATTCCAGTCCAGGAAGGCAGTCAGAATGCAGATGAATGCAGATGAGTCCAGGTTAACACCCATCCTTCCTGTGCTTGTGGCTTTCTAGAAGGAACGCACAAATTCCAACTTCTATTGAGCCAAGAAATGCATTGGAGACAGGCTGCAAGGCACACAGAGCAGCAAGAGCAGATAAATGTTGACTTTCTAAACGTGGCATTTTTAAAATAGTAATGTCACATCCAACTTTACCACTAAAGAGCTTTTTTCCATTACCATGCCCAAGATATGAAACATGATTTAGCTACTCCTTTCTAATTAAGAATTACAGCTTAAAAGTGTTCTAAGGAATTCCCAATGCTTGCCAATGAGAGGAGTAGGTCTCACACTAGTGAAAAACTAATTTAGATGTTTATCACTACCAGGACATGTGAATCTTAAAAGTGCATGTCCTACCTTTTACTTACACAGTCTCCAGCTCTTAAAAAATTGAATTGAGTAATTGTAGAGTTCACTACCACTCCCCAAGAAGTATCTTAGCACCTTGCAGAGACAATGCTACTCAATACATCCAAGATCAAACCTAGGAAGTGCGGGGAATGAGATTTTGATATCAATTTATGATTATGATCAATTTAATAATTTATCTCATTCGTCAATTTTGGACCGCTAATATCTGTCGTTGAGTAAAAGACAACTCCCACATAGGTTTAGTTAAACCCCATTAAATGACGCCACTCTGAAGAACCACTTACAACTGATAAAGTTTTAAAAGGTTTATATAAATCAAATTTGAATGCAATTTACAATCCTCTCAGGATAAATCTCAAAGTATACAAAGAATACAAAATCAATTCCAAACTCAGCAATTTAAAGCTTCGATGTAGAGTGGTTCCTTTGCGTCATCTACAGAAAGAGAAAATAATCAAGTTAAATCTGTCCCTACTCTATACTAGGTGACATCCCTACTTCGCAAATTTCTTCCCTAAAAAGGTGTCAGCAGTTTGACTTCCAAAGAAGTTCAAACTCTCTTAGCCTCTAAAGGTAACTTAAGTTTAAGAAGCAGTACCCTCTCTGCCTACCCATCCGCTCTTCTAAGGGTCCTCGGCCTACTGCTCCCTTGCGCTCTGATCTCTCTCAGCGCATCTGCTCAAGGCATCTACCCTTCTAACTTGCCTCTCGCTGATCTCACTCTGAGCTCTTCGCTTCGCTATCTTATCCCCGGCGTGCTGTCCCTAAAATACACAATCACAGTGTGGGTGGAACGCCCCTTGACGCCCACCACGGACTTTCCCCGATGATGTCAGTTTCTGGCTCTTTCCATTGCTTCATCTCTTCGCGTCGTCCGTTAGGTTGACCCTTCTCCTTAGATGTCATCTTCATCTTCTCGTTGGCGACTTTTAGTTGACACTTTCATCCAAAGTCAGATAACCTTAAACAAGACCTTAACATTATAACTCTTTCTCTGACCTTACTAGATCCTGTGAATGGTCATTCAAAACAAAGCTCAAATTCCAATCGCCTCCTCTCATGTTTAGGCAATAAACTTCGTTCGACATTTGTCACCTTAAATCTAACAAATGCTAGACTCTTCGGCTCGCACCTTCATGTGAAGACTATTCACGACTCCTGTGAGCCCACTAAATTACATCCATTGGACTACACTCTTGCGAACCCTTGGTCATTCAGGTTATAATCACAAATGACCTAAACTCTTCTAGCATTCCCACAGACTTCTTCTACACAGTATAACCTTTAACATACATTTATATGTGAACGCTTTTAGCAAATACGTTTCTTCTAAACGAATACAATTTTACATAGAATATAAAGTTCACACAGAATATAATCTCATACATAGAATATAAACCCTATACACAGAACATAACTTTATATTCTCATTGGTTACATCGTTATGTGTATGCTCCTTGCACGTTTCTCCAGGTTACATTTCTCTTGCCGTTTCTGTATTTAAAGCTACACACGTACATGAATTCTACTCTGCACGTTCTACTGTTCGTAAGCATTTCTACATTAGCCCACTACGTATATGGCCTTCTAAATCTAATACATTCTTAACGTGAATACAGTTATACATTTCCTATACCATGTTGTCGCTTTCCGTTGACTTTTATACTATAAGCGTCAATTTCACATTACGATATGCATTTCATTCCTACGTTTATAACATATACGTCTAAATATGGCTACGATATACTTTATATTCAAATTGCGCTCTCTCAGTTCCCCCCTTTGATGACTTTTAGGAGTCATCACTAAAAGCAATTTGAATACAACCCTTTATACAGAACTAGTTACATCATTTCCTCTTTTCATCATTTCAAGTGCTCTCAAACTTTTATACTGTTGATCTTGTAAAACAGCTAGTCTCCTTTCTTGTTCTTTCATCGATCTTTGTAACCTGTTCGTCTTATACCATCTATATAGTTTCACAAATCCTAACAATGAGATTATGCAAATTAATACTATTAATACAGGTTTTAATATATACCATATAATACTTTTGCCAAGGTTAGCAAACCAACTCCCAACTTTTCCTACTCCATTACCTACTTTTTCCCAAACATTTATTTTTGTCAAATCTTCGATTTCTTGGTGAATCTGTGTAATGTTTCTTATAACCTTCTAAAGTGGTTTTGAATTATCAGGAATATAAGTACAACATTCCTGAACCTTCAAAGATTTACAAACTCCGCCTTCTTTTGCTAATATTACATCAAGAGCAAGTCGATTCTGAAGAACCATTGCTCTAATCGATTGCATCTCACCTTCTATTAGCATTAATGATCTTGCAGTACTTGCAGATAATCTATCTACGACTGTAGCTAGTCTCCTGATCTTAACATCGTTAAGTATTAAACCTAACATAGGAAACATCGCTCCAAATACGTCTCCTACTACTTCTGCATCTCCTACTTCCCTTTTCGTTCTTGTCGAAGCCTTTCTTTCTATTATCGCTAAATCCTTCGCATGATATATTTTGGGGAAGACAATTGCCAAGTAACACGAACCATACCAATTGTCAGGCAGTTTTACATAGGCACTTCTCCCACATACAAAATATACATTAGGAATAGCTTGCATCCCCTTCATAAAATCTTTCGTGTAGTACTCTAATTTAAAAGAGTGCTCGCAACTAACTTCACCTACAAATTCACTCTCATAATATGTCTTGCTTCGAGTTAAACATAACTTTCCTTTCTGCGTTCTATCCAGTGCTATTGGACCATTGCTACCTTTCTTTTTATGTGCCTTCTCTTCTTCGGTCCAATCAGTTTTCCACTGTCCTGACATTTTTAAAATGTTCTGCCTTCTGTATCGATCATCTACTTGTCCTATAAACTTCTTTTCTACCTCTGACACTTTGCAAGTCAGATTATTTCTGCGTGCATATGATGTATCTAACGTATCCCAAGGAAGAAAGAATTTGGCTAGTCTATCCTCCTTTTTGTAATAGTCCCACTTATTCATTTGCTTATAATTCGGAACTTCTGGCAGTACCGAATCATAATTTGAAAAGTAGTACTCAAATCCTTCTCTACCATAAAATATACTAAGCAGTAAGCTACATGTTATCCCATAAGTCAATGGGAGATGATGATATCGGATGCCCTCATCTACAGAAGCCGGCAATTGCATACAAACGTAGCAATCCTTGGCCTCCATGGCATCGATATATTCGTATAATAGTTTTGCATATGCGTTTGACCTAAAGTTTCCCTGTGACTCATCTACATGTAATCTACGAACTTCGTCTGCTAGTAACGCCTTTTCACGTATAACATTGCTCTCCTCCTTCTTTCCCACAAGAGCAGGTTTCAAAGTCGTTACAAATTTTACATTTGCTATTTCTTTATCGTTTTCATGTCCTACTAGGTATGATATTGTCACTACTGTAATTATGAGAGATATTACTATCGCTATAAGTGTACCTATTATACATCTAGCTTTTCTGTTTGGGTTGCCGTTCTCCATGTTGTCAAAACAGCGTGACTCTTTCCCTTGCGAAAAAGTTTATCAGTTCAGTCCTTAGCTTGCCTTGTTTTCTTCTCGGTTTGTAAAGTTCTTTTTATCAACAAAAGTCTCTTTTTCGCAACAGTGTCTTTTTATTTTTAACAACAGACAACCCTAACCCTTCTCCGTCCTCTAAATGTAAACCCTAATTTTATTCTTCTTTCCACTCGGCGCTAGGTTATCTTCTTCTTTATAACTTATATACAAAAGTCTTTATACATCAACAATTATTCTCGTACCTGCAGCTCTTGCAACAAGTTCCAATAATTCAAAACGAATGACTTTGTCTTCTTCCTCTGATATTTGATGACCAAATGTCGGAAATTGTAATCTGTTCAACACTAGATCCTTAATCCGACTCAAGTATGGGGGTATGGGAAGTGTGAAAGTCAGTAACCCCTCAGTCTCGAGTCCAGGCGTCAACATCCATATCTCCACTGCCACAAATGGATCGAGATCGATTACTTTCACACTCTTCACTCTCCCAGATTTCTGTCCCCAAGACATCTGCTAGATAAGTCCACTCTGGGGTGGCGTACCTTCTGCAGGGCACACGTACCCTTCTCGACCTTCGTGGACTCTCAGTTCCTGAGTCTGTCGTTTCTTCCTCCTGATCCGATTCTTCAGCGATCGGGACAAGAGTTCTTTCTTGCTTTCCTTCCGAGCTTGGCCTTTTCTTTCTCTCCGGCCAACTGGCTTCTTCACTCCTTGTTCTTCTGCTCCTTGTTCTTGGACCAGTCTCTTGGTCACTCTCAGCTTGTTCGGTATCCGATTCAGTCTCCCAGTTACTCTCTTCTCCTGAGGCGACTTCGGTCTCGCTAGTGTCTTGACCTTCGTCGACTTGTTCCAACACAGTTTCAGCCTCTTCGATCACCTCCACAGCTTGGCTTTCCCCCTCTATGGCTTCTCCGCTTTCCGCCAGATTCTCATCCGAGAGAGGAGCTGTTTCTTCTAGAGGTGTTGGCACTCTTCGGGTGTGTGAGGCATGTATCCAGTTTGGCAGGCCTCCACACTTCACCGCAGTGTTCGTGACAAGTATGACTTGAAACGGTCCTCTCCAGCGCACGTCTAAGCAGTTCTTCCTGACATGCTTTTTCACCAGGACCCAGTCTCCAGGACTCAGGTCATGGCACAAGTCTTGTGCTGATGGAACCTCTGCAGCCTGGACCTGGAGGGACACAGAATTAATGGCATCAGATAGTCCCTTGCAGTAGTCCAAAATCAAGTCGTCTGTGATGTTCACTAGCGCTGCAGTCAGAACCGATGGCAATCTCATAGCTCTCCCCATTAGCACTTCATGTGGAGAGAGGCCTGTTTTCCTATCAGGTGTGCTACGTATGCTCATAAGAACCACTGGAAGTGCGTCTGGCCAACTCAGGGATGTCGATGAACAAACTTTAGCCAGTCTGGACTTGATTGTACTGTTGATTTGTTCTACAATCCCTGAAGCTTCCGGTCGATAGCTGCAGTGTAACTTCTGGTCAATATTCAAAGCTGAGCACAACATCTTCACTATTTCGCTATTGAAATGAGTTCCTCTGTCCGATTCCAAAGAGGATGGCACCCCAAACCTCGGTATTAACTCTCTAAGTAACAGTTTCGCTACTGTAAGTGTATCACATCTACGTGTAGGGTAAGCCTCAACCCATCTAGAAAATATACAGACAATCACTAAAACGTATCTGAGTCTGTTACATGGAGGCATTTCTATAAAATCAAGCTGCATTCTATTGAAAGGCCACCCAGACCTTCCTATGTGACTCAATGTAACTGGTGTTCTCTTTCCCACGTTTAGTTGCTGACAAATCGCGCATCGCTGACATACTGCTTCTGCCGCTACTCTAAACTTAGGATTAAACCACGTTTGTCTGAATACTCTCACCATTGCATCTCTTCCTATGTGTGCTGATCCATGCAATTTCCTTGCCATTGGACTAACAAGCTCATTTGGTAAAACTGCTCTCCCATCGGCAGAAACCCAAAAATTCATCTCGCTTTTCTCACAACCCGCTGTTTCCCAGCCCTTTTTCTCATCATCTGGTGCATTCTCCTGAACACTCCTTAATTCATCCCACGTATCTACAGTGTCTAACAACATTGTCAATTCAGTTCTTTCCTGTACTCCCCCCACTTTAACATCAGTGTGAGAATACCCTTGCTCTGCGCAATAACGTGCTACTTCATCAGCATAGCGATTGCCCTGCGACACAAAGTCTACGTTCTTCGTGTGCGCGGCACATTTGACAACGGCTATGGCTGACGGACCTTGCAATGCATCTAACAATAATCTCACGAATTCTCCATTCCTAATGGGAGAACCCGAGGAGGTCATGTAACCTCTTTGAGACCATAACTGCCCATAATCGTGAACTACCCCGAAACCATACTGGCTATCGGTGTATATGGTGACTCGAAGTTTGTCGCCTGCTAAGCAAGCACGAGTCAAAGCAACAATTTCAGCTACCTGAGCGGAGTGTACTCCTTCCAGGCAAGCGGCTTCTATAACTCTGGTAATCGTGCAAACTGCATAAGCTGCTCTCAGCTGACCGATATCGTCTCTTACGCATGAACCATCAACAAAGAAAATTTCATCAGGGTCAGTCAATGGCTCATCTACGATATCGGGTCTCGGTTTGGTGCATAGTTCAGTCACATCGAGGCAGTCATGATCTGTACAATTTTCGTCATCCACCTCATTTGGAAGTGGCATCAAAGTTGCAGGATTCAAGACAGAGCATCTTTTTAGGGTCACATTCTCGGCAGCCAGTATGACCTGCTCGTAGCGTGTGAGCCTGCTATTCGTCAGATGCTGAGTCTTAGTCCTGGTCATTAACAATTCCACCGAATGTGGTACGTACACCACTAACTGGTGTCCCATCACCACGCTTTCAGATCTTTCAATGCTGACACCCGTTGCAGCTACGGATTTGAGACATCCGGGCAACGCTGCGGCTACTGGATCTAATGTAGCCGAAAAGTACGCCACTGGCCTACGCGCATCTCCGTGGATCTGAGCTAAAACTGCTAAAGCGCATCCCTCTCTTTCGCAGCAGTAAAGCAAAAATGGTTTTGTATAGTCAGGCATTCCTAAAGCCGGGGCGCGACATAAGTCCTCCCTCAGCTGCAAAAACGCCATCAAGCAATCTTTGTCCCATGGTACCGGATCACTCACTCCTTTGTGCGTCAGTTGTAATAACGGCTTTGCCTTCAGTGAGAAGTTGGCTATCCACTGTCGACAATAACCGACCATGCCTAAAAACATCCTGACCTCTCTTTGTGTGGTAGGCGCGTTCATTTTCATAATCGCCTCTATTCTGTCTGGAGACACCTTCCGTTTCCCCTTTTCAATCCTGTGGCCCAAGTATTGCACTTCAGTCTTACAATATTGCAATTTACTTGGTGACACCTTGTGCCCGTTCTCGGCCAAGTGATTTAACAAGGTTATGGTGTCTTCTCTGCAAGCTTCCTCTGTTTCTGACGCAACTAGGAGGTCGTCTATGTACTGGACTAGAACTGAGTTCTTGGGCAGCACTAGACTTTCAAGATTTCTCTTTAAAAGCTGGTTAAAAATCGATGGGCTTTCTGTATACCCCTGAGGGATACGACACCATGTTAAAACGCGATCTTCCAGCTTAAAAGCGAAAAGATACTGGCTCTCTTCATCTAAAGGAATCGAAGAGAAAGCCTGGCACAAGTCTATCACGGTGAACCATTCAGCCTGGAACGGTATCTGAAATAATATCACTGATGGATTCGGTACCACTGGACAACATGAGACAACAATATTATTAATCTTTCGAAGATCCTGCACTATTCGGTGTTTTCCACTAGGCTTCTGTAAACCCATAATCGGTGAGTTACATGGACTACCCACGATCTCCTTCAGTATTCCCTGTTTAATCATGGATTCGATCACAGGCTTTATTCCGGCAATCGTCTCTGGTGTCAACTTGTATTGTGGTGTTCTTGGGTACTCAGCATTGAGTCTTACCAAGATCTTTACTGGTTCTACTCCTTTGATCAAGCCTATTTCTTCTCCAGTGAAATCCCACACCTCAGCTGACACTTTCTCCCTCAAGTCCTGTGGAAGCTCCTCCACTGTCAGGGTAGGATATAATTCTACACATTCCTGCGAATTTACAACTTTGAAATCGGCATCTTCATCGTTGGTCTGTACTTCTACTCCTTCAGGTGTGCAATGTATTGTGCAATTCAGTTTACACAACAGATCTCTTCCTAGCAAACACACCGGACTAGAATCACAGATCACGAACTGATGTTCGTCACTGTAATTCCCTATCTTTACTGACACTGGTTCTGTCAGGGGATTCGTCATCCTCTTGTTTGCGACTCCTACTACCTGAATCATTTCTCCTGATATCGGCAGACCTGGGACTACCGCTGATCTCAACGTGGATCGAGTGGCTCCCGTATCCACCAAAAAGGTTGTAGGACATCCAGCTACTTCAGCTTCTACGTATGGTCCTCTCTGATCTACCTCCAGGGCTGCTCCTAAAGTACAGTCTTCTTCCCTATTCACTCGTTGCCCTGTAAGAGGATCAACGTAGTAGCATTCTTCTCCTCCCACGAATAAGGGCATTTGTCTGTAGGTTTTCCCTCCATTTGAAATGCGAGGTGGTTGAGGAAACGGGGCTCGAGGAGTCTGAGTCCCCCCTTTGACAAACTTGCCCTTCGGGACTGTGGCTCCCTTAACCACGTTGTTCTGCACCTCTTCCTCCTCCTGTTCTAATTCCCCTGTCTCAACATTGTAAGGACACTCGCGTCGCCAATGTCCCACCTCGTTACACTGATGGCATCTCGTCGTCTTTTTCAGTGTCGCGATATCCATTCTCGGTCTCGGTCTTTCTTCCTCTTCTCGGCTCTGATTATTCTGTTTCTTTGCTTGCGCTCCTGTTCCCTGCTGTCGCTGTCCACCCTTTCCAGCTGCTTGCATCTGTACTAACATTAACTTTTCCTTGAGCTTCTTCGCCTTCGAGTCTATCTCATCGCTACAGTATCTAGCGTACCTCAGAATTTCGTCTAAAGGTTTGTTCTGCCAACAGATCAAGTGCTGTTGAATCATTAGGCTTATGTCTGGTCTCAGTCCGAGAACAAACTTCGACACAAACTGTCCTATGTCCTTAGGATCCATTACGTCCAACCCACTATACTGTTTGAATGCTTTCAGTAACCTCTCATAGAACTCGTGAACTGTCTCTTTAGGCTCCTGAGTTGTTCGATCTATCTTAACCCAGTCTATGTCTTGTACCGGCACTTTCTCTTTCAGCCATGTTATTACCCTTTCGTATTTCTCCATGACCCTGTCTGATGGACCACCTGTCTGGGTATCTCTCTGAGGCTCACAAGTGGGCCATTCAATACTAAGTTTGCATGCCGTCCACAAGTCTCCGGGTACCACGATATCAAACAATGTGTTCAAATCGATCCAGAGAACCTTAGAGATCTTTACGAATCTCTCTACCTGCTTGTACCACTCAACGGGATTTTCTCTAAGTTTCGGGAAGGAATTAGTGAATGCCGCTAAATCCCCCCTACTCCATGGTACATGCACGTAGTTTCCGTTCGCGATTTCTCGCAAAGGAAAAGCTTCCATTCGCATTAAGTCTGTATCCTGAGACTTCACAAGGGTACTCCGTCTGACAGATCCCTTCTTGGACCATCTTTCCTCCCATCTATCCAGATCTCTCCAAATTCTAATACACATGACCAATTCCCTTATGTGTACTCTCAGCCCAATCGTTCTGCGCTCATCTAAGTCTAGATCCGTGCAATTCAGCCTATGATTGGCCTGCAAAGCCTTAGTTCGTGATATGTCTATCATGTACTTGTCAGCCAGTTCAGATAACTTTTCATGAGCTGCTCTTGCCTTTCGAGTAACATCCTTGGATAAAAACAGTATCTCATCTGGAGCGTACAGCTCTAAACTCTCGATTGCCACTGTGCCGTCAATTATTTCATCTAAGTCTGATTTTAAACTCATTACATCTATGCGTCTTGCTTTTATTTCGGCTTTCAGTACGTCAGTCCTAGGTTGTTCTCTTGCATCCCTCTCTCCTCCACTATGCGCCCTACGCCTGAGCACAGGTGAGTTATGAGGAATTTTTCTTCCATCTCTTTGTTCCCACCTCTCTAAATCCCAAGCCTTTCCATCTTCCCTTGGGGTGTGGTGGAACAATACTCCATCCCTTAATCCTACATTCCGTCTTTTCGATTCGGTTTCTCCAGACACAAGATAAGATCCTCCGTGCTGTTCTAAACCACTGTAACTTGCTTGCTGTCTGGTATCACTTAACAGACGATAAGGTCCTTCATGGCTCTCCATGCTCCCGCGATCTCTTTCGTGATCACCGGATGTATGGCGAGACGTTTCGCGACTACCTAAATTCTCGTGACTTCGTTCTTGATCACCGGACGCATGGCGAGACCCTTCGCGACTCTCCATGTTCCCGTGATTCCAATGTTGAACATTTTCATCCGGAGTATGGTGTGTGCATCTGAAAGTGTTTCGGTATTCCTGCGTCCTTCGTTCTCCCTCATTGAAAGTGACGCGGGGCACTTCGCCACACCCTGCACTCCTGTCATCGCACATTTGCCTATTGCCACTAATGGTAGGGCAATTATCTCTTCTGCTTCCTTGACTCCCTCTCTCCCACTCTGGGCTGCTTTCGCCAGCTCCACAATGAGAGAGGACCTTGTTATCCTGGTCTCTCCATTCAGCTCCTGTTTCTAAACTTTTATTCCTAGCCTCCTCAGCAGTGTCCCATTCTTTCAGATATTCCCTTAATTCCTTATAGGATTTCGGTTTTGGTCCCCTCAAATCCATCGATCCTCTTTGACCCCCTTGTTCTATCCAGGGACCCGTTGCGGAATCTAATGGGGTACTCCGACTTACTGGTGCTAATCTCTGTCTTTGAGGATTCATCGTGTTATTCCTATTCTCCATCTCTGCCCTTTCCCTGTCCCATCGTGCCTGTTCCTCCTGCTGGACCCCCTCTGGGTTGTAGATTGACACAATAGGGCCTATGGTAACAGGTACTTGTAAAGCGTCTGGCATTTGGTACGACCTTGCACATTGCGTCTCTGGCACCTTCTGGACCACGAATCTTCCCACTACTCTCTGTTCGGAACTAGTTTGGGGTATTTCCTCACCCTTGTTGGAGTCCCACTCTGTTACTGGGATCGATTTATATTCTCCCCATCTAGCTCCGTCCCCTTGCTGTAATATGGGACTTGCGGATTCACCGCTATACGGAGGTGGTCTATCTGTTAATAGCCTCTCTAACAGTTCTTCTTCCGTTTCGCTATCCTCGTCTTCCTCTTCTAGGGGTTTCTTTTCTCCCGTGGCTTCTATCATGGTGAACAGTTTGTCTGCTTCTATCTTTTGCACTCTCCACTTCTTAGCTTCCTCATCCCATTTAGCATCCTGTAATGCCTTTACTGATCGTCTCACTCTTTCTTGACGCCTCTTTACGCCTTTTGCGTGTGCTGCTCTAAACCATGCACTAAGAGCTTCGAATTGTGTTGGCCTCGGTAGAGGTCTTGTTGCAAGCATTACCGCTTTCAATTGGTTCAACACGTCTAGCTTAAACATTCCGAATCTCGGAAACGTCAGTTCTTTTTCTCCTTCTGTTAGCCTATTCCACTCGGAAATCCATAATATCGAGTGTAAGCCTACATTTACTGCCATATGATAAGCTGGTGTGCCTTCTGGTGGAGCTTCTTCTCCGGCATATAAGTTTCTTCTATTCTTCCTAAAGATCTTTCTTAAACCCTTAAAGCACTTCATTTTTGATGATCTACGATTTTCCTCTTATTAATTCTCTTCCTTATTTACGTCCCGATGACAACCACCAATCCCGGTGCGACTCTCGCTAGTCAGCCTATCTCAACGCTGTTCTACGCCGACTGACCAATCTCAGCGCGACTCTACGCTGACGTCACTTGTTCCCTCTGCAGCAATTTCCTTCGTTTCTCAACTCGTCTCGCGATCTCACATGCGTTTCATTCATACGCCGAAAAATGACTACTTCCGTCCAAGCGATCACTTTTCTCTGACTGTACGGCCACAGTCTAACTGTAATTGCCACCTCAACTGGCGAGACGTCTTTCCTCGTACGGTCAGACGTTCACCTCAACTGATAGGTTACTTTCACACAGTAAACGTACGACCAGCATGCGTTTACTCATACACTCACTCAAACGCTCCCCCTATCATCGGTCTGTGGGCGATCAATGGTACCTCATGACCCCCATTAAATGGTAGACAAATTACTCTGGGTGTTCGATACACCCGAACCACTTAAGCCCTCTGGACATAAGATTTTATCCGGTTGCGCGCGCTCACAACCTTCCCTCAATCACACTACAGGCATTCAACTCCGCTTGACATTACAACACAGGAACAACATAAAACACCGCAATCTTACAACGCATGACCCTTATACTCACTCTCGACCGATTCTGCTGCTTTTCTCTCGACGCACCGTCAGCACCTTCTTCGGCAGGGATTCGTCTTCTGGTCGTCGATGACTAGGGACCTTGGGGTAAACTAAATCTGGCCTAGGTTGTCTTCCTCAAGAAGATAACCATCATACTCTGCTACCAACTGCGGGGAATGAGATTTTGATATCAATTTATGATTATGATCAATTTAATAATTTATCTCATTTGTCAATTTTGGACCGCTAATATCTGTCGTTGAGTAAAAGACAACTCCCACATAGGTTTAGTTAAACCCCATTAAATGACGCCACTCTGAAGAACCACTTACAACTGATAAAGTTTTAAAAGGTTTATATAAATCAAATTTGAATGCAATTTACAATCCTCTCAGGATAAATCTCAAAGTATACAAAGAATACAAAATCAATTCCAAACTCAGCAATTTAAAGCTTCGATGTAGAGTGGTTCCTTTGCGTCATCTACAGAAAGAGAAAATAATCAAGTTAAATCTGTCCCTACTCTATACTAGGTGACATCCCTACTTCGCAAATTTCTTCCCTAAAAAGGTGTCAGCAGTTTGACTTCCAAAGAAGTTCAAACTCTCTTAGCCTCTAAAGGTAACTTAAGTTTAAGAAGCAGTACCCTCTCTGCCTACCCATCCGCTCTTCTAAGGGTCCTCGGCCTACTGCTCCCTTGCGCTCTGATCTCTCTCAGCGCATCTGCTCAAGGCATCTACCCTTCTAACTTGCCTCTCGCTGATCTCACTCTGAGCTCTTCGCTTCGCTATCTTATCCCCGGGGTGCTGTCCCTAAAATACACAATCACAGTGTGGGTGGAACGCCCCTTGACGCCCACCACGGACTTTCCCCGATGATGTCAGTTTCTGGCTCTTTCCATTGCTTCATCTCTTCGCGTCGTCCGTTAGGTTGACCCTTCTCCTTAGATGTCATCTTCATCTTCTCGTTGGCGACTTTTAGTTGACACTTTCATCCAAAGTCAGATAACCTTAAACAAGACCTTAACATTATAACTCTTTCTCTGACCTTACTAGATCCTGTGAATGGTCATTCAAAACAAAGCTCAAATTCCAATCGCCTCCTCTCATGTTTAGGCAATAAACTTCGTTCGACATTTGTCACCTTAAATCTAACAAATGCTAGACTCTTCGGCTCGCACCTTCATGTGAAGACTATTCACGACTCCTGTGAGCCCACTAAATTACATCCATTGGACTACACTCTTGCGAACCCTTGGTCATTCAGGTTATAATCACAAATGACCTAAACTCTTCTAGCATTCCCACAGACTTCTTCTACACAGTATAACCTTTAACATACATTTATATGTGAACGCTTTTAGCAAATACGTTTCTTCTAAACGAATACAATTTTACATAGAATATAAAGTTCACACAGAATATAATCTCATACATAGAATATAAACCCTATACACAGAACATAACTTTATATTCTCATTGGTTACATCGTTATGTGTATGCTCCTTGCACGTTTCTCCAGGTTACATTTCTCTTGCCGTTTCTGTATTTAAAGCTACACACGTACATGAATTCTACTCTGCACGTTCTACTGTTCGTAAGCATTTCTACATTAGCCCACTACGTATATGGCCTTCTAAATCTAATACATTCTTAACGTGAATACAGTTATACATTTCCTATACCATGTTGTCGCTTTCCGTTGACTTTTATACTATAAGCGTCAATTTCACATTACGATATGCATTTCATTCCTACGTTTATAACATATACGTCTAAATATGGCTACGATATACTTTATATTCAAATTGCGCTCTCTCAGAAGCAACTGCCCCAGAGCGTAAGAGAATAACATGGTGTTTCGGAGGCTGAAAAGATCCACGTCTTTAACGGCAATCTAAAAGTTGATTCGAAGTTAATAAATTATAGAGGATTGGGAAATTGGTACAGGCCTTGGTGCCTAGTGTTGCAAAGGATTTTCCCCTTCTAGTTCTAAGTCTAAATAGGACCCGCTTAAGCACGTTTGCTTTGGAAGGATCTTAGGCTTCTATTCGTAGTGTATTGAAAAAACCTGGCTGATAGAAATCTTGGTCCCGTAGTTATATAATCTCTGAAAGTTAGCAGGAGAATTTTGAAAAGCACCATCTCTGTACTGACAGCCAGTGTAGATCTTTCAAAGCCGCTGAGGCAGATGATCATCTGGGAAGTTTCAAAACTAGTCTGACAACTGCATGCTGAACAACGTGTTGTTTTTGGTCTGTTTTAGAGGATCCAGCATACTGACTGTTACAGTATTCCAGTCTGGAAGCTATAAGCGCACAGGCCACTGCCTTTCTAGACGCCAGTGGAAGAAAATCAAACACATTATTTTATTAAATTGAAACACATGTCAGAAACTGCAAGGGCCTGGGGATGGAAATACAGGTCTACTAGGGCCTAGTTTAGGGGTTACCTTTGTAACAGGGGTGCTTAAGGCTTGGCAAGTGGTTTTAAATTCCAACTCAAAGTAACAGTAAACTGCACACATAGGCCCTGCGATGGCAGGCCTGAGACAGGTTTGAAAGGCTGCTTGCGTGGGTGGCACAATCAGTGCTGCAGGCCCACTAGTAGCATTAAGATAACAGGCCCTGGGGATCTGGTGTACCACTTTACAAGAGACTTACAAGTAATCTAAATATGCCAATCAGGTATGTTACCATGTTCAGCACATGCACTTTAGCACTGATTAGCAGTGGTAAAGTGCTCTTATTCTTAAGGCCAACAAAAATTGGCAAAAAGAGGAGGTAGGAAAACCAAAGGAAATGATGGACGGAGCATTGACAATACAAGCACTCACCCCCAGTCAACTGATCTGGGTTTAATCCATCACCGTTCTTTAGCCCACTCTGCCACCCCAGTTCAGACATGGCCATATGCAAATCAGTCTGACCCTGTGCCTCATGGGAACAGTCCAGCCCGAACTGCCAAGCCATGCTTTCCCTGGACCGGAAACAAGCTACCGAGGACCGGTTTCTGGCATGTCAGCCTTCTTCAAAAGAGGAGGTAAGCAGGCAAAAAGTTAGGGGAAGATCACCCTAAGGATGACAGATATAACACTACCTGTTACCAACCAAAACCAACCATCACTTATTAAATGTAATTAGGTAACACAATGTTATTCTATGGGAGAGGTAGGCCTCACAATAGTGAAAAAAGAATTGAGGAGTATTTCCCAACCAAGACATGTAAAACTTAAAAGTACATGTCTAAATGTTTAAATACAATGCGCCCTGACCTATGGGTGTTTTAGGGCCTACCCTAGAAGAGTGACTTGTTTGTATTTAAAAGGGAGGGGTAGGCTGCACAAAAAGGTTCCTTTGCCAGTCAAAATGGCAGTTCTAAACAGCACAGAGGCTGCCATCGCAAGCCTGAAACATGGGCTACTCAGTGGGTGGTACGATAAGTGCCTCAGGCCCACAAGTAGCATTTTCTAGTGACTTATATTTAATGTTATTGTGTCAATTGGGTAAAAGCCAATTTCACCATGTTTAAAAGAGAAAGCACAAGCACTTTAGCAGTTGTAAAATGCACAGAGTTCTAATCCAAACAAAACAAATTTCAGTAAAACAGGAGGAGTGAAGGCAAAATGTTTGGGGGAAAGCCACCCTAAGGCTGACAGGTCTAAACGTAGCTCACATTGTGCACCCCCTCTGGAAGGGCCCAGGTTGAAAACCATTATAGGCAGCTGCCATACCTAACCCCCTTTCCCTCCATCCATCTTGGGAGTGCACACAGTGCAGGAGGGGAGTGCATAATTTCAGTATCTGAAATAGGACATCTTGCACCCTGACCGAGCAAACACCAGCGACAGTGGGAAGTGACTCCTCTCCACTTGGCATAAACATTGAGGGGCATATTTGTAAGCCCCACACGCCGCCGCTGCATCACTTTTTGTGATGCACCGGTGGCGCAATTTTGTGCTCCATATTTACAAGGACACCTAAAGCCACCCTGCGTAGCTTTTCCTGTCCTTGTAAATATTTCCCCTTCTCATGAAGCACTTTGCGTGAAAGAGACGTTCCATGGGTGTTGCTGTTTGCTCAGAATGCTATGCCTCTCATTCTATGTGTGCTGCTGCATTCTGCAGCACACATAGAATCAGGAAACCTCCTCTTGTGATTGTTTTTGCTCAGGAAGGGAATCACCCCTGCAAAGGTGCCTGCATAGGCGCATGGCAGCCAACTGTGCGCCAGCGCAAGGGGGGGGGGGGTGGCGCAAAGGGATCTGTTATATCTAAGTAGATATGACGCATCCCTTTGCTTCCAAAGTAACGCAGCACGGCTCAGCCAAATGGCCTGCGGCACCGCGCTGTGTTACTTTGTTGTAAAAAAGGCCCTTTATTCTTTGGACAGACAGGAGCAAATGTTTTGACAGGACATTTGTAATGAGATGAGTGACCTGCAAATGGTAGAACTGCATCATAGGGCCTTCACTGACTACTTCCCCATCAAGAGGTTGTCTAACAAATTGTGCTCACTTAAAAGAAAAATGCAAAATAGTGGTTATGGGTGTTGCCACTAAACATTTTTGAAAGGCAATCATGTATTTTAACAGTATTTTAACTTTTCTTTTATAGAAAAACAAAATACTTTTTAATGTCCATTTAACCCATTGTATCGCTCTCATAACTGATGTAAGTGAGGTCAATGTCCACTACTTTTGAATGACCTCCCCTCCCCCCAAGGCCCTGTTTGAGTAATGTTCAGAAAGTGCAGGTAATATATTCTGAGTCAATTGAGATTAAAGAAGCACATAATTGGTAACCTATAGGGTAAAAACATTTTTTTACACTAGGGACTTAAGTGCCAAATGGTGGATGGCTGATGGAGAATGGTCTCCTATGGGCTTACAATGTAAATGTATTGGCATTTATATAGCGCACTACTTACCCGTAGGGTCCCAAGGCGCTTCGACCGCTGCGAAACCCTTCCTGGCTTCCCTGAGAGATGGTCCCTTAATGGGTATCTCCAGGGTGAGACCAGGCATCCCCGGCGGTCTGGTGGGGCCGTTAGTGAAGATGAGGCAAGCTAATGCCCAGAGTTGCCGAGTGTGATCGCTGATCAGAGTGGGCACCGAGGCGAGAGAATTATCGAGTCCGCTGACCCTGGTCCAGAAACCTGCCGCGCCGGGAATCGAACCCTGGTCCCGGGCCGTCCTCTGCTCTCGGGTCTGCCGCCTCTAACCAGTGAGCCACACTACTTCACTGATATTTATATGTAAGACCAGAGGAGGGGTCTCTGGGAAGATATCAGCATGGCCTTTCCATTTCAACAGAAGCAATCGTTGCAGGTAAGGCCCATTGATGCTCATTTTTGGGAACCAGCATTTATTTTTCATCAAAAAGATATGATCCTAAGCAAGAGAGAGAAAAACACAAAAAGGGGGAAAGAATGAAGAAGAGAAATCTTAAAACCAGTGGCAAAGTAAGAAAGCAGGGAGAAAAAGGACCTGCACAACTCAGGTGAAAAAGCAAGGAGTGTCTGGTAATGGATTAAAAAGAGGCATGAGGTGGAATCAAGAAAACGCAGAGCCTTGGGGTTCAGCTTGCTGACATTCAATAGCACTGGCTGTGAATGTTGAGCAAAACATTTGGCCCGATACATACTCTTTTGAAAATCAAGCACCGCAGGGAAATTGATCTTGGTGGTTGTCGATGAACACACTACACAACTAAAGATCAGGCTCTAATCCTTTCCCGAATCCTCAAGACCAGGCTGTAAAGACACCTGAATCTTGACAGTACTGCATGGTCATGCTAATGCCAGAACACATGTCATACAAATTTCTATAACACACTATACCAAAGGAGACTATAAGTAAGCCAAGTGCCTAGGACATTTAAAGCTGCCACCCCATCATTACAAGGGAGCCAAACGCAACAAGCAGTCCACTACTCCAGGAACAGAAGGTTAAAGTAGAAACTCACTCAGGAGAGCATGTCACTACATACCCAATGGTTGTAGGTGAGCGGTGAGACTTGGCACTTCATGTGCACTGTAAAGAATAAGATCTGCATTGCGGAAGAGCAAGATACTGAGCTCAAGCTAGCCTTGTTTTGATTTCTGAGAGAGTTTGAGACATTCCTTATGACTCCAACTAGTGTGCCCTGGCTGCTACTCTGATGTGTCACCCCCACTGTGCCATTCATTTTTAATTGTCAAAAAAGAGTCATGCCTAGCATGGGGAAGATGTGGAGGCCCAGGCAGTGCTTGAAAAGTAAACATAGAAGTCCAGGTTCTCAATATCTCAGGGTACCAGTTTGCTCTTGAGAAGTGTGAGTACTCTCCATTTTAGGTGCAGTGCTGGTGCACACCCTTACAAATGAAATAAGCGTAGATGCTTAGTACCTGAAATGCTTGCCAACGTAAAGCATAGTACAACCGGAGAATGACAGCACAAGTTGACCATGGGGTACCCAGCCTTCAGTCTTCCAGCAAGGGGACCATGTCCTGACTCTTCAGCAACGCCCAGTTTGCATGCTCTGCATGTTGGGGGAGACAAGCCCACGTGTTGCACAAGGAGTCCAAACTACTCCAGTATCATTCACATGTCAGTCTACAAAAGGTTGAAAAAATACTTAGGGGCCAGGTGCATCAAAGGGCTTTGCCCATTCTGTGTCTATGGGAAAATGTGTTCATGCATATTGCCCTTAATCTCGAACCAAAGAAGATCCTGACATCTCAGGAACTTTGTGAGGTCAAGGATGGAAGAGCAATCCTGGTGTTGGTGGTTGAAGGAAGGAGAACTCCTGAGGAACTCATTGTCTACAGAGGAGAGGCCCAGATGGGGACAGCCTTTCACAACCGAGTGACCCAATGTCCTAAATTGCAGAAGTAGTCCCTGAGGCAGGGTCTGTTATCGAGTGAAACCATTTACTGCAAAAATATCTTTCACATAAATCCAGACTCCACTACAAAGATACTTAAGTTTAACCCTATACAAATACCTCCAGGCAATATTTTCCACCTGCATCTTCTCCCTTATAACACTGGTACGCATGTATGTTAGGACTGGAGTTAGGATTATATATTAACGCAGTCCTCATATGTAATGAAGTGGATTATTATTTGGGGTGCAGCATCGCCCACCTCAACGAATGATAACATTAACTCATTAGGGGCACCCCAAAATATACTAAATAAACCTCAGCTTCCCCACCTGTGCAACCCCCTAGAAGCTATAGCACATCACATACAGGCTCAACTTAGGGCAATGTGTAAAGTAGTTATGCAGTACCAAAAAAATTAATAAAGTCAAAACACCAAACAGTAAAATTTGCACACTAAGCTGGAAAAATAATTTTCAAAATAATGACATCAAAATGACAAAAATCCAATAAGAGGACCCAGAGATATGGATTTTTAAAGATTTAAATGCAAATACAGCCAAAAAGCATTATGTGCCAATCATAGTATATGAAGTGGTAGACAGGGATCTGGGCACGATTTCACACTGGCCTTGATGGAGCACGGGTTGGATACACCATGCGGGTTAATCTTGGTCTAAGAATTTTCCTTCTCTCTCTTTTGTGGAACTCAAACCCCTCCAGCGGGTCAAACCATAAAGCTGTATCTGCTGACACCCTGAAGGTCTCAGTAGTCTAAAAAGTTTGTAATCTTCAACTTTTCAGGGTTTCTGGAGGAGCTTCTCATGGTCAAAACTAAGGCTCCCAGGACCTCAGCACCCACTCCAGCAGAGGCCACCAGAAGAGTCCAGTTTAGTTCCAGGTGTTGCTAGTCACCTGGTCACTTCATGAAAAAGACTCATGCAGCTTGTGGTGTTCATGTAGCCACACAGGAGCTATATCTACTGACTCTTGGAGTCCACTTCTCAGTCCTGGGACTACTAGTTGGAGCAGGTCGAGCCCTTCAAGCCTCCACACAGGTGCAGGAGGCAAGTCCAATTCTCTTCTGATCTTCCACAGGTTCAGAAAGTGTTCTTAGAAGCTATGGCTGAGGTGCCAGATTGCAGGCTTTGTTAACTAGTTGCCGGGGCTGACTTCTGGACACTCCCTAACCAATGAGGGAGAAGGTACTAAGTGCAATCCTCACAACTTTGCTACGCATCTTGTTTGTGTTTGCCATAGTGCAAAATATCCCATGTTGCACCATTCTAAGAGAAATTCAAGATGGCACAGGCCTTCTGCCCTTGGATGAAGCTAGTGAGAGTTCAATTAGGGAAATGAGCAGCACTCTCCTCCTAAGCTACACCGGATTTGTTTTGGTACAAGATCCCCCTCCCACTGAGACTTAGCCAAGCTGACTACCTTGCGTCAAGGAATGAAAGGGTTTCCCCATCCTAGGTCTTTTCTTGCACTAAACTGTGAGTGGGCAAGCCTCACCTCTGCCCCTTTCAAGATAATAAGGTTCCTAGAACCTGTCCGGACCCTCTTCCGGAGCTTATAGAGATCATATGCTTCATTCTGCCTATTTTGTCAGCAGCCCTAAGCCATTGTCTGCAGCCGCTGCAGCAAACCATCCAGAGAAGGGCAATGTTTATACTCCCTGCAGAATTCTTCCCTGGTGGGACCACCTTATTTCTGCTAATGAGTCAGCTCAGAGATGTCCCCCAGTTCAGCTATCTGCTCCCCTGTAGGTACCGCGGCGTCCCTCTCAAGGTCAGCCTCCTCCCGATCCATGGGAACCTCAGGGGCCGGTTTCCAGCGCCCCTGCCCTTTCTCTTGGCAGGGACCTGGGCCACTGTTTCAGGCTCCAGGTCCTTTTGATCACTCTCTCTGGCCACCATTGACCGAGTGGACACGCATGCCCAAGCTGAAGAACCGGGTTTTAGAACCCAGCGGCACCAGGGGCACGCCCAAAGTCTTCGGGTTCACCTGTCTTAGAATACAGAGACATGGGATACTTCTTGATGGCGTCAAAGATTAATTTTATTGGCTGCAGCCAGTAACAGAAGTCCGAGAAGTACCACACGGTGTAGGTTCTCAGGAGACTGTTCAACTTTACAAAGCAAGTCATCCCTTTTTATGCCAAAAATTATGCTTTAGGCAAACATTCCTTATTTACAGTTTGACCAATCATATGTTTCCACAACAAAAGTATTGCATGACAGTGAAACCCATTTTTTCAGTTGTCCAGCCCACAGTAATCACAGAAGGAAGCCCAACATTCCTTTCCTGCACAGGCCGGACAAACCCATAATTAAAAGACCACAACCCATATCATAAATAGCCCATAAAGGAAAGACCAGAAACAGATAGGAGTAGGATAAGGCATGTTTGTGTGCAGTAAAACTTTACGATGTCCTGTGCTCTGATCCTTAATCTTGATCAGCTAAAGGGCAAGAACTGGTTTGGCAAGGTCGGCTTCAGGCAACAGGGTCAGTTCACTCAGGTCAAGTCAGCACAAACTCAAACTAAGGTGCATGTGTCCTAAAGACTCGTTCGGCCACAGTCATTGGCCTATGTGAGGGCAACCACAAAATGGCTGCCATGCACAAAATGGAACCCGAGGGTTCAGAACGAAAATCTTCAAATACACAGTGAATCCATCGGTGTAACATGACGAAAACACTCATACTTGCTGAACTCACTGTTTACGGTTCGCTGTTACAAAAATCGTAACAGAACCACGACCTTTATGATCCAGGTTCAGAATTCACGGAACCTCAAAGCTGGCAACCCAAGCATCTCCAAGTGATACCTGAGCTCAACGTCATTCCACAAGGACTGGTCCAGGTCGTTACCTAGCAGCCAATCTACATGCATGGTAGGGCTCACAACCATCCTCAAGGGACCTGAAACCCCCACATTTGAATGAAACATGCGCTACCATACACTGGCGCTTGGAGTTGTCTAGAGCACCTACTTGGTGGAATGCCCCAGGGATTACCTGCTCCTCAGAGACCAGGTGACACCGGGCTAAGGTCACACTGGCTCAAGTATCTCTGAGAGCCTCTACACTTTCCCTATTTATGCTCACCCAGTTGCTGTATTTCTTTGTGTTAGGGAACACTTGTTTTCCTGGGACCATCTCACTGCCCCCTAGTGAGACATGGGTAATTTATGCGGGATCCCAACGCTCCTGTGGGGACCCCTCCTCTCCATGCGCTATACTAGCAAACACCTTGGTTGGGTGGCTGTGTCCTCTTGAGACACTTGGGGTCCCCCTTCAAGTGACCCACCTGGTCACATGCAAAGCACTTGTGGGGGCTGGTCTCTGCAGGCTTTCCGAAGAGACCACTGATTTCTTATTTACTGGGGGAAGGGAACATTTACCCATGGTGTTCGTTTGGGGCCCTTTGAGCACTCCTGTGCTTTACCCTCGCCCCACCACCACTTTTCTGCTGGAGACCCTGCCCACCTTTGGCTGAGTCTCCCCCAAACGCTTTCTTGTGGACCCTGGTACTCATCCAGCGGTGCGCCTTCATAGCAAACTTCCTGGGGTCATTCAGCTTACCATCAACCAAGTGCTGCGCAGCTCTGCAAAACATAGACTAGACAAGTGCTTACATGCAATCAAATTGTAGAGCTCCTGAAAATCTGTTACATTACTGCCCTTCATTCAGCCATCCAGTGACCTGCAGAAGAAAACTACGTATTCCAACCAAACATTGGCATCAGACTTCTTACTGAACCTAAACTGATCCCTGTACGTTTCAGGAGTGAGACCATAGTTGGTGAGGAGAGCATCCTCCATATCAGCATAGGTGAGGTTTAGTCCCTTACCGAAACCTATCAGAGAATCCCTAGCTTCTTCTGGAACGAGAGGTCACAAATCTGCACCCCCCTCCCAATTCCTTTCAGGGACCCCCTTCATGTGAATAGATGCCTCATACCCCTGGAATCACCTTTGTATGTCCTCCCCCTTTTTGAACTCCTTGTCTACATTCTTGGAGATGCGCACGATTCTGTCTACCTGCACTGATGAATTGCTGCCACCATCTGAGCCAGTTCTACTCCTTAGCTCCAGCTCCTTAAGACTTCGTTCATGATCTAAGATCATCTTCCTTTACTCCATGGCTATTCTTTTGTCTTCCCTGTTATCTTCCATCCTGACTTTTTCCAACTCGAACGTCCTTGCTTCCCGCCTGTTCTCCACCTCCCTCTGTGGACAGGCCACTGCTGCCGGGCCTGGAGGGTTCCCCCCTGCCCAAAAGCACATACCAATAGGAAAAGGCTCCTCCGCCTCGAAAACTGAGATCTCCAGACTGCCCACTGGCATGTCTGGCTGCTACCCCTGAGCGCCTTTTGTAGCTCCTCCTTCCTGGTGAGACCTCTGACTTGGACCTTTAGGTTTTTGCAAATAGCCTTCAATTCTTTCACATTGTAGGATTCCAACCTATCCTCCTCCAAGGCCACTTCCAAAGATGCAACAGATGATGCTCTTGATTCAGGCATGATGAAGTTGCAAGTTCAAGTTAAAAAGAAACTGGCAAAATCAAAAATAGTCCAATAAGAAAGAGAACCAGTATGTGGTATCCAATGGTCAGCAATATGGTCATAGTGCACACCAATCACTGTAGGTCAAGTGCAAACACAAGTCCTATCCTCACCCCTGAAAACCAATGCAATGTTAGAAATGGAGGTCTCTAGTTGGCAATGGTTTGCACCGTGTCCAAGTAGGAACCCTTCCTTCTAGTCAGGATTAGGGAGTTACACTCCTAAAATAACCTTTGCTCACTCCCTTGGTAGCTTGGCACGAGCAGTCAGGCTTATCTTAGAGGCAGTGTGTAAAGCATTTGCACATAAACAACAGTAATACAGTGAAAACACTACAAAAGGACACCAAACCAGTTTAGAAAAATATCCAATATTTTTATATACTTAAGACAAGACCAAAAATGATAAAAATCCACAATACAGTACTTAGAAATCTTCCGTATTCAAAATAGACTTGAAATAAAGTTCCTTGAAGTTGATAGCTCCGTCTTGGGCTATCACGGCATCGTGAACAACAAATTCCAAACCGTTCTGGCAGACCGCAGCGTCACGGGCCAGCTACTGTGTTGGGAAGACCCGCAAAACAGTACCTTTAGAAGTGCAGGGCGTTGGCGACCTCTTGATGAGCTCCAAGAGGAGCACTTACACTTTAACACTGAACAGCAGTGAGAAGGTGTGCATAGACAGTAAACCAGCAAAAACAGAGTCAAACCCGGGAGGTCAGAAAGCAAAAAGTCAGGGACAAACAGGCCAAAAGATGTCAAGACTACCAAGAACCCAGCCAGCTTTAATTGTGCACTTGTTGCACTTTTTAGTATCAGGCCCCCTACCTTGAGGTCAACAAAGTGCACTTAGTGGTGACTTATTCATATTTAAAAGCAGGGCTATCTACCTGTCAAAAAGGAATGCATGACAGCATGCTATTAGGCTGCTCCAGCCTGGCCTCAAGCCATTTTTAGGTCTCGCCTAGACGAAAGCAAAGCGAAGCTTTGCTGTCTAGGGAGACAACTAATGTCGCCGCTTTCCGGGGAATGTGGACTGCAGACTGTGACGAGCTTGTCCTCCTGGAGATTGTAGCTCGTGAGCGGGCACGTCGCGTCGCCGTGCCTGATATTCCCATGCACAGAAAGGCTCCCGCACGCATGCGCACATACACACACTGCATACACACACGCACCCCCCCTTAAAGAAAGGCTCACGCACGCATGCGCACCTACACACACTGCATACACACACACACACGCACCCCCCCCTAAACAGACACACGCGCAGACAGACACACGCACGCACAGACACACTACAACAGACACACGCGCACACCCCACCCCCACTCACCCCTCCTCTCCCTCAACACACTCACCTGTTCTGGCGGTGCTCGGCGGCGGTTCTGCCTCTCGGGCGGCGGTAGCGCTTTGCGGGGCTCTCACCACATGAGAGCCCCGCCTTCCCCATGCGCCCGGCCGCTCTTCACCCGGTCCCCCATCTCGGGACCGGGACTCGATCAGGAGCCCTCGGGGCTCCTCGGACAGTGGCTTCTCTCTCGCGCCACGATGGGGGCGGGACTTCCGGTTGGGGCCGCGCTGCGATTGGCCGGCTGCCCAACCGCTTCCGGGTCGCCGCAGGCAGCGCGGCGACCCGGCGGGAACTTGAAGAAACTCCCTGGGCTGCGGTGGTGAATTAAAGCCACACGAGGGTCAGCCTGGAGTGCTGCATATTAAGTAAGTAAGAATCAAGTAGAGGCAACTTGTTTATTTTAATACGTTTTGAATGCCGCCTTTGAAATATTTTGATTAGAGTAGACGGTGATGTAAACATGAATTTGCAAGAATGCTGAAACCTATCTTAATGTTGAAAAATAAATCTTTCCTTTCATACTTTTCGAATTCCACAAACATATTTGTATGGTATATGCGTAAAACGCCTTCAAACTGAGAGGCTTTCAGTGAAAAGAATGATTGTTAAAGCCAGTATGTTTGGCTTACACACACAGGCACTCCGAATACAGGTACACGTGGAGCAAGCATGCAGACATCCACACCTGCAGCCGTACCTGCAGACATCCATACTGCCTCACCTGCAGTCATTCATACCTGCAGACATCCATTTACGCAAATTGAACAGACCTTTTGGTACCCTTCCACAGATCAGCATTCACACATAACCCCTGCACCTCCTGATGCATGCGAGTGCTTTAGAGGGTGAGGATACTGTTTGCAAGTACATAAGACGTAACCAAAGGCTCCTTTTTACATGGACATAGGTACATAAAATAATGCCTTTCTGGAGTATGCGTGAAAGAGGAGTCTCGCTCAGCCTAGTTACCGTCTGCCAATTGTTTGTGCGACGCCAATGATTTCTGCAATCACTTACTGCATTACAGTTCTCTAAAGTTAACCCTACGTACAGCATGATTACTCCTAGTGTAATCAGCAAAATGACTGCTTTGTGTGTGCCGTACTTTACATTTCAGATCTCCTCTGCTTTCCTCGGAGCGTTGTGCCCTGTCCGTTTGTTTGCTGCTACAGTGCGGTTTTCATTTTGTCCTTGGCTTGTAGGCATGGATTTTGCTGCTGCTGTTGGCATACATTTTTGTTTTGTTGGTAGGATTTATTTGTATGTACTAATATGTTAAAAACTCGACAATGAATCACATGAAACCCCCCTTTTTACATATTTTGTTCCTATTGAAAGTCGGGTTTCTGTACATTTAAAAAAAATCCTCAGGCTCCTGTAAATGCCAGGGGTTCTGTTAAATCCTGTAAATTCCTAGCATTGAAAAGTAAATATGATCCGTGCTAAATGGATTCCCTGTTAAAGTGCTGTACTTTGATTTGTGGCACTTTTAAAGTTGGCGGATGTTGATGTATTTTTAGCCATATAATACCAAGTATTAATTACGTTTCTCGGTGTCCTTCAGATCGTAACAGTTTGCAGTACGATATTGGAATGATTGTGTGTTTACTTGGCATGTTAGTGGTCTGTTTACTTGGCATGTCGGTGTTTACCGATGTGCATACCTCCTTGTATTGAACTGGATGAGTGTGGCGGATACACACACAACATTCACAGCCAACACATCACTCTGGGACACCGCCAACACATCACTCTGGGACACCTCCAACACATCACTCTGGGACACCTCCAACACATCACACTGGGACACCTCCAACACATCACTCTGGGACACCTCCAACACATCACTCTGGGACACCTCCAACACATCACTCTGGGACACCTCCAACACATCACTCTGGGACACCTCCAACACATCACTCTGGGACACCACCAACACATCACTCTGGGACACCACCAACACATCACTCTGGGACACCACCAACACATCACTCTGGGACACCACCAACACATCGCTCTGGGACACCACCAACACATCACTCTGGGACACCACCAACACATCACTCTGGGACACCACCAACACATCACTCTGGGACACCACCAACACATCGCTCTGGGACACCACCACATCACTCTGGGACACCACTCAGGTGCACCACCACTTCACTTGGGGGCACCACCACTGCACTCGGGGACACCACCACTGCACTCGGGGACACCACCACAGCACTCGGGGACACCACCACATCATTAGCCAGGCACACACCACCAGCTGTCAGTGCACTCGCAACAACTGCATCACTCAGCGCAACCACTGCATCACTCAGCACCACCACAGCATCACTGGTTCAAATATGTTCTCTCAATGTTTCAAGCTTTATTACAAATGTCACAAAAAGATGTTAATATTTCACTTCTGTTCTTGGATTTTCGTCACAATAAAATACACTAAACATAATGTTCACAAAAGTTATTTACAAAAGTTTAAGCTATTGCCATTATAAATTAGAATCACTTTTAAGTATTAATTATTCAAAAGAAATAAAAGCCATTTTTATTTGTAATATCAACACATGTAAGTCACGTAAATACAAAACATGTTGCATTACTATAGGTGTCACATTTGTGAAAGTTATAACTATTGGCATTGTAAATGACAAAGCTATTAATTATGTTATTTAAAAAAAAACACATAAATTAAAAATTTGTCATTTACCATACCAATAGCTCCAACTTTCCTAAGGCGAGACCTATTGCATTGCAAATGCTTGTTTTACAGGCCAACAAACCGGATAGTACAACCGGTGCTGCAGACCATAAGTGGAGTTTAACTTGTGCATTTTCTACACCAACTACAAGGGACTTATACTCAAATTAAATATGTCAATCATCGGTTAGCTGTTTCGGCCTGTTTAAATGGTCAAAGTACTTACATTGGGGCTGGGTCGCAGTGCCACAGCATGCAGAGTTCAAAAACAGCAAAAATAGGATCCAGAAAAAGAGAAAAGTGACCATGCAGAAAAGGCAGATTTCCTCCATAATATATTTTGGAACAGTTTTTTTTGGTATTCAAGGATTAAATACAGGCTAACATTTTTAAAGTGAGGGATTGATGTAAGCTTGACATTGTGCCAGCCTATATTCTGGAGGTTATAGGCCCTTTTCACAAATGCATATTCAGCCGTAAAGGTAAGTTGGAGACAAAGTGGATTTACTATGGGGAATGGGGCATTTTTCCAGAGAAAAACACCATTGCTATGCTGGAAAGTCATTTACTGCTGTTGTTTTGCGGAAAGCATATGTCACTAGTTGTGGATTTGTGCCACACCCTCAGGTTTTGACACAAAGTGCAAGCGGGTGCAATAAGAAACCAATGCATTGCATGTGTACTGCAGTGTGTGGCCCATTTCCAAGGACTTTTCTACAGGTTTCTAAGCATAGGGATTTCTACTTGAAGGCTATGTCGCCAGTACAAATCCTTTGCAAGACAGTACATCCATTTCTCTGTGCCTTGGTGTAAGGCTGTCTATTGGGCAAGGCAGACTACTTGTGCACTAGTGCAGGGATTTACACCAGCAACAGACCAATCTTTGTAGATATGGGGCTGCACTATGCTTTACACTACACAAACCACATCAAGTTTGGATACCGCGCTGAGCAAACTGCATTTGCAAAGCCTTAGTACATCTGCTTTGAATACCCTTACCTTTAAATATGTTTCTAAACATTCCAAATATTCATTAGCTGAACATACTTAGCGATGATCTATTTGTGCAGCATTTTTCACAGGATTTCAGGGGCACGGGAAGTACTTTAAAAACCATTCAAGTCAATTTTTAATTATCTTTTCTTTTGATATGATGTAGCAAAATCACCTTATGCCTCGATATTGCCCTCAAATTTTACAGCCAATGAAAATTGAAGTGTAGAAAAATATGATAACATGGCTGCTGGTGAGACATGGTTTATGCGTAGCAAAGACTGCCATCTTGGAATGCATTTTCATCCTAAGAAAAACCATTTCAAAATCAAGAGCCCCGCTTGTTCGTTTTATTTCATTTTTCCAATGGAAATACAAGCAAGCAGTGGCAAAACAATTAGCTTGTCTATGCCTTTTCAAAAGCCAGGCCTTTTCGCTTTGGCAGGGCTTATTTGTTTATATGATCACATGATTTACATTTAATTTAACATTTTCGATTTAAACAAGTGGAGCAACGGATAAAACATCTCTTCAAATTTCCCGCCCTTACCCTAACACCCTAGCGGAGAAATAAAAGGCATTTTAGCACATTTAAGTGAAAATTGGGCATGGAAATGCACTATTTGGTCCAATATGTCCACTTGTTTTCATAAAAAGAACCTATAAACCCCCTTTGAGGAAGGTAAGCTCTCTCACTGCATTGTCAATGTAGGCAATGGGCGGAGCCAGCGGGGAAGCTGCTGGCCCCAACCACCAGGATTGCTCCCGTGGGCCTCCAGACCCCCAAATATTTGATGGTTTTGTGCATTTGTTTAGTCAGTTTTATAAAGTGCAAGAATGACCCAAGGGTATCAGAGCTCTGTATAGAGAACCCACATCCTGTTACATAACATATCACAACGGAAGACAAAATCAACAGAAACACATAGGTGTAAGCTGCCTATGACCACCCTGTCGCTAAGTGGGTAGTCGACGACTATTGTTAATTATCACAGCGTCATGGTGATAAGGGCTCCCTGTATCAAGTCATTAATGAGTTTCCTGGAAGAGGTTGCTCAGGCAAGACCCCGATTAGGATCCTTATGGTAGAAATCTGTTCAGTAAGATCTACTTGACTACCATCAGGATGGTTGAATCTTTATGTTTGTGGGTGTTTGTTCGCAAACCCTTGGCATTTCTGTTTTTTATTCTTAGAAACAGTGGGCTGTATGAGTCTGGACATGCCCTACTTCCACTCCTTGCGGTACAAAAGGGGGTGGTGATGGACGGAGCATCTGAACCAATCAAACACTCACACCCAGTCAACAGATCCAGCCCGAACTGCCTAGTCATGTCTTCCCTGGACCGGAAACAAGCATCCCTGGACCGGTTACGGGTTCATAACCCTCATCAGCCAGGCTATCTTGAGTCCAGGACTGTTCCCATGAGGCACAGGGTCAGACTGAATTGCATATGGCCATGTCTGAACTGGGGTGGCAGAGTGGGCTAAAGAACGGTGATGGATTAAACCCAGATCTTTTGACTGGGTGTGAGTGTTTGATTGATTCAGATGCTCCGGCCATCACCACCCCCTTTTGTAAAAAGGTGACATAACAAACTTTCCAAGTTCTTGATAGAACTTCACAGCTGTTATGAGAAGTAATTTCATAATGGAAGATTTGACATGTTTGTCATGTAAACATACCACAGATATATTTAAAGAGAGAGGGGACTAATTTATTGAAAAGTTCAGCTGAAAATGGTGACCTCCCTCCAAAGAGGAAAGTATAACAGCAGCAGTGCATAAGACCTCGTTGGTGATGTGGAGGAGGGGTTCAGCTTTACACAGCCTGCCAAGTTATGGTAGGGCATAGAACCATAATGAGAGAAAGCCACAAACTAGTCCAGCATTCTTGATGGTACAAATAGAAAAGAAACATGGCATATCCAAGAACTTTTTTATCTCTGAACCACAATAAATGTGGTGCCCAAGGAGGAACATCAGTGGCTTCATCGTTAGTCTGAAAGGCAGGAGTATGGGGAATTTTTCCCCTGCCCCAATTTCGAAATGATTTCAGTTGTGAGGTCCTCTAGTGAGGGGCACCCAAAAGCAGTTTTAAAGATTGCTTGAAATTGTGAGTGACTTTGTCCTGCTTGGTGCATGCTGCCAGGTGACTTGGTGCATTGAAACACAAACTCATGGTCTGGTTGTTTGCAGTTTTGTGAATTACGCTGGTACCATTTCTAACAGCCCCAGAATAGGAGTTATGAGGTCCTTGAAGATTTGCCTCTTGGGTGCTCATACTTCCATGGCCCATTCCATGAAGGAGCCCTGCTAGAACTCTATGTGTAGGATAAACCCATGAACTCACATTCTACCTGAGCACCATATGGGTGAAGAACTCTCCATGCCTCTGGAACAGCATACATTTGATTCCACACTGAGATACTGTAGGAATGCATTATAATCGTGTGTAGTCCGCCCTCAAATATATTCTGTATGTTTAATGTTACTAAGAAAAGATGGGGCGTGGTATATTTAAGGAACTCCGCATGACAACTAATGAAATTTATAAATGGTGTGCCAAGAAATGTGACTAATAGAATTCCTGCAATACTTTTATATATTAAAATGTTAAGAGAAAGAAAAAATGTATACTGGGTTTCATTGTGAAGCTAATGATATGATATATGTGCAGACTAACGTTTAGATGTTTATGCATGTAAAATCAAAATGATTTGCATGTTGGTGTATTTTGAAAAGATATCTTTTCATGATCCTTTGAATTTTATGCATTTGTTAAGAGACTATATCTGCTATATGCTTACAAATGTGCACATATGTATAGCCCTGTGCCACATACGGTTTACATGATTTTGCAGCCTCAGGCACAGTTTCAGCAAAGCTCATGTTTCCAGTCTAACATTTAATTTGAATTCAACCTTCAATGTAGAATGTGTTTGCTTGTATTTTTGTTTCCACTGCAGATGTGGACAAAGCTTCATTATTTGACATAAGAGGGTTTGTGTTTTGGTCATCTAGCAAGGCATGAGAAGATGGATCTTGGCAAGGAGAATCGTGTTCACAAGCAAGGAGGCAAGCTCCCATGGAGGTGGAGAAGAATGGCCAACGACGATTGAAGTAGAAATTTATCGAAGTGGGAAAGGTGGTGCCAGAAACTCATTTGTGCTCAAATCGTGGAAACTTACTGGAGCTGATCACGTGATTTACCTTGAATGCAACTAATGTCCTATTTCTCATTTTGCTGATGTTTCTTAGTTTCTGATTATCTCCTTTTAAGAGTGTAGGGAGAGATAGCATCCTCATGCTTATCTTTGAAAATCATTTAACGCATTTTAATGTTCAATTATTTTTTTCTTATTACTTGCATCAGCATAACTAAATTAGCCGTATGCTTTTTGTTATATAGGGTAAATCTCTTTAAGAGGAGATATAGGGGGAGGAGCTTCGCTGGCGAGCAAGATGGCCGCGTAAGCTCGGAGCTCCGCGGACCCTCCGACCCTCCGCAAATATCCTGCCGGCTATCCTGTTCCACGTTAGTGGATTTCGATTGGTGAGAGGTCGCAGACGCAGGAACTGCTTTCCGCTTTCAAATCCGTTGTTCCTAGACGAAGTTACGTCGAGCTGAACTTTGTGCCAGGGATGCGCCATACAATCTAGCACTTTCCAGGACCTTGGTGGCGCCATTTTGAATTTGCCCGCTGGGTTGTTGATTGTGGGGGGTGATTTCAACTCGGTTTGCTCCGGCTCCTTGGACCGCCATCCGCCTAGAGACCTCCGTAGCTCCCAATTGTGGCTGCCAACTTTCCTTGAGACGCTGGGGTTGGTAGATAGTTGGCGGCTTTTGCATCCCACACAATGTCACTATTCCTTCCACTCTGGCGCCCCCGGTAGTCTTTCTAGAATCGACTACGTCCTTACATTGGCGGCTCACGCGCCTGCTGTTTCTGAGGCTCGTTTTCTGGCACGGGGTGTATCTGATCATTCCCCGCTGTGGGTCTCTTTTGACTTCGATATTATCATGTCGGAACGGCCGGTGGTTGTTAACCCGTGGTACTTCCGCAATCCCAAAACTCGTAATCTCCTAGCCAAGGCCATCGATCTCTATTTCACTGAAAATGAGGGGTCGGTTACGTCGGCCGCAACTTTATGGGAGGCGTTTAAGACAGTTTTGAGGGGCGAGGCTTTTGCTCTTATAGCGGAAGCCCGTAGAGTTAGAGATGCTGATTTGGTACGCATTGAGGCGGAGATTATGGAGATGGACTCCCAGTTGGAGGCTGAGCCCGATCCCGCTCTCCTACATGATCTCTCACTCAAACAGTCGGAGTACCGTGATCTTGCTACTAACGCTGCCCTCGTCCTAGCTAAAGAACAGCAGGGTCGGATTTACGACGTCGGCGACAAGGCCGGGAAGTTGCTGGCCTGGCTGGATAGGAGAGAGAGGGCTAGCCGTGTTGTACCTGAGATATTGGGGGAGGACGGAGTTGTTGTCACTGATCCAAGTGCCATTGCTGAGTCATTCGCTGACTACTTTCGAGGCGTCTACACCTCTGTCTCGGACCGGTCTGAGACCGATTCGACAGTATTTCTTTCAGCTGTCGATCTCCCGTGCCTGTCGGACGAAGAACGCAATGACCTGGACAGGGACGTCTCTGTAGATGAAGTCACACTTGCGATCCGCTCACTGCGATCGGGCAAAGCACCTGGTCCCAATGGTATCCCTGTTGAGTTGTATAAGATCAGGCCGGATGTGGTATCCCCACACCTGCGCAACATGTTCCTGGAGGCGCGGGAGAATGGCCTACTTCCCCTTGACCAGAGGTTGGCCACTGTCGTGGTCATCCATAAGGAAGGGAAGCCGAGGGATTTGTGCCGGTCATACCGTCCCATCTCCCTCCTGAATGCTGAGCCTAAGATTCTCGCCAAGATACTCGCCAATCGTCTGGTTGGTGTTATCGGCGACTTAGTGCATCCGGACCAGTCGGGCTTTATTCCACACCGCAACACTGCCCTTAACTTGCGTAGACTTCACGGCGCCCTGGCCAGGGCCCATACCCTTGAGGAGCCGGCTGTCCTCGTGTCTTTAGACGCCACAATGGCTTTTGACTCTCTCGAATGGAGTTACCTGTGGGCAGTGTTGGCGAAGCTCGGTTTTGGCCCGGTGTTTGTGGGATGGGTTAAGCTCTTGTACGCTGATCTGCTGGCTAACGTTGCTGTTAATGGCCGTGTTTCGGCGACTTTTGCTCTTCACAGGGGCACCAGGCAGGGTTGCCCCTTGTCGCCTCTTTTGTTTGCGCTCGCACTCGAGCCACTCGCGGCCTTGTTGCGGACTCACCCGGATCTACATGGTATCAGCTGGGCCCCTGGTTTCGAGGACAGAGTCTCTCTCTACGCGGATGATATTCTGCTCTACCTCACTTCCCCCTGCACGTCACTTATTGTGGCATGTGACGTACTGAGGCTTTTTGGCCGATACTCTGGCCTTGTTATTAACTGGGCCAAGTCTTCCCTGTATGTACTGAAAGGGGACACACCGCACCTCCCCAGAGGCTGCGGCATCCAGGTAGCCAGCCAGGGCTTTAGGTACTTGGGGATCTATATTTCTTGCAATGCGAAGGCGCGCTATGAACACAATCTGCTTCCCCCTCTTCTCCGCCTCCGGGGAGATGTGGAGGGTTGGCGCAAACTTCCGCTTTCCTTACTTGGGCGCGCAGCATTATTTAAAATGAAGTCCTTGCCCAGGTTCTTGTACGCCCTGCAGAATACTCAAGATCCGGTTCCCGCCCGATACTTCTGGGAGATCGAAGGCCTTCAACGTGCCCTGCTTTGGGATGGCTGGCCCCGCATCGCTATCACGAAGCTTACGCTTCCGTGGTACGATGGGGGAATAGCGCTACCGGACGTGCGTAGATACTACTGGGCCTCCCAGTTAGCGGCCATCAATCACGGTTTCTATGGTCCGGAAAATAACCCTGGATACGCAATGGATAAGTGGCTCCTGAGTGGCGGTAATTACTATAGGGCGCTTTACTCGAGGTCTCTAGACAGGCGGATGTCGGGCCCAACGAAAACTGCGGTCCATATTTGGAGGGCTATCACCAAGGCGCAGGGCTGGCAAGGCAGGCTGACTAGATTTACCCCACTATACGATTCAGACATCCTGGGCAAGTTGTGGCACACCAAAGGTTTCGATAAGTGGGACCTTATAGGTATCTCCAGGGTGGATGATATGTTGTCGGGAGGTGAGATTAAGACCTTTTCCCAGCCGCAGGATGAATATCAGCTGGGTACCTCGGAATTTTTCGGTATGCCCAGTTGCGACACGCATTGCTTTCTGCTAAACCGGAGGAGGGGGCGATCCCGGGAAGCTCCCCGTTGGAAGACAGGGTGCTGGACGGCCACATGCCGGACAGCGCCATTTCACTGTCCTATAAGAAGCTTATTAATGTTCGCACTGACCTCCTTCTGGGTGTACGGGATCAGTGGGTGCGTGATGGGTTGGAAATTGATGATGAGGACTGGCAGAGTGCGGTGTCCTCCCCTAAGGAGGCTGCCATCTCTTCCCGTCTCAGGCTGGTGCAGCTTAAGATCCTGCATAGGGTGTACGTAACTGGCCCCCGACTTGTGCATATGGGCTATTCGGTCGATGGACTTTGTCGCCGCGGCTGTGGTGCCCTTGCCACTTTTATGCACATCCTCTGGGAATGCCCCGCCATAGCCTCCTACTGGAGACGTGTGCACCTTATTATGGGTGAGGTGACTGGGGTAGTGGTGAATGCGGAAGCTAGGAGGTGCCTCCTCAACATATGGGGACCGACGGACCACAATGTGGCTCAGACGCAGTGGGTGACCCTTGGCAACATGGTGGCTAAACGTGATATCGCTCAGAAGTGGGGAGCTTCAGTAGCTCCCATGGTGGTGCAGTGGAAAGCCAACATGGATTGGTGTATGTTCAGGGAGAAGACGGTCTATGTTGCCAGGGGTAAGCCCAAAAAGTGGCTGAAATTGTGGGGGGCCTGGAATGCGTACAGGGGAGACATTTGTGTACCCCCGGAACCTGTCTCACTGGAGGAACATCTGTCGCCATAGCCTGTGACACCAACTGTACCACGTTGTAAATGTTATCCTGTTTTTTCCTCTCTCCCCTCCTTTCTCCTGGCCTTTTCTCCTGTTTCCATGCTTGTGCTCCCTATGCTCCCCCCCTGCCCCTCTAACAACGCTTCGCTGGTTTCTTGTACTCCATTGCCAATCTCTTTGCGCCTTTTCTGGCGCCCTTTTTCTTTTTCTTTCTCTATGTTCCTCTATAAAACGACAAAAAATAAAATCAACCTTCACTGTACTGTGACATTGATTCTTGCACTATTGTTCTCCTGTTTAGTTATACTGCCTTGCCTCCGGAATGTCAGGCTGAATAGCTGTGTGCACTTTTTTTCAAATAAAGGTTTAAAAAAAATTTTACATTCTCTTTAAGAGAACTTGACTCATTCTGTTTGTTCTATATTTCTATACTGTGATAATGAGATTGATTTATATCAATCTATTTTTGAATTTACAATTTAAACCTTACTAATCTCAGATTTAGTTGTTGAGTGAGATATTGTGTAACCAAATTAGTTATACTGTAATGAGATTTCATTGTGATTGTTTCCTCCCTCTTACTTCTCAAGTAACTAAACAGTCCATCTGGTTGAGTAGGGATGTTTAAGTGTGCCTGAGCTCTCTCACCTCTTAGCACTGCCTCCAGAGAGAAAGAAGCAACAAACAACAAAGGTATGTACGGAAAGCTCGATTTACCCTCAGCCACTGGTGATTGGTTAGGGCTGCATTCCAAGCCACCGCTTCTTTTCACAATGCTACAACAGGGTTCCTGACAGTGTGAAGATTATTTTCTGCTCAGGTCTGACCCAGTGACATAGTAGGCCACAGTTGGCCTACCTTCTATTTTTAACTAGTTCTCCATCTTCCAAGTACTACAGCTGGCAGGCTTTTTAGCCATAGACTGCACGAGAAACCCTGTTGCTACTACAAGTACTTGGTTGCATGCTCAAGTTGGAGATTCGGGCTCAAGTGGTAATGTCAGCAAACCGAGATCGAGGCAGGCCATGATCATCAGATGGAGTCAATTCTCAAAGTGGGGAGTCACCGCTGCAGCTCTTTGACCAGTAGGGCCACTGAGTTGCTTCTGAGAAAGTGTTGATTAACTTATTGCAGGATGAATCTATAGGGCGTACGACAGTGGGCATCACCAATGGAAGGCTTTGGGATGGATTGAGCTAGTTGCTGCTGAAGGTGGACATAAGGATAGACACCCTTGTGGTGCTTGGACGTCATATCACCAAAAATCTTAAATGTACATCTTTAGGACAAAACAAAGCACTGAATGTCATCAGATAGGACACAACAATGTATGCAGCGGTGGCTCCTCCACGAGAGTAGAGGAGCGTCTCCCCGTCTGCTTCGAGTGCAGCAGGCAAACACTCAAAAATGAAATTGCATAATAATGCCATTTTATTTTGCCACCAGCTCGCACTGTGTACAGTGCAAGCGTGAGATAGGGGGCGGAGATGGATTTTGTTATTGCAAGATTACAGCTGCCCCTTTCAGTGCTCATGTCTGGATAGCCGCTGGCAACCTACGGCCAGCCCGACATGCGCACTGTACCCCATCAATCCTACCGGGGGATTGCTGGCACAGACCCCCAGCCTCAAAAGGAGCACTGTGTTAGCCTGCTCCCACAAATCCTCAAGCTGTTCTCATGCAGATGAGAGCAGCTCCAGGATTGGTTGGATTTGCGTTCCATTGAGCAGGGAGGAAGACTTTCCATTCCTGCTTGTGGAATGCTGGCATGAAGTGTGGCATGACGCATGGTGAGTTTAGCGCCATTGTAACCCTCCATATTTTTCTAATGGTAGCCGCCACTGAATGTATAAGAGGGAGGGGGAAGCTATGCAACACTATACTTGCATAGACCTCATGATAATTTTTAGAGGTTTCATGTGCCTCTTGGCAGCCGCGGTCTTACTGATAGTTGTAGAAAAACAGAGCTTTTCTAAACTAGAGCCCTCATGTGGCATAGTGGCCGACCTAGGAACATAGGGAGACAGGTTCGAAAAATGGCTTTAACTCAACACCCTTTGATTCTGGGCAAATCACTAAATGTCCCAAAATGAAAAAAAAATGTGTAACGTACACCGCTCTAAAGCCCTTAGGCCAGATTCACACTATATATAAGTTTTTTAAAAAGCTGCCAAAAATCTTTAGTTAACCCTTTGTGCCCCTCATCCTAAATATGCTTGTTCTTGTGCTTTCTGTTTGGGTTGTAGTTTGAATCATTGCAGGTGCTGGTAGCATTCCATGGTTGTGTGACGGATTATTGGGGGCAAGAACCAGAGATATAATTTCCTACTCATGACAGATATGGTTGGTGCAATGTTAGTTGAAACATGCTCCCCATGTGGGAATGAAAGGACTCATAGCTTTAAGTTTTGTTTCTTCCATATAAAAGAGGGAGAGCATGTAGCCTAACGGCTAGAGCATAGACCTCGGACCTCAGGAATCAGGTTTGAGTCTCCGTGTCGGCTCAACATCCTGTGACTCTGGGCAAAAATCATTTCATCTCCCTGTGCCTACCAAAATGAATTTGCCTGTCTGTAATGTAATGGGTGCTCATGTAAAGAGCTCTGATACCTTCTGGTCTAGTTTGCACTATATAAAACTACACACAAAAAAAAACTTGATTGTGTCTTGAATGGCAAGTCCTAACATGAAATGTGACTGCGGTGTCCCTGGCAAAGCTACCAGCTTTTGTTAACAAAGACACTTTATGTATTTTGCTGGAATTTCATTAAACATGGAGGATTAGCAAACCTTTTGATAAGAAAAAAAGCACTGGAAAAGCCATTAGTTTGCAAGGTAGAACTAAGCCTGGGAGGTGAACTCCACTCCGCTCGCAGAGTTTGCAGAGTTTTCGGTGCTCGGCGTTATGCGGAGCTCGCAGAGTTGCGAAAACTCAGCTCTGCATAGCAGAGCGGAGTTTTTTTCCACACTTGAGCCTGTCACCATAAAGTTGGCGAGCGCGAGCGAGGAAAATCAGCCTCCCAGCGAGATTTCGCATTGCGGGTGGTTGGATTTCTCATTGCGACTGGTTGGGTATGCTCGCAATCGCTCATGTTGAGAAACCATCCGTTTGAGTTGGGAAAGCTGCAGCTCAAGTAAAAAATCTACTTGAGCAGCAGAAAGGAAGCAGCACCCGCTTGCGCCCACTCGCGCTGTGCATGATGCCGTTTGCGATGATTGCACAGTGCGGCCACCCGGCACTGACAATCACAGCAAACGTCATTTATCTAACGTAATCCGCTGTTTGCGGAGTTCCGCGTAGCACGGTGGAGGGTTTTTTTTGCACTTCGTGGAGTTCCGTGTAGCGGCACTTCGCAAACTCCGCCTAGGATTAGGTAGAACCCTAACAACTTTGCCAACACTTTGCTAACATGTAGTGAACAGTCAGTGTGAAACGTTTGGCAAATTTCACAGAGACCGAAATTTAACAATTTCGTCCAGTTATGTGGGAGTACTTAAAATATTTCCACCCCTACCTCTGTTTGTCTTGCTTGTGCTCCATTAATGTTAAAAAAAGAAACTCGCTTCATTCCAAAAAAATATTGGAGCAGGGGAAAAATCCCGAAATGTCTAAATCTAGATTAACTAAGTGCAAATTGTGAACTCCACAAAACTTTGCCAGTGGGAAAAACATTTCACTTACACACAGATCAAGTGTCCCGTCTGGAATGTAAGAAAATAATGATTGAAGACTAGAAGATAGAACTTATGTCAAGTCAAGTCAGAGAATTTATATAGCGCACTACATACCCAGAGGGTCTCAAGGCGCTTAGGAAGGGGAGGAGGATTATTTGTCAAATATCCACGTTTTAAGTTGCTTTCTGAATGCTAGGTGGTTCTGGGTGAGGCGAAGGTAAGTGGGAAGTGAGTTCCATGTTTTAGCAGCCAGGTATGAGAAGGATCTGCCTCCCATGGTGGTCTTGTTGATGCGAGGTACAGTGGCGAGGGCTTGGCTGGAAGAACGTAGATGGCGGGGGGGGTGTAGAAGGACAGTCGTGAGTTGAGGCATTCTGGTCCAATGTCGTAGAGTGATTTGTGCGCGTGGGTTAGCAGTCGGAAAGTGATTCTCTTATTGACGGGTAGCCAGTGGAGGTCTTTCAGGTGACCAGAGATGTGTTCGCTGCGTGGGATGTCCAATATGATTCTGGCTGAGGCGTTTTGGATTCGTTGGAGTTTCTTCTGGAGTTTAGCGGTAGTACCTGCGTAGAGGGTGTTTCCGTAGTCCAGTCGGCTCGTGACCAGAGCATGGGTGACTGTTTTCCTGGTCTCGGTGGGGATCCAGCGGAATGTTTTTTTGAGCATGCGAAGAATGTTGAAGCAGGATGAGGATACGGCGCTGACTTGTCTGTTCATTGAGAGTGAAGAATCCAGGATAACGCCTAGGTTCCGTGCGTGGTCTGTCGGGATGGGTGCTTTTCCAAGGGCTTCCGGCCACCAAGAGTCGTCCCATGCAGAGGGGGATGTACCTAGGATGAGGACTTCTGTTTTATCTGAGTTCAGTTTCAGACGGCTGTGTTTCATCCATTCAGCGACTTCTTTCATTCCTTCGTGTAGGTTAGTTTTGGCGGTGCTGGGGTCCTTGGTGAGAGAAAGGATTAGTTGAGTGTCATCCGCGTAAGAGATGATGTTGAGGTTGTGTTGGCGGGCGATGGCCGCGAGGGGGCTCATGTATACGTTGAAGAGGGTGGGGCTGAGTGAGGATCCTTGTGGTACGCCACAGATGACTTCGGTGGCCTCGGACTTGAATGGTGGAAGGCGGACTCTCTGGGTTCTTCCGGTGAGGAACGAGGTGATCCATTCAAGTGCTTTTCCTTGTATTCCGATGTTGCTGAGGCGTTGTAAAAGGGTGCTGTGGCAGACTGTGTCGAATGCTGCAGAGAGGTCGAGGAGGATGAGGGCGACTGTGTCTCCATTGTCCAGTAGAGTTCGAATGTCGTCTGTTGCTGCGATAAGGGCGGTCTCAGTGCTGTGTTTTGCTCGGAATCCAGATTGTGAGGAGTCGAGGGAATTGTTGGCTTCGAGGAAAGCGGCGAGCTGGTTGTTGACAGCTTTCTCGATGACTTTGGCCGGGAATGGAAGGAGCGAAATGGGGCGGTAATTTTTGAGTTCGGTGGGGTCCGCTGTGGGTTTTTTCAGAAGGGCGGTGAGTTCAGCGTGTTTCCAGTTTTCCGGGAAGGTGGCGGAATTGAAGGAGCAGTTGATGACGTCTCGGAGGTACGGTGCTATGACGGAGTCTGCTTTGTTGAAGATGTGGTGAGGGCATGGGTCTGTGGGGGATCCTGAGTGGATGGAGTTCATCAGGCGGATGGTGTCCTCGGTGGAGATTGGGTTCCAGTTTTTAAGGGTGTTCGCGGGGGGAGAGTGTTCAGCATATGGTTGGGTGGGTTGCACTCCGGGTTGGTTGTCGAAGCTGTTGTGGATGTCTGCAATCTTGTTGTGGAAGAATGAGGCTAGGGAGTCGCAGAGGGCTTGAGAGGGGGTGATGTCGTTGGAGTTGGCTGAGGGATTGGAAAATTCCTTGACGATGTTGAAAAGTTCCTTGCTGTTGTGGGCGTTGTTGTCAAGTCGATCCTTGAATGCTGTTTTCTTGGCCTTTCGGATTAGTTGGTGGTGAGTGCGGGTGGCGTTTTTGAAGGCGTCCTTGGTGCTGGTGGTTGGGTCTTTTCTCCAAGCTTTTTCGAGGGTGCGGCAGAGTTTCTTGGACTTCTTAAGATCATTGTTGAACCATGAGGCCTTCTTGTTGCCAGGTTTGCTTTGACGTTTTTTCAGTGGTGCTAAGGTGTCGGCGGTGTTGGATAACCATAGGGTGAAGTTGGCGGCGGCTTGGTTTGGGTTAGAAGAGTGGGCTGGGGTGCTTAGAAGGAGCGATGAGGAGATCTGGTCGGTGGTGATTTTGTTCCAGTTTCTTTGTAGAGTTGGTTGGAGGTGGTTGGTGGGTTTGGGCTTGTTGTAGGTGAAGTGAACGCAGCTGTGGTCAGTCCAGAGGAGATCCGTAGTGTGGCTGAAGGAGACATGATTGCTGGAGGTGAAGATGGGGTCGAGTGTGTGACCTGCGATGTGGGTGGGGGAAGTGACCAGTTGTTTAAGTCCGAGGTTGGCGAGGTTGTCCAAGAGGGTGGTGGTGTTGCGGTCGTTGTTCTTTTCAAGGTGAAAGTTGAGGTCTCCCAGAAGGATGTATTCTTTGGAGGGGAGCGCGTGTGGAGTGATGAAGTCCGTGATGTCTTCACTGAATTTTGCGCGGGGTCCTGGTGGTCTGTAGAGGAGGGTGCCTCTGAGTGTGGTCTTGGGGTCGATGTGGATCTGGAAGTGAAGGTGTTCGGAGTTGGTGAGGTTGGAGTCAGAGCTGGTTGAGATGCGGATTGATTTCTTATGGACGATAGCGATTCCTCCTCCTGTGTGGCCGGTACGATCTTTGCGCGTGATCTTATAGTCTTCAGGGATGGCAATGGTGATGTCTGGGGCGGAGGAAGCGTTCATCCATGTTTCCGTTAGGAAGGCGATGTCTGGAGAGATGGTGTCTAGTAGATTCCATAGGTCAATGGCGTGTCTGTGGACCGAGCGGGTGTTGAGAAGGATGCATTGTAGGTGGTTGGGGTCGGGAGTCTGAGGTGTGGTCGAAGCGGAGATGTTGTCGGTGCCGCTGAATTTGCAGGAGTAGCAGGAGAAAGGTCCATGGGTGTGTCCAGGAGCGGCTTGGACGCAGTTGGGGGCGCGACCGGGGTTAAGGGCTAGGAGGGTGGCGGCATCGTAGGAAATGCGAGAGGGTTGGGCAGCGCGAGGGGCAGGGGGTCTGGCGCTGGGCGCGGTCCAGGCGCGGACGGGCGTAGACGGGCTTACCTTTGGCGCACCTTCGGCGCGGATTGGGCGCGGTCGCTGCGCGTAAACGCTGCACGCGGGAACTGCTGTCATATATGGATAGTGAAGGGGAAGGGGCGAGGGCGGCTCAGCTGGGAGGCGGGCGGGCTGCGCACGACAACAACAAACAAAATGGAGGAGGGGGGAGCACAACAGGGCGCTTGGGGTGGACGCGCTAAAACAGCATGAAAGTACAATCACAATCAGGTAAAGCGCCTACAGAGCAAAGCGGCAGCCAGGCACAGCTGAAGGCTTAAATCACAAATCAAATTCGGCAAGAGCGCTAATGCAGCATAAAAGTACTATTACAATCAGGTAAAGCGCCTACAGAGCAAAGCGGCAGCCAGGCACAGCTGAAGGCTTAAATCACAAATCAAATTTGGCAAAAGCGCTGCAAACGATACCAGTGAGGTGCTAGGGGCACTGGGTGCCAGTGAGGGACAGAGAGAGAGAGAGAGAGAGTGCCAGTGAGGGACAGAGAGAGAGAGAGAGAGAGGAAGAGAGATAGAGAGAGAGAGAAAGAGAGAGCGAGAGAGTTAGAGAGAGAAAGACCATTGTCTGTTTGTCAGGGGGTGTTCTTACTGCATTTTGGGAAGCCTTAAAAATTGGCTCTTCCGCTAATCATAGATTTTTTAGGCTACCTTTTCTTTTAATGCCTATGTGTGGTTTAGTCTATTGTGTGCCATACACAAATATACCTAGCTATATAAATAAAATGCCACCTTTATTCGCCGGTAGCTTCTAACCATGTCACCTTCAACTAGAACGAGACAGTGGGGTACATTTGACGGAAGATGACATCAACGAGAAGATTCTGAAGAACAAATGGGTGAAACCCAACTAGCTGCTTGTAATAGTGCTACACGTGCAGTGTGGGTGTAAGCAAACTCTATCAGTGGTGACATTTCTAACTAATTATGTTGATCCACATTTTCTTCACATTTCTGTAAAGATAAGTAAGGAAGTAATTCTTTATTGCTCAGTTAATTTAAACCATTGCAATCAGCTACGTGAACTTATACAAATAAACAAACTTAAAATACTGAAGTATCTAATACAACCCTTTTTATAAATGAATTTGTAAAATTGCTTAAAAAAATTGGAAAAATGTCATAAGGCTAAAAATTGCATTTCTAAAAATTAGGCATCATTAGCACTTTCCGCATAATTAGATAAAAAAAGAAATGAATCGTTGTGTGGCCCAAAGTGTCTATATAAAAATCCATGCGACTGCAGGATCTTGGGACAATTTTGGGCATCGCCGTCAGGTGGACAAGACAGTCAAGAGATGGACCTTTGGGAGAGTCTTCTTGCTGGTTGAAAACAGCTTCTGCAGTTTTATAACTTTGTTACCGATCCATAGTGACGGAAGTGTACAGACTTGCTTAAAAAAGGAGGAATTTGATATATTTTTTATTAAAATGGGCACAGCCAGAATGTCTAGGCGCATAGCTTATGTTAATTGATGATGAATGCCGTTTTTTGAGACCCCTTCGTGCCAGCGTAAAAGTTTAAAAAGTCCAACGTTTTTTAGCATATGCAAGGTTTTAACGTTGAGGTGGTTGTTCCTTGTTGTTGCCAAGTGGGGCAATTGGACTTAAATGCTGTATGAGTTTGCTACGTCCAATCTCTCCCTTCTGGCGTTCTGCTTTTTTCCGCTTTTTCCAGAAATTTGACAAGATGGCTTGCTAATTGATGTGTTTGCCATCAAAGCGTGCTTTGACCGCCTGCCGGCATGTTCTTATTCCCAGTTTCTTTAGGGTTGGTTTTAAATGATATTTGCACTCCTTTTCCAGTCCTTTGCAAATCCATATTAGATAAAGTATATCCTCTTTTGGGTCACCCCCATAAATGGCAATTTGTTATCGTTTGGGGCTGTTTCCACGGGAGGAGGTGGTATTGTGATGGAAGAATGCCCAGCCGTAGTCGTATAAACTTCTCCTTTGTGGACCTTGTGTTACCGACTCCTAGGTAGCTTTGACAGGAGCCGCTAGTATAATTTTGGATGACGGTCCAGCCGTGAGCCCTGTTGGCTAGTGTTGCTTTGTCTTCTACTAGCAAAATTATCCCTACAGATTTATTTACTAATAGTTTGAATGTATTATGAGATCCAATGCTCTTCCAGGCATCTTGTAGTTCCAAGGAGTCTATTGAATGTTTTAAATATATTACAGCTGCACACTTATTTTTTCTCTCTAACTCCTTCCAGAGATGGTGATTCAAGCTTGAGACTTCATCTCCCTGTAATTTATGCCAACTTTTGGCATAGGCGCCCATTCTCTCTTCTCTTTGATTTCTCATGCCAAATTCAAGCCTTATTTGAGCCTGCGACGTATACTTAGGCAGGTTGAATATCATTTGCATTACCCTGGCTGTTGTGTTGTCCAATATCTGCGCATCCCTCCCTCGGACGCATTCGCTTCCGTAGGTGATGGCCGGTATTAGTTTTGCTTGGATCACTTGTAGTAGTGGTATAAAGCTACGGCCAGCTGCTTTCATTTTAAGGTTCCTCCGTGCAACCGCTATTGTGATTCCTCTCCTTATTATTGCTTCTTTCTGTGGTTGAAATGTCCCTTTTCTTTCAACAATTACACCCAGATATTTGTATTCATCCACAGTTTCCATTGTTAATCCTCCCATTTGCCAGCAAAACTTGGGTGTGGACGTCTTCGCGTTTATTCTCATGGCTTTTGTTTTTGAGAGATTTATGCTGAGGCCATTCATAGCGGAATAATTATATGTTGTGTCAATTACATTTCTATAAAGATAAAGCACATGGAAACAGTGAATGGAGATAATTATTTAATCAAACATTCATATAAATAATAAAATATACCATAACTCTTGCATTAACATTCAATGGTGTAGCAGTGCTTAGAGACACAAAGCAGTGAAAGAACAATACACACCTCATATTGAAGTAAAGAGAAACCAGAGAACTCTGCTTGAAGATGTCTCACCTCTCCAAAGGCTTTGTGAGACCATTGGATCTGCAACCGGAAGGTGAAGAGTTGGAGCCGATAACCTTTCTAGCCCCTCCTCCAGTGCTTAATTTGAGCTGGTTGTTTCTGGTGCTCGGCATTGGCACTTACTTGTCAACACCGGCGCTTGTGACAGTCTACCACAAGCAGGCACTGTCTGGTAACTTTAGAGATGACCACAACAACAGTTAATTATTAATTCAATATACATTGCAAATGACTATTACCTGCTGGCCAAGCCATTCCTTGCTCTGGAGGCCTGAAATAGTCTGAATTGTCACACTTCTAGCAAGGAGTGTGTTGGTTAGTGGTTGTGTTGTTACAATCATTGGCAGCATGGCAGGGAAAATGTGCGGTTCAAACTGCAGTGGCCTCTTGACGAGAGCCTTGGCACTTATGTGTTTACAAATTAAGCACTGCCCTCCTCCCCTTAACTAACAGTATAATATGCACCCCAAAGAAACATAGATCTTTGCCTCATATATATTTAAAACAAGGGCCACAACTTCCACTATATTTTTTTTAAGTATCATAAAAGTTACTGAACATTTTCACATGCTCTGCTGCCAAAGATTGGTGTGAGAAGTCTCATACTTTAACCATGACAATATTGACATTGTTTCTACTGGTAATACCTGAGTTTTTTGCTGACTTAAATTTGATATCATGGTTTATTAATGATGTACACATGTGTGGTGGAAACCAGCTAGGAGGTTGGCGCTCTAACATCTTTCCAGCGTGTTGAAAGCAGGTTTTAGCACATCCTGTCTTACCGGATGAACAAAAACAAATGAAGATTCTGCAGGTGTTGTTTACTTCACATTACTATTTCCTTGCCCTGGATGGTTCTCTGCAGTCTTGGCACACACTGCAGCTATGCCTATCTCACCATCTTAGCTAAAATAACTATCTGTCCAATCCATGGCACAAAAAATCCCAGTAGAATATAGTGCTTTGCTGCTGATCTCTCTGTGTATGTAAAGAGATAAGACATGCCTATCTTTTTATGTGCGGAGTTCTCTGCCCTGAAAGCGGAGCCAGTGGCGTAACATTATTCTCCTCAGCATGGGACCCCTCCTTCTCCACCCCCCAGCACTGTGGACAGAAGCCCCTGACCTGGGAGCTCCTGACTGGGTCGGGGGAGGGGTTCTCCTCCATGTATGTACTTTGCGGGGAGAGGCCTCAAGTTTCATTTGCCACTGAGCAGAGCTTCAGCACTTGTAAACTTACTATTAAATCGGAGTTTGTGAACTCCAAAACAAACGTAAACGTACACAAAAGTGACACTTTATCTGTGTGAATCAGGCCCAATGTCTTTACTGCTAATAAATGGATCTGCAATGGCTGTCTTATCAGTGACTCTGGCTTTGATGGTGAGGATTTTGCCCGAGAAACAGGGGTTTCAGTTTTGTGAGTGTGTCTTGGTGTTGGGTGTTGGTTGTAGTGTTTTTGCTGTACTAAAATGCAGAGAGCTTTGCTTTCATGGGCCTCATCTTAAGACCAATGTAAGTGTCAATAATGACCTTTAAAGAGACCTTATAAGGTTCACGGATAGAGTCAATACTGGTTCTGCATTTGATGAGGGTTTGACTAAGAGTATAAGTTGGGATGTTCTTGCAAGAGCAGCTATGACTTTTGGTGGATTTCTGTCATTCATGGTGGGTGCTTAATGCCTTGTATATTCTGAATTTGATAACACAGTAGTCAAAAAAATCCAATGGTCTTGTTGGATGGCGTTTAATGACCCACATGGAAGTGAAAACCAGGTTGAGGGTATTTCCTTGTTGTTGGCGGGCATAGTTACAAGAAGCTTGAATTTCACAATGTTTTGGAGGTTGAAAAGTGCTTCAAATAAATGTTTTGATGGAGGTATCGCCTGAAATGTTAAAGTCACAGAGAAAGAAAAAGCTGGATGAATTCAGAGGTGATTAGGTCTATGATTTCCTCAATGAATGTGCTGCTGTCTGTTGCATTTATATAAATGAGGTGGAAAGCAGCTGCTAGAAGAGCCAAAACTGAGAGGTGCCAGAAGAGAGCAGGAGTATGTGTGTCTAATGGCAGCCTCTGTTAGTGTACATGGGGTTGGTATACCGTAACTCTATGTAGGAGGCTGGCTCTTTATATGGTAAACTAAGAAGTGGTATACCGTGCAAAGAGTCCAGGTATTCCCTTACAAGTGGACAGGGGTTTGTCCTAGCAATCCCAAGGTGCTCTTCTAGGGGGTAGTGTGGTCAAGCAGCCTTAGGCTTATCAGAGAGGAGTGTTAAACTATTGCACACACACAGCCAATAAATGATACACGTGACTCACTAGGGAGATCCACCTCAATTCATAAAAATTACACTTATCTTTATATATCTTTAGGCACCAAGATCATCAAAATCAGATGAGTGCTTTTTAAAATAGCAGGTGTGAAGAATGCAAGTTTAAATACTTTAAATCGTAATTGACGCTCTTCGTGGCAATGTTACTGTAGGAAGAAAGACACACGCAGTACATGGTCCCTTGACAATGACTTACGGGACCCTTCTTCGGGACTTGAAGTGAATATGGGGCAAGGTCCAAGGCAGCACCATCAGTTCACATCGGGTGACACTGAAGTGGGTGCAGAGGTATGTTTTTCCGCGTCGGTGATTTGATACTTCAAATTGTACTTGAAGGACTTTGTGGTAATGTTAACCTATGGAGAAAAAATATGTATTGCATATCTTCTGTATATTTGGAGCCATTACTGGACTCAATCTAAGTAGAGGTAAATCAGCCGTATTACCAAGTGGCAATTACCAGCAGGAGCGCGACTGAACCCATGATCTACAAGAGGTTAGAGATGGGTTTAAATATTTAGGAGTTTAAGGGACACAGGATACAAACATAGCTAGGGAAAGGAACATTAAACCACATGTAGACAAATGAACTGAGCACATCAGGTTTTGGGCGGCGCCTCCTTTATAATTGCTGGGAAGGTCGGCAGTCTTTAGAATTAGGTATCTGGCGCCCCTTCTTTCATTTACAGAACTTTCCCTTTGGAACACCACACACATTTTTGGGTCAGATGAACCCCATTTTAAGGAGCTTTCTCTGGAACCAGAGTTTCCTCAGAGTAATGTTAGGAAAATACTTTCAACCCACAATGGTGGGGTGGAGGCGGCTGCATTATCTCCTGTTACAGAGTATCCCATTGGGGGAGTCTTAGTGAGTGGTGGTACAACACATGAGATGACCCAGCTTTGCATTGAAATAAAGAGCAACGCAGGGAGTTCAAATATTACACACTCTACAGAGAAGTGACTCATTTCGCTCTCCCCCGACCACTCAATAATCTTCAAAATTTAGAAGAATACAAACAGGGACTTTGAGTGAAAGCAGAAATTATCATAAGGAATCCGACAGTGGATCAGAGGGAGGCTCCGCCAAATTGCAGAATTACAGGGATTTAAGCAGTTAGATACTATAGGAACCATCTGACTGGGAGATGTGATTGAAGCAGAGTGATGAAATCCTTTATAGACTTATAAGAAGAAAATGCCCTTGTTCAGTATCAATTCTTCCGCAACATTCAGCTCCGCCATGTGCTCACTCCTTACATGGCTAGCCCAGTGGAACTTGCAGATTTTAGTCCACTGGAGGCAAAATTACTAATGCATGAGCTGAAGGATCATTACATAACATCATTTACTATTCTTCATTTATCAATACACCAGGCTTCTTTGACCAGCTGTGTCATGCATGAAAAAGTTCTGAATCAACTATTTGTAACTAGACCAATTGCTATATTACCTTTTGATGTTTTTCCATCCCTTGTATCATTTTTTACTATATTTATCTATTTCTATACCTTTTAAAACTAATAAACTTGTTGAACAAAAAAAAAAATATCTGCATTCCACTTACCTCACATGTTGTGGAAGTTTGGCACTATTACCTTCCCAAAATGACTGTTTCTACATAAAGGCAATGGAGGGAGAAAGATCACCCAGCAGTAGAATGCATTGTGTTCCAAAATCCTTGAACGAGAAAATGTGATATCATGTGAAACAGGCGTAAAGAATAGAAAAATAACATTTTAAAAAGAACATTTTGTGGCCAAAGATCCTTCTATGAAGCAGAAATCGACCTGGCCAGAAATTGCCTAAAAAATCTCTTTGTGATAACGGAAAGGTCTATTTAACCTCCTTACTCGCATGATATTGCTAATACAAAAAAGTGAGAAATTCTCCAGTTCTGTGACAAAATAATACATTGAAAATAGACCCTGCTTTCATTAGCGCCCAGTCTGATGTACCTAACGGTGGCTAAATTCATCAATCAATCAGGATTCTTGTGAAGTGCAACTACTCTCCCATTAGGGTCTCAAGGTCCAGAAGGAGGGGTGGGGATCTTCGGTTCATACACCTACAGCGCCTGGACCTCTTTCAAGGTGAAATCCTAATTTGATATGATAAATACTATTGCAGGTCTAAGACTTTCCTCCATTTCTAACAATCCTACTTGAGCCAAGATTTTATGGCATAACACGAGGCCAATATTCTCTGGTGAGGCATCAGGGGCCTCAGGGTCGAAGATGGGAATACTTGACCCCTTTGTGGAACATATGTTTGACCCGCTCCTCATCAAACACCCCCTCTCCCCAGAGTGGACCCCGTCCCAACATATTGGAGAATATTTGTCCTTTTGGCTCCGTAAAGAGATGCCAAAGGAGGTCAGGGATTGTCTCAGGTCTGAATTCCCCCGCCCCTCCCTCCCCGACAAAAAAGCTATGACCCCTGAGCTGGACAGCAAGGTTGTGGCATTTATTGCCAAGACAAGGAAGGACCCGAGGAGGGGACTTGATAAGGGACTCAAGTCCTACCAAGACAGACTGCTGGATATCACAGGCCTGCTGACCAAAATGTTTGAGTTGGCAGAAGGAGCTTACATTTCTGATTCTCCCATTGACTCAAAAGAACTGCGACAGTGGGCGCAAAGGGCAATATGCCTCCTGGACAAAGCAAACACTGCTCTTTCCAACGAAAGACGTAAGAGCGTGCTTCTCAAGATTGACCCCAAGCTAGCTGAACTATCTAACAAAAAAGGCGGGGCATCCTCACAGGGCCTTCTCTTCGGAGAGGAATTTATCAGGGATATGGCCAAATATGTGGGAGTTTTTAACTCCATCCAAAAATCCCAGAAAGATATTAAGAAAGTATTTAACAATCGAGTTTTTTCATGGGCCAGGGGGATGCAAGGTCAATTCCCCAGCCGTGGAAATTTCTCAACGAGGCCCTTTGGAGGACGCGTAGGAAGGTCCTCCCAATCCTGATATGGTTTCCAGTCATCCTTCTTTCCCCAAAGACAAAGGTTACGAGGAAGAGGCTTCAGAGGAGAGAGGAAGGCAAGAGACTTTTCTACAGGTAAGAGTTCCCAAAGACCATTCAGATACCCCTATAAAGGTGGGCGGGAGATTAGTCCTTTTCTCTGGGAATTGGACCATGGTGAGCCAGAACCCTTGGGTCCTAGACACCGTAAAGGAATACAAAATAGAGTTCATAGACCTTCCTGTTCAAGGAAGATTCCCCCAAGAAATCCGCTTCTCACAGAAGAACTCCGCTTTGGTGTCCCAAGAGGTGAGAGACCTTTTTGCCAAAGGTGCAATCCGGGAGGGAGAAGAGATTGGCTTCATCAGTAACGTTTTTCTGGTAGAGAAGAAAAACAAGAAAATGAGGCCCGTCATAAATCTCAGAGACCTGAACCAGTGGGTGGTTTACCGCCATTTCAAAATGGAGGATATCCACCTTCTCAGGGACGTCTTGAGAAAAGGGGACTGGCTTACTCGCCTAGATCTATAGGACGCGTACTTGACCATTCCGATCTGGCCCCCTCATCAGAGATTTCTCCAGTTAATTTGGGAGGGCAAGCTTTGGCAGTTTTGCAGCCTACCCTTCGGTCTTTCGTTGGCCCCTTGGTGTTTCACCAAGGTCCTTCGTCCGATAGCAGGGTGGCTGAGGAACAAGGGGGTGAGACTAATTCTCTATCTCGATGACATCTTGATAATGGCCGAATCCAAAGAGGTCGCCTCACAACACACTACCCTCACCATAAAGCTTTTGGAACACCTAGGCTTTGTGATAAACACAAAGAAGTCCTCTACGTCTCCAACCCAGGTCACTCAGTTCTTTGGTTTTTCAGTAGTCACGCTCCAGGCGGAATTGAAACTACCGGTGGACAAAGTCAGGAAACTCAGGAAAGAGTTGAGGAAAGTGCTAAAGATTCGCTCCTTTCCTCTAAAGACCCTGGCAAGAATATTGGGCCTGCTGTCTTCGACTATCCAAGCGATATATCCGGGTCTCCTGCATTATCAGGCACTTCAGAGGCTCAAGGCCAAAGCCCTCAGAATAAATCTGTCTTATTCTCAAATGGTTTGTCTGGACGCAGACTCCAGGAAGGAAATAATATGGTGGTTAAAGAATGCAGAAGCCTGGAACGGCAGAGCAATTTTCGGGAAAGAACCAGACTTATTCATACACTCGGATGCGAGCCTGGAAGGTTGGGGTGCAACGTGCGGCGACTCATCGACGGGGGGACTTTGGACCCAGCAAGAGAGGGATCTACATATCAACTGCCTAGAACTACTGGCAGGGTCCTTTGCTATCCAGAGCTTTAGCAAGGACTTGATGAAATGTTTGATAATACTCCGCATGGACAATATATCCGCCATGAGATACATGAACAAAATGAGAGGCCCTCATTCAAAGGGCCTCTCGGACCTGGCAAAGAACTTTTGGGCGTACTGCCTCAACAAGGGCATCTCGGTCGTTGCCGAACATATCCCGGGGCTGAGCAATGAGGTAGCAGACTGGTTATCCAGGAATTTTGTAGATTCGAGCAACTGGAGATTAGACAGGAAAGTCTTACTTGCGTTCCAATCTCGCTGGGGTCCCTTTGGAGTAGACCTCTTTGGGGACCGTCTCAATACACAGCTGCCCAAGTTTTTCAGCTGGAGGCCAGAGCCTCTGGCCTTGAGGATAGACGCCTTCTTTCAGAACTGGCTTGGTCTGAGACCTTATGCATTCCCACCTTTTGCCATGCTTCCACGCCTCCTTGTTCAAGTCCAGAGGAACGGAGAATCTGTAGTAGTAATAACTCCCCTCTGGAGATCTCAGGCGTGGTTCCCCATCCTGCTGGAAATGAGTGTGGATTTTCCAATCCTCATTCCTGCTTTCGAAGAATTGTTGACAGGACCTCACGGGGAGCGTCACCCTCTTGTTCTTCAGGGCATCCTGTGTCTGATGGCCTGGAAGATTTCAGGAGACAATGGCAGATCCCAGGACTTTCGGAAGGCGCCTTCAGGCTCATGTCACAAACATGGGCCCCTGGTACCCAAAAAGCCTATAGATTGGCTTGGTGTAAATGGGTTTGCTGGTGCCTTCAACGGGTTTACGATCCTGTTTCAGCTGATGTAGTACAAGTTCTTAACTTTTTGACAGAAATCTTTGCATCGGGACTTGCTTATTGAACCGTTAGTGTATATAGGTCGGCTACTGCTGCGGGTCACTGCTTGCTAGATGGTGTCTCGGTAGGCCAAAATCTTCTGACCAAAAACTTATGAAGAGTATGCGTGTTTTGAACCCTCCTCTGCCAAAATACTCTGCTCTCTGGGACGTGAGAGATGTCCTCAGACTGGTTACCTCTTGGGGCGAGAACTCTTCTCACTCTTTGAAGAAATTGTCCTATAAATTGACTGTTTTACTGTGCCTTGTCTCCTTCAGACGTACTTCAGATGTTAAGGCCTTAAATGTCTCTAGTAGGGCTTTTCAACCTGAGGGAGTTTGTTTTTTCATTAAAAGACGGACTCAAACTATGTCATCCTCTGTTTTCTATCCCTTTTTCCCTCAGAATGAAATCCTGTGTGTGGTGCGATGCCTGTTGGAGTATGAGAGAGGGACTTTAGATCTAAGGGGTTCTGTAGATCAACTGATCATTTCCCGCAAGTATCCTCATAGGGCGGTTTCCTCTCCCACCTTAGCTAGATGGGTTAAAGATGTCATGAAAGAAGCTGGGATCGATGTTTCAATTTTTGGCGCACATTCTCTTAGAGGAGCTTCAGCTTCAAAAGCATTTATTTTGGGTGGTGGCCTTCAGGATATCCTTAGGGCTGCTGATTGGTCAAATGAATGTATTTTCAAAAGATGTTACTTTAAGCCTGTATCTAATGTCATTGATAATGTTTTGAACACACTTTAAACTTGCATAATATTGGCCTCCGTGTCATGCCATAAAATTTAGATTTTTCACAGCCTGCTGGGCAGAAAATCTGGATTTTATTAAAGACACGGAGGCTAAGATTATCCCACCTCGTTTGCTCCCGCACTGGGAATGTGTTCTCTTATCTTTTTGTTTTTTCTATTTTGCAGATTAGCTGCTTCAAAAGGTCGCTGCGATGGCTGCAAGTTCTCTCAATGTTGTGATTCCTTCAAGGTTCTCTAAAGTTGTTTCTAAAGTTTTTTAGCCTCTGTGTCTTTAATAAAATCCAGATTTTCTGCCCAGCAGGCTGTGAAAAATCTAAATTGTCCACCACTTGAGCTTGTTCCTTAAGCCAATACTGACCAATATGATTAACATCTCCCTGTTTGTGCATTAGAGAATGAACATTGGTTACACCTCACAGATAATAAAGAACTTGAGAGCTATGTGGCAAGGCAACTTAATCATTTCATAACAGGAAATAGCAGGCTAATCCCTTGATTACATAAACATCCCCTACACAAGGTCCAACCTGGCTTTAGATCTGAATGCGGCACAGAGACTGCATTATTACAAATTGTGCATGGCACGCTGCACATCCTAGACAAAGAGGAATCACGGACCAGTCAGCATTGATTTTGGCAGAGTTAATCATATCCTTGCCTATAAAAATCCTAGAAAAATGGCAATGTCTTGAGATAGTTTCAATGATGTCTAGTTATTCCAAAGACAAAAAACAATTGGCTTCCTGCCTCTTTAGCACCTCCCCCTTTAATTAAAAAGCCCCACATGGACCTGCACTGCCCCAAACACTACTCAACTTATATATGGAACCCCTGGACTCCCTCCTGCGAAAATCCAAAGTCCCTTTTCAGTTCTGTGCTATAGTATCCTTAGTTCATTGGTGGAAAAAAGGAAAGCAATCTCGTTTGGGTGGTGCATGGGCCCACAGCAAACAAGGGGTGGCTGACTATTCTGTTTTTATGCCCTTTTTTCAACTAGTTTATTGGCAGAAGTAGGAGGCTGCTCCTGATAGGCGGGTGGCTGTTCAGTGGAGGTAAGAAGTAACACTATCAGACATAGATTAAGCTATTGCCCTGATGAGCTTGGTAGCATCTTCTGCCCTTTTTAAATAGGTTCAGATATTCCAGGCCAGCTGGCAGGTATCAGATTGGGGTGGATCACATAACCTTGTTCAATAGTATCTTTTTGGGTGAGAATAGGCACTGAGTGAGAGTTGCTGCCAATTTATTGATGAGAAAAGTAAGAAGGGTCTAAGGGCCAGATGAACAAAGCATTTAAACGGTCCCAAACTGCCCATCGGGTCATTTGCGACTAGTAAAATGTATTTTACCATGTGCAGAAGGAAGAATAGAACTCACTAACTTGTTTTCGAATTGCATTTGCTTTTTCGATTCGGTATTAGGAAGGGGTGTGTTTAGGGTATCCCTTCCTAATACCAAATAGCACTGGTATGTACAAATGCTTTGCGACCGGGAATGCGGTTGAAAAACGTACGCAGGTACCACCAACTTCAAGTTGGTCGTAACCCATTCACAAACGGGATGGGGCCCCAAAGGTGTCCCCTTATGAAAGTGGGTGCCAACATTTTTAAAGAGCTGGCAGTGGTCCCAGAAAAAGAAAGAGTGGAAGGAGTGGCTGAGGGAATGGCGGTTGCCAGCCGTACATCTGGAAGTGTTGTGGATGGTTGTATGGGCCCAGGAAACCCTGCATCATTTGCGGGTTGAAGGGAGGCCAGTTCCCTTGGGGTCTTGTTCTTCCCCTTTCTTTTTGTCTATTACTGCCAGTACTTGAATTGTTACTTGACATAGAGCAGTTGCTAGAGGCATCTGAGTCTTGGTCTACCTTAATCGGTGCGATGTAGTTGGGATCGGAGTATGGGTAAGTCTTCACATAAGAAAAGCGTTTCAAATCTTTTTGGAAATTTTGAACCTTTTGTTGAGTTAGGTTCTCCTTATATTCATTAATTTCCTTGTTCAGTTCTTCCAATTTCTTTTTATAGCCTGTAATAGTTGTTTTTATGTGTCCTTCTGCAAGTTGGATCTCTACTAGGATTTTCTCTGAGAGTCGCAGTGCAGTTTTTAGGATTAGCACAATCCAATCATGAGTGCAATGCCATGCAATTAATGACCAGTCTTTTCTAAATGTGGCATCCTCCAAAAAGATGTGTGGCTCATTAGTAACTAATAGGCCCTTTGGTGCCATGTTGTTAGTGAGGTATTCTTTTACGATAGTACCATGTAATATAGTTCGTATCCTGTTGCTCTTCATTTCTGTCAGTTTCTCCCAGTCTGTAGTTTGAGAAATGCTCTGTGCTATACTTGCATCTGCAAAGAGGGAGAGATCTACTATTATTGCATCAACTTCCGCACTGGAATATGAGAGTCCTTGGTTTTCACTCATGCTTGCTAGGTCGGTTTGTCAAAAAAAAAAGGGGGGGTTGTGGTTTTGCGGAGGAAAAGAGGAAGAGGGGAACTCTCACAGCTGTGCGCTGCCTGACTTATGAGAAACAAATGGGAGAGGAAGGGTGTTGTGTGGCACTGTGTGCACCTCAATATCCTCTAGATAGAGGCATTGAAAGCCTCTAGGGGGTACTCCTCCATTTGTTTTTGAAAAATTGATCAAGCGGACCAGCAGTTTCCTACCTACTTAAAATCAAACACCTTAACATTTGTCGCGTGGGGAAACCCCACAGTAGTGAAGTCGGACAATGGCCCGCCTTTCAATGGACATGATTTCACAGAATTTGCAAAGCACCTTAACTTCAAGCACTGTAAGATAACCCCCATGTGGCCTCAAGCCAATGGGATGGTAAAGAGGTTTATGGCCACAATAAAGAAAACCATACAGCAAGCAGAACTGGCCCAACGGGATGTCCAACTCGCACTCAACATCGTGTTGCAAGCTTATCGAACCGTGCCCCACAGCACCACCAATAAATGTCCACATACCCTGATGCTGCGAAGGACACCGTGCACCAGGATACCAATCGCAGACGCTGGTGTGTGATCCAGTGCCCAATATCATGATCACGCAGCACTGGCAGAACTTAATAATACCAAGAAAGCAAAAATGAAAGAATATGCAGAGGATCGCCCAAACCTCCGACATCCAGGAAGGAGACTGGGTGCTAGCCAGACAAAAACAAAAGACAAAAACTGACAGTCAATATCGTGACCAACCCCTACAGGTGACAGGTTGAAAAGGAACCATGGTCATGGCCGTATCTGAGGACAAGAGTATCACACGAAATGTGTCACACTTCAAGAAATGCAATCCCGCAGTTTACAACCTAGCAGAAGAGGCAGAACATGACATGGATTACTCAGGTCAAGAAATAGACAACTGTGAAAGACCTAAAGCCTTGTTAAGCTCAAGAGAGTCAAGAAAGTTGCAACTTCCATGCCAGCCGCAGAGAACCATCTGGAGACCCACCCGGCTTATTGAAGAACTGTTAACAAGTAAGCACTAAACGTTTAAGAAGGGGGAGATGTCATGTTGTCGTGCCTGGCTCCTGTGTGCGGAGCCAGGACCAGGCAGGACAAGACGTGGGCAGGGAGGAGTAGGTGGGGGACAGGAAGCAGAAGGGTAGAGAGTAAATGGGGAAGAACCCGGTTGTAGGACCGAGGCAAAAAAAATAGAGAAAACATAGCAGCACTACTGTGTCCGTCCCGTTATTTCGAGGCACAACAGTGAGCTGACCCTTTTCAAGTTAACATCCACAATCAATTAACAGGACATGTCTCAATACACTCAGTGGTCACATAATACCACTTTGCTGGATAACTTTACGTAGACTCACATCTGCTCAGAGCAAAGCTTCAGAGAGGTGATGATCAGGAAGATAGATTTAATAGCATTTAATGCACAGAAAATGTATTCAGCTTCCTTCAGTATCATTAAAATTAGAAACCAACAATTATAATTTGTTGTCATCTTTAGTTCAGAGCTCTCCTTTTCAACTCCACTGAGTAATTGTAATATTCTTTATTTTCAGAGACATGAGATACCATCCCTCAGAGGCTCTTCCCAGACTCATTTAAAGTGATGGGTGTAGCATAACACAGAGGGATGGATTTACTTTCATTTTGACCCTGATCTGCATCTTAAAAGTGAGGCAACTCTGTCCCAAAGGGTTGTATTGTGATTTACTGCCCAATGCATATTCTGGTTACTGCTGGAAAGTAGCCAAAAGTAGCAGAAAGGAGAGCTTTGGGCTACTTTCCATCAAGGTGGTGCTCTATGGGTAGTACATGGGCATCTCCATGCAACCAGCCATGGTGTTTGATGCAAATCTCCATCTACAAACATTGGTAGACAGGGAGCACCAGAAAAATGTGCAGCTCCTTGAAGAAAGCATAACGTTTAGGAACATTTTTCTTTTCTCACACCATTCCAATTTTGCTTGTGTGCTGCGCTGTACGGGAAACAACCTTTACCACACAACTTTTACAACGCACTACCATTACACTGAAACTTTTACAACGCAACATCCATTACATCGCATGCCATTACAACGTAACCATTACAACGCATGACACTACAACGCATACCACTACAACGCATGCCATTACAACGCATACCATTACAACGCACAACATTACAATGCATAGTACCCTTACACTTTCCAACACTTACCCTACTGTTGCACCCCCTGGAGTTAGAATAGTAATTTTTACCCCTACACTATCCAACACTTATCCTACTGTTGCACCCCCTGGAGTTATCCAACACTTACCCTACTGTTGCACCCCCTGGAGTTAGAAAAGTTATTTTTACCCCTACACTATCCAACACTTATCCTACTGTTGCACCCCCTGGAGTTAGAATAGTAATTTGTACCCCTACACTATCCAATACTTACCATACATGCAATGTAATGTTATGTGTTCTAATGGTATGTGTTGTAAAGGTAGTATGCGTTGTAATGGAATGCGTTCTAAAGGTAGTTTTAAAAAATTTGTTGTAATGGCATGCGTTGTAATGAAATGCGTTGTAATGGATGTTGCGCTGTAAAAAATGCGTTGTAAAGGTATGCATTGTAAAAGTATGCGTTGTAACGTCATACATCCGCGCTGTACAGTACCCATAAAAAGTGAGAAAAATATTAACTGTGTAAAATCATGATGCCTTATACTGGAAAGGTATCCTTCCAGTACAAAACCTATACTTCACATCACATACACACTCTTGCACTATGGTCTGTGCCTTGGTGCAAGACAGCCTGAAACGGCACCAAAGCTTAGTAGACTTGGCACAGTTCTGTTTCCGCTCTTTCATGCAACACAGAGTAAAAACTTTGATTGCCGATCTGCATGGTGTGAAAACTTAGTAAATGTGGCCCAGAGTCTTTGATGCTAGGATTTAAGGGGCATATGTATGAACAAGCCCTTTTGCGATTCCTTAATAGCGATTTTTAGCGAATTGCTATTAAGGAATCGCAAAATGATATGTATGTAGGAATTGAAATAATAATTGCGATTCCTTAATATTCCTTAATTGCGTGCCGCAAATCGCAATTCACAATTAAGGAATACCTTCCCATTAATTCCTAATGGCTAGGAGGCCCATAGGAATGAATGGGAAGACATTCTCAATTTGCGATTCGCAATTAGAGAATTGCAAATTGAGAATGCAATTTCAAGGGTGCCAGGGTTTTAAAAGGACACCCTGTTGCACCCCTGAAATATGTATGTGTACACATGTGGCGCACATACATGCCCTAAGGGCATGTAGGAGCGGCACATGGCACATGGCACTTTGAAAAATGCAAAAAAGTGCATTTTTTAAAGAAATCGCAAATTACCACCAACTTGAAGTTGGTGGTAATTTGCGATTTCTTAAGGCCAAATTGCACTTTTTCTGTGCTTCATACATTGCATTTAAGGAATCGCAAATTGCAATTCCTTGAATGCAATCGCAAAATAGAGAATCGCAAATTTTGTGATTCTCTAATTTGCGATGCCTTTTTGGGATGATACATCCCAAAAGGCCTTTTCCCGTTCGCAAACGGGAAAAGGGCTTGATACATATGCCCCTAAGTCATTTGTAGTAAGTTTAGTGCATGATAGTCAATCTTGCTCTAGCGCCACTGGGATGGTATGTTTGACTGGTGACAGTGGGAAGTATGTTAGTTTTTTGTATTGTTTACAATACTGATCAAAACTGCATAAAACTGCACAAAAACAAGACAGCTTCAAGACATTTGCCTTTGCCCAAATGATGCAAAATATATTCAGAAAGTCCTACACCTGTGTTAGCAAGTTTCAAAACGATTACACTCTGAAATACTCTTCAAGTACAGACTAGGACCAGTTTCATCTCTTTAAATCTTGAATACATTCCTTTAGGACTTGAGTCAGTCCTGGGTATTCTTAACTCGCTGGCTGTAAAGGTGAGATGGCTTACGCTAATCTGCTTAAAGTTTGCGTGTTCCGCCACCACCGCCTAGAGCACACATAGGCCCATTTTGTTTGTTCTGTACGTATAGAGAGGGAGGCTCCCAGTGTATTATAGCCCTTCATTAACAGCATTTGTTGTTGTTTGCCAGGGAGTTGCATACCAAGAGTCTGTATGGGTGCATTGAAATCTGTGATGTGACTAATCATTGACAGGTAGTACTGTCATCACAATGTGGAGAGGAGAACTTGCTTGAATGCATGACACACCCTCCAGTGTAGCAAAAACCAACAGAGGCCAAGACTGAGACAATCACAGGTGAAGAATATGAGATGAGAAACACTGCAAGTGGAGCACAGGTGACAGGGTGGTGGTAGCACGATGGTCAAGTGTGAGTAGCAATCTGAAAATCTATTGCATTTAGCTACCAGGGTCTCAAAATTAGTGGAATGAAAGATGTTTCGAGTGACCCTGCAGCAACCTCAGCCAGTCATCCAATCATAAAACCCCTCATTTCTCATCCAGTGCCTAACTTGCATATGGCAGCCTAAGTGTCTACAAATGGACCTATGAAGCAGAGGTCAGTAGAAGCTAAGGGTCATTTTTGTATGGTGTTGTTATGACAAGGAAGGGTAACAGGCTACACCCCTGCCACACAGGCAGAAGATAAATCAGCACCATTTGCCTCATACCTAGCAGAATCCACATAAATATCACACTTACCACCACACTGGTCGGTGGTCCTGCTGGCCCCTCATCTATGAACATGGTAATGGCCTGTCGTTGAGAAGAAGTGTACCTCATTTCTTTGTCGGCATCTGGCTGCAGTACTTGTGCTGAACTTGGCCTTATGGCACAGAGCGGTGTAGCTAAGAGCATGGAAGGCAAGTAACTGGGAGAAGGTGCAACCTACGGACATAGTGGCTCTTCGGATGACAGTCTTGGGATCAATGCTCGCTGTTCGCCTTAGAAAAGCTGAGTGCCCTGCCTTGTGCATCTCTTCTGGTCTCCCCATTGTATTTCCTCCATACTACTGTTCAACCGCGCTGCAAGCCGCTCGAGGTGCTGCGCGTGCTGACTACGCTGCTCATCTTTAGAGATTAGCTCTGCTGAGAGGAGGTCACTCAATGCGAATCCCTGATTTGGCTGAGTGGCTGTTGCCTCCTCATGCTAGGTTTCTTATTTTATATTTTATTATTTTACTATCAATTTATGACATAGATCAACATGACACACGGTGATTTTAGAACACCTCATTGCAGTACAACAAGTTCCATCTTGTAGTGCACCACGACATTTCAATGTATCCTATCCATTTCCATTACCCGCTATTCCGAATTATGTTGACCATCAAGGACCTTTCTCTCCCCCGCAACTGATGGGGCATCTTCCTGTATCTGCAAATATAGAATCACTGGTCCCCATATAGGTCTAGAGGTCGCGGGTAGCTCCTCTGCATATGTTCCCAATTGTTCCTTAGAGTTCACCATGTCTTTAATCCAGCATTTTGTTCTCAGAGCTCTCCTGCTTCCCCAGTACATATCTATGTGCCTTTTAGCTAGTAATAGGGCCACCGCTGTTAATCTGTGATTGGGCGGTCTCGGAGTCTTTACCAAGTCTAGGAGGCCCACTAGTGGAGTATTAGGGACTGGCTCGGACAGTATTGTTCCGAGTGCATCCGGCACCGCCCTCCAATAGAGCCTAACAGGAGGGCATGCTCAACTAACATGCAAAGAAATCTCCAAAACCCAGGTTATGAGGGGATTCACCACATTAGCAATGGAATTTCAGTCAACATATACAACCCTTTTCATTTGTGTCCCTGTGGGGAGACAGCATTTTGATTCTCCCTATGAACTTTCCTGTAAAGAGGGCTACCTGACTATTTATGTGAAATGAGTGAGGTCTGTATGTACTGTGCTTCACTACAGCTGAGTCAATGGTGTTGTCCACATAAAAAGTGTGCACAGGCGTAAAAGAGTGTACAAGATACCTGCCTCCCTGCAGGCTGACTTTGTTTGTGGGAGACATCATATCCTGCCAGTGCTCAGATCTCCATCCCTGAAACCAGCCAAAACTGTGGGGAATAAATGTTTTTTTGATTCAGCTCTGCTTGTTCAGGAAAGCTGGGAAGATGGTAATTTTAGCAGAGCAAACCTTTTGATGGTACCATTTTTTGGTAACAGACAGGCAAGAGCTTGGGCAGGACTTTTCCAAATTCCCCCCAAAAAACTCATAGTTTACCTATCTTGACAGACCCTGCCAGAGAAAGCCACAAACCCCAGGTAACTTTAGAATCCCAATGAAGTTGGGAAAAAAAGGTGCAAATTTGGCGAGGATACCTTAAGTGGAAAAACCATTATGTAGTACCCCAAATAGCAAAAAACGATCTCAGCACTAAAGGAGGATTAGCCTCAGCAGACAGCGGGTTAAAAACATCTTTGGCATTGTGCTTGGAGCCATGTGAAAACATTCTCAAAGCACAGCATTATAAGTTCAAGCAGTCATCAGCAACAGGACATGTACAGTGTAACACTCTTGACACCATGCAATTTACCACAGCACCAACATCATCAACACAACATGGTAACAGAGCTGCTGGGGATGAATATGAGAAAACACAGACAGCAAGTCGTGCAAAGATGATTGGTCATAGGAGTTCCTGCTGTGCAAGCTTCCCCCATGATAGTTTAGTGTCATGGAGGAAATTTGGGCCTCAGGCATCTAGCACAAGTCGCACGTCAAGTTTCAAGTTATTTTTTTATATTTTAGCTATTTTTGTAAGATTTTAATTAGACAATACAAAATAAAATAAACTTGAAACAAGTCGCACATCAGTCTTGTGTACCCTGAGATTGTTTCAGGTAACAGACAATAGTTTTCTTGCACTGTAAAAAGGAATTATAACCTTTTCAGAGAGAAAGGAAAACTGGTAGGTGTCTCTCACCACTCCCACTGCATATAGGGATCTTTTGAGTCAGACACACCTGTCTTAGAATCACTTACACCTGCAGGTGACATTGCAGAGCCCCACCCAACACCTAGAATTAGTACACATACAAATAACGATACTTTATAAAGTATTATTACATGCTATTTCTGTATATTCATGTGAACAAGATTTGTCTATATAGTCATAAACATCTCAGTACTAACAATGAAATAAGGTTGAAAGTTAAATGCACACCAAACTGTGTTCATATTCATCACATATCCCTTAAATATGAGAACAATTCCTTAACTATATTTAAATGTAGCTGGCTCACAGCTTGATATATCGGTTCAGAGTAATGTGTGCAGAGTGATGTGATGTCCCCTGTATACCTATATGCCATTAAACCTCAAATTGGAATCTGGATTGTCAGCAAATCTCCCAAGTCACCGGTCAGATTGCTTGGCATTTACTAATTGCGGGGATCATTCATACCTTTGCAGTGCATTTTGGTTGATTGGGCAAGGGAGGGCATTCATGCTCGAATCCTGCATTTGTAGGAAGCGCTATCAGTATTGTACGTTTAATTTCCACCAGCAGAGAATATGAAGTGACTATTATGCACAAACAATCTCTGGTAGCCTTAAAAAATAAAGCTAAAAAGTTCACATGAACAAAAACATAGATCCTAGACCCTTTTACTACTGCCATGTACTAAAATCATTCAATGAACATACAAGGACCAGATTTACATACATCAAGGCATGTGATGTATGTAATATTGCCCAACATATTGCAAAAATATGCACTCATCAGGCATCAACAGGTGTAGATGGTTTGCAGCTGCCCTTCATTTTGCGATGCGACTGATGTACTAATACGTCTCCCCATAAAACGTACAATCACAGGGTGCTGTAAAATCTCCTGAATATTAGTGAGATGGGTGACAATTTGTGACCCTTTGTGATTGCTGGCAAAAACAAGGATGGCTGCCTGTTGGAGGCAGGAGATATCCATACCTGGCATTTGCATAGCTTACATGTGAAAAAAATGTTTAAAAGCAGCCTGAGGTCCTTAAAGGTATGCTGGGTCCTTTTACAAAATTGTTCACATAGAACAGAGGATCATCTGGCAGAGACAGCTTCCACTTTGCAAATCTGTTATCACCCCAACTCAGGTCGTGATAAATAATCAGTGATTTGCGACTACACCTGCAGGTGCAAACTATGAAAACATCACAGTGCAGCTAAGAAATAGGAGTGGGACACCCCTCTCTTGCCTATCCTAGTTCTTATTTGGCAAAAATTATTTTACGAGTCACAAATACTTCTGCGACCCGCAAAGTAACGTTTGTACATTGCAATGCAGCTTTCTGTGATCCTAAGCTCAAAGTTTGTGAATTGCAGACTTTGCGACTACAGAAACGCTACTGTGCATGAGTCCCTTTAATTCTTCAACCAGAAGCATAAACTACCAAACACAGCACTGCAATTATTCTTGATTTTCACACTAATCTGCAGTTGATTTTCTCTTTATAGTCTACATGCCAAGTTTACTTATGACACTACATCAACACCCTTTACCTTGCCACTTACAACTCAATTACAAGTATGTCATCTTCTTTTTATGTAAATTTCCCTTACCTCATATCCCTTCACCATGCTATTACCTGCATCTCTTCAGTGCAAGAAAAGTCTAACGCACATAGCAATTAGCCTTCACCTAAACATTATTCTATCTCTAAATGTATACCTTACCTGGACACTTACCATATCTATTTTAGCATTAGCCCTATCCTATCCTGTAGCATAACCCTTAACCTTTAGTTGAGGTGATGCTACATAATTTAAAGACAAACAAGGAAATGTTTATCGTCAAGATACAAGTGGCATGGCATAGTTAAGAAATAGTAAAGGATACACAATAGAAAAGGGAGGTTCTCTATCATACCTTGTAATCACACCAAACTTGAAAAGCCTAGTCTTCACAAATGGGGAATTACACTTAAAATATGTAATAAGGTAATCCTAATGTTATCCATTGGGAGAGAAAGGCCTTGCAGTAGTGAAAAAACAACGCTGGGAGTTTTTCACTACCAAGACATGAAAAACTTAAAAGAACATGTCCTGCTTTTTAAATACATTGCACCCTGTCCTGTGGGTCACACGGGGCCTACTTTAGGAGTGACATATGAGAAGAAAAGGAAAGTTCAGGCCTTGTCAGAAGTTTATCTTGCCAGGTCAAAGTGGCAGTGTTACTGCACACACAGTCTCTGCAATGGCATGCCTGAGATATGGTTAGAAGGCTACTTAAGTGTGTGGTACAAGAAATGCTACAGTCATACTAATAGAATTTAATTTACAGGCCCTGGGCATATGTAGTACACTTTACTTTGGCAAATCAAATATGCCAATTGGGTATGAGCCAATGTTACCATGTTTAGAGGAGACAGCACATTCAGGTTAGCATTGGTTAGCAGTGATAACGTGTTCAGAGTTCTAAAGGCAGCAAAGGGTAGGAGGAGGAAGGCACACGGTTTGGGGGTGACCCTTCTGAGAGGGCCATTTTCCAACACATTTATTAACGTTTTACACATCCAGTGGTGTAATGGCAGCTTCAATAGAATTTTGAGCTGCCTTCTTCAGGTTTCTTTTGTGGATTATAATTACCTTGAACCCTTTTGTAAGCCCTTTTCTATGTGAATTGGTACAATCAGTGGTAAGTGTGGAGAACCCTGTGATGAATGCTGTCATTCAGCACCGGTGTCTCAGGGTAACCAATACTACTGCATTCCATGTGGAGAACCAAGATACTTGCTTTGGGCACTTGATTCTCCAATTAAGTATTATACCAGAATACTGTGTTTTAACCTATGTTAACACCAATCGTACATAGCCAGAATATCAACTACCACAATATCCTAAAGGTAACTGTATGCCAGTAAGGGTAGCTGTAATATACTTAGCTCCTCATATAACTACCTTGACAAAACATGTCTTCAAGATATGTAGAGGTGTACTTAGAAAAGAAAGAAATTGAGAAAATATATACTTGCCTATATATACTAGCCTTCGACATATTATCGTAGTCAATAATTTGGCAATATTTTTGCAGAACAATATGCTTGTACTCAATATTTCCACTTATAATGCTCCAACAGTTGTGAAAACTGGAAGGGGGATATCTATTCGAATAGATTATAGAGGTTACAATCTGAGCTACGCATAATGCAGTACAGAATGCTGGTCTTGATAAATGTTGACCCCACCCCCACATTCTCACCATTCTTAGGCATTCGAGGATGGCATGTTATGGGGAGGGGAATTCAACTTTAGTTCTGAACCCTTAACTCAATTGCACAGGTACACAACACTCTCTCAATACACTGTTAGGATTTCAGAAGACACTACAGGTCTTATTGAGCTCCAGGATCTATGGCGACTTGCACATCCCTCCATTAAGGAATTCAGGTATTACTCCTCACCACACAAGTCCTACTCTAAATCTGGGGGCCCAGCTCGCTGACATTACTCACCTACCACGTACCTTATCAGATCACTCTCCAGTCAAACTGAAGATATCATTCCCTGGCTCCTGACTGAGCGGACCACGAGGGAGCTTGTCTTGAGATTCCCTTCTAGATTCGGTGTTCTGTGAAAACCATGCCATACTATTTTTGGTTAAATAAGGGTGTAGTGGAGGAATAAGCCACACTAATGGAGACTTTAAAGGTCTATATTCGGGGGGTTACAATAGATAAACATGCAGGGATTCTCTGGGATATACAGGGACAACTCACACGCCTAGTAAAGAAACTTAAAACCTCGAAGTCTGAGTGACACCAACCACTCCAACACCAGATACTCAAGAAGCAAAATAAGCTGCTTCAGGAATTTAAAGACCTGGATGACAGGGAGATGAAATGGTTGGGCAAGAATGCACTTGCACTGCAATACGGCAAAGGGTATGACCCTGTCCTGGCTCATATGTCATGATAGACGACTGAGCCTCAGGTGGGTGCACCTTTACTACATAATGAGGATATACTGGCTGAGTTTGAGACCGATTATAAGCACTTGTATGAGACCCGAATGGTAGAATCCACTGACTACATTCCGTTCTACCTACATAAAGTGGCTTTGGTTTGCAAATTCTGAGTAATCCTATCTCAGTAGAGGAGATAGTGGTGGCCATTGATGCCACCAAGCTCTGACTGCCTGACCACAGATGTTTACAAGGCCCATAGGAATATTCTATCCCCCCCATCTCCTAGAGGTATATGCAGATTTACTCTCTGATGAAGTATAACCTCCAACACTGATTGAAGCGGTGATTTCGGCCCTCCGCAAACCGGGGCAAGGAAGTAGTCGATGCGCTTCTTATAGGCCACTATCACTACTCAGTTATGACAATAAAATTCTAGACAAAGTGACTGAAAACAGACTGTAATCTTTACTCAAGAAAATAGTCTCCCAGTTGCAGGCTGGTTTCGTGCCCCACGGGCCTACATCAATCAACGTGCACATGGTATACACAGTTTAACATCAACTGAAACTAGAGGTTAAGGTTGCGGTGGTGTTACTAGCGCCGTAAAGGTGTTTGACTCTTTGGAGTACCCATTTCTCAAGGAAACTCTAAGGTGGTATGGCATCCTGAAGGAATTCCTGTCATGGACTCAACTGCTCTACACTCACCCACCACAATAGTTACAGTTAATGGTCTATTAGAAGAGCCATTCCTGACATGCAGAGGCACCAGCAGTTATGCCAACTTTTCCCTTAACTCTACATCTTAGTTATGGACTCTCTCTGGCCTGGGACCTCCAAGAAGAGCACAAACATAGTGGGCTCTCCTTTGGTTCTGGCAAAGTACTATAATCCATGTACACGGATGATATTTAGCTTTTTGTGATACATCCGGAAGATAATGTGTCCCCTTGGAATAGGGAAGTTGTCAGATTTGTAATAGTTGGGTATCACCATTAACTGGGATAAGACTGATGTATTCCCACCAATCGATGGCACAGAGCCCTGTTCTCTAGAGTAACTGGTCAGATGGGTTTTGGACTCAGTTAAGTAACTGGGGATTATCCTGAAAAGAGAGGTAAAGGTGATCATACACCTGAATTATGGACGGGCCATCAACCATCTACAACGACAAATAGACAACTGGATTAAGCTCCCTTTATCCCTGGCAAGCAGTAGCACTGCTCAAAATGGGAGCATTGCCTAAGTTTGTGTATCCTTAAATATCCCTATTACATTCAACCAGTGCTTTTCCTCACTCTCAAATTTCTATTGATTAATCTCATTTGGGCCGAATGGAGGGCCAGGATTGGAATGGGGCGCAATGACTCTTGCGAACATGGAGATCCCTTATTTTAAAATGTATTACTATGTGGCGCCATTGCTGTTCGTTGGTACCACTCTGATGCACGTCTCCCGTCCTTAATATCCGAAGCAGATCAGGTGGGGGACACCCCTCTGGTGCTGATAACTCTCCTGGGATTGCCTAAGCCTCTGAGGGAGGTGGAAATAGTAGCTACAACGTGTTGGGCATGGTGCATCTCTGTCGCAAAATGGGTGGCTCTTTCTATACTCTCCTGCGCTTTATCATTCTAGCAATCCTTCCTTACCTCTCACTTGGGAACGGACTGTACAGAAAAAGTTGAATGAGATATTGGATTTTGGTCAGATGCACACAGACTTACACTATAACAATTTTAGGCATGTGGGATTCCCACAACCTTAGATATCTTTACATTTGTCAGGCTTCGAACTATTATACAGGACAGACTCAAGGGGTTCCTGCAGATCCGTCTACCTTCACGCCCCTGGCTCAGCGTCAAATCCTCCATAGTGACGCAACGGATGTCTCGGTTGAATGTCTCTAGGCCGCTTAATCTGGTGATTGGAGCGGAGTAGTCCAGCGGGCATGGGAGAGCGACCTAGACGTGACCCTGTCTGATGTGCAATGGCAATATTGCTCTATACACACAGGATGTTACCGTCTCAAACTCCTGCATTTTAAATACCTGCAGGGGGCATACAGTACACCAGCCTGCCGGTACCGAATTGACCCAACATGTTCCCATAGATGCACGTGTTGTTGGACAGATCATGCAGGCTCCATACACCTGCCCTTGGGTACCCCACTTCTTGCCTATTGACACACTGTATGAATATGTTGTACCAGATGACAGATCAACACCTACTGGCTAATCCACTAGTGTCATTTTAAATATATATGTAATTGAACCAGAGGTTTCACCACAAGCACATTGCACTTGGCGAAAGGTAGGGTAGCAATGCACTGGGGGAACCGTACCCACCCAAGGTGAATGATTGGCTCTGAGACCGAAGAGTCTGCAATGATCTACTGAAACCTATTGCACTGATGCTCCCAATGACCTCATGACCAAAGGACATATGGGACCCACTTAGGGCTTACCAAGCAAGGCAGGACACAGAGGCACTTGGGAATGGCCTTGGAAGTCGTGGCACTCCAGAGCCCTATAATGCTGAACTGGACCTTGTTCAGGTTGTGGCTGACAGAACTTTGTGACTCAAGGGGGTGGCAGACCACAGGATTGAGGACTGGATGTGCACCATAACTGTTCTACACTTTAATGATGGTCAATTTAGTGTGTGGCTTCTTGCATCTCAATCATGACTTTGGAAGTGTACATGTTGTACTGAATGTGTTGGGTTCTAAGTAACCAACATTTTAAAACAATGGTGCTCATGAGGGAGGAGTGGTTTTCGTTTTTTGTGCAGCACACAGGGCCAAGGCACCAATCAGGGGCTTTACCTTTCGCATAAATCTGCACCTCTATTGTGCCACCGCCAACTAGTGAGGGCATCCAAAACAATGGCTCTTGGATGTGCTGAACTTCAATTCCTCACATCTTAGAACCAACCAATATTTTGATTAGGAGCACCCAGGGGTCTCCAAGAACCCAATGGTCCAACAAGCCCAATCCTTGAAGACTGGGAGAGAGATTTATGACTAGGGCCCATCTGCAACTTATTATATCTCTAGAACTGTATGAGCTGCAAACAAGGTTTCATTTGATTTAGAAATCCAAACCGCAGTCAATGGAAAAAACTCCCACAACCAGGGAAGAAGGGAAATATATCGGAGACCTTCTGGAACTGAGTGGGGCAGGTATGGGCTGCCAATAAGTACTAGGTAGGTTAGAGATATCATCATAACCTTAAAAAGTGTCCTTTAGACTTCTGACCTGGCATCTGGGTGTCTCGCCCTGTTGAGGTGCCTTCCATGCAGTTTTTTAATCTGGATTAGTGCTGGTGTAGCACTCAGTTGGGACAGCATTTTACTTCTCTTTAGGAAGAACAGCATCTCCTTCTAAGAAAGTCAGAGCAGAAATTCCTCTCCAGGGTCTGTTCACAGTCTGCAGCAATGACGATCACAGAAGAGGTGCTGTCTCTGGTAAGTATCCTCATTTATAGCATAAATGTAAAGAGTCTTCTTCAAGTCTAGTTAAAGTACGTAGTTCTTGGCTCAGACGGCCACTATTAATTGCGCTTGGAACCAATGATGCCAAGTCAAAGCGACAATTTTGTTAAAATTTCAAATTCTTACTCCATGTCATTGTATCTGTGTAAATGGGTTATAGCGATGTACATTGCATTGCATGCCTGTTAATTGCATGCGTGATGTCATGCGTGGTGGTAATCTATGGTCATTTAGGAGGAGCCAAATCAAAGGACAGGCAGGATGTCACATTAACCATAGGCCTGACCTGTGAACACAAAATGGCCCCCCGGCTTCCTAATTTTATTCACCAGGAACAGTGAGAGCTTCAACTCTTTTATCCACCCAGGATTCTATCCGAGCAAGCGCCAGCTCTGACAATGCAGGGAAACCACCATTTAGTGTATTTTCAGTCTGGCTCACAGTGTAAAAAAAAAGGAATAAATATTAGCTTCAAAAGATGCGAGCCATGCTTCACGTTGATGCGAGGTGGACGCCATCTTGCAAGGTCATAAATTAACGTTTCAACATGGCCACTCCCCGCTATTGGCTTGGCCACACCTTGCGTTGGTATTTCACAAGTATTAAGAAAACTTCAGCACCAGACATTTTCTACATTTGTAAGATGGCACCTCGTTGCAGCTGCATGCATTGTGGCAGCCATCTTGGATGTATATAAAATAATGTTCAGCAAACCTTTTTTTCTGTATTTCCAAGATGGCCCCCTGCCACTTTTGGCTCCCCAAAACTTGCAAAAGGCAACAAGTGCTAGCTAGGCGGGTGTTTACACCTCCCTAGCCACGGAAAAAGTTATTTCAGACAATCAGTGGCATTTTTTCATATAGTGCCTCAGAACTGTCTAAAGGGGAAAAAAATACAATTGGTCCCCATTATTAAAATATTATGTTTTCCAATTCAGATAGAGATTGTTTTAATGTGTAGTCATGTGGTGGTGAGATGTTCAAATGTGTCACCTCTCTCCAGCACTCATATCATTACACAGCTTTTTCATGCCCGGATGCTATACAGCGATAATAATCACAACCGCCCTCATGGGAAAATCCAGCCCAGCTCACAGTCTACTCACTTCCAAAGAGCTAAGATCTGCCTAGCTAACTGGTGAAATAGGGCCCCCTATATGAGGAGATGGTCTTAACATGAGGTTGTAAAACTAATCCAGAGAACGCCTGTTGCTTGCACAAGTTCATCATGTAGACAGTATGCATATGCTTGAGTTCCTTTAACCCTTTGCGTGCTGGTGACGAAACCACTCTGTCACCAGCCACGGACGCGCTGTGCTAATGACGGAGTGGTTCCATCACGGCGCGGCCGCCACGCCTGCGCTACATCAATTCCGCGCCTGCGCGTTCTATTGAGCGGGCGGGGCCGTGACGGAACCACTCCGTCACAAGCACAGAGCACCCGTGGCTCGTGACGGAGTGGTTCCGTCACGAGCATGGCGGTGCCGTGCGGCCCCCCCCTCCCCTCCACCGCTACGGCGGAATTACCGCTGCGGCCAAGGGGTTAAAAAGGATGTAGGTCCATGGACATTTGAGTTGTGAGGTGGTGTTTAGGTGTTGTGGTGCTTAGTCGCCTACACCCTCAATTAATCACAAGTCTTGCATAGAGCTCAACCCACACACACAAAAATCACAAGTCTTAACATCTTCCTCCTCTTTTGGCCTTTGAAATGACTAAGGGCTTTTTCAAGGCAATGGTTTAGAAACTAAACTATGGGTGCTTGACAAGCCATTGCTAACACACCTCTGCTGAGCTGCCCTTGAACTTTAACAATAGTGCCATAAGTTATTTAGTGGTCTCTGAGCTCAACAAAACCAGAAAGACAACATTCTTCAAGGGCATTTTTTGGCTTCTCTCCCAGAAACACCCTGTGGCATTTGGTCACTGTAGCATGAATAGGTCAGCCCTGAATAGCTTATTATGTCACTTAGGGCAGATTGGGAATCTGCTTTTGTCTTTTGTAGTGTTTAATGTATTAGAAATCGAGCTTACGCTAACATAAGACAGAATCATGCGCTCTTACATTTTGAATTACATCCTAGTACATCGCGTGATCACCGCTGCTGTTGCTTTCCTTGCTGTAAAAAAAGAATTGTGATCTTTACACTGAAGGACTGAAGCTTTCCCATGCACACTGGATGTGATGTAGGCAATCAAGGACATCCTGACTGTCCCAGCTGCCATACATCCTTTGCATCAACTCATGTTACCTGAATTGGGTCTGAGAACATCTGGATCTAATGAAGTAGCATTATGAGACAATCTTCAGATGTATTCTGCAATAAGAGGTGTATTCTTACTCATTACCTATCGGTGCATACCCTCAGAACCATGTTTATGTGTAGTGAACCATGTTCTTGTATAGTGAATATATGAAATCCTTTAGAAAAGTACCTACTTTTTCACTGGTGGAGAGGCAACTTTTGAAGGCGAATCTATGCTGGATTTCCCATTGAATTTTACTTAGTTCACTGCGATTATGATTTATGCCTATATGCTAACCTGATTGATAACCCAGTTGATGTATTTTGCTTTTATATTCCTTAAAAAAAGCTTTTAAACTTTTGCTCTTTTCTCTCATTCTTATTACGAATGTTACAGCGTTATTCGAATATATGTAAGATTTATCAAATTACAGACGGTTCCAATCAGGGAGCACCGAAGTCCTTATATGGACTACACTGCTCCCGGCGCGAGCCACTGGCATGCATTGGGGGTTTTGTAATGATTTTAAATAATCAAGCAATAAACTTAAACTTGAGCATTGGGCAAGTACAGCACACACAGATTTGCAAGCTGACACTTGTAATGGATGCCTTTCTGCACAGGGGAGTTTACTTCAAAAGGATGCATTACACAAACTATTGTTCATTCGTCAATGCATAATGAAGCCTTCCATCAAAAGGTAGAACTGTCAGGTGACACACAGTGAAATGTATTTACCACCCCTAAGGGCTTTGGGTTGCCTAGAAATTCTTCACCATAGAAGAATCACAACAAAAATACCTTTGCATAACGATAGTGTAGCCAGTTTTCATGCTGTGCAGTCAACACTACCTTGGTGACACTTGAGAAGGTCATGAGCAGTCCAATATAGCGCAGAGAGGTTGTCAGTCAACAATTTGTTGCCACTTCCCAACTTTTATCTAACAATGACTCATTCTCAAACTATGCACTGAATGTACAATTTTGATGATTATTTTTGAAGATAGGGTGACCACCTACCTCCAAAACATTATGCACAGTTTCCATTCCTGGAATTTTATGTGCTCACCAAATACATTCTGTGTTTTGTCTTGTTTTGCTTTATTTGAACTTATTGGATTATCACACCTGAAGGCAAATATTTGTAGGTGAAAAGTTCAGGATTGGCCAACAAGTCTCTAATTGTTTGGAGTGAGGTGGTTACCCTATTTGAAGGTGTTGATTGAGTGACTGACCCTCAAGGATATTTATGACTATAAGTGCCTACCAATTTCCATGGTGAGTTTTGTATTGATAGTGGCTTTGCTGAAGCGGGCTCCCCTTGTGGACAGATCTTTCAATCTTCAATTCCAGATTAAAGAACCAACTACTAAACTTGGATTAAAATATCATGCACTAACATGGCAATGGGAAGGCAATTATGCAGCATTTCTACATAACTATGGCTCATGCTCACCACAAAATCCACCATCTACTTTATAATCTTCAGAGGCCAACAAAAAATTATTCTAGCTAAAAAAGATAAGAAAATTTGAAAAACTAAAATAGCTATTTTAAAAGTAACTCACATATGCAAAGGGTAATTAATCTAATTTTAGTTGCTGATTACTGAATTTAGGTTTAAAATGGGTAAAGCAGGCATTGAAGGTGGTGTGTTAGGATGCATAACATGCCCTGTCATGTTGCATAATTTAAACAACATTTTGCATAACTTAGTCCTGTACTGCTGCATAATTCCAGTGCCTCTACCAATAAGGGCTTTATTTTGCGTTTGATGGTCCATTGGACCACCGGACAAGTGTTGGCGGTCTGCGGATGGCCAGACTGGCAGTCCAACTGCCATATTACGAATACAGTGGTGGGACTGCCACATGCCGCAACAACCGCCAGGGATCATGGATCCCGTGGTGGTGGCGCAGCGGTGAGGGGCCATAATATGCTGGCAATGCAGCTGCTGCACCACCAAGCACATTATGAGTTTCCGCACCATCACACGGGGAGCCCGCCATGAAAAGTGTGGCAGTGAGCAAACTAAGGAGGATCTACTCAGTCTCCTGATGCCTCTGTGCATGGGGGTGGATGCAGGGGGGTACATGGTGTCTCCCCCTGTCTGTATACACCCCATGTTCCTGCACAGAATAAAATGCACAACATTTTGCTTTCCGGTACATGCAGGAACATGCTTTGACGTTCCAATTGTGCTGCCTTTCTAAGGCTCACCACCTGACTTTAGCGGTGTGGGAGCGGGTCACTGGTGTGGTGGCCCACTACAACAAGGCAAAAGTCAAAATAAGGCCCCAAGTGTTTCTTGTTGAAGACTTTTGATTACAGTTGGATTACACTTTTATTTCTTCAGACTTTATGCTGCAGCTCCCATTGGTTATGAAGGTTCTCGCTGACAACATTTAATTATCAGATGTATTTATTTGTAGTTTTGTCATTTGACTTCTTTCGGTTATGAATGTGTCTGTGATATATTCATCCTATATACAAAGCTGCTGCTGACTTCAAATTTACATATCTTTTCCCTGCTGTGCATTATACATGATATGAGAATTCTTGTTTGATACCCAGGCTCATGGCTGCTGATTTGTTCGATACAAGCCAAAGATCACTCTTTTAAGAGGCTCCTATTCATCAACCCCCTTGAGGACCCCAGATTCAATAATCATCTTCATTTGATCACAGGTTCATAGGCTTGAATGCTCTTCCTGCAGGACATTAAATCATGTCATCTGTTCATTATTCATCCTCCTGTGGCACAGATTCTGAATTACTGTCCCTGGACACTCTTTCTGCATGACTGAACCCCTCAGCTCTCTTCAATAGAAGAGTGGACACATTCTGTATGACAATCATTAGGGAATGAATCTTTACCAATTAGAAAAGAGGTCCTAAGTACCATTCAGGATCAACACAAATTGGTACCACAAACAATTATCCAAACAGCAGTGTCAGCAATTGGCAAGCTATTGGCTGTTCCCTATTTGTGGGCTATTGGATCCTTCCAAGGGACTATTTCTGTCTCAGGTGGATGTTCTCAACCTCACTTCTCCAGGATCTTCAAACAGATGTGAAGATCTTAAAAAGTAACTACGTTAATGACGCGTATGCTGATAGAAGGATGCATGAGAATAGGCATTTGATCAACAGATAAGGAGTTAGTAGCTACCAAGCCTTCATCAACATACATCCTATTGACCATGCCTTGTTTTGTATGCATGGCCTCAGCATTGCTTTGGCTGCATTTCAGTATCAATTTATGCGTAGATTCCCGTTGCTTTCTAAATTGGTGCATATTCTCTTGATTAGTTTATCTTTTTCAGAGCATAGTATTTTTATTTCAGTCTTCGTGTCAACCATCGATTTACTTATCAGTGAAGAGGGTGACTTTAAACATACTTTAAATTTGTATTCAATTAACTAAGCATCTTTTCTTGTAATTTTGTGTTGCTGAAGAGTTGAGCTACACTATCAGACACTCCTTCTATATGGTTACCATCCATAGAAGTTTCTTCCATCTTATAGGAAATGTCCTCATTCACTAGGTAAATATTAATCCCTTCCTGGTTGATGCCCTAAGGAGATGTTGACTAATCCTCGGTTGATATACTCTGTAATTGTGTTGTTTACACATCCTTAGGAGCAGGTACGAGAGTGGTGGGGTTCGCCATCAGGTGCTGTCTCTAGAGAGAATGTCTACACATTGCTGCCTCTCAGGTTGTCTTCTGCATCAACAATGCTTGTAGTTTTTATTCCACCTTTATTGGAGCAAATGCAAAATGTTAAAGCCTCCTATAGCTATCACAACTTACAATTCACTGGTGACAGGCTTGACATTTCGTAGACTAGAATTAGTTGCTTAAATTGCAGCACTTGATTCTCTGATGGAAAGACTACTGTGCATGTGCATTATGGACAAAGGCACAAGTAGAACAGTAAAACAAACCACTAAAATAGCGTTCACAGGTAGCTATGCCTGGCAAGCCCTCAATGTCCCGATGTCCATGCTAGTCAATACTAGTTCCCGAATAGGTGCAACATTGAGCTCTACGAGGGAGCCGTAAACCGTTCCACAAACATGTTCTTTAGCTTGCAATAGTTTGTCCTTTAATCTACATTGCATATCAGGTCATCTTTTCCTACAGATCCCTGCATCCTAGTTCACATCTCCCACCACATTAACTGTGCTTGCTACATTCATAGTTTTCTTTTCTGAAAGTGGTGTGCGACATCACACAAACTTTGACCTGGTAACATCACAGGAAGTGACATCACCTGCCCTTTGGCTGCCCTGATGATGTCACATTAGTGACATTGCAAGGCATTTGGCCTGATGACATCCCAGGCAGTGACATCATGAGACCGTTGGACCCCATGAAATCAAAGGAAGCGACATTGCATGACCTTTGGCTTGGTGCTATCACAGGAAGTCATGCATCTAACTTATGGTTGCTTACATCATAAACACAGGTTATTTGGGGTGCATGTTGAAAGCTTGGTAAATATAACGTTTACAGATACAAAAGCAGTACCCTTTAAACAGACATACTTCAAATCCTATTGAAAATGCAACTGCATACATTGTTTCAGGTTGTATCTTCAGATAAACATTAAGCTAATGTAGCATTGATTAAGAACCTATCAAATAGTGTACAACAATGGAAAATATGCTAGCCAATTTGAAATCAGCCCATAATTATTAACTAACTTATACAATGGGAATGTTGAAGGGCCTATAATGTTCAAACACGTTCACTTTACCATTTGCTTTAGAAACTAAGAGTACCATGTAATTAACCCTCCGTCTTGAAACATAGATAATAGTGCTATTTAATGCAGGTCAAGTTCTCCCAGCAACCTTCCTTTCCATGACATGGTACGCTTAATTCTAAATCTGTGGAGCCATTGGACATTTCCCGGTTTACTATCATCAATTTCTTCTACAGAAACCATGCACATCACCAGTACAGTACTTGTCTTGATCAGTAATATGCATGTTCTGCATTAGCATGTTTAAAGAGTGTTGGTCAGATTGTAATCACGTGGATGAAGATACTGGCGGCCATGTTGATACTACATTGCTGATAAGAAGAGATGCTGCTGCTCAGCTTCCTTGAAAGAAGAAGGTGGCACTGACTGGGCGGATAGAAAGAGGCCAACAGTTCACATGTCCTCATCTAGAATTTTATCTGCTGGCATGAGCAGCAGCTGGTTCTATTGATGGCTGAGGCATCCTCCTATGTAGAGACTGATTTGAGGGGAAGTTGATGTTCAGTTAATATATAATCCTGAATAGACTGACAGTGCCACAGATGCGGTATACACATCTCTGCATACGATACTGGTTGGTACAAACAACAGTTGCAACACTGATAATTGCCAATCTTGGTGAGTGAACAAATAGGTGGACTGCAAGTGCTTGGCTACAGGAAATCAAGGTGGCTAACTCTGCTTTGTAATACACGACAAGCGGATGTGATGAGGTTGCATATCCACAGTGCCAGAAAGAAACTAAATGGACAGCAAGTTGGTGCTTTGCCAATAGTGCCTATAAGCATGGTGGCTGCTCTCTTCTTGCCCTTGCATAGGTTAAGGACTACTGCGATCACTGGCAGATATCTTCAGGTGGCATAGGGCTCAAGGGGAATAGAGACTGAGGGGTAACTGTTGTTTCCCTGGCTATCAGGAGAAGGTCAAAACCGCATGACAGTGTGATAGATGCACTCTTCTTGCCCCTGCAGATACTTTCTTGTGTGATCACTGGCTGATGTGCTCAGAGAGCAAATGTTTCTAGGTGAAAACAGATTGACGGGAGAGCAGCAGTTCCTTGCATCGCCATATTGAGGAGATGGATATGCTTGGCAGCATGGTACCAACTTCTCTGTGCACTTGCATAGGTTCCTTACTTCTGCAAACACTGGCGGATATCTTCAGGTGACATATGCCCCAAGATGAGAAGATGAGAAGAGGAGATGGACTGGGAAATAGCTGTTGCTTGCCTAGCCATCAGTGGAAGGCTGGTACTGTTTGGTAGTGTGATAGCTTTTGTTTTTTTGACCCTTTGATAGAGCGAGCTTTAGAAAATATTTTATTCTAGCTCGTGATGTCATACTCTCATAATTTGAATTAATATATTAAATGCACTGTTGCATGATTTGTTTGATTAATCCAACCTAGATTAAGTTTGCACCACACATGAACACGCGGGAAACTAATGAAATGTGCTCTTGTTGCAATTGCAAGTCTGTTTTTGTAACACATTATTAATATTGTCCTGTTTGATATGTCTGTCCTATTGTCTTTGTCACTATTAATATGCAGCTGATCATTCATGGCATGTGCTTTTATATGTGCTTACATGTATGTCCTATGTTGTGTTTGTCTGTCTGTGTATCATTTAATTATCTTTTTACTCTTTCAGAAACATAAAGCTGGATTACATGAAGAATGGTAGTTATTATATGTGTTGCTTTATTTGTTTGCTTTTGCTAAATGTCTTTTATTAATGGGTTAATTACTAGCAGGGAAAGGGTGGGTAACAGAAGGGTTTGTTTTACCTGAATTAATTATTCTTTTGTGTTTGTTTAAATAATAGTTTTCTGAAAAAGTGATGCAAGCTGAAAGTGGCACAGTGACGCAATCAGAAGTGGCGCAGAAAAGGCCTCCTGCTGTTGTTGAAAGCCACATGAGGAACCCATATTTTGAAGTGGTTGATAAACTTCTATTTTGAAAACACTAGAAAATGAACTGCTAAAGACAACTCTGTGGAGTGGGTTTGGATGTGCCACGAAAGTTTAGAACGGTCTGGCTCAAGGCTAAAAGGAAGAGACGTGACAAGATTTCATATTGCTTGAACATTTTTGCTACAAATTGTAGCGGACTATGGAACTGTTGCCAGGATTCTGTGCATGGACAATGACTTTGTGTAAAGCCTGGTCTCGTGGTGGAAGATGTCACAGTTTACTGTGGCGTGAGGTGATTCAGCCAATGGAGAGCCAGAATTCAGCTGTTGGAATGTGAAAAATAGTTAGCTCAGCTTTTTTAGAGTATAAGAATAGGCGTTCGCTGCAAACTTTTGTTTTACGCTCTTGATTCCAGAAGGACGTGTTCTGCTGTCCGATGATTACACGTAAGAAATGTAACTTTTAAGACTTTGTTTTCAGGCGATGAGGGTAGCGTCAGAGAGATAGTTAGGTTCTGGAAATGCTCTTCCTTTTCACTTATTTCTGCTAATTAATAATGTTTTCTTGAAATAAGCTCTCTTTATAAAATGCTGAATAAAACTTATATGACTTTTTCTAATGCTTGCTTAATAAAGTTCCAAACCTAAGTTTTCTTAAATATGTTTTAATAAACTTTTTAAAATGACAAGCTGGTCTTGTTTATTGTAGATAGTTTATTGCTAAAAGTTATACAACATATAGTATCCATTCACCTCACTCACTATGTTTATGGGCCTGGTATTGATTAGTAAGTGTGATAGTGGATTGAGCCATCATTTATAAAGAATTTTAGTTTCTAGGCTCTATCAATTGGTAGCAGAGGATGGTTTATATGTTGTTTTTGACATGCATGTTACATGTATGTTACATGTATGTTACATATATGTTGGTATAGTCATAGGATTGATGTTTAACATATGTTAAGTTTTTGATTCTGTTAGGTTGTTATATGTAGTCTAAGGAATTTTTCCAGTAGTGTGAAAGATTCCTGGTTAAATTGCTGGCCAGCAAGGTAGTGTGACTAGAAGAGTTACACAGTGCATTTGTCTGTTTCAAAATTGTGGTATAGCATATATCACGTGTTGTGGGCGTACAACACAAGTTTAGGGACCTTAGATTGCATGGTTAAATGTATAGTGAGGATTGTCTATGAAATTGTAGCATTAAGCAGAGGGACCTGGTGAGCCTGTTTTAAAGCTTTCTGTGAAAAGAGTAGTAGATATATCCAAGCTTGTGTGAAGGGTAAGGGGTTGTTTTCTCTTCCAAGGTTAGAGTCCTAGGAAGAAAAATAAGCGTCGTCTATTCTTATCAACGCCTGACGTTTTCTGTGGTTGGTTCAAGTCCTGCCAAGAATTCGTGTGTGTATGAGCAGGGTTTTCCTTGTTTGAAAGTGTGTGAATGCTTTGTAAAACTGAAGGGTAGGGTAAGAATTACTCTATTAGCAATTGAGACTATTCTGTGAGAATAGCGTCGTCTATTCCACGCTGAGAATACTTGAATGAATGTATATAAAACTATCTCTTTGTTTAGAGAAGCAGACAAATGGTTTCCTTTATGTTGTTATTAATTGCGTTTAAAAAAGTAATAGGAAAGCGTTTTTGGAGCCTTCAGGGTAAAGAATGCGCTATTTTAAAATATTGTAAAGCACTCTGAAGCCTTTAGGTAAAGTCTGCGCTGTTTAAATGCATTGTAAGATGTTCTGCGCAATTTAAAATGTATAAAAAGTGTTCAGTGTAGTTGAAATGTACAAAAAGGTGATCTGTGCTATTTTAATGCATTTAGGAGCATTTAGGAGTGTTCTGAGTTAATTAGGTTATTATTAAGGTATTCCACGTTGTTAAAAGCATTTTAAAAGAATTCTGCGCTATTTTATGAGCATTTTAGGGTCCCGATCGAAAATTCTGAAGGGAGGGGCTGTTTACCGAGTGAGGAGTGAAAGGGGAGAGCTGCCAGCTGCAGCAGCTGACTACGTCACAGCTGCTGCGCTCTCATTCGTCAGGGTGCTACAGTGTCATAGCAGGGCAGCGCCCTGATTGGTTAATATGCCGGAGTGTCACAGCAGAGCTGTGCTGTGATTCGTTGTGGCTCCCATAGTGTCACAGCAAGATTGTGCTGTGAATGGCTTGGTGTCCGAGTTGTTTATTTACATTATGAGTGTCTCAGCTTTCATCTGGATTGTGGCACAACTACTTTAGAATTTAAAACCATTGTGCAAGTCTGAATGAATGACTGTTTAAAGCAGTGAGAACCTGGTGTAAAATCTGCCATTAAAAGCCTATCTGAAATCTGTCATCACAGAATTGAAATAAACACCATGTTAATCTGCGCAGCCAAGCGTTTATTAAGACTTGTCATATGTGACTGAAAATAAGCAGGCAGGCACTGAGGAAGGTCGTGTTGGAGCCTTAATGTTAAACTAATTGAAAAGTAAACATTGCATTCAGCCGAGTGTGGAGAGAGGCTCCTGCTGAAATACATGCTGTGCCACTAACATCGTGTGCAGAGAGCGTGAAGGAAAGCTTTTGCTGAAACCTTCTGTTCTATAATTAGAAAATATAGATCGTGTATGTCAGGAACTTTTCAAGGCATTGTGTGAATGTATTTCTCTTGAACACAGTTTGCATAGTGCATGGTATCTAAATAAACACTGCCACAACGAAGGAAAAATAAATAATTTCAATGCTGTTTCTTTTCCCTTTTAAAAAGTGCTTGTTACAGCTGACTCATGTTGCAGCAGCCAGCAAGTGTTGTGACATAAATGGAATTAGTGATTTATGGGGTTTAACTAAGTTCAAGGGAAACTAATTTGATGCTGGTTGACAGAGGGGAAAAACTGAGGTTCTTGCAGCAGTGTGTTTAAATAAAATGTTACAAATCTTTCTCCACAAGTGGTAGTGCACAATATGTGCAAACAAGCATTCCTAAATACTTAATCATTTTTAAGGGTTTCTGCTTTTGTTAAAATAAGGTATTTTTATTGTTGTCTTTTACCAAATATATTTACCTGTGCATTCAATTTTATTCACAAGTACTGTTGCAGTAAGGTGTGTAAGTGCAAATAAAATACATTTTAAACATATCTAATCACATTTAGGTGTTTGTTGCTGCAAAATAAATGTTTTACATTGCTGTTTTGTAAATGCATATTTTTTCCTAGGTTTATTAAAATTAGTGATGCAGGTAAATTAGGAGTTATATTAAATTGATCAGGTTACAAAATTTTATTTCACCTGTCCATGATAAATTAATTAATTAATTGATCAGCAAACGCTATTAGGCTAATTAAGTGAACGTAATTACTTATTGTAATTATTTTAATTAATTTTAATAAAGGTAAGTATATTAAAACATGGATCAAAATTATTCAAAGAAGAAGAAAACGTTTTTCTGCCATCAGAAAATGAAAAATGTATTTAAAAAGGTTAAAAGGGTTTTTGCTACATGTGAGAGCAAATTAATGAATAAACAGGTGAGTAATGAAGTAACTAGTAAGCATAATAAAAATACAGATGCTAAAGATGCAGTTTTAAATGACAGATATTCTGAAAGAATACCACCTCCCCCAAAAGAAATCATTTTTAATGAAAATTCGATTCCCAAATCAGCGAATGTAAATAATGAACCTGACAGAGAAGAATTAATTGATCATTATAAAAATTATGTTGTAAATACAGATAAGGACAGAAATAAAAGCAGATTCCCAGAACAGATTAATGTGACGCCAAAAGAGCAAATTAATGTGTCGCCAAGAGTCCCAGTTCAAATTAATAGAGTCCCAGTCCATACCTCTTCTCAAGGTGTCACAACAGGTAGGTATGATGAGATGCCTAGTACCTGTGAAATTAATATTCCTGATCATGTAAGTTTTACAAATAATTTAATGGAGCAGTTAATGTCAGACATGGAAGCAGTGACAGTTCCTGTGACTAATGAACCTGTTCCCCCAGTGCTTAGAAAAGATGAAACTAGTCCCACAGCTTTAATGGTCACATTGAATTGTGAAATTCAAAAGTTTGCTGAAAAACTTTATTCTAATGTACCTGAAAATAAGTTAATAATGATTCCAACTCAGCAAGAGAGAGTGATGACTCTAGTTTCACCTAGTAAAAACACTGACGTTGACCTGCATGGTGAGTATAAATTATTGGATAATGCAATTAGTACAGACAGATTAAAAAGATTGCAGGATGATGAGGACATGGAAGGCTTGAACAATACAGGTAGGATTGCCTCTGCCCATATAAAAGATTTAATTTGGGCTTTGAGAAAAAGGGGTAGTCTGAATAAATGGAAAACAAAATGGACAAAGAAAAAGGAGAAGGAAAAAGCGACTTTAGCTTTTGTAGGTGAGTGTAAAAATCCACAGATGCAGGATGAGATAAATCAGCAGCAACAGCTACTGAATGAACAGCTACAAATTCAGCGACAGGTGGTGATTGAGCAGAATGAGATACCTTCGCCGCCATTTCTAAATTATGTTAATGAGCAGAAATACAATACAGATACAGGATTCAGTGGAGTTCAGGAAGACAGACCTGATCCAGTTAAAATTGCAAACGAGCAGGGAAACTCATTTCCTAATGTTCCACAGTACAAGATGAAGCCAGAAACAATTCCTGTTATTGAAACATTCATTAAGCAGGGTGTCCTAAAAGAGATTGAGAACAGTCTTTGTGACTCACCAGATATGGGAATTAGAAAGCCAGATGAAAGGTACAAAATAATACAGGACCTGAGAAAGGTTAATGAGATAGTTATCTCTTATCCTATTGTGGCCAAACCAGTAGAGATCCTTTGTCAGATACCACATGATACTGAGTGGTATTGGGTTCCAATGCACCCAGAGAGTCAAATAATTTTTGCTTTCAGGTTACAAGAGAGAAAGAGAATTCCTAGTCAGGTAACTATTGAGAGAATTAAAATGATTGAAGCAATGGAATTTCCAAAGACACAAAAACAGGTAAGAATGCTCCTAGGCATGGTTGGATACTGTTGCCAGTGGATTAGTGCTTTCTAAGTATTTGCAAAACCATTGCAGAGTCTGACAAAAGCAGATATAAAAGACCCAATTGTCCTGACAGAAATAAAGCTCGAAGCCATTGAGCAATTTAAAAAGAGTTTGTGTGAAGCTCCTGTTCAGGGCATGCCAGACTTCAACAAAGAATCTAAGCTTCTAGACCAAATAGCAGAGATAAAATGTGCTGGAGAGAAAAATGATCATGTCTCAAAAGGTAATGAGCACACAAGTACTATTGTTAAATTTAGTGCTCAGGAGAGGGTTGCAATCAAAGGGGAAAAATTCAATGAACATGTTTCAAGCATCCTCATACTAATATTTGCAATTCAGACATGGCAAGAGTTAAAACAATTACAAGATGGGGCACATGTTGAGGAGAAAAACACATGGCTCAAAGAAGGTTGCAGACAGCGAGAGGAAGATGAAAGGGTTTACAAAGATGGCGGACTTATGCCCAATTGCATGATTGCTGACATGGCACAGATGCACCATGGTCCAAGTCATTTAGCAAGAGACACAATGATTCAACTGTTCAGGGAAACATGTCTGACATGTCAGAAAAACACATGCCAGAAAAACAATCCAGATCAAAAGACATTTGAGAATTTGGGAACCATAGGCTGGGAGGGTGGTTCATTTGCAAAAATTCAAATAGATTTCTTTGAAGTGCCCCAACATAACAAACTGAGATATGTTCTTGTCATCATTTGTTTACTTTCAAAATATTTAGAAGCTTTTCCAACAAGAAAGAATGATACAGTTTCTGTATTCCATCAGTTGGGAACAGATATGGAAAAGGAGCAAGCTCATGATCTATTGCCAAGAGATTTGGTCAGAACAAAAGTTCATCAGAGGAGAAACTGTCTAGTACCCAGGTGGCAGAAAGCAAGTCAGGTGACAACAGATACTGGATGGATGCATATCAGTAATACCCTTTGTGTATCTGAACATGATAACACTGATGAAGTTAGTGAAAAGACTACAACTGATTCAGACTCTGAAAAAGAAATTCCTGAAGAAAATCCAGATCTTGAAGATCGACAAGGTGGTCGACATCTGGATGATGATGATGGTCGACATCTGGATGATGATGTCAATGTGAATGAAACATTGAATGAAGAAGATCTAGAGATTGTGATTCTAGATTCAGAAAATGATGAAAATCTGCTAGAAAAAGAATCTCAAGAAAAAGAAGATTCAGAAGCAGAAAATTCTGAGCAAGAAGAAAATAAAGTCCAGGAGAGTATTGAAAAGCAGAAGAGTAGCTCTGTGTGGGGGAACAAGAATCCTGAAACTGGGAAGCTAATGGTGATCCCTGAAGAAGAGGAAGAATTACCAAGTACCAGCTGTAAGGATGATGATGTTTCTAACGGAGTGAAGCTGCCGAGTAAAGAAGTTCCTAGGTACAGATTTGAAGTCTCAGAAAATAATTCAGACGGAAGTGATGAAGAGTCTGAAATAAGAAAATTCAGAAAAAGGGCTTGGAAAGCTGATTGTAAGGAAAGCAAGCCTAAGAAGAAACTCTTGAGAAAAGGTGATGTCTGGCCTAAAGATTTAAAATTCAAATATGAAGTATCAAATCAGAAGAGTGATTCAGACAAAAAAGAGCAAACTGAAGAGAAAATTGAAATGATTGCCAGGAAAAGCAAAAGACCATTGAGACCAAATGTAAAATACAAGTCTCCAGAATGGGTCTACATAACTATCACTCCAATAGTTGAGGATTGCAGTAGCAGTCAAAATGGTGACAATGACTAAGTTTAGTTTTTTTTTTTTAAGTTAAGGTTTATTTTTGGCATAAGGCTGAAGACATTGTGTTAGTTTTCTTTAAATTGAGGTTTATTTTTGGCATAAGGCTGAAGAAATTGTGTTAGAGTGATTCAAGGTCGAAGAAATTGTGTTAGCTGGAAACACTTCTATGTAAGACACTAGGTCGAAGAAAACATGTTTTAGTTTTGAAAAAAAAAAAAAAAAGAGGGGGTATATACTATGTACTAATTTTTCAATTTCAAAACTTTTCAATAATTTACTTTTTGTTTTTTGTTTTGTTTTATAATACTCAGATTGATATTTGTTTTGTTGGTGCAATTCAAAATGTAGTTATGCAATTTAAAACCTAGTTCCTTAAATTCATTGGGGGTTGGGGATTCAAAGGTGGAAAGGATCCAATTTAGCTGAATAAAGAAAGGGTATAGGATATAGAATTAGTAGAATGTAGGACTCAATACTCATTATGAGAGTTGCAGAAATATAGATGAAATTAGAGCTTAAATACTAATCTTGAGTAAGCCTGAAACATGTTCAATAGATAAAAATTTTAATGAAAATTTTTGGGGTGTTGTTTGGTGATTTTGAAATCACCAGATGAGGGAGTTGATAGAGCGAGCTTTAGAAAATATTTTATTCTAGCTCGTGATGTCATACTCTCATAATTTGAATTAATATATTAAATGCACTGTTGCATGATTTGTTTGATTAATCCAACCTAGATTAAGTTTGCACCACACATGAACACGCGGGAAACTAATGAAATGTGCTCTTGTTGCAATTGCAAGTCTGTTTTTGTAACACATTATTAATATTGTCCTGTTTGATATGTCTGTCCTATTGTCTTTGTCACTATTAATATGCAGCTGATCATTCATGGCATGTGCTTTTATATGTGCTTACATGTATGTCCTATGTTGTGTTTGTCTGTCTGTGTATCATTTAATTATCTTTTTACTCTTTCAGAAACATAAAGCTGGATTACATGAAGAATGGTAGTTATTATATGTGTTGCTTTATTTGTTTGCTTTTGCTAAATGTCTTTTATTAATGGGTTAATTACTAGCAGGGAAAGGGTGGGTAACAGAAGGGTTTGTTTTACCTGAATTAATTATTCTTTTGTGTTTGTTTAAATAATAGTTTTCTGAAAAAGTGATGCAAGCTGAAAGTGGCACAGTGACGCAATCAGAAGTGGCGCAGAAAAGGCCTCCTGCTGTTGTTGAAAGCCACATGAGGAACCCATATTTTGAAGTGGTTGATAAACTTCTATTTTGAAAACACTAGAAAATGAACTGCTAAAGACAACTCTGTGGAGTGGGTTTGGATGTGCCACGAAAGTTTAGAACGGTCTGGCTCAAGGCTAAAAGGAAGAGACGTGACAAGATTTCATATTGCTTGAACATTTTTGCTACAAATTGTAGCGGACTATGGAACTGTTGCCAGGATTCTGTGCATGGACAATGACTTTGTGTAAAGCCTGGTCTCGTGGTGGAAGATGTCACAGTTTACTGTGGCGTGAGGTGATTCAGCCAATGGAGAGCCAGAATTCAGCTGTTGGAATGTGAAAAATAGTTAGCTCAGCTTTTTTAGAGTATAAGAATAGGCGTTCGCTGCAAACTTTTGTTTTACGCTCTTGATTCCAGAAGGACGTGTTCTGCTGTCCGATGATTACACGTAAGAAATGTAACTTTTAAGACTTTGTTTTCAGGCGATGAGGGTAGCGTCAGAGAGATAGTTAGGTTCTGGAAATGCTCTTCCTTTTCACTTATTTCTGCTAATTAATAATGTTTTCTTGAAATAAGCTCTCTTTATAAAATGCTGAATAAAACTTATATGACTTTTTCTAATGCTTGCTTAATAAAGTTCCAAACCTAAGTTTTCTTAAATATGTTTTAATAAACTTTTTAAAATGACAAGCTGGTCTTGTTTATTGTAGATAGTTTATTGCTAAAAGTTATACAACATATAGTATCCATTCACCTCACTCACTATGTTTATGGGCCTGGTATTGATTAGTAAGTGTGATAGTGGATTGAGCCATCATTTATAAAGAATTTTAGTTTCTAGGCTCTATCACCTTCATAGGGTACTGGTATCTGAGATTTTACTGGCAGGTTTCTTCAAGTGGCATAGGCCTCAATGGGAACAGAGACTGATTGAGGGGTAACTGTTGTCTGCCTTACCATCCAGAGAAGGCCGACACTGCATAGCAGCGTGGTAGCTGCTGTCTTCCTGCTCCTGCTACAAGTGGCCATTTAGCAATCCAAGTGTATACTTGTAGTCTGTTTGACTGTTGTTCTACATTCAAGCCTTTGCAGTAAGAGGGCAGCAGACCATGCAGTCTGTCTCATTGCCCTGCCCCCTCTAGACATACTGAGGCACTCACTACCCGTACACCTTTGGGCTACCTCTGCCCTGGTATTTGGGTGTCAACAGGGCCCCGCACAAAAATACATCCTTATACCTTTGTTGATGCAGCTCAACTGTTGTTTCTCCTTCCTGCACTCTCAATGCACTTCTATTTATCCAATATATACCAAAAAATGAATCCTAGCCTAAGCATTGAAAATACAACCAAAATATGACAGTTTTATTTATACTCTGGAATTTGTTAATACTCGAAAATAAAAATTTTCAAAAGAAGTGTGCACTTTTTTTGTATGATGCACATTCCTTTCCAGTGAAAGTACAATTTTTTGCTCTAATATTTAGCAAGCTGTCAACATGCACCCGGCATAACATTCCAGAGTTAGTCAATTGAGCTTTACCCATCTAGGGTTTCGTACATCTCATACATTTCTGCGCCTTCTGCATCATCATGCATTCATCCACAATACGTGATATGAAACTTTCTCAAGTGCACTTTCCACACCCTACCCTTTGTCAGACACTACCCCACCTTATTTGCATGTGCTGCCCCAACACGCTTAGTCTCTTCAACAAACATGCTGCCTCAAAAGCCGATCATAATTAAAGGCGGTATAACATGGTGTGTCTAATTGGGAATCTTGTGTGGAACATAACTTACCAGCAACAAACATCTTATCTAAGAGACAGAACGTCCAAAGGCATGAATGCGTGCTTTACAATGCAGCTGTTACAGTCCACATTTAAAAATGACTCCATTAATCACTGCTCCGAAAGCAAAACTTTCAATATTTTAAAATCTATTACACATACAGAGACAATGAATCGTGCATATTTAAATCAGTGTATAGAAAATGTAACATAAGGCAAAGGAGAAGGATTCACATATCATCCATACTGGTTGGGACTTTTTAAGTGTGCTTGGTCTGAAGACGCACAAACTCAGGATTCAGAACATAACACAGTGGTTAGCCTTGACTTTAACCCCTTCCGTGCTTCGAACGTCCAACGGTCGTCGCGCGCGCTACCTCGCTGGTGCTGCTCACGACCGTTGGACGTCCGAATCCCGTTAGCGCGATCGAACGTCCGCACTGGGGCGGAATGTTCGACGCGCTAAAGGGGTTAATAATATTAATTTATTTCTACCCAAACAAACCTTTCTTAGCAACATCAGGATAGAAAGACTGGGGAAAACCAAGTCTTTCTAACCTGTACCATGCAGCTTGCATGCAGCTCTTAGATGATAGTTCACAGTGTCAGATAACAAGCGTAATTTATGAACTGCAGAGTAACAACAGATTCTCTGTGACAAAAGAAGTAATCCACTGAGCTATCCACATAAAATATTGTTCTTTGATTTGCATGGTTCTTTGCAGCAGGCATATCAACCCTCTCTGCTACATAGATAAGTGAAATCTGCCACTAGACAAAACCCCCATCTCTCTCTAGACAGTACAAATAATAAATCCCCAGAGTTCACTTGACACTTTTATTGTTGCCCGAAAACTGCTGAATATTCAAGGAACTTTGCAGTGCTTTTAAAACTGATGCTTTCCTACAAAACTGCAAAAGAGACACAATTGCGTTGCTACAAAACTGGCCCCACTAACAAAATCTGCTCCTCACCTTTCAGCCTCCCGGGGAGACGCCCGCACATCGACCGATGCCCTGTATGGCAATTCTGGCTATGGTGGTGTTCAAAACAGACAATGCCTTTTTGGTCAGTCCACCAGCACTTACTGACCAGCGTCCGCATGCTGTGCCTACACAGATGCAGTGTTCGGCATAAAATAACGGCAATTATTGTGTTATTGACATTACTTAAACAATGGCTAGACTCCTGGTATCTAAGGCACAGAGCAGGCAAGCTTTACTTAAACGTGTTACACAGGTAGAAATATCAAAACAGTTAAATTGTCCAAAACACAACACAATTGATGACTAGAACACTGTGAAGGTAGCTGCTAATTAAATTGCAACAGCATTCACTTTGCGGCCTCGGATATGACACTCCCAAATGCCTAATTTCCTTTTTAAAATTATGACTATTGACCCTATGATTCCACCCCATTATTTCCTTTCTCTTCTTAATACGCTGGAAGTCTAGTAGAGATCTGAATTGTAAATGTAAATGTAAATGTATGTATACTTGTAAAGTGCACTATCACCTTTCAGGCATCCTGGCGCTGTATACCGCTGTGGAACCCTTCCTGGCTTTCCCTGTGAGATGCCCCCTACTGGGCACCCCCAAGGTGAAGCCAGGCATCCCAGCGCTTTCGAGCCGTTCTGGAGATTAAGCAAGCTATTGCCCAGAGTTGCAGAGTGGGACCCATGATTAGAGTAGGCACCGAGGCGAGAATTATCGAGTCCGTGGACATTGAGCCCAAGACCCTGCCACTTCGGGAATTGAACCCTGGTCCCGGGTCAGACCTCTGCATCAGGGTCTGCCGCTTTAACTATTGAGCCACACTTCTGCACCAATTCAATGGCCAGAGCCTCAATTTTCACTATTAAAGTAGTTGAAACAGATGTAAAACCAATTATGGTATCTACTTATAGAGCTACTTTTCAAACTTGTCCCAAGGCCTCGAAAGGAACTATGCTTGTATCTAAGTGTATTAGTTGGGCAAAAGGTTCCATGTATAAATCAAATAGCAGTAGAATGGGCATCTTTGTCTTGCCGCCTTCATAATATACAATAAGCTTGATAATACCCTATTAATTGCGATTTCAGTTGAGGGAGCATTAAATAGGGCTTTAATCGTTAATGTAATCAAGGATTTACTGAATTCAAATTCTCCCCAGACTTCACAAAGATATATCGAGTACACCCTATTGAACACTTTGGCTGCATCTAAGGTGACAATTACTATTACTAGGGCACTTCATTTGTTTCAGGGATATCAATTGAAGATCTGTCACCACATTCAACTTCCTTGATGGACTATTAAAAAGACAGTATTCATAATGCCTTTCGCAAGAATATCTGCAAACATTTAATAATTATTTTGGTCTATAGGATTCTGAGGTTTAGGGGTCCTTATTTTAAGATTAATGTTATCATAGCTTCTTTCTACAAGTAGGGACACCTTCAGAGTCATGTAGAATTGAGTGCCTTCCATATTGGGGCTAACTTCCCTTGTAAAATCTTATATAATTGTGCTGGGATCCCATCAGGGTCGCTGACTTAACTTTATTCTTAACTGGCTGTATGCTAGCAAAATGTTTCTATTTTTCCCCTTGTGTATGATGAGGGCTCTGTTTTTCGTCTTTTGTCTCATATGTTCCTACCCAGTGGTCCCTCCCTTAGAAGACCCCTTCCATAGCAATGCAATCATCTCACTTCAGAACGTAGGCATCAGGTTGACTTTATTAATAAAAACTTTCTGTAAGTGTTGTATTTCCTTCATCCTCACCCTTTCCTTGCAGTTTCTCCATCTTATTTCATCTTATAATGCAGTCTTCATTTTCTCATTAATTTACCCACCTCTTCTCCCTGCCTGAAATAAAATAACTCCTTTCTCCACATAATTCTTAGAGCGGCTAGGAATTTCATTTGGGCTATTGCCCCTAGTTTTTTTTGGCTCGTCCATTATTTTCCTCAGTTGCCACTGTCATTACGCAGTCATCCTACCAAAGTCATATCTAATTACAAAGGAGACCATTTTATTTGGCAAGGCTTTAACCTTCATTGCGTTACTTAAAATCCTCTTTTTGAGAGGATAAGTAAAAGAAAATTGACCCGTCTTTCCTGGGGCTTTTGCAGCTTAGATTAAGTTTGGAAGGTTCCCTACGTACTCACCCTCAGGTCACTCTAAACAGGTTCTTACCCTTCCACTGGGTTTGGAGCCAGCTTGACAAAAGGGAGGCAGGCCCAGGTGTGAGCTAGACCTGCCAGTGAGAGAATGGACATCCTTTGAAGATCAGGAAGCACTGGGCACAGCCCCAGGCCATCCTGCTCAAGGAAAAAAGAGACCTACCCACGCCCAGAGCCCTTTGTCTACTGTCCACATCTCACTCCAGGAGATCCATCAGGAGTCAGCTGACAAATGCACACTGGCAGGAAAGCCTTTTCGTGTTGGGTGAATGAATGAATTGATAAAACTTTATTTGGTTACTCAAAACCATTAAAGAAGACAAACTTTGGTAAGCATTATTTTCATGTCAGAAATAAAATAGTGAAAAAGAAGAGAGGAAAAAAATCAAAAAACTTAAAAAATTAGTAAAAGCATGGTTAAAAGAGCTGTATTCATTAGTCCATTTCATCATAGGCTGAAATGTCTCATATCAGTTGACGGCCGCGGGCCTAATTTAGGTTGGGCCATCAGCTTCCCACGTATCTGTTGTATATATTTACTGAACACAGCCATATCTTTCACTATATCCATTGTGAATAGGTAGTTCACCGCCTCCTTTGTCGTTCTAATTCCTTGTCTGAGTAGAATTGGCTTTAGATAGCGGTTACGCTCGACAATCAGCCCCGGGCAGCAAAACAGCATGTGAGAGAAGCTCTCTTGTTTATACTTGCATAAGCGGCATTCAGAATGTGTTATCTCAAGTGTTGGGTGGGAAAATATGAATTTCTGAAAGTGTCTGTTCCTTAATATAAAATCTGACCTTATCATTAAGTTAGATTTGATATTATTATTAAAATGAGTCATTGAACCATTTTTCTAGCTATTCTCAAACTGGATTTAGCACTTATTATATGGAATAGTATAAATAGTGTAATAGAGGTAGGCTACGGGAGAGCCAGCGTTGCCACCATGAAAAATCACTTTGAGGTTGTTTCACTGTTAGGACTACACTAAATATACATGCCATACTTTTTAAATATCATGCACCCCGCCCTATGGGCACTTAAGGCCTACCTTAGGGGTGATTTATTAATATTAAAAGGGAATGTTTAGGCTCTTCAAAAAGGTTTATTCTGAGAGGTCGAAATGGAAGTTTTAAAACTGCACCACCAGGCTGGACACATTTTTTACCTGGTCCCTTTAGAGGTGGCACAATAAGTGCTGCATTCAACTAGTCACATTTAACTTACAAGTTCTGGGCATATGGAGCACCATGTGCTATGGGCTTATAGATAAGGCAAATGTGCGAATCAGGGATTTATTCAATGCAGCATGGTTTAGGGGTCAGAGCACAGACTCTGGGGCCTGGTTACCAGAATCCCAGTGTGCAGAGTCAACAAGAAGCATCATCCGCACACAACAATGGGGGTAATCATGCAAAAAGAGGTATTTTCTTACACTCTTGACAGGTTACACTTTGTGATTTGCTTGAATTACTGAAGGATTTTATCTGCTAAAGGCAGCTTTTATATTTCATAAACTAGAAATGGATGCATATTATAATTCAGCAATTTATTACCAAAATTAAGACAATGCAAGAGATAATTAGAATAAGTTTACGACATCACTACTTATCAGAAAAACATATTGATGCTTTGAAATAAAATAACTTTGTATGTAGGAGGACAGGTGACCTATTAGCTCCACTTAACAAAGTTCAATGCCTCAGCAAAATGTTGAGGACATTTTATGTGAAGCTGCCAGAACCCTGGAAGACATGCTTTTCTATCACAATCCCATTTAGAGAATTTAATGAAAGCAAACTCAGCCATGTTATCTTTCAAAACTTGTGGACGTGCCTCATACTATTAGATATATTATCAATATGTGCATTTGTGAAGCATTTAAGTAGGATCTTCAAGGTCTTCATCTTGGTTACCAATTTGCTTTGTTTATACATCCCAAACAACACATCCCCTTCCACTCCCCTGTGGCGTAGCAAGGGAAGCTGGGGGGGGCAGGATGAGTTTTGGGGGCGGTGGGTCCCCCCCGCTCTTACCTGGCACCGGAGCAGGGATCTTCACCACACCCACCTACTGCTCGTCACTGGCGGCAAACATCCCAATCTCCAAGGGCGACAAAAGGTCTAGCTACGCCACTGACACTCTCCCCCCACCTCCTTATCCTTCTACCTTCAAGGATTACGTTGCTTGGCATTTTGCAATCTTTTCCTAAAACACACACCCTACCTAGTTGATACCTGTGCACAAACTAGTTGCTCCATTCAGAACTGTGTTCTGCTCATTCCTCTTTCATCTTTTGGATAATGGAGAATTGACCTCTGCTTTGTTGCAATTTTGTGTCAAGCCTGTGTGTACAAAATCTAGAAAACAAAGATTAAAATAAGGTTTTTCAATGACCGGCTGATCAAATATTCTTTGTTGTATTTGTTTACAAACTTGATGTTGCTGCCACTCTGCTTTTCATCTTTCCTAGAGTTTCATACCTGAACGACTTAATCACCCGTCGCTTATCTGGTTCTTCCAGTTCATCAGACTCAAGTTACCTCTAAGCTGTTGATCGGCATGTTGCTGCAGGTACGACAAGGAACCCTCCAGCCTCCTTCCACGTCAACAGGGCCGAATGTGCCCAAGGCTGTGCTTGGCACAGACGGTGAAGACGGATATGAATATGTGAGGGGACACTCTAGAGTGTTCATTGGGTTGTACACACAGCTGATCCCATCACATGGACGCGGTCTTTGGTATTGTGCAACCTTTCATGATCATCAGCTCTTTTAGTCTACACAGAACACAAGACCAATATTACTCGCTGCTCTCACATCAGTTTTAATAGAATAATGTTTTTTTCTTTCTACATGGAGTTCAAACGCTTGGTATCACTGTCCAGAAACTGAAAAATACCCAAGAATCACTAGCAACTGGTGCACCCTTGTAAGCACTCAATGCATCATAGGTTCAGTGTTTGTTCCCAGCTTTAGCCAAGGGATTCGTAATGAGACTGTGCCAGTTCTGGTGTTAAAGCTACACCCTTCAAGCTCTGAACAGAATCCATTGCCAATTGAGGATTTTTACAGAACCCTGCGAAGGTCAACAATACAGCCGTTGCAGTTCAACTCAAAGGGTGAAGCAGAGGTCGGGTACACCTGCAAGGGGCAGTTCCAGAATTAGACAGTAGTTTCATAATCTAAACAAATAAATCTAACTCTCCCTAGCTACTCACAGGCCTAAGGTCTCTGAAGAACATGTAGTAGTTTCACAATCCAAACAAATACATCTACCTCTCCCTAGCTAATCACAGACCTGAGGCCTCTGAATACCATGTTGGAAGAAGACAACCAGTTTTGAGGACATAAGGAAATTCTTTGAAGTGGCACTGCAGAACAAGTTCCAAGATGCAACACAGTCAGAAAACTTCAGAGAAGATGATCACAGCTTGTGGCTTGAGGCTTATCTCAGGTAGAGAACCAGAAAAACATCTGAAGAGCAGCACCCAAGGAGAGGAATACAGATGAAATGCAGAGCTCAACCAGAGGCTTCCTCTCATCAACAGGGAGGAAAGCCAAACATCTGGCAATGACTTTGACGTGGCTTTTATACACTAAAAGATATTTGAAATCTGCAGTATACTGTGGACTCCAGCTGCAGCCTGCCATTCATATGGTGCACACTTTCTTGACTTCTGGGGTCTTTATATGAGGGCAGGATTGGAAGTGCTTGTGCTGGAGGGTGTCATAAGGGGGCAGCAAAAGTGGAATCCACAACCCTTGACTGCACTACTTCGTCACATCAGCATTAGTAGGTATTTGTAGAGTGTGGGTGATATATAGAATTAATGTTCCTGGTAAACTACGAGTTAAAAAGAAAGGTTTTTAAAGTTATTCTATAATGAGGGAGAGAAACAAGCAACTGTAGGTTAAATGCAAGAGAATTTCAACATCTTGCTTCAGCAATTGATAATGCTCTGTCCCCATATCTGGTCATGTGTGATTTGGGGATAGCTAATAAAAACTACTGTGCCAACCTTAGCTCCAGGGCTATGCCAGGAGAATCTGTCATAAGAGTGGGGGAAAGACCAAATATGGCTTAATGTACTACAGTCACAAATTGTATAATTATTCCGCACAGGACTTGTAGTCAAGGAAAAGATTCCCTTGTATTGGAGACAGAGTTAAACTTCTTGAGACAGCAGCTGAGCTTCCACTTTCTGCAAAAGCTGTAGACGTAAAATATGTTTTTGAGGAGCTGCTAGAATAACTCCATTGCCATGATTCACTTTAGACTGAATAATTCTGTTGACTGCTGGAATTTGAAAATTTAAGTCAAGAAAGCTAAGAGTCCGATGTAGCATCTGCAAAATATATAAGTAGGCTTTTTATATAGACGCTTCATGAGAATCTAAAGACAGTTTGCAGTCAATAGGAATCCAGACATTGCAGAGGTTATTGGCTGGTATGGGCGAGTACCCCTAAAAGGAGGTGAACCGATGCTTAAGATATTACTTTCATGATGTTGAGCAGAAGATCCATCTTATCCGAATTCAATTTCACAAAGTTTTTGCCATCTACCATGTGGTGGACACATTATCTGCTAGAAGAAAACATAACCTAAGGTAGAGCATCTTCTATTATTTTTCTAGGGTGATACAGAAAAAATTAATTGTACATCAGCAGCATACATGACGACTTTTGAGCAAGCGAGTTAGTGTAACAACATTGCCAAAGGCCGCATGTAAATATTGATCAGTATTTGCAACAAAACGGAACCTTGTGGCACACCAAGCCCAAAGTTTTTAAAGGAAGAAGTGAAGGGTGGAGAAAAAATTGAGTCTTATCCAGAATACAGGGCTTATCCTTTAATTCCCAGTTCAGTGAGCCTGTCATGCAGGATGTTATGGTCAATGTTATTAAAGGCCGTGAGAGGTCCAGGATTATTAAGGCTCCTGGACTCAAGCGTCCATTATGCATAAATCACCCAGGGCTGCAGTGAAGATAACGTCAGTGCTATGACCTTAATGAAATCCTGCTTGTTGACAATCCAACAGATCTCAAGGATCTTTGGCAGAATGGCTAGAAGAGAAATGGGCCTAAAATTGAAGGGGATAATCGATTAATGGTTGGCTTCTTCAGCAATGGCCACATGATGGCTTCTTTCCAGCATAGAGGTACTGACTCTAAAGTTAAGGAAAGTTTGAAAATGTCTAATCTCAGATACTATAAAAGGGGTCAGTTTTTGAAGATATTTGGTTGGTCAAATTAAAGCCAACAAGTCATGTTCAGAAGGAAGGAAGAAATTATCAAAAAGCCACAGTGTTATTGTTTTGCAGACAACTGGTAGTAGTTATGAAAAGCAGGGGTGATTCTATTGAGACAAAATGGGCAATCAACAGCGTTATCAATGTCAACTCTAAATATTATTATTTTGTCAGAGAAAAAAAACATCCAGTACCAGGGTGTTCTGCAGAAGGGCGCTGGAGCCATTGACCCTCTAGGTGAGTGGCGCAATGGCTAGTTTGTGTGGTTATCGCCTGTCCCTGCTGATGTGTGTGTTGGGTCTCTTGGGATGGTATGCAGCAGACTGCATGTAGTGAAGGTTTGTGAAGCAGCCATGCTGTGGATGGTTGTATGACGGAACCACGCAAGCCATTACCACACATGGCTTTACAACGCGGTCATTACAACAACAGTGGCACTACCACGCATGTCATTACACCACGCATATGCCTTTGCATTTTCGTGATAATGGCATGTATGGCTAAGGCGTATGCATGGTAAAAAGGTCATAGCTAAGTATAACCCATATATAGAAGTTATAGTTAGGACCTAATTTCCTTAGAAAGAGCGTGTTTTTTGCCATGAACTTTGCCGTAGTTTGACGAATCCTAATATGGCACTTACATCAGCTACGGTCTTGAAATACGTTTTGTGGTAATCGGTCAAGCAGGGGCCATGAAAAAGGGGTGGTCCGATAATGCGTTTTCCCCATGTTAATTCCCTTAGGGACTTTAGACACAGCGACAGCCTGAACCGCTAAACAGAATTACACCAAAATGTGGCAGAAAGGTAGTTGTTCATTTGGAGAAGTGCCTTTTTTCTTATTCGGTGTAAATCTGTTCAGTAGTTGCAAATTTATTAACAGAAATTGAAATTTGTATATATAGATAGGGACATGAATTCTCCAAGGATCCGATAGACCCTGTGCTAAAATCTGATCTGATTTTGTTTTTAATTACATTTCAGTGGGAGCTGCTCTGGTGCCTCAGCTCCTGCTGAAATTGTTTTTAAAAAGAAGCGCAGGCTCCCGCGCTTCTCTATTATTTAGCCCCTGGTTCGGACAGGTCCCGGGGGTATGCAGGCATAAATGAAATGTAAGGAGGTGTGAGCACAGGCCTCCCCCTGCTTGTGCCCTGGGAACTGCCACCTCCCCAAGGATAATTGAAAAGAAATGGGGGCCTTGCGAAACCCCCGTGCCCTGGGGACCACCACCTCCCAGGGGCTAATTTGTTTGTTACAGGAACATCACAACAACCCCCAATCCCCCCCCCCCCCCGAGGATCCGGGGACTACCACCTCCATGGAGCCAAATGTGTTTAAGAATACAGCCACCTCTCCGGGGTAGGCCCTACTGAATCACAGGAGGGGACAGTGCAGTCCCCATCCTGGAGTCATAAATGGCCCTGGGGACTGTCACCCACCCAGGGACGCCTCCTGATATGTCCCAGAGAGCCCACCCCCAGGACATAGCTGTTTGCTGTGGTTTGGCGAGAGCTTTAACTGCTCCCACAAAGCCACTGCAAACACTCAGCTTTCATGAAGCAAGAGCAGTGAAAATGCTCTCGCTTGCTGAAAGCAGAGCATTAGTTTGTTTCCCTGCCTGCTGTCATGCGAGTAGGGAAACAAACTAATTGCTTTCTTACACAGGGAGCTGCATGTCTAGCAGTTCAGTGTGTGTGTGTGTGAATGCAATGCCGAGCCGGCGGAGACTGTAGGGGCCTTCAAGCTCCTAACACATTTCCAGTGCAGAGTAAGAGCCCGGGTGCGCCCAGAGAACTTAGGCTGGGCCACGGGGTGGTAGGGCCCCTGGGTTCTAAATAGGCCCAAGAGGGGGCACGTGCAGCTCCCCTCCCTCCATATTCTTTATTGGTATGCAAACGTCTTCCCATTCTTTTCCCAGGATGATAGACAGCATATTAAAAGGCCCGCGCCAATTTTGGAGACAGGGTCTTAATGCCTAGGAATACGATCACATCTGCACCAAACAAAAAAAGCACTTGCTTCTGCAAAGTACAAATCATCCAAGTGTGTTTTATCTGCCATTCCACCATGGAACGTTTTCTGGTGAAGATGCTCGACGAACAATCACACTGGCAGACTTACAGATACACAAGTTTACTGGGGACATTTCCTTGGTGTCCTATACGCAGCTGCAGTGTAGGAGACACACTATATATTTAACCAATGAGGTAGGACTTACTAATTAGCCAGTATAAAGTACTCCTCTTGGGTAGAGGAGTTGCACAACACGGTGACCTCTTCTTGGATAAATACACAGAGCAGGATTGATTCTGGCACAATGCTCATTTCACAGAAATGAAACCTCAACAGGAAATACTTAAAGATATAAACAAAGCAGGTGCCAGAGTTGAAGATCCACTTCTGTAAAGTACTAATCATCCTAAATTCCAGTGCATGGCCAAGGCAAAGCAAGTGTGTTTTCTTTGCATTTCCACTATGATACGTTATCTATAATGGATGTGTTTGCATTGTTGCTTTTTTCAATCTCAACATCTCATGTAGTGACTGCGATGAGAGGGTTCTTTCTTGTCATCTGCTGTTGAGAGCAGAATCACGGTTCTCCCTTTTAAATGCCTTAAGTAATGTCCAAAATCCATAGCACCACTCACAGGCACACATGCACTCACACACCCACTCACAGACCCACACAGGTATTCACAGACCCATAAAGTACTCACACACCCAAACCAGCACTCACAAACACACTCATACACAAACTCACTCACTCATAGACCCATTAACAGACCCATCACACACCCACTCTCAAAGGTTACAGTTAGGAAGTACAATTAAAAAAACCTTAGAAATTCAGCAAAAAAACAAAGGTTATAGGGACGTAATAGTTAGGAATTAGACACTTAAAAAACCTTTAAAATTCCCTGAAAAAAGTGAGGGCTACAGGGATGTTATAGTTAGGAAATAGAACTATAAAAACCTTAGAAAGTCTCTGAAAAATACAAAGGTTACAAGGACGCTACAGTTAGGCTCATTTTTCACTCATAAAAAAACGGTGAAATTCACAAGTTATTGAGACCGGAACTAATTATAACTTACGCACCTGCAAGGCACTGCTTATGACCTCACATATTACATCACTCATGACAAGGTCAGTGAAATCACTGATGACATCTCAAATGACATCACTGATGACATAATCCACAGATCCATTACATACAACCTCTCATACACCCACTCACAACTACTCACAAACCAATTCACAGACTGATACAAGTGCTCATACAACTACTCACTCACCCATAGAGCCACTCAGATACCAACTTGCTCACTCATACAGGCACTCACGCACCCACTCACCCATAAAGCTATTCATACAACCAGTCACTTGCACATATAGCCACTCGCAGTCACACACACCCAACCGCTACCCACACCCTCACTTATTCACCTATACATTCACTCATTTACTCACCCATACAGCCTCTCAACACAGCCACTCACTCATCCATACAAGCTCTCACACACTCCTCAAACACCCACACAACCACTTACAACCCCATTCACTCATCGATACAAGCACTCACACGTCCTCTCACTCACCCATTTAGCCATTCACACAGACATTTACTTTACAATACAGCCACTCACACACCAACTCACTAAACGAAAGTGTCACTCAAACAAAAATGTACTCACTCATACAGCCACTTACACAGCCAGACACTCACAAAGCCATTCAGACACCCACTCACATATACTGTCCCTTACACACCCACTCATACAGCCACCGACACACCCACTAACTCACCAACAGTCACTCACACAGCCACTCACTCACCCACACAGCTACTCACATACCAACTTATACACCTATACAGCCACTCGCACACCCATACTGGCACTCAGACACCTACTCACACACAGATACACCAAGTCACTTACATAATATATGTTAACCTTTGTTTTTTTTGTTTTCCATCCAAAAACCACCATAAAAATACCCTTGCCACCCAAAACACCATACACATACTAAACCCTAAAATTACCTTTACCATCCAAAAACCCATACCCACCCTAAACCCTAAAAATCCCCTTGCCACCCAAAAACCCATACCCACCCTAAACCCTAAAAACCCACTTGCCACCCAAAAACCCTTACCCACCCTAACCCCTAAAATTTCCCTTGCCATCCAAAAACCCACACCCACCCTAAACCATAAAAATCCCCTTGCTACCTGAAAATCCATACCCACTCTAAGCCCTCGAATCACCCTTGCCATCCAAAAACCCATACCCGACCTAAGCCCTAAAAACCCCTTACCACCCCAAAACCCATTATTACCCACTCAAAAACCCTAAAAAAAAGTCCTCTCCCTGATATGTGTGTGTGTGTGTGTATATGTATATATATATATATATATATATATATATATGTGCGTGTGTGCGTGTGTAAGAAAACACTTAATACTTGAAACAATTAATACTTCTACTTCCCTTTGAAACTTTAACAAATATGCCTTTACCAATTCATGCCTTACAACGAAATGTGTTGTAATGGCATGCGTGGTAAAGCCGTTTTCATTGTAAAGACTTGCGTGGTAACAGCATGCGTGGTAGTGTGTCTTGCATGGTAAAGCCTTGGTGGTAAAGGTATGCAGGGTTCTGGCTTCATTGTAAAGGCTGGTTCCTGATGTGGACGGCGCGCAAGCCATGTTGGAGGCAGAGCTTCTATTCATACGACCTCAGCTGAAGATTCTGTTTAGTCCACATTGTTTCTACCTGTGAAGAGAAAAAGGCTGTTCGCTCACCTTGGTATTTTTTTGCTTCTATGCAAATTTCCTTTAAGTATTTAAGGCTCTGATGATGCATGACTTTTGCCCCGATTTTGCCCCTTTTTTTTATCTCTTACTGTCTTCTACCATGCATCCAGTGAATTTTCAATGCATTTGATGACTTTTTGTTGGTGGTACTGATGGTAAGATTGGTGTGTTTTTCTGCAATTGCTTTATTTGCTTTTTCCTCCTTCTGTATTGGTGATCTATTCTTGACGATACTTCTCAGCCCTGTGCTTCCTATTTGGCTGGATAGTGGCTACTAACACATTACACTTAGCTCACGTCTAAGAGAAACAGGGTTAAGGAGCCAAAATGGCTCTTGAGAACTGCTAGCTCGCATAGGCTGCTAGGAATCCACCTAATGGCTTTAAGACTTTAGGCTATTTTCTGGTGGTGGATTGGGCTGAGAACCCATCCAGCCCTAAAAAAACACCAAAAAAAAGAGCGTAATAAGATTTGCTTAGCAGCACATAGTTGCCTTGGACTTGCTGAAAAATTGGCAATAAACACTGGCTAAGCCTGGGTGAGTTAAAAGATGAACGAAGACTGAACTCAACTCATGCAATAATAAACAATCAGTGCTTGGAATACAAACAATGGGGCAAGAGGTGCAGTGAGACAAGGATTTGAGGGAATGATAGGCGTGGAGGCAAAAATCGAATGCTGGGGTGATGGAACATACGCTTCTTTGCAAGGGTGAGACGCGTGTGGGGAAGGATTCCCTCCAGAGGCGAGGGAAGATAGGACTGACTTCAGGGGTGAGTAGCATGAGGAGAGAATGTGCTCAATGTTGAGGAAAACCAGGATTGATTGCGCTAGTAAGAGATGTAGTAAGTGAGCGGAATCTAGGTGCAAGCATAGACCTGATGGCAATGGTCAGAAGAGTGGGGGGGGGAGAATAATGATGGCAGAGATCAGTGAAAAAAGAATTGATTCCGGGGAGAAGTGGTGTGGGTAGATAACTGAATGCAGTTGTGAGATGTAGGGGACAGCATGAAGGACTGCAAGATGGGAGAGGGATATGCGTCCTAGGTGTGACCCCAGGACAGACTTCAGAGGCGAGATCTTATATCACCACTGTGTGAGCACAGGACTTGTTTCAGCAATGAGATGGGACAAAATCAACTAGGTTGTGGGCAAGTGGAGAGCACCGACTGCAGGAATGAGAGAGATGTGTGGGCATTGTTTCAATGGGAGCATAGACACACTGAATGCACACACCAGAGGGGCTTGGAGTGCATGAACTACAGAGGTTAGTTCAGGTATGAGATCTGGAAGAAGAAAATCAACTACAAGATCTAAAGAACTGAATGAAGAGCTTGCACAATGAAGCTTCAAAAGGCTTAATTTTTAACTTGAACCTATATGAACTTCCCAAACAACTTTCGATGTCTACCATGAACCTCTGTAATCTTCCCTTTAACCAAATTCCCATATAGTTGAAGGTTCGCATTCTGGGAACCAGGAAGTCCAAACGTTATAAATAGGTTCACAATCTTATCTGCATTCAGACAGGTTTGATCATATCCCACAGTATGTGCTGGAGATGTGGGAGGGGGGGGGGCGGAAAAAACCTGTCCAGCAACTCTTGGGAAAGCACACTTTCAGGTTCTAAGTAGGCTGGAGAAGAAAGAACAGACTAGAGAAGGCGACAGTCTTGCATCCCAATGTAATAACTATTGCATGTATTACAAGTACGGATGAAGAATTTGGCACTGAAGACCTGGACCCTTTTCACCCGAATTTACATTCACTGATCAGTACTAAAGTCAGGTTGTACTGTTTATTCAAAGCAAATGCTCGTGCACAAGTTCTTAGAAGCAGATTCCACTTATGTTTTCTGGACAATTTATTATACGAAGGCAGCTGTACAGTATTGCACAGAAGTGAAAGGTTAAGTTATTATAACAAAACATGTATGTGCACTCTATGATCTGAAAAAATAGAATAATGTTCTGAAGTCGGTCTTAAAAACGTGGAAGGACTTAAGCAAAAATGTAGTTGATCAAGAAATGTGTCCTCAAGAAAATACAGTGAGAAGGAGGAGTCCCAGTAATCAAGAAAAGATTTACAAGGCAAAAAATAATAAATAAACCAATCACAAAAGAAATCTGTTCACATTGTTTTAATCACAATGTGAATGCTTGTTACAAATATATAACGTATATTGACACGTAAATATAGTTCATGAAGTGCCCCAAAAGTAGTAGAAGTACAAGGGAGGGGGGAGTGATCCTGTGAGGAGATAGTGGAGGGAAGAAGAAAGAAGTTTGTTGTGACAATTAAATCAGTCAATTGGCGTCATTCGTCCATACTACACAATATGTGCAGGAATGGGGACCGCAAAGTTCAAATTATCATTTCAAAAGAACAGCATACTCCAAAAAGTTCAATAAATGAAAAGTCAGGGCGTGGAGTTGGTGATAAAGGTGGTTGTCGACGTTTCGACCCTCTATTGCGCAGGTAGACTTGCTATCCTTGCTGTGGGGTCTTCATCAGGACGGGGGAGGGGACACACCATAAAGTAGCATAAAATTAGACCGTGGTGCCATGCGATGGCTTGGTCCGATTAGATCGTCGTTAGAATGAAAAGCACGAATCATTAACGGGACGACCCCAAAGTGATGTTAATGGCGTGATCTGTTATCTCAGCGGTAGTATCGAGGCCAGAGGACACGATCCTGTTGCGGTCGTAGGGGGGTCTGGCTGATGCACAAAGGTGCTGCGTGAATAATTCGGGCAGCAACGATCGGTTGCCGATCTTGCGCGGTCCGGATCAGTCGGATAGAGTGCTTCGTGATTTAAACGGGCCTGGTAATCTTCGCCATTGCGAACCATGCTCGTTGCGGGATATGACTAACTTCCAACCCGTTTACATCACGAAGCACTCTATCCGACTGATCCGGACCGCGCAAGATCGGCAACCGATCGTTGCTGCCCGAATTATTCACGCAGCACCTTTGTGCATCAGCCAGACCCCCCTACGACCGCAACAGGATCGTGTCCTCTGGCCTCGACACTACCGCTGAGATAACAGATCACGCCATTAACATCACTTTGGGGTCGTCCCGTTAATGATTCGTGCTTTTCATTCTAACGACGATCTAATCGGACCAAGCCATCGCATGGCACCACGGTCTAATTTTATGCTACTTTATGGTGTGTCCCCTCCCCCGTCCTGATGAAGACCCCACAGCAAGGATAGCAAGTCTACCTGCGCAATAGAGGGTCGAAACGTCGACAACCACCCTTATCACCAACTCCACGCCCTGACTTTTCATTTATTGAACTTTTTGGAGTATGCTGTTCTTTTGAAATGATAATTTGAACTTTGCGGTCCCCATTCCTGCACATATTGTGTAGTATGGACGAATGACGCCAATTGACTGATTTAATTGTCACAACAAACTTCTTTCTTCTTCCCTCCACTATCTCCTCACAGGATCACTCCCCCCTCCCTTGTCCTTCTACTACTTTTGGGGCACTTCATGAACTATATTTACGTGTCAATATACGTTATATATTTGTAACAAGCATTCACATTGTGATTAAAACAATGTGAACAGATTTCTTTTGTGATTGGTTTATTTATTATTTTTTGCCTTGTAAATCTTTTCTTGATTACTGGGACTCCTCCTTCTCACTGCATTGATCACCCAGGTCCCAGTGACATTAGTTGGGTATAACCCCCTACATATATCCTTCCTCAAGAAAATAAGCTGACAATGTTAAAAAATTATTGTGCATTTTAACAGATTATACTGATAATGAAAAAATAAATGTTCTTTAAGAATTGCAGTATTCATGCTTTCTTACAGAGCATTCCAATGGGCCCTGGTTGTGTTTTATTTATGTAAGGAAAAGCCTCCAGACCCAAGTGATTTTTTGTTTTTTCTTGAAGTACAATGTTCATTAGGTCTCGCCTGGCAAAAGCAGCGCATGCGCTCTCTTGCTATTGCGAGTACCTTTTGTAATCGATTCTGGTGAGGGCTTTCGTGCACGCGCCTGCATGGACAAACATGGCTGCTCTTGCCATTTGTCAATAGCAGACAGCATGCATGGGTCCGTAGTCCGTAGGGACATTGGACAGCCCGACGCCATTTTGCATCTTGCATTTTGGTGTCCTAGCGTGTCCTAGCAACGGAAATGCTACGCAGCTTGCATGAACGCTGTGAACCAACCGGAAGTGATTGTACTGTGAGCGCCGACATGCAGTAGACTTGCTTGTGTTGTAGCGGAGAGGGTACATGACAACTCATGGCTGTTTCTATCTGGTGTCAGCATCTGTTTACCTGTGTGTGTTTTGATAACGGCGTGGAGGCAGAGGGGCCCGTGAGCTTCTTTTGTTGAAGTCGCCATGCACCGGAAAGCGGTTCTATACCTCTGGGACAGACTTGCAAACGTAATACATGTTCTGTGCCAGGCGAGTTCCGCCAGTATTTCCGTAAGGCGCAGAATAAATGTTGCGGCACCTACTGGGGTTTCTGTGAATTAGTATAAAATGCCAAGGGTGGCTTTTAAAAGAAAATGGGGGGCATTTCACGACAGTGAAATACTGTTGCCTGGAGACACTGGGAAATCCCCTCTCAGTTCACACTTCACCACTTGTAAAGATGACCCGCTGCCACTGAAAGAGACGCTGCAGCTTGGACGAGTTGGGCGCCTATCATTGGTGCGAAGGCCTGCGTGGTTAGGAGAATGGTGTGGTCTGCAATAGACTGCATCTAAACAAGTATGACCCCCCTCCCCCACTGTGGCAAATGTGAACCTGCAGGCTATCCGTACTGGCGCAGGGTGTATGAGGCAGTAGTTGCGGCACTCTCCAGCTTTGTCCTTGCTGCCCCACTGGAATCGGTGGGTTGAAAATTGCTGTTATAGACAGTATCGCACACAGGTCACTTAGGGACATATTGCTTGTTGGGGCTTGAGTTTAAAGAGGGGCGCCTGTCTTTGCATCTGACCAACCACTGCATGGAATCCGGGCGGGGTGGGCTCAGTCTTTCATCCTTCAAAGCTAATAAAGTACTATTGAGTTGGCTAAAAGTCACGCTTTATATTGGTCAAAGTGACATGGTGTTTACAGTGCACGGAGAGCTGCGATCCTGTCAGATAAATATAGTTTAATAAAATGATAGATAGTTGTAGTGATTCGGTGTTACATATAAGTCATGTATGAAGAACCCCCCCCCCAAAGCCAATGCATATATATATATATAGTGCTCTGCTTAAGCTGCACTCCTGAACTCCCGCCTTACTCCAGGAACCCGTAGTAAGTTTGGAGCACGTCAACAGTCGGTGTCCGCAAAATAAGTTCACGCTTCTTCCCCTCGGACACTGGGTGCCTTTGGTACGACCTGTGGCCGCATCTCTCCCGGTGCCTGGGCTCCTTTCTACCCCTGTGTGTTTTGCAGCAGCCGGACCTCGCCAGCTATCCCCTGTGCCAACCTCATCTCCGTGGCACGCCAAAACCGCAGTCCGAAACCGCCCTAATCTCTGCCCCTTCATGAGACCGGTATTGTGCACCGAGTTTCAGTGCCTCCCCTCACATTTTTTTTCTTTAAATCTGTTTGTTTTCCATTGTTCTTGGCTCAGAGCCAGGTGCTGGATTCTTGGGTTTCAAAGAATGTAGACTTTTTCTGCGCCCATTGAGTTTTCATTTAACTCATGTTGTGCACATCACCTGGACATATAGTGGACACGTTGTTAGATGACCACCATGTCAATCTGCACTCCCCTATTGCTGTGCTAGAGGTTTCTGCTTCCTTATTTCTTATACGTTAAAGGGTCGAGTTTAGCGATTCAAGGGAGAATACTACATGTGAAGGCATCACGGGAATCTATTTTTTCCAGAAATGGTTCTTTTTGGGGGCGGATCTGGGGAACTTTGATGCCAGAGCTCCTCTGATTAGTGTGATTATATTTACAAGAACGCTGTTATGTAAAAAAATCATAGAGGCATATTTGTAGGATATAAAACAGAAAAACAACCTTTCAAGAGGCATCATAACACCCCTACGTGCCCTCCCTACAAGGCCCTTGGGTGCTCCAAGGTGGGGAGCGGGCATACAGGGGCCGGAGAAATGTGTGGCAGGAAGTTAGAAGCAGCGCATCACTCCACTTCCTGCAACAGGTTCCTTTTTTATGGTGACTGTGGCCCTTTCTACAGTCTGCCCCGGCGTCACTATATCTGCTACTACTCCCTCCACTACTCTCTACTACTCTACTCTCTAGTACTCAATCTCTGCTACTCACTCTCTATTACTCCCTCTCTACTAACTACTACTCTCTACACTCTCTACTACTCACTCTCTACTACTCTACTACTCTCTAATACTTGCTATCTGCTATTCACTCTCTTCTACTCACTTTACTACTCACCCTCTACTACTCTATTCTACTACTCTCTACTACTTTCAACTACTCACTCTCTACTACTCGTTATTACTCTCTACTACGCTACTACTCTCTCTACTACTCAATCTCTACTAACTCTTTACCACTCACTTTCTACTACTTACTCTCTACTACTCACTCTCTACTACTTCCTACTACTCACTCTCCGCTACTTACTCTCTACTACTCTCTATTCTCTACTCACTCTTCTACTCACTCTCTACTACTCATATATGCATTTATATATATGTATGTATATATATACATACATAACAAACATATACATCTGCATATCTTTATAAATACAAATATAAATGCCTGCATACATATACATATATGCATACATATGCATGTTATGTACATGAAAGTTTTGAAAAACTAATGAAAGCAAAGCTAAAAAGCCAACTATTTACAAACCAAATTGCTTTAACTTAAACGAGGGCGAGACCTATTGCATTTTCAATGCTTGTTTTTATTAAATCTGTAATTTTTTAGATCTCGCCTGGCGAAAGTAGCGCATTCGATGCTCTCGCCATGCAAAGGACCTTTTGCAATCGATTCTCCCAAAGCCTTACATGCAAGCATAGGCATTTGTCCAAACATAACAGCATGCGCGTGCATGTAAGGACAGTGGACAGTCTGCCGCCATCTTGTGTGTGCTTTCACTTTAAACACGGCGTGCTTTCGCTTTAAACGCAGTTTAAAGTGAAAACACGCAGCCATGCTCGCGCGAGTGCACTGCGCGCCAACCCAGCTTAGCTGCCTTGTTTTCTGAAGTGACAACTGAGACATCCCATCACACCTCAGCAGCCCTTTGCCCAAAATACTGAAATACATCTGGAAGCGATAGAGGTCCCTGCTGTCACCCCGGGGTGTCTGCGCCGCATGATCTCGAGTGCTCTTTACGAACAGTCTCATGGCTCCTGCTTCACAATTACAAGCTGCCTGTCATTGCTGCTTGTTTTCTCCACCTATTGTTAGTTCCGGGTTCTTCTTTCTGCTGCTCCACATTTCGCGTTTCTCCTCCATCACTGAAGTCTTCTCTTGCTCTCAGGATAGCCGAGTAGGACGAGTCAGTCCCAGGTAAAGGCAAGCTGATGCCGCCTTAAGGTCAGTCAATTAGGAACCCGATGATGCATCTGAAGGGCCGGCAGGGCGGGTCAGTCTGGTAGGTACCACAGAGAGGCCCGTACACCTGGGAAGAGGTAGTCATGGCAGGATGGCACTCCGGTAAGATACAGGCTGGAGTAGGCCACATGTCAGGGTCTTGTCTCTCGACAGACTACACATAAATGCTGGCTCAAGTTATTTTACTTAATATTCCACCTTTATGAAATGATACAAATGAAGCTTGTACAGAAATTCGTGTTGCCCCTAAATTTCGGACAGGTACCGGCAGCCGTGGCGCCCCCTCTCTGCCGCCTTGAGCATTGAACGTCCCTTTGCCTCGCCGGTCCGGTAGGTGAATCGGCACAGAGTGGAACCAAGCTGTACTTGACCCCTGTCTTTATGAGCGCCTCAGTGTTTGCCTAAAACACAATCGGGCCTGACAAGGGAGACTGCTACCGTGTGACATGGCCCATTCAACAGATAGATGTCCACCGCCACACACCACCGCGTCGGCATCGCAGCCAGCTTAAGTATTTGTTCGAAAAGCCGAAAAAAACGGCATGGATTAATGTCCGAATGAGGGAGGAAGGGAGGGCTGCTTAAAAGAAAGGGTGGGAGTGTTTAAATTTTCTGTGTGTCGCGAGACATCTTTCCTGAAACAACATGTGTCAGTGGCTCAAACAGAAGAACGGGGACAAAAAATTTGAAATCAAAATATTCCCACACGGTTCGCACTAATTATGTGGCGTGTGTGGCAAACATTTGGAAGACAACAATACTGTTCATAACGTGCAAAAGACAACGCAAGGTTGCACAGAAACGCCCCATTAGGCAAGTGATATTTCGAGGAATGCAGAAACGTTTTAGTTTAAAAAACATATTTACCAATATATTTTTGAAGAATCGAAATTTGAAGTGCATTGTAATACTAAACACGGGCAACTGGTATAAAATTCACAGAACCAACCCAAATTGTGTTTTAAAAGCCAACAAGTAAATAAAAGACATTGCCATTTACAATGCCAATAGCTCAAACTCTCACAACTGCGAGACCTATTGCATTGCAAAAGCTTGGTTTACTTTCAATTGGTTAGCTTTTCTAACGTTTGTTCCTTTCACTATTCTCTTTACCTTTTACTTCGTGTTAATGTTATACGAGGACATGATTATATGATAAACGCAACCCAAACATAACTATTGAACTGTATTGTCTTTATTGTGTAATCATTTACAAGGAGGAACATCTATAATGCAGCATAAAAGCAAAGTTCAAGTATTACGTATTACGATTGTAAAACCAGCCAATTAAAACCCTTGCGAAAGTCTTTAAAAAAACTGTTTAAGACAATATAAAAGAGCATGACATTATATACCCGAGCAAAATTATCAGCTTATGTGTGTGCAGAGGCATGCTGCGTGCCAGAGCCCATCGTGTGCCAGGTATTTCACAAGCAGAGCCGGTAGGTAACTTCAAGTATTACATTGTGGGGCTAGGTGTTCTAAGCCAAACATTTTGCGGTTGTCATAACCAGGCATGTATGAAGTTGTAAAGTGTGAGGTCGTGCGTAGACCATGGAGCACAAGATCAGAATCATGAATCAAACCATAAAGTGCAAAATGCATGCGTAAAGCAGTATCCTTCCAGATCCTAGAGTGCAAGGGGCATGCGTAAATCCGTGTAATGCCAGGTCTTATGGAAGCCCCCCTCCCTCCGGAGAATGTTTTGAGAATGAAGTGCGGGATCGTGTGTTGGCCATGGAGTGCAAGATCAGAATCATACATGAAATTATAAAGTGCATACTGCATGCCTAAAGCTGTATACTTCCAGATCCTAAAGTGCAAGGTGTGTGTATAAAGCTGTTCAGTGCCAGATAATATGGGAGACCCCCTCAGGAGAATGTTTTGTCAACATTTTAGCCTCACTTGGTATTAGATGTCCAATTTAACATGGGTGCCTGTATTTGATACATTTTGATGGATGAAAATCTTCAGCCCTAGGTCATGTCCCCAACAATGCTTAACATCAGGTTCCTCAGTGGGGGTTTGCTGTTTTCGCCTTCAGTTTATAAGAGGTTCACATGAGCCTTCCTGCTTCCACATAGAACATACCAATCTATGCAAGGAATTGGTGCTGCGGTTGTGTAGATGTATGTTAGCACCTCTTTGCAAGGTCTCCTGCCATTTTGCATAAACATCGTTCTGAGGTACCATCGCCTCTATTGTAACAAGGCAGGCCAGCAGCAGACAATGTGCACAGCTGATACTGTGTGATATCGGCACAGGCTACATTCCTTTTTTCCTAACAAGGTATTTTTCCAGTGGCCCCTATAATCCCATATTGGAAGGTTAGGAGCCTGGTTCTCAGAATCTTCTGTAGGGCTTGCCTTCCCAGTGCTGCATTCAGGTATGGTTGGTGCATTGTGACTTCATGTGAATGGCAAGTCCCTCTGCACCGGGCAGGATTATAATCGGTTTAATGTCCCGCTTCCTTGAAGTGTGCTTGCCTTGTACATTTAGCAGTCTTTTTAAGCTTTCTATTGTTGCCGATGAATCAGTAACTATTTCTAAAGGCAGGCTAAGTGTTTCACTGGCCCTTGTCAGGTACCTTGCCCGGCTACTTTTAGTATCCCGATATATCGCTTTTAGTGCTTCCCTCATTGAAACTGGTCCCACATTGGGCACACGGTGGTAGTATATGAAGAATGCTTTTTTACATTTGATGTGCATCAATGAAATATTAAATTCCAAACGAATCAGTGTGCACTGTGTTGTTTTGGGGAGGTCAAATAGCTTTCTGAATGCTGCTGTATGAAGATGCTCCAATTTTTCAGTTAGCAGTCCCGGAAAGGCAAGATGTCCATAACTTATTGTCGGTAGTAGTTTTACCCTCCGGACTCGTCGTAATACCTCTGGAGAGGGACTTCGGAGCTTGTGGTGTAGTTTGCATAATGCATATGTGACCTTAGTCGCCTTGACTTCCAGTGCTTTGGCCTGCAGGGTTGGTCTACCCGTGGCTGAGAATTGTATGGCCAGGGAGTTATATTTGTTGGCTGTGGTTATCCTTAGGGGGCCAAGTTGCCATTCCTGAAGTTGCTTTTTTGGTTTATTGCCAAACACTAGGACCTTCGTTTTCATGGCGTTTGCCTGTAGAAAGTTCTTTGTATTATACACATGTATTGTTTCCAATGCCCTCTTCAAGCCAAGTATAAAAAGGCCTAATTTGGATAGGAAGATGTTAGCTTTCAATAGTACCTCATCTAGACATAGTTAAAGAGAGTGGGAGGGATCACGCAGTCCTGTTTTAGCCCATTATTCGTGTGAATCTTGGCTGTTGCATGTGTCTGCAAAAGCTTGGTTCTGGCCTATGTGCCAGTGTACAGTGCCATGATGGCAGCAAGGAGTTTCCTCGGGATACCCCACTTTGCAAGTTTGCCATTAACAAAAAGTCTATTTATGTCTTGTCAATAAAGTTTGATTTAGGAATTTACTATTTCCATTTTTTTTCTTCATATTTATTTTAACCACTCTGTTATATCCCCCATATTACAGTTGTAATGTTGTAACTCTCTCTTAACAGTTGTAGTTACATAAATGAGTAATTCTTTGAACTACCTGCATGGTACTGCAATTCCAGGTGGTGAACTATTAGGCTTCTCCCTAAATGGTCAGGGGGGTGCATTATATACTGGACTGCTGTGCTATAGACCCCCGGCCAGCGCCTTGTCTACTGTAACAGAGCTTATTGATCTTATTTATGATTGATCTAATTCCCATACTAGGCTCATGGTGTTGGGGGATTTTAATCTGTGGCCGGACGGACCGACTAACTCAGCCTTTAAAGATTTGGTCCAGGCTAGTTGCAATATTCAGCTGCAGCAGCTAGTACTCTCTCAGACCCACTTAAAGGGTCACGCCTTAGACTTGATCTTCGCTGATGTATGCCAAGTGACCATACGGAACATCCTACCTCAGTGTTGGACGGATCACGCACTCGTCCACTTCTCTCTTTCACTCTCCGCCGCATTAACGAAGAAAGGCAGCTTAGGAGCCACTAAGGTGGGTAGACAATGGTCTAAGCTCCTTAAACAATCTACCCTCCCCACTCTTCTTTTAGATGGCTTCACACTGGGAGATAATGTGGACGTGAGCTATGAGACCCTTAGCCAATAAATTTTAGCTTCACTGGACTTATTGGCTCCGCTGCGAAAAACTAGAATTAGGACAAAACATGCAATGCCATGGTTTTCAGGAGAACTTTTTCAGCTAAAACTCCAGTGCAAACGGACTGAGCGTACCTGGAGAAAGCATTACCTTGAGTCAGATAGAGCTCTTTTTAAACAGGCACTGGCGACGTATAAAGCCCAGATTAAACGGGCCAAGGCTAGCTTCTTAGAGGAATCATTACTGTCAGCCGTGAATAAGTCTCAGGCCCTATTTAAGATCGTTAAAGATTTGGAGCACCCCGCCTCTACTGTAAATTATATTCCTGCCTCTCAATCTTTATATGACTCTTTGGCACAGGCCTTTGAGGACAAGATTGCAACTATTCTGAACAATCTTGCTATACCGGCAGGCCCTGACCCTCAGACCTTACTTCAACTTCCATCATGGAGAAAGATGCTAGGTCAGCTCAGCTGAACAGCTTTCCCCCACCGTCCTTTGAACATTTTTGTGTACTGGCAAACGGTGTTTCCTGGGGCTCGCCACTTGATCCTCTTCCACATAAATTTTGGAAACTATTTAGTGAAGAGCTTTTTCCCCCTCTCTTTTCCATCTGTTGTCAGTCCCTTAGGTCTGCACGGGTCCCAGACTGCTGGAAGTTGGCGGTGGTCTCCCCACTCCTGAAAAAGGACACTTTGGATCCCACCTGTCCACCAAATTATAGGCCTATCTCGTTGCTCCCATTTCCAATTAAAATTCTGGAGAAACTGGTCACAAAACATCTTTCCAGCTTCTTAGCGATCAATGCTTGCTTGGACGTGGCCCAATTCGGCTTTAGACCAGCCCACGGGACGGAGTCTGCATTGGTGACTGTTTTAGATGATCTTCGGACGCGTGCCGACCAAGGTCGAGCAGCCTTTTTAGTACTGCTCGACATGCGGCCGCGTTCGACACGGTCAGCCATACGATCGGGATAGGGAGACTGGAGGAAGTAGGGGTGTCTGGATTGGCCCTTGACTGGTTGGTGTCTTACCTTGGTAATAGGCACCAGATGGTGGCCCTGCCACCCTTCAAATCTAACATCAGACGGGTTGGGCAGGGCGTGCCTCAAGGATCGGCCATCAGCCCGATCCTATTTAATCTCTACCTCCGTCCCCTGATCAAATTGATAAAATCCTTCGGTATAGCAGTCACCAATTACGCTGACGACACCCAACTTATCTTCTCGTTTGAGGGTAAGGAGGCTGTGTCACAGGAGATCTTTCACCGTTGTATGTCCACCACGGCGGAATGGCTGAGCTACAACTCCTTGCAATTTAACAGCTTCAAAACCGAGGTGCTACACTGTTCAATGGATCGCACCCCTAGGCCTCTTCCATCGAATTTCTGGCCTCCTTCTTTTCAGGGAACTAGTCTGCCGGCAGAATCTGTTCGTAACCTGGGGGTGATGTTCGGCTCCAGCCTGCAGCTAGACGTGTCCGTGAATAAAACGGTGGCCACTTGCATGGCACTGCTGCGGATGCTGCGGAAGATATTCCCCATGCTCCCTGTGCAGACCAGGCCAGAGGTAGTGCGGAGTATCATCTTAAGTAGGCTCGACTACTGTAAAGCACTACTCCTGGGGGAGCCTACGACCCTGGTGGGAAAACTGCAGCATGTACAGAACCTTGCCGCCAAATTGGCCCATTCGCGCCGACGTTCTGATTCATCTACTATGGCACTCAGGGGACTTCACTGGTTGCCAATCCCTCAGGGGATTGATTTCAAAGCCCTTGGTCTGGTATTTAGGGCCCTTCATGGACGGGGCCCATCTCCTTTGCAGGACTTGTTTTCTTGGTATGTACCGTCCCGATCCCTCCACTCGGCCTCAGCTTGTCTGGTGGTAGTTCCCAGGATTTTGAGGACCCGGATGGGAGGTCGGTCTTTTAGGTTCACTGCAGCGAGACTGTGGAATTCCTTACCGCTGTGCTTGAGAAGCATGGGAGATCTTACTTCCTTCCAGAAAGCTCTGAAAGCACATCTTTTTCCGAGAACAATGTAAGCTGGGCAGCTGCTAAAACACTGTGTATGTATCACCTAAGTCTAAGCGCCAGAATACCCGTTGGGTGACAGCCATTGCGCTATATAAATATACCAATACATACATACATACCCAGAGTGTGTGGAATGTTATGACTTGAATCTGCATTGGCAGACTCTGGGCTGAGGCTGGACTGAGTGGATGGAGTTGCTTTCTTTCTGTGAGGAAGCTACTTGATTTCACCCTACGCCTCGTGAAAGTTATTGGGGATGCACAAATTCACACAGTTTTATTAATATGTGGCTTATTTTGATATTTGAAAAAAACGATTGACCTGTTTTTACATTTAAAAAAATGATGCATTGTCAACAATATAAAGCCAAATGGAGATCATACCACAGTTTTACTAAGCTAAGTAACCTTAAGATGACTTATGAAGGCTCTCAACAGACACCATGGTGAAACGTCATGGTTTTCGTAGTCTTCCCAACGTGTGTGGCTGACTTCTGTTCATGAGAAGTTTCTCTAGATGCTGGCAGGCCAACGTCACGACCTGTGGACTTCCTTCTGCATACAGGAAGTACAACTGGGAACAGGAAGAAATGGGATGTGATATTTCAAAGGTGACAATACATCTCAAGTAACTGGCGGTAGACGACTTGATACCCTGAGGTGCAAAACAATGTGTGTTGTGGTCTATAACGGTTTTAATTAGACATTCGCCTCCGAACTGCAGGAAATTACCCACAGCACATCACTTCAGCCCTTTGGTTTCATGTATGGAGGTCAGGGTGAGATCTTAGCTGCTGTATCTCGGAGGGTTGAATCTCTTCCATTTGTCCCCATGGATTGAAAGTGTGTTGGGCTGCCCGCCCTACCTAGGAGGTAGCAGATGGGTTGCCGGATGCTGCGAGTGTTCCAGCGGAGGGCTGCTTCACTTCCATTTGCCCCATGCACTGAGAGTGTGTTGGGGTGTCCGACATACCCCGGGAGCAGCAGGTGGGCTCCAAGTGTTTCCTGAGGGCTGCTTTACTTCCATTTATCCTCAGGGATATAAAGTGTGTAGGGCTGCAGGGTCTACCCTGGAGGCTGCGGGAGGGTTGCTTCACTTACATTTATTTGTCCATGTGTATCAGACGCACAGAGTCCGGCGATGGACATGGTGCTGAGTAGTAGGTCTTTAGTATGTCATTACTATATCCCTTCTTACCACGGAAAGCGGATGCATAAAATGTTGAAAGCAGCCCTCGCAAAGGTCACTTTGTCCCCACTGGTCCCAGTGTATTGGAGATGTTCAGGGTTGCCCAATGTACATGCTGCCCCACCCTGTTCTTCTCTCTATATGGGATGTCTTGGGAGGAGCTCCATTGCCCCCATGTATCAGGCCAGGTGTCTTCTTTGCCAGCTGCATGGAGCATGATTTAGAGAAATATTAAAGATATTGAATGTAAATTTTTTTTTTTTACAAGGGGATAACTGTGTCTTTAACTTTAGAACTTTATCATGAAGGTATGCCAGCCCTCCTAATCTAGTAGGACAGAAAGCTTGATAATTAAAGGGATTAAGCTTTAGAAAGAACATTTAGGGAAAAATAGTTCTTAGAAACAGACCAAAAGCTTTTGATGTATAAACTGCAGTTGCATATCTCCTCAATAGCCTTCCTTTCGCACTGTCTGCAGACTTTGTCGGAGGCACTCTGACGTACATCACAACTCTACTGTAATAGCTTACTGCAATAGAATTACTTTCCTTTTCTTTATTAAAAGTTACTAGTCATGTCACAACTAGACTTTATTAAAGACAATTAGGCACAGGCATGTATAGTTATTACAGGCTTATGTGTGATAAACACATATTGAACAATTACCAGTGAAACTAATTTTCTGAAGATCTATCAAAGTTTGCGAAAATTATAGGTACAGGATCCCAAAAGTGCTAACGTTCGTGCCAGTGGCGGCTGCCTCCAAACGGGGGTGGTGAGGACGAACAAAAAGACACAAAAAACGTACCTGCTTTGCCGCCACATGTCTCCTCGTCTTCTTTTGTTCTTTCTGGCTGCTGTCTGTAGCCTGCACTGTGAGCACCCAGACTTCCGACTCTGCCAGCCTGTTTGGACACTTAGGCAGTGCCTGGGGAGGCTGGGCATGTTCTCCATGGGGCTCTGCAACACAGCCCAAATGGAAAACATGGCAACCACGCATGACTGTTTGGCCGGACCTAGAGGGACAGTCAAAGCGTCATGCGCATGTGGGGAGGGAGTGCCAACCACTCCTGCTCCCTCTGCGTCTGCCAGCCGCAGCCGAAGTCGCCAAAGAAAATAAAATGGTAACAACTTCTTGTTATCATCATTTTAATTTTTATTTTCCACTACTCAACGAGCAGTGGGGCGATGCTCCTCCGACTTAGCGGCGGAGCCGCCAAACAAAAGGTTCTAAAGTCTGTTAATTCCGATAAAGAAAAACAGCTTCACAGAACCAAAACCGCTGGACTGATTTTCATGAGATTTGGATGACGTGAAGAGTTCTGGTCCAGCCCTCTTTTCATCCTGAGTCTTTTGAATTGAGAATTGGCAAAGCCAGCAGGCAATGATTTCTATATGAAATGAAATACGGGCTGCACAGGAACACTTGCTAGAGTTCTTCTGTATATCTATGCTATATAATCAAACAAAGGGTAATAATGAAGTGTTGCTTGCCACACAAGCTTCATTTCACATAAAAACAAAAAGAGGACTGCAATGAAGATAGGGATGTCTTTGCGGGGAATGAGATTTTAATATCTTTTATGATCAATTTGATAACTTATCTCATTCGACAATTTTGGATCGATCTTTATCTGTCATTGAGTAAAAGACAGCCCCACATATGTTTAGATAAACCCCATTAACTGACGCCACTCTGAAGAACCACTTACGACTGATAAAGTTTAAAAGTTTAATATAAAATTAAGAAAAGTTGCATATACAATCCTCTCAGGATCAAATTCATCAAATATACAGGAACTAATAGGAACATATATTCCCTAAAGAACCTCAGTCTACAAACGAATACAATTAAAGTCAGTTCCAAAATCAGCAAATTAAAAAGCATTGATATGAAGTGGTTCTTCTGCGTCATCTACAGAAAGAGAAAAAATAATCAAGTTAAATCTGTCCCTACTCTATACTAGGTGACATCCCTACTTCGCAAGTTTCTAGTACCCTAAAAAGGTGTCAGCAGTTTGACTCCCTAAGAAGTTCAAACTCTCTTAGCCTCTAAAGGTAACTTAAGTTTAAGAAGCAGTACCCTCTCTGCCTACCCATCCGCTCTTCTAAGGGTCCTCGGCCTACTGCTCCCTTGCGCTCTGATCTTTCTCAGCGCTTGCTCCTAACTCTCAGGCCATCTGCCTCTTCGCTCTGTCTTCTCCCCGGGGTGCTGTCCCTAAAATACACAATCACAGTGTGGGTGGAACGCCCCTTCGACACCCACCACGGACTTTCCCCGTGAGGTCATCTTCTAGCTTTTTCCATTGCTTCGTCTCTTCGTCGTCCGTTAAGTTGACCTTTCTCCTTAGACGCCATCTTCGTCTTCCTGCTGGTGACTTCATTCAACTTTACCTTTGACACTTTCGGAACAAAATCTATCACCCTATCAGAACTTTTATTCTTTACGGCTGTACTTTTAACCTCATTTGGTCCTGTGAATGGTCATTTCAAAACAAGACTCAAATTCCAATCGTCTCCTCTCATGTTTAGGCAATAAACTTCGTCCGACATTTGTCACCTTAAATCTAACAAGAACTAGACTCTTCGGCTCGCACCTTCAAGTGAAGGCTATTCACGACTCCTGTGAGCCCACTAAATTACCAACAGCGGACTACACTCCTGCGAACCCTTGGTCAGTCAGGTTATAATCACAAATGACCTAAAACTCTGCTACCATTCCTACAAACTTCTTCTACACAGTATAACCTTTAACATACATTTATACATGATTGCATCTAGCAAATCCTTTGCTCATATGTGAATACATTTTACATAGAATACAATTACGTAGAATATAATTTTATATTCTCATTTGTTACATCGTTATGTGTATGCTCTCTGCACATTTCTCCATGTTACATTTCTCGCCGTTTCTACATTTCAAGTTACACACGTACATGAATTCTACTTTGCACGTTCTTCTGTTCGTAAGCATTTCTACATTAGCCCATTACGTATACGGGCCTTCTAAATCTAATACATTCTAAAGTGAATACAGTATATTTCCTATATTACCTTAGTCACATCTGTTAACTTTATGCTATAAGCGTCAACTTCACGTTCAATATACATTTCATTCCTACGTTTATATGAAATACCTCTAAATATGGCTCGGATATACATTTTATTCAAATTGCGCTCTCTCAGTTCCCCCCTTTGATGACTTTTAGGAGTCATCACTAAATGCAATTTGAATAGCACCTTTAAACAGAACTAGTTACATCCTTTCCTCTTTTCATCATTTCAAGTGCTCTCAAGCTTTTATACTGTTGATCTTGTAAAGCAGCTAATCTCCTTTCTTGTTCTCTCATAGACCTTTGTAACCGGTTCGTCCTATACCATTTATATAGTTTCACAAATCCTAACAATGTGATTATACAAATTAATACTATTAATACAGGTTTTAATATGTACCATACTATACTTTTACCAAGGTTGGCAAACCAACTTCCAACCTTTCCTACTCCATGACCTACTTTTTCCCAAACATTTATTTTTGTCAAATCTTCGATTTCTTGATGAATCTGTGTAATGTTTCTTATGACCTTCTCAAGTGGTTTTGAATTATCAGGAATATAAGTACAACATTCCTGAACCTTCAAAGCCTTGCAAACTCCGCCTTCTTTTGCTAATAGCACATCAAGAGCAAGTCGATTCTGAAGAACCATTGCTCTAATCGATTGCATCTCACCTTCTATGAGCATTAATGACCTTGCAGTACTTGCAGATAATCTATCTACGACTGTAGCTAGTCTCCTGATCTTAACATCGTTAAGTAATAAACCTAACATAGGAAACATCGCTCCAAATACGTCTCCTACTACTTCTGCATCTCCTACTTCTCTCTTCGTTCTTGTCGAAGCCTTTCCTTCTATGATCGCTAAATCTTTTGCATGATATATTTTGGGGAAGACAATTGCCAAGTAACACGAACCATACCAATTGTCAGGCAGTTTTACATAGGCATTTCTCCCGCATACAAAATATACATTAGGAATCACTTGCATTTCCTTCATGAAATCCTTCGTGTAGTACTCTAATCGAAAAGCATGTTCGCAATTTACTTCACCTACAAATACACTTTCATAATATGTCTTGCTTCGAGTTAAACATAACTTTCCTTTCTGCGTTCTATCCAATGCTATTGGACCATTGCTACCTTTCTTTTTATGTGCCTTCTCTTCTTCGGTCCAATCAGTTTTCCACTGTCCTGACATTTTTAGAATCTTCTGCCTTCTGTATCGGTCATCTACTTGTGCTATGAACTTTTTCTCAATCTCTGACACCTTGCAAGTCAGATTATTTCTGCGTGCGTATGATGTATCTAATGTATCCCAAGGAAGGAAGAACTTGGCTAGTCTATCCTCCTTTTTATAATAGTCCCACTTATTCATTTGTTTATAATTCGGAACTTCAGGCAGTACCGAATCATAATTTGAAAAGTAGTACTCAAACCCTTCTCTACCATAAAATATACTAAGCAGTAAACTACATGTTATCCCATAAGTCAATGGGAGATGATGATATCTAATGCCCTCATCTACAGAAGCCGGCAATTGCATACAAACGTAGCAATCTTTGGCCTCCATGGCATCGATATATTCGTATAACAGTTTAGCATATGCGTTTGACCTAAAGTTTCCCTGTGACTCGTCTATATGTAATCTACGAGCTTCATCTGCCAATAACGCCTTTTCACGGATAACATTGCTCTCCTCCTTCTTCCCATCAAGAGCAGGTTTCAAAGTCGTTACAGGCTTTACATCTGCTATTTATCTATTTCATGTCCTATTATGTATGATATTGTCACTACTGTAATTATGAGAAATATTACTACTGCTATAAGTGTACCTATTATACATTTAGCTTTTCTGTTTGGGTTGCCGTTCTCCATGTTGTCAAAAACAGCGTAACTCTTTCCTTTGCGAAAAAGTTTTTCTTTTCTTTTCCAGTCTTTGCTTTATTTGCTTTATTTTCTTTCCCAGTTTGTAAAGTGCTCTTTATCAACCAAAGTCTCTTTTTCGCAACAATGTCTCTTTATTTTTAACAACAGACAACCCTAACCCTTCTCCGTCCTCTAAATGTAATCCCTAATTTTATTCTTCTTTCCACTCGGCGCTAGGTTATCTTCTTCTTTATAACTTATATACAACAGTCTTTATACATCAACAATTATTCTTGTACCTGCAGCTCTCGCAACAAGTTCCAATAATTCAAAACGAATGACTTTCTTATTCTTCCGGAATTTGATGACCAAATGTTGGAAATTGTAATCTGTTTAGCACTAAATCTTTAATCTGACTCAAGTATGGGGGTATGGGAAGTGTGAAAGTCAGTAATCCCTCAGTCTCGAGTCCAGGAGTCAACATCCATATCTCCACTGCCACAAATGGATCGAGATCGATTACCTTCACGTTCTTCACTCTCCCAGATTTCTGTCCCCAAGACATCTGCTAGATAAGTCCACTCTGGGGTGGCGTACCTTCTGCAGGGCACACGTACCCTTCTCGATCTTCTTGGACTCTCCGTGCCTGAGTCTGTAGTTTCTTCCTCTTCTTGATCTGATTCTTCAGAAATTGGGACAAGAGTTTTCTCCTGTTGTGCTTTCAAGCTTGGCTTCCTTCTTCTCTCTGGCCAACTGGCTTCGTCACTCCTTGTCCTCCTGCTCCTTGTTCTGGGACTTGTCTCTTGGTCACTCTCGGCTTGTTCAGTATCTGATTCGATCTCCCAGTTACTTTCTTCTCCTGAGGCGACTTCGGTCTCACTAGTGTCCTGACCTTCATCGAGCTGTTCCGTCACAGTCTCCGCCTCTTCAATCACCTCTACAGCTTGGCTTTCCCCCTCTATAGCTTCTCCGCTTTCCGCTGGACTCTCATCAGAGAGAGGAGCTGTTTCTTCTAGAGGTGTTGGCACTCTTCGAGTGTGTGAAGCATGTATCCAATTTGGCAGGCCTCCACACTTCACTGCAGTGTTCGTGACAAGTATGACTTGAAATGGTCCTCGCCAACGCACGTCTAAGCAGTTCTTCCTGACATGCTTTTTCACCAAGACCCAGTCCCCCGGACTCAGGTCATGGCACAAGTCTTGTGCTGATGGAACCTCTGCAGCCTGGACCTGGAGGGACACAGAATTAATGGCATCAGATAGTCCCTTGCAGTAGTCCAAGATCAAGTCGTCTGTGATGTTCAATAACGCTGCAGTCGGAACCGATGGCAATCTCATAGCTCTCCCCATTAGCACTTCATGTGGAGAGAGACCTGTTTTTCTATCTGGTGTACTACGTATGCTCATAAGAACCACTGGAAGTGCGTCTGGCCAACTCAGGGATGTCGATGAACAAACTTTGGCAAGTCTGGACTTAATTGTGCTGTTGATTTGCTCTACAATCCCTGAGGCTTCTGGTCGATAACTGCAATGGAGCTTCTGATCGATACTCAAAGCTGAGCACAACATCTTCACTATTTCGCTGTTAAAATGAGTTCCTCTGTCCGATTCCAAAGAGGATGGCACACCCAAACCTCGGTATTAACTCTCTAAGTAACAATTTTGCTACTGTCAGTGTATCACATCTACGTGTAGGGTAAGCTTCAACCCATCTAGAAAATATACAGACAATCACTAAAACATATCTAAGTTTGTTGCATTTAGGCATTTCTATAAAATCAAGCTGCATTCTATTGAAAGGCCCCCCAGACCTCCCAATGTGACTCAATGTAACTGGTGTTCTCTTTCCCACGTTTAGTTGCTGACAGATCGCACATCGCTGACATACTGCTTCTGCCGCTACTCTAAACTTAGGATTAAACCACGTTTGTCTGAATACTCTCACCATGGCATCTCTACCTATGTGTGCTGATCCATGCAATTTCCTTGCCATTGGACTAACAAGTTCATTTGGTAAGACTGCTCTCCCATCGGCGGAGATCCAAAAGTTCATCTCGCTTTTTATACACCCAGCTGTTTCCCAGCCCTTTTTCTCATCATCTGGTGCATTCTCCTGAACACTCCTTAGCTCATCCCACGTATCTACAGTGTCTAACAACATTGTCAATTCAGTTCTTTCTTGAATTCCCCCCACTTTCACATCAGTGTGAGAATATCCTTGCTCTGCGCAGTAACGCGCTACTTCATCCGCATAGCGGTTACCTTGTGACACAAAATCTGTACCTTTTGTATGCGCAGCACATTTGACTACTGCAATAGCTGTCGGGCCTTGCAATGCCTCTAACAATAATCTCACGAATTCTCCATTCCTAATGGGAGAACCCGAGGAGGTCATGTAACCTCTTTGAGACCATAACTGCCCGTAATCGTGAACTACCCCGAAACCATACTGGCTATCGGTGTATATGGTGACTCGTATTTTGTTACCTGCTAAACAGGCACGCGTCAAAGCAATAATTTCAGCTACCTGAGCGGAGTGTACTCCTTCCAGGCAAGCGGCTTCTACAACTCTGGTAATTGTACAAACTGCATAAGCTGCTCTCAGCTGACCAATATCGTCTCTTACGCATGAACCATCAACAAAGAAAATTTCATCGGGGTCAGTCAATGGCTCATCTACGATATCGGGTCTCGGTTTGGTGCATAGTTCAGTCACATCAAGGCAATCATGATCTGTACAAATTTCATCATCCACATCATTTGGAAGTGGCATCAAAGTTGCAGGATTCAAGACGGAGCATCTTTTTAGGGTCACATTCTCGGCAGCCAATATGACCTGCTCGTAGCGTGTGAGCCTACTATTCGTCAGATGCTGAGTCTTAGTCCTGGTCATTAACAATTCCACAGAATGCGGTACGTACACCACTAACTGATGTCCCATTACCACACTTTCAGATCTTTCAATGCTGACACCCGTTGCAGCTACGGATTTGAGACATCCGGGCAACGCTGCGGCTACTGGATCTAATGTAGCCGAAAAATACGCTACTGGCCTACGCGCATCTCCATGAATCTGGGCCAAAACTGCTAAAGCGCATCCCTCTCTTTCGCAGCAGTAAAGCAAAAATGGTTTTGTGTAATCAGGCATTCCCAAAGCCGGGGCGCGACATAAGTCCTCCCTCAGCTGCAAAAACGCCATCAAACAATCTTTGTCCCATGGTACCGGATCACTCACTCCTTTGTGCGTCAGTTGTAATAAAGGTTTTGCCTTCAGTGAGAAGTTGGCTATCCACTGTCGACAATAACCGACCATGCCTAGAAACATCCTGACCTCTCTTTGTGTTGTAGGCGCGTTCATTTTCATGATCGCCTCTATTCTGTCTGGAGACACCTTCCGTTTCCCCTTTTCAATCCTGTGGCCCAAGTATTGCACTTCGGTAAGACAATATTGCAATTTACTTGGAGACACCTTATGCCCGTTCTCGGCCAAGTGATTTAACAAGGTGATGGTGTCTACTCTGCAAGCTTCCTCTGTTTCTGACGCAACTAGGAGGTCGTCTATGTACTGGACTAGAACTGAGTTCTTGGGCAGCACTAGACTTTCAAGATTTCTCTTTAATAGCTGGTTAAAAATCGATGGGCTTTCTGTATACCCCTGAGGGATACGACACCATGTTAAAACGCGATCTTCCAGCTTAAAAGCGAAAAGATACTGGCTCTCTTCATCTAAAGGAATCGAAAAAAAAGCCTGGCACAAATCTATCACGGTGAACCATTCAGCTTGGAACGGTATCTGAAATAATATCACTGATGGATTCGGTACCACTGGACAACATGAGACAACAATATTATTAATCTTTCGAAGATCCTGCACTATTCTGTATTTTCCACTAGGCTTCTGCAAACCCATAATCGGTGAGTTACATGGACTACCCACGATCTCTTTCAGTATTCCCTGTTTGATCATGGATTCGATCACAGGCTTTATTCCTGCAATCGTCTCCGGTGTCAATTTGTATTGTGGTGTTCTTGGGTACTCGGCATTGGGTCTTACCATGATCTTTACTGGTTCTACTCCCTTGATTAATCCTATTTCTTCTCCAGTAAAATCCCACACCTCAGCTGACACTTTCTCCCTCAAGTCTTGTGGAAGTTCCTCCACTGTTAAGGTAGGATATAGTTCCACGCATTCCTGCGAGTTTACAACTTTAAAATCGGCATCTTCATCATTGGTCTGCACTTCTACTCCTTCAGGTGTGCAATGTATTGTGTAATTCAGTTTACACAACAGATCTCTTCCTAGCAAACACACCGGGCTAGAATCACAGATCACAAACTGATGTTCGTCACTGTAATTCCCTATCTTTACTGACACTGGTTCTGTCAGAGGATTCGTCATCCTCTTGTTTGCGACTCCTACCACCTGAATCATCTCTCCTGATATCGGCAGACCTGGGACTACCGCTGATCTCAACGTGGATCTAGTGGCTCCCGTATCCACCAAAAAGGTCGTAGGACATCCAGCTACTTCAGCCTCTACGTATGGTCCTCTCTGATCTACTTCCAGGGCTGCTCCAAGAGTACAGTCTTCTTCCCTATTCACTCGTTGCCCTGTAAGAGGATCAACGTAGTAGCATTCTTCTCCTCCTACGAACAATGGCATTTGTCTGTATGTTTTCCCTACATTCGTAATTCGAGGCGGTTGAGGAAACGGGGCTCGAGGAGTCTGAGTCCCCCCTTTGATAAACTTTCCCTTCGGGACCGTCGCTCCCTTAACCACGTTATTCTGTACCTCTTCCTCCTCCTGTTCTAATTCCCCTGTCTCAACATTGTAAGGACACTCGCGTCTCCAATGTCCCACCTCGTTACACTGATGGCACCTGGTTGTCCTTTTCAGTGTTGCGATATCTATTCTCGGTCTCGGTCTTTCTTCCTCATCTCTGCTCTGGTTATTCTGTTTCTTTGCTGGCGTTCCTGTTCCCTGCTGTCGCTGTCCACCCTTTCCAGCTGATTGCATCTGTACCAACATCAGCTTTTCCTTGAGCTTCTTTGCCTTCGAATCTATCTCATCGCTACAGTATCTTGCATACCTCAGAATCTCATCTAAAGGTTTGTTCTGCCAGCAAATTAAATGCTGTTGAATCATCAGGCTTATGTCTGGTCTCAATCCGAGAACAAACTTTGACACAAACTGTCCTATGTCCTTAGGATCCATTACGTCCAACCCACTGTACTGCTTGAATGCTTTCAGTAACCTCTCATAAAACTCATGAACTGTCTCTTTAGGCTCCTGAGTTGTTCGATCTATCTTAACCCAGTCTATGTCTTGCACCGGCACTTTCTTTTTAGCCATGTTATTACCCTCTCGTATTTTTCCATGACTCTGTCTGATGGACCGTTCGTCTGAGTATCTCTCGGAGGCTCACAAGTGGGCCATTCAATACTAAGTTTGCATGCCGTCCACAAGTCTCCGGGTACTACGATATCGAACAAGGTGTTCAAATCAATCCACAGCACCTTAGAGATCTTCACGAATCTCTCTACCTGCTTGTACCACTCTACGGGATTTTCTCTAAGCTTCGGGAAGGAATTAGTGAATGCCGCTAAATCCCCCCTACTCCATGGTACATGCACGTAGTTTCCGTTCGCGATTTCTCGCAAAGGGAAAGCTTCCATTCGCATTAAATCTGTATCCCGAGACTTCACAAGTGTACTCCGTCTAACAGATCCCTTCTTGGACCATCTTTCCTCCCATCTATCCAGATCTCTCCATATCCTAATACACATGACCAATTCTCTTATGTGTACTCTCAGCCCAATCGTTCTGCGCTCATCTAGATCTTGATCCGTGCAATTCAGCCTATGGTTGGCCTGTAAAGCCTTAGTTTGTGATATGTCTATCATGTACTTTTCTGCCAATTCAGATAACTTTTCATGAGCTGCTCTCGCTTTCCGAGTAACGTCTTTAGATAAAAACAGTATCTCATCTGGTGCGTACAGCTCTAACCTCTCAATTGCCACTGTGCCGTCAATTATTTCGTCCAAGTCTGATTTTAAACTCATTACATCTATACGTCTTGCTTTTATTTCAGCTCTCAGTACGTCAGTCCTAGGTTGTTCTCTTACATCCCTCTCACCTCCACTATGCGCCCTTCGCCTAAGCACAGGTGAGTTATGAGGAATTTTTCTTCCATCTCTTTGTTCCCACCTCTCTAGATCCCAAGCCTTTCCATCTTCCCTTGGGGTGTGGTGGAACAATGCTCCATCCCTCAACCCTACATTCTGTCTTTTTGACTCAGTTTCTCCAGATACGAGATAAGATCCTCCGTGCTGTTCTAAACCACTGTAACTCGCTTGCTGTCTAGTGTCACTCAACAAACGATAAGGACCTTCATGGCTCTCCATGCTTCCGCGATCTCGTTCGTGATCACCGGATGTATGGCGAGACGTTTCGCGACTCCCTATATTCTCGTGACTTCGTTCTTGTTCACCGGACGCATGGCGAGACCCTTCGCGGTTCTCCATGTTCCCGTGATTCCGTCCATAATCACCGGAGGCATGTCGAGACGTGTCACGACTCTCCATGTTCCCGTGATTCCAATGTTGCACATTTTCATCCGGAGTATGGTGTGTGCATCTGAAAGTGTTTCGGTACTCCTGCGTCCTTCGTTCTCCCTCACTAAAGGTGACGCGAGGCACTTCCCCACACCCTGCACTCCTGTCGTTGCACGTTAGCCTATTGCCACTAGTAGTAGGGCAAGTATCTCCCCTGCTTCCTTGACTCCCTCTCTCCCACTCCGGGCTGCTTTCGCCAGCTCCACAATGAGAGAGGATCTTGTTATCCTGGTCTCTCCACTCTGCTCCTGTTTCTAAACTTTTATTCCGAGCCTCTTCGGCAGTATCCCATTCTTTCAGGTATTCCCTTAATTCCTTATAGGATTTCGGTTTCGGTCCCCTCAAATCCATTGATCCTCTTTGACCCCCTTGTTCTATCCAGGGACCCGTTGCGGAATCTAATGGGGTACTCCGACTCACTGGTGCTAGTATCTGCCTCTGAGGATTCATCGTGTTATTCCTATTCTCCATCTCTGCCCTTTCCCTGTCCCATCGTGCCTGTTCCTCCTGCTGGACCCCTTCTGGGTTGTAGATTGACACTATAGGGCCTATGGTAACAGGTACTTGTAGAGCATCTGGCATTTGGTACGACCTTGCACATTGCGTCTCTGGCACCTTCTGAACCACGAATCTTCCCACTACTCTCTGTTCGGAACTAGCTTGGGGTATTTCCTCACTCTTGTTGGAGTCCCACTCCGTTACTGGGATCGATTTATATTCCCCCCATCTAGCTCCGTCCCCTTGCTGTAGTATGGGACTTGCGGTTTCGCTGTTGTATGGAGGTGGTCTATCTGTTAATAGCCTCTCTATCAAATCCTCCTCCGTCTCGCTTTCCTCATCTTCCTCCTCTAGAGGTTTCTTTTCTCCCGTGGCTTCTATCATGGTGAACAGTTTGTCCGCTTCTATCTTTTGCACTCTCCACTTCTTAGCTTCCTCATCCCATTTGGCATCCTGCACTGTCTTTACTGATCGTCTCACTCTTTCTTGACGTCTCTTTAAACTCTTCTCGTGAGCTGCTCTAAACCATGCACTAAGTGCTTCGAATTGTGTTGGCCTCGGTAGAGGTCTTGTTGCAAGCATTACCGCTTTCAGTTGGTTCAACACGTCTAGCTTAAATGTTCCGAATCTCGGAAACGTCAACTCCTTTTCCCCTTCCGTTAGCCTATTCCACTCGGAAATCCATAATATCGAGTGTAAGCCGACATTTACTGCCATATGATAAGCTGGTGTGCCTTCTGGTAGAGCTTCTTCTCCAGCATATAAGTTTCTTCTATTCCTCCTAAAGATTTTTCTTAAACCCTTAAAGCACTTCATTTTTGATAATCTACGATTTTCTCTTATTAATTCTCTTCCTTGTTTATGTCCTGATGACAACTACCAATCCCTGTGCGACTCTCGCTAATCAGCCTATCCCAATGCTGTTCTACGCTAACCGACCAATCTCAGCGCGGCTCTATGCTGACGTCACTTGTTCCCTCTGCAGCAGTTACCTTCGTTTCTCAACTCGTCTCGCGGTCTTACATGCGTTTCATTCATACGCCGAAAAATGACTACTTCCGTCCAAGCGATCACTTTTCTCTGACTGTACGGCCACAGTCTAACTGTAATTGTCACTTCAACTAGCGAAACGTCTTCCTCTTACGGTCAGACGCTCACCTTAACTGATAGGTTACTTACACACAGTAAACGTACGACCAGCATGCGTTTACTCATACACTCACTCAAACGCTCCCCCTATCATCGGTCTGCGGGCGATCAATGGTACCTCATGACCCCCTTTAAATGGTAGACAAATTACTCTGGGTGTTCGATACACCCGAACCACTTAAGCCCTCTCTGGACATAAGATTTTATCCGGTTGCGCGCGCTCACAACCTTCCCTCAATCACACTACAGGCATTCAACTCCGCTTGACATTACAACACAGGAACAACATAAAACACCGCAATCTTACAACGCATGACCCTTATACTCACTCTCGACCGACTCTGCTGCTTTTCTCTCGACGCACCGTCAGCACCTTCTTCGGCAGGGATTCTTCTTCTGGTCGTCGATGACTAGGGACCTTGGGGTAAACTAAACCTGACCTAGGTTGTCTTCCTCAAGAAGAAAACCATCTTTCTCTGCTACCAACTGCGGGGAATGAGATTTTAATATCTTTTATGATCAATTTGATAACTTATCTCATTCGACAATTTTGGATCGATCTTTATCTGTCATTGAGTAAAAGACAGCCCCACATATGTTTAGATAAACCCCATTAACTGAAGCCACTCTGAAGAACCACTTACGACTGATAAAGTTTAAAAGTTTAATATAAAATTAAGAAAAGTTGCATATACAATCCTCTCAGGATCAAATTCATCAAATATACAGGAACTAATAGGAACATATATTCCCTAAAGAACCTCAGTCTACAAACGAATACAATTAAAGTCAGTTCCAAAATCAGCAAATTAAAAAGCATTGATATGAAGTGGTTCTTCTGCGTCATCTACAGAAAGAGAAAAAATAATCAAGTTAAATCTGTCCCTACTCTATACTAGGTGACATCCCTACTTCGCAAGTTTCTAGTACCCTAAAAAGGTGTCAGCAGTTTGACTCCCTAAGAAGTTCAAACTCTCTTAGCCTCTAAAGGTAACTTAAGTTTAAGAAGCAGTACCCTCTCTGCCTACCCATCCACTCTTCTAAGGGTCCTCGGCCTACTGCTCCCTTGCGCTCTGATCTTTCTCAGCGCTTGCTCCTAACTCTCAGGCCATCTGCCTCTTCGCTCTGTCTTCTCCCCGGGGTGCTGTCCCTAAAATACACAATCACAGTGTGGGTGGAACGCCCCTTCGACACCCACCACGGACTTTCCCCGTGAGGTCATCTTCTAGCTTTTTCCATTGCTTCGTCTCTTCGTCGTCCGCTAAGTTGACCTTTCTCCTTAGACGCCATCTTCGTCTTCCTGCTGGTGACTTCATTCAACTTTACCTTTGACACTTTCGGAACAAAATCTATCACCCTATCAGAACTTTTATTCTTTACGGCTGTACTTTTAACCTCATTTGGTCCTGTGAATGGTCATTTCAAAACAAGACTCAAATTCCAATCGTCTCCTCTCATGTTTAGGCAATAAACTTCGTCCGACATTTGTCACCTTAAATCTAACAAGAACTAGACTCTTCGGCTCGCACCTTCAAGTGAAGGCTATTCACGACTCCTGTGAGCCCACTAAATTACCAACAGCGGACTACACTCCTGCGAACCCTTGGTCAGTCAGGTTATAATCACAAATGACCTAAAACTCTTCTACCATTCCTACAAACTTCTTCTACACAGTATAACCTTTAACATACATTTATACATGATTGCATCTAGCAAATCCTTTGCTCATATGTGAATACATTTTACATAGAATACAATTACGTAGAATATAATTTTATATTCTCATTTGTTACATCGTTATGTGTATGCTCTCTGCACATTTCTCCATGTTACATTTCTCGCCGTTTCTGCATTTCAAGTTACACACGTACATGAATTCTACTTTGCACGTTCTTCTGTTCGTAAGCATTTCTACATTAGCCCATTACGTATACGGGCCTTCTAAATCTAATACATTCTAAAGTGAATACAGTATATTTCCTATATTACCTTAGTCACATCTGTTAACTTTATGCTATAAGCGTCAACTTCACGTTCAATATACATTTCATTCCTACGTTTATATGAAATACCTCTAAATATGGCTCGGATATACATTTTATTCAAATTGCGCTCTCTCATCTTCGAAACCAACCGCTTTTCATTTCTAGTAACAAGCAAAGACAATAGGTCTGGCTTAATTTTGGCGTGTGCATTCTTTGTGAAATGACTGTACATTGTGTGATGTTTTGATGCATAAACAGATAAGATATGAAGGCACAGATAAATATAGACTATACACAGAGAAGCACAATGGCACAAATTCAGTGGGGTTTCGAGTGGTGTTTTCTGTCTCTTGTGGTGTGCGTAATTGAGCAGGAGTTATATTGTGAGCCATTTGCGCATTAAAACAAATGTGAGTGGATAGAGCTGAGCGGTACTTTGAATGAGTGATGTTCTAAACTCCAGTAGGCATGCAAGTGATTGAGGACCAGAGCCTTTGCATACAAGTGTCGGGGGCAAGTGGTGATTTATGTCAATGCCTGGGAATGAAGAGTACAGCAAGCAATGTGTGGTGCTCAAAGTGGCTACAGATGCTTGAGTGTATGTGCGTAGCGCTGCTGCACATGAGTAGCTGTATCCAAGTGATGTTGCGTACAAGGTCATGTGTTGGAATGGTGTGGCACGTTAGTGACTCAGGTGGCAATCCATACTTGTGTAGGTGAAAAAGAGGTGCTTCATGTGTGTGGCTGGGGGTGGGCTTCTAAATATCAGTGGCAAAGCAAATGGTTACCAGTGAAGTAGTAAATAAGTAAGTAACTGAGCTTATAAAGCGCCTGGTTACACTAGCCAGTGTGTCCCCGCGCTGTACCGCTGAGGAACCCATCCTGGCCTGTTCCTGTGAGGCGCCCACTCCTGGGCACCCCAAGGTGAAGCCAGACATCCTTAGTGATTAGGGCCGGTGTGGAGATTAAGCAAGCTATTGCCCAGAGTTGCAGAGTGGGACCCATGATTAGAGTAGGCACCGTGGCGAGAATTATCGAGTCCGCGGACATTGAGCCCAAGACCCTGCCGCGACGGGAATTGAACCCTGGTCTCAGGTCAGATCTCTGCATCAGGGTCTGCCGCTCTAACCAGTGAGCCACACTGCTCCACAATGGTTGAATGGTTTTGAAAATTGCAGTAGTTATGTGAACAGTTGCGAACAAACTAGAATATGCAAAAATGTGTGGGCCTTTGGTTGAATGGTTTGTGAGTGTTGATGTGCAAGAGATGTCATACGCAAGTGGTTGTAGACAAATGTTGTGCAGAGTTGCTGAATGAGTGTCATTGCATGTGAGTGATATGGAAAGTGCAGCTTTTTGAAAGGACCTAGGAGACATTTGTGTAGTATGTGAGTGGTGGTGTGCAAATTATGTTGCGAGTGGTGCTCAGTTAGTGGCTGTGTATGAGCCACTATTGGGAAGTGGTGATGTTAAAGGGAATATCTGATGGCATTGTGAGGAAGTGACTTGCGCAGCTGGCTGTGGGTGAGTAATGTTTGAGCGAGTTATTGCAGGTAGGCAGGTGGTGTTGCATGTCAGTGGATCTCGGTGAGTGGCTTTGCACGTGACTGCAAGTACTTTTGATTGGGAGTCACTGGTGTGAGCAGCTTTGCACACGTGGTTGTGAGCACCAGATGTGACTAGAAAATGGCTGTGGGCGACTCATTCTGCAAGATGGAATTTAGGGAATGTTAGAAAACCATTCTTTTGCCCTATTCACCCCAATTTTTGCTGCATTATACTGGTGGTAACTGACTCCGACTGTACTCTGGGCTCTGTTAACCAGGCCCAGTGCTTTGTTTGAAAAGGTACATGTAATAGGGTACACTTACAGTTGGCAATGACCGAGCATATAAGCCTCTACTAGATAATAGGGAAGATGTGATCTACCTACAAGTCCCTAGTATATAGTAGGGGATGGAGGTTTAGAGGCCCAGCAGATGTTCTGCACTTGCATGTGTGCACTGCTGTGTGTACACTGTCTTTCTAACGGCATTCCTGCCTTGCAGCCTGTCTATCAAAGTAAATCCTCTCAATTGGTATTGACAGACCCAGTAAGTCCCTAATATATAATAAGGCTAGGGGGTTCAAACTACCTATAAGTCCCTTCTATATAATAGGGCATGGAAGTTTGGAGGCCCAGTAGTCACCCTGCACTTGCATGTGTGCACTGCTGAACCCCTGCTGTCATTTTAAAGGAAGCCTTGCTTTGAAGACTGTCTTTAAAAGTAGGTTGTATGCAAATTCGACCACCAGAGTTGGACACTTTAAAAGTGATAATCTACCCTAGTTTTTACATATTAGGCACCCTTCAGGTCTCCCCTAGGTGTCCCAGGGGTAGGGGCCAAGTAAATTTTGGCACGGACCTTTTAAAAGATGCTTTATATTCCCTGGTGAGAGAATAACTGCTCATTTTATTTTTCAACATTGTAGGTACTTTGCTCCATTGGCTAATATTGCAATATTTTATTTAAATATAATTATCACTAGGAAAGGAGTCAAATGTCATTCAAAGACTTAAAAAACTTGGTATTGATAAATTCAACAACTTGCCACTGTTATAGAACTTTTTTTTATGAGAGCCAAAATCCAGCCTTCAAGTAGTCTCTGCTGATTTGTCAGCGTTAACCGGCTTAGCCAGGCTGCCTTGATGAGGTGATAAGTGGCCGCATAGAGCAGGGGTTATCTGATGGAGAGAGCTCTGAAGTTGTGGAAGATAGGTCTTAAAGAGAGGGCTGGGTCAATCAAACTGAGTTCAAAGAGAGAGCAGATCAGTAAATGATGCCAGGCCAACCTCCCCCCACATCCTGCACCCCAGCCAGACGGGAGGCTTAGGACAGGACTTTGTAGAGGCCAGGTGGAAGAGGGCTAATGGAAATGAGCCACACTGTGGGTTGGTTTAGCCAGCTCTTACTCCTCTGGAAAGAAATCCTCCATGATGGGTTTTGAAAGTGCAGTCCTTTGTGGGGGCAAGAAGATGCCACACAGGGAGAAAGTTGTCATGTTTATGGCTGGCACCCAGCATCTCATTGAACAGAGGTGCCCCCTGCTTGTCCCCCCAGAACACTGAATAAATATGTGAGAGCTGACTAGTCTCTCAGATCTGCTGCCTGAAACTACAAGGAGAATGACTTCCCAGCTGAAATTTGTATCTGCACTCAAGGTCCTGCACTCAATGACTGCACCTGCTGCACAATCAGATACTACAGCCCTGGGGACTGTGCCTTTCTTCAAGAAGGATTAAGGAGTGGACTCCCTGCAAGCTATAGTTTAACAGAGTCCACCTGCATCATTTCCACCAACAGTCCGCATCCTGGAATGCTCCAGTGGATTTTTAAGAATGTGGACAAGTGCATTATGGGAATTATAGCCCAGACATCCCAGAAACAATTTAGGAAATTTCGTACCTTTGGATTGGTGTTTTGGAAACTTCGAACCTACAAGAGACTTTCAGGAAGCACCTCCTGAAGTTTGGAGAACTTTTCTGAAAAAGCTCCATGAGGTGACCGACCCGACGTCGAGAGTCAAGCAACCTACCTTCAACCATGACCCGGATTTCAGGTTCCTTCAGCTGAAAACTCAGGAACTCGAGACTTCCAGGATTTGACCATGACCTCGCAGAAAGTCAAGCCGGCAAACCCTCTCTGAATCCGGCCTGCTGTGAAGGGCCATTCGATGTCGGGAAAAAATGCTCCAGAAAAGTTTCTAAGTGCAAAGGGTAACATTTTTACTGAGGTCTCCTGCTTAGTGTATCCGACCGGGGTTCCATCACAGTTGGCCTCAAACTTTGACTTTGTCCTGCTCAAGCATGACCAGATGTCCCGAAGTGGCGCTATAAGTTTTAGAGCACTATAAAGTGGTTAATTTTTAAAATTCATATCTCCAGTTCCCTACATTGCATTTTTGTTGTTATGGGGCCTATTTGCTAAAAAAATACAACTCATTTTTTATAAATTGGTGTGGGATTTTTATTGTGTGTTGAGTCTTACTTAACGTCCTGTTGTTTTTAAATGCTTTACACTCATAAGTGAGGCATGACTTCTCGCTGTCAGTTACCAAGGGTTGAGCAAGGGACTAATTTATTGAGAACTTTACTGGACCCTATACCGGGTTAGTTGCTTTATTTCTAGTTATAAGTGCATAATTACCCCTACCAATATTCCATTTTCCAACAAGGAAGCATTGTTGATCTTGGGTGATTGGTTGGATGAATGATTTTTTCACTCTGGAGCATTTAACAATAAATGAATTTGTCCATTCATCTCTCGAGGAATATTTGCTCAAAAAGGCTATAGCAACAGTTCAATTTTCTCAATGGTTTGGGCACAGTCAATCATGCTCCTACATTCGTTCTGGGATATGGAGTCAGATATTCAAATGAATAACGGAAGGTACACTATTGAAAGAAAGCTTTACATTATTATAGTGGGTAACAAGTCATTACTCACATTTGCTATGTCATAGCAGTGAATTAATGGATTTAGTATCCAGTCATTCACACTAATAGTTCTCTGAGAGGCATGCAGAACAAAAGGAAACATCACTAGACATTAAGAAGTAAAATTCAAAACTGTTCTGTAATCTACGACATGGCTGAACATGCAGTAAAATGAAAACATTTTGTCCAATGACTCTTATGTGTGCTGCACCTTTAGAGTCAGGGGTTTAAGGTTACAGGTGAGCAGTGATAATGAAATAGCCCAAGTGTACTCCAAATTAATATAACTGAGCCAGTGCACAGACAGAACACATTTTTATAATCACATTCAGTTGTGGAGACCTGCCTAGCTTACTGCCAAGGCACAAGTCCTAAAAAACACAGTGAGATGACTCACCAAGTTATGTACTATGCAAGTGAGATCACAGGGAGTGACATCACATGTTCAGCAGGCTTTTTGTTCGAGCATATTGTGAAATGTAACAAAGAAAGCTGGTCAGCACTTAAGCCTGTGACTTTAGGTTCCAGTCTGAAGGATTTAACAGCACAAATGTGGGCGAAGTTTAGTGTACAGTTACTCTGCAGTCAACTCTGCAGGGGAAATGAAAGCTTTGAGCTGTACTTCTAGTCTTTGGATCTCAACTTTTAATTCCACTGACTTTCTTGCGGCAGTTTGAACTATGAGTACCAGCCAATCCCTGGTACAATGCCACGAGATGAGTGACCATGCCTTTTTAAAAACGAGGTCATCTTGGAAAATAAACAGTTCTGTTTTGACTAGTAAGCCTTGTGGAGCCATCTTGCTTCGTAAATACTCCCTCATTAGTAAGCCATGAAGGGCTGTCCTAATTTGGGTTTTCCGGACATTCATTAATTCATCCCAATCTGCTACAGCAGGGCCAGGGTCACTATTACTAAGGCCTTCAAAGGGTTTGTCATCAGCCAGAATACGGTCGATGTCATCTTCGCTAAAGGTCAATCCATGTTCGTCCTCCATATTGTTAGGTGAGTCAAAACAGAACCGTTTATTTTCCAAGATGACCTCGTTTTTAAAAAGGGATGGTCACTCATCTCGTGAGATCCAAAGACTAGAAGTACAGCTCAAAGCTTTCATTTCCCCTGCAGAGTTGAAAAAAGGCCTTGAGGAGCTGAATCAACAAATGAAGGATTTTGAGGCAACCCTAAAACAAAGCAAATTTAACAAATTCAAAAAGGATAAAGATCGCTTTACCCCTGAGAGGGCCTACCCCTACACCCGAGCTGACTACGTTATGAAAGACAATTCAAGTGATACTGACAGTGTCAACTCTGATAGCAGTAACTCAAGTAATAAGTCAGGTGGTTTTCAACAAAGAAAGCAAAGGGGAGGGTTCCGTCAGCAAAGGGCCCAATTTCCACGCCAGAGAGGCTGGCGAGGTTTCCAAGGACCTCAATTTAACCCTTACCAACCGCCTTTCCAATTCCCACAGTACCAGTTTGTACCACCACAAATGGGACAAATGTACCCACAATGGGTTCCGGATCAAACCAATGCTCCCCAGAACCAACAGCCTTTTTTATCTTGGGGCCAAGGATCGCGCAGAGGGCGGAACAAGAAGGGCAACAACGTCAATTGGCAACCCGCAGAGGAGGCAGACCCACGGGTAGTAACGAGGAGCATGACGGCGAATCAGGCGTCATCGAGCAACAGGGGGACCTAGTTATCAACATAACTCCCTGGCCCCTTACTGATTTACAGAGGGAGGTACTAAACAAAGGTCTTGGATATGTCCCCACGAACAAACCAGATATTTTCTTATTGCACAAAGAAATGCAGGAGTTCATCAGAACTATTAAACTGCGGGCTTTTTTCAAAGATAAGGCGCCATCCGCAGAGACCTCAGACACCGGTTTAAAACCGAGATCAACTTTTACACCATTGGATAATCAACTCCCGGTTGAGGTGCTGGCTTTCGAAAAAGCCGTAATGCAAGAATTAAAATGTCTGGAAAATAAACAGAAGATTTTTCAGAACATGTCAAGGATGGAAAATGAGGCCATTAAGGAGTGGAGGATGAATAAGAACCTGATCATAAAACCCGCGGATAAGGGTGGGGCAATAGTTATCCAAACCACCTTAGCCTATGATAAAGAATGCAGGAGGCTCCTTTCTGACAATAGGAACTATCAGATTCTCACTGAAGATCCAACTGAATCACTAAGAGTTCAGATAGGAGGCATGGTGGAAGAGGCACTTACCCATGATTGGATTACCAAGAAGGAGTCGGAGTTTCTGATACAAAAGAATCCACGGACTCCTTATTTTTACACCATACCCAAGGTGCACAAAAACCTTGACAATCCTCCCGGTCGCCCCATTGTTTCAGGCATCTCATCTATTCTGGAACCCTTGTCCAAATTTGCGGATGCCTTTCTTAGACCAATTGTGCAGGCCACTGACACATATCTGAAGGATACTAAGGCGGTACTCCAAATGCTGAAGAACCAGATGTTCGATCCTAGCTCCCAGATGCTCCTCAGTCTTGATGTGGAGAGTCTCTATACGAGCCTCCCACACGAGGAGACCTTACAAATCATCGAGGAGGTACTACACTCTAAAAACTGGGAATACCACACCCCACGAAATGTAGTACTTGAATGCATCTCATTGGCCCTTACCAAGAATTTCTTTGAGTAAGAGGGCACCCTCTTCTGGCAGAAACATGGGACCAGTATGGGCAGTACTTTTGCCCCGAGCTTGGCTGGACTATATGTCCATCACCTCGAGTCCACAAGAATTCTCCACCCAGACAACCCATACAGGACGAGGATCCATACCTGGCGGAGATACATAGACGACATCTTGGTCATCTGGGAAGGAGATATGACCATGGTAACTGATTTTATCGTTTGGCTTAACAACCAGAATGCATTCTTAAAATTTACCCATCAAGTGTCTAACCATAGCATGATCTTTTTGGATTTAAACATCTATTATGAAGCAGGAGCCCTCAAAACTGAAACACATTTCAAACCAACGGCCAGGAACTGCCTCCTCAGATTTGACAGCTTCCACCCACGTCATCTGAGGGAGAACCTTCCCTATGGTCAGTTCCTGCGTCTTCGGCGGAACTGCAGTGACATTGCTAAGTATAAATCTCAGGCTAAGGATCTTAGTATTAAACTGAGACAGAGGAAATACCCGGAACCTGTAATCAGAAAAGCATCAAAAAGGGCCAGGAATAATAACCGCGAGGCCCTCCTAGAGGATAATCCTCGGAGGGAGGAAGCCGAAAAAAGAACAGTATGTGTCACCACATATAGTCCGGTCACCAATCAAGTGACCAAGTTGGTGAACAAACACTGGCGCACTCTAACGAGTAGCGGTCTATCTTTGGAGAAGCCTTTGTTTGCCCATAGAAGGGGCAGGAACTTGAGAGACATGCTTGTCCACACAAGACCCCCACCCACGAAAAAGGATCAAACAAGACTTCAGGGCATACATGGTCACTATCCATGTGGTAACTGTAACAACTGCCACCTCACTAAAAAAAGCCTGAATTTGATTTTCTCAAATGGGACACAATGGGAGCAACGTATGTTCACAAATTGCAACAGCAAGAACGTTGTATATTTGATCACGTGCCCCTGTGGAAAAGAATACGTTGGTATGACAACAAGACCTGTTAAAGTGAGAATCAATGAACACAAGAGTAACATCAGATGTAAGAAACTCACCACCAAAATGTCAACCCACTTCATTGAACACCAACACTGTGTGAATGAGCTGCAGTGGACGGTTATTGAACAATTACCCTCAGAGGTGGGCCTTTTGGAAAAAGAACAACGGTGGGTTTTCAGGTTGGGAACTGACACAACGGGGCTTAATGACTCTATTCCGTGGAGGCTCTTGAGATAATAATTGTCTCTAAAACATTACGTTTGTTTCATATCCTAAATCATGATGCCTTTGGTCTAGTAGGACAGACCGCCATCGCCTCACTATGTGCACATGACCTCCCCGCCTTGCAATTAAGACTCATCTGTGCCCTGTAACTGAAATTCATTTGTGTGTTAATCCATTTCAGTTTTGAAATCTAAAGGATAATGTGAGCCCCCCCTTTTTTAGAAATTTATTTGGGCAAAAGCACTAATGCACAGTACATGCTTCTAATTTACAGTACTGTACTAAACAATTATTGAGTAATGTTACTGTCTCCTCCATTTGTGAATAATAATTGTTGCCCGTTTTAGAACCAAGCTCAGCCTAGGAGTACACGCTCGTTGAAACCAGTCGGAGACATCGTTTTTCCCTGGCCTCCGCGTTACCATTGGCAGCGCTCCTGCTCCACACATGCGCGGTCGCCTTGTTAGACCGCGCATGCGTATTAGACAGGCGGCAATGCGCATGCGCGCCGGTAGTGTTCCACAGGAGCGCATCACCGGACCTCCGGTAATTGCGTTTCTCCATATTTGGGCATATACCGACTCTTATTAACTAATTAACCATCACCAATTACCACGAGGGGCAGTGTATTTAAGGACCCTGACGCTACACAGGCTCACTTCATCGGAGCCGCGTTGAGGGAAGGCAGGCGAATGGCCAGTGCAGTAACCGTGAGTTTATGGGTGAAAAAGACGAGCTTTTTTCCACTAGTAAGGTAGATACAATACCTTGCCCTTTTTTCCAACTGAACCTCGTTCATTAATGTTGTTTTAGGTCTTTTCTGAGCAGGAAGGAAGGATCCCCAATATACGCTTAGGCTCATGAGGTCTTACACTTTAGAACTCTAAGTAAGACTTTCTCCTTCTGATTATGTGCTCTCTCTCCATCAGAGCAGAGAGTAATTTTGTGTTTTGTGTATGTATGTGTCAGTATAGGTATGTCCATTTGTGTCTTTTCTTTTTCGTCACAGGGTCCCATTATTTTTGGTATGACCTTGTGATATTCAGAGAAGGTTTTCTTCTTCTCCATTAATTTGCTTATACAGTTGCATGTATTTATCTATGCATTTCTCTTTGCAGGTTCTCTCGCCAACTGGGCGCAACTGCATTCACTAACACTAAAAACATTGTTAGGAATATTACACATTGTGGTAATTTTGTAAAATTTTTTTAATAAAACACTTTTACATTCTGCATGTGAGTAAGGGGAGGGTAAGTGCATAACCCTTGTCCTGAAGAAGGAGGCTGTGACCTCCGAAACATGTTGACACTTTCACAGTGGTTTTCGATACCTTAACTCGTATCTACTTAACCACGCTCTGCACTTCTTTTTAACAATACCAGCCGGGGATTTAATTAAAATCTTTTTTCCTCCCACGTGCCAGGTATTTTTTAACTTTTCACTTGTTTTTCACCTCACCTCACTCACACCTTGGTTATATATACACACACCCCCACACATAGTTCACTTCAAAGTGCTCCTGCGTATCCGCGAGTCGTAGCACGCCGCATCCCGTAGAGGGGTGCGAAGGCCCCGATGATGAAGCATGACACCAAAGGGCCTGTTGGTGTGTGAGGGGCATTTAAACAACACTGTGTGTCTCCCCATCACTTCAGGGATCACCACCACCTTGAGTGGATTCCACTTTGTTTATTTATACATGTAGGGAGACTGAATCCACTGACTCTCTCTCTCCCCCCTTCTGTTAAAATTTTTGTAGTTTCTTACCTGTAACTCCAGTTCTGTAGTAGGGGTATCTCTGTTATAGTCATAATCTAGGGAACAGTCCCGCTCATGTGCGGGGACCCTGGAGCAATCAAAAATAATCTCTTAAATTGTCTTCTGTGCAGTCCTGCATAGACACTTAAGAGAGAATTAAAGACAAATAATGCAGCCTATACTTGCAAGGCTACGCTGTCCAGTACTTCAACTAGAATGCAAAGGATATTCCACCAATAATATATTCAGCACAGTCTGCCAAGTTTCACCATAGAGAAACTTCCCCCTTCACAAAATCTTTGAAATGATAGAGAGGAAGGGATGGACAGACAAGCACCCATAGGCTGCCATTATGTGGCTTAAAAAGGGATACTGTGCCTTTAAGGAAACTTTCCAGAACTCTCGGTATCCCAGAATGCACAGCAACTCTCTCCACTTTCAGTTCTTTTTGGAGGTGTATAAAGCTAGACCTGTAGCATTCAGGAGAAGTGTGGCTCACTGGTTAGAGGAGGCAGACCTGGAAGCAGAGGTCAGCCCGGGACCAGGGTTCAATTCCCGGCTCGGCGGGGTCTTGAGTCCTAAAATGTCCATGGACTCGACAATTCTCACTCCGGTGCCTACTCGATTCACGGGTTCACACTCTGCGACTCTGGGCAATAGCTTGCTTAATCTCCACAACGGCCCCTCGCGGCAGGATGCCTGGCTTTCACCTTGCGGATACCCTGCCGGGGTTATCTCACAGGGGAATACCAGGACGGGTTCCCTAAGCAAGCGCTTAGAAACCGCTCGGTTATTTGCGCTATATAAATTCCTGTACATTTACATTCAGTATTTCATCTTTTTCTCCACCGGGGAGGAGGGTGGGCGCTTATGACTATAATAGAGATACTCCTAATACAGAACTGGAGTTACAGGTAAGAAACTTCTGCCTCTGTAGAAGGGGATCTGTGTATAGTCATAATCTAGTGAATAGAATGGCAAACCCATCCCCACAACCAAACCGGCGGTGGAGGAAAAAGACAACCCCACTACTGTGCAAACAGATTTCGTAACGAAGCCTGCCCAACCTGAGCATCTGCTCTGGCATCAGAGTCCAGACAGTAGTGCTTCGCAAAGGTATGGACTGACTTCCACGTGGCAGCCCTGCAGATGTCTGCAATGGGAACATTACGGAGCAACGCTGTTGTAGCCGCTTTGCCCCTGGTGGAATGAGCCTTAGGCTTACCCCCTAAGGTCTTATTAGCCTTTTGATAACACAACTGGATACAGGACACAATCCACCTAGAGATGGACTGTTTAGAGGTAGCAAGACCAGTCCTGATCGACCCATAGTTGATAAACAATTGGCCTGACCTACAAATATCCTTGGTTTTATCCAGAAAGAATTTCAACACCCTTCTGACATCCAGGGAATGAAGAGACCTTTCCGCTGGAGTGGAAGGATTCTGAAAAAACGTAGGTAAAGTTATAGTCTGGTTAACATGCAAATCAGAAATCACCTTAGGAAGGAACTTAGGGTGAGTACGCATCACAACCGTAGCAGCATGAAATACAGTAGAAGGTTCCTAGCAGCACAATGCCTTAATTTCACTCATCCTGCAGGCCGATGTAATGGCCACGAGGAATGCCGCCTTCCAGGACAGGTGCTGCAGCGAAGCCTTATGAATAGGCTCAAAAGGCTCCTTCATCAACATGGACAGCACCACATTCAGTTCCCACGAAGGCGAAGGAAGCCAAACAGGAGGAAACACTTTCTTCAAGCCTTCCAAAAAATCCTTTATCTCAGGAATCTGGAAGAAGGATGTCTGTGAAGGGCATTTCCTGTAGGCAGTCAGTGCAGCGAGATAAACCTTAATAGAACGGATGTTAAGGCCAGACTGCGCCAAATGCAAGAGGTATGGAAGGATGACATCTTCCTTGCATGTCGTCGGATCATAGTTCTTGGACATGCACCAGATGCAGAACCTCTTCCACTTGTAAGCATAGGAAGTCCTAGTGGAAGGACGCTTAGCCTCCTTCAGTATGTCCATACAATCTTCAGGAAGAATCAAATGGCCCTATTGCACTATCTCAGGAGCCATGCCGCCAAACTCAACGACGAGAGGTTGGGGTGCACCATCTGCCCCCGAACTTTGTGAGAAGGTGCGGCCGGCACGGCAGCCGTATGTGAGGAAAGAGAGAAATGGTGAACCAGGTCCGTGAACCACCACTGTCTGGGCCATTCCGGAGCAATGAGGATCACCCGCGCCCTGGACTGGGACAGCTTGATGAGCACCGCCGGAATCAGGGGAATGGGTGGAAAAACGTACAGTAAGCTGTTCGACCAGTTGATCCATAACGCATTCCCCAGAGTCCCCTGCTGGTAATACCAGGATGTGAAGTGTCGGCATTTGCTGTTGTCGGTGATGGCGAACAGATCCACGTCTGGAGTGCCCCACCTGGCCAAAACGTCTCCGAGCACTTCGTCATTTATGACCCACTCGTGGTTTTCCTGGATCAGTCTGCTGAGTGCGTCTGCCTGAGCATTCTGCACACCTGGCAGATGGGTAGCCGTTATCGTCAGTCCTCAGGCTAGCAGCTAGTGCCAGATAGCCTGCGCTTCCTGTGACAGTGTGCGCCATCTCGAGCCCCCCTGCTTGTTGAGGTAATACATTGTGGTCGTGTTGTCCGTCTGTACAAGCAGAGAGTCAGTCTGGAAGGACGGATGAAAGGCCTTCAGTGCCAAGTGAACAGCTCTGAGTTCCAGGAAATTGATGTGGTACGTGGACCACGTTCCTTGGATCTGTAACTGTCCGGAATGCGCTCCCCAGCCGTGGAGAGAAGCATTCGTCACGATAGTTTGAGTGGGAATGTCCTTGCGGAACGGAACCCCTTTGAGAAGGTTTTCTGTTGAACACCACCATCTCGGGGACTGCTGAGCGTGCAGAGACAGTTGAATCCTGTCGTCCCAGTTCCCTCGCCTGTGGTCCCACTGATCCTCCAGACATTCCTGCAGCGGCCGCATGTGTAGGCATGCATGTGGGCATGCATGTGGAGTGAGGAAGATACAAGAGGCCATTGACCCCAGTAGAGAAAACACTGTCCTCACTGCTGTAGATGGAACAGCCATGAGAGCCTGAGCCTTCCGAAGGATCGATAAGCGCCTCTCCTCCGGAGGACACTTGCTGACAGAGTATTGATGGAGGCTCCCAAGTACTGTAGGCACTGGACCGGAGTCGGGACAGACTTGGACATGTTTATGTGCAGCCCCAGCTGGTTCAAAAGAACGGCCGTCCTGTTGAAGTGCGATTGCGCTTCCTGGAAGGTGGAGGCTTTGATCAACCAGTCGTCGAGGTACGGGTAAACAAACACCTTGTTCTTTCTCAGATGTGCCGCCACCACTGCCATGCACTTTGAAAAAGTACTGGGTGCAGACTTCAGTCCAAACGGTAGTACGGTGTATTGATAGTGATTGGCGCCAACTTGCAAGCGCAGGAACTTCCGGTGTTTCCTTGCAATGGGCACATGGAAGTACGCATCCTGCAGATCTATCGCGCAAAGCCAGTCTCCCCTTTGCAGCTGAGGGTAAATCTGGTGCAAAGAAAGCATGCAAGACTTCTCCCTGCGAATCCATTTGTTTGCTTGTCGCAAATCCAGAATGGGCCTGAACTCGTTCTTGTCTTTCTTGCGTACCAGAAAGAAGCGTGAGTAAAGACCCTTTCCCCTTTGAGACAGAGGGACATCTTCTATCGCCCTTTTTCTTAACATGGTATCGGCCTCCGCCTGGAGCTCGCGCAGTTGGAACTGCGAGCAAACCGGTGGAATCGCTGGAGGCGGACTGTAAAAACGAAGACTATATCCATTGCAAACAATATTCAGCACCCACTTGTCCTGAGTAATTTTTCTCCACTCTGCCAAGTAATTTTGTATGCTTCCCCCACCGGAGCGGGTTAACAGACGAGGGGGAAGTAGCACCTTAGGGCTTAGACCCGGCCGGGCCCTTGTTGGCGGAGGAGGACTGCTGACCACCTCTGCCCCTCTGGCGCTTTTAGAACAGCAGCCGCTGGTACTGCTGCTGTTGCTGCTGTCCAGCCTGCCGACCTTGCCCTCTGCCCTCCGCACCGCAACGCCTTTGGAACGGGCGGAAGGTCTTCCTCTGTTCCTTCGGCTTCTCCAACCCGACAGCCGTCAGGGTTTCAGCCTCTGCCTTCATGCGGGCCATCTCCTCATCCGCATGTTTGCCGAACAGGGTCGCTCCTGAAAACGGTAGGTTGGCGACCCTTTGCTGCCCCTCAGGCTTCAGTGACGTTAGACGCAGCCAGGCGCGGCATCGCAGGTTGATCCCATGGCAGTACCCGTGGGCTGCCAAGAGTGAGGAATCCGCAGCAGAGCTTATCACCTGGTTGGAGACCATCATCCCCTCATTAATGATCTCTTGGAAATCCTCCCTTCTGTCCTTGGGAAGGTGTTCCAGGAACTGCTGCAGGGACTCCCATAAGGCCCGGTCGTAACGAACAAGTTACTTACCTTCGGTAACGCTTTTTCTGGTAGATACTATATCTGCCTGTGGATTCCTCACCTTGTGAATATCCCCCTTGCGTCAGCAACATTCGGAAATTCTTTTTGAAGCTTCGCACCGACGTGGACGCGGACGTCACAGAGACACGGCTCCGCTCGCGACTCCGCTGACGTCACCGACGCCTACAATAGGCCCACGCCGGCGTGATGACATCAGTTCCGCCCTTTTTTCCGTGCCTTCGAGGCACACGGACGGACCGATGACAGTAGTAATGTACACAATATACACAGTATAGAAATCAAAGTAACACACACAGTGTGAAGTAAATGCAATAAAACATTTTACAATAAAACAACCCATTAGAAGAAGACTCGAGGCGCAGTAGTAAGTCCAAACGGAAGGACCACAAACTGGTAGTGTTGTGACCCAACCGTAAAACGGAGATACTTTCTGTGCGACTTCAGGATGGGAATATGAAAATACGCATCCTGCAAGTCGATCAACACCATCCAGTCTTCTTCCAGCAGCGCTTGAAGAACCTGGGCAAGAGTGAGCATCTTGAACTTTTCCTGCTTCAGGTAAAGGTTCAAGATCCTGAGATCCAGGATTGGCCGAAGCCTGCCATCTTTCTTGGGGATCAGGAAATACCGGGAGTAGCACCCCTGACCCCTTTCCTGCTCTGGAACCACCTCTATCGCACCTTTTTTGAAAAGAGCCAGGACTTCTTCCTGCAGGCGAAGCAGGTGGTCCTCCGAACAATAACCCTGGCAAGGAGGGTAATTGGGAGGGAATTCCCGGAAAGGAAGTGCATACCCATTCCCTACAAGATTGAGAACCCAAAGATCCGATGTAATTAATTCCCAATCTTGTAGGAAATGAGTAAGCCGACCCCCCACTGGGCCCACATGATCCGGAATGGCGGATCTAGGGCTGCTTTGCTGCATTGGCTGGGGGTTGGGAAGGAGAGGAGGAGGAGGAGGAGGACTGACGACCTCTAGGGCAGGATCTTTGTCTTCCCCTGTACGACTTGTACAGCGTATTTTGTTGCTGCTGAGGCTGCTGCTGGGAAGGTCTGTAAGAGCGAAAGGAAGATCTTCCGAACCCCCTGAAGCGTTTACCAGTAGTTCCTCTGGACTGCAGACCCAAGGACTTTGCAGTGGCCCTACTGTCCTTAAAACGTTCCAAGGCAGCATCAGCCTTCTTGCCAAACAATCCTGAGCCATCAAAAGGTAAGTCCAACAATGCAGACTGGACGTCCGCAGAGAACTCTGATGACTTAAGCAAGGCGGCCCTCCTGGTGGCCACAGATGAACCCATGACCCTTGCCACCGAATCAGCAGTGTCCAGGCCACTCTGAATCACCTGTCTCGCAGCTGCTTGAGTGTCTGAAATCACCTCCTGAAAATCCTTCCGGTCATCCTCAGGAATTTTCGGAACTAGCTGCTTGACAGAATCCATCAAGGCATGGATATATCTTCCCATCAAGCACGTTGCATTGGTTGATTTTAATGCCATACTGGCTGATGAGAAGACCTTCCTGGCACCCTGATCTTGCTTCCTGGATTCCTTGTCCCCAGGAACCTGTGGGAAAGCTCCAGCAGACTTCTTAGAGCAAGCAGCCTGCACCACCAAACTCTCAGGCAAGGGATGAATAGATAAAAATGCAGGGTCCTCAGGTGCCACTCTGTACCTCCTTGCAACTGATCTTGAAACTGCAGGAGCAGACAAAGGCTTCTTCCAAACCTCATAGATGGGCTCAGTCAAGGCCTCGTTGAAGGGTAACACAGGCTCAACCACTGACGAGGGAGAATGAAGAACCTCAGTCAAGATGTTAGGCTTATAGTCAGCAGTAGGAAGAGTAATGTTCTAAAGGCTCGCTGCTTTTTTAATAACAGTGTGATAAGGCACCACATCCTTTGATGGCACATTAGAAACTGAAGCCAACTCCCACTCAGGTGACAGTTCAAGCCCACTGGCCTCACACAAATCCTCAAAAGGATCCTCTGAATCTCGTAATTCTCCTTCTTCAGTATCCGAATACTGATACCTATCTTCTTCCAGGAGTCTCTGAGCCCTTCTCCGAGACCTTTCCTTCACAATCGAAGCCAACGGGTTCGGAATCTACTCCGACGGCGCCGGAGCCGGCGTCGAACCCGATGTCGGACGAGGCTTCTCAGCTCGAGGTCGGACAGAATCTTGCCTCGGAGCCGTAGGCATCGGCGTCGATGAGACTGGCGTCGACGGAGTCGGCGTCGACGACACCAGAGGTGTCGGTAAATGCCAATGCGGTGGTATAGCCGGCATAAAAGGCATGAAGGGCGCAGGGGCATAAGCTTGGGGAACACCCAAGTTGAAAGCCATAGGACCCGTGGGACCAACAGGTGCACCAGACGGGAACATTGCCCTAGAATAGACACCAAACATGGCGTTCAGGAACTGAGATGGATCCTGACCTGGAGCTGGAAACTCAGGATAAGAATCTCTAGGACGTTCCTGAGGAGGCGGAGTCGAGACGACGTCGACCTCTTCAACGAGTCCTGGAACCGGGGTCGACGAACCCACAGGCACTGGAACCTCGACTTCACCAGCCCCCTGCTCCTCACCTTCATCCTCCTGACCAGAAGGATTGGATGGAACTGGAGAATGGACCTGCTCCTGTGATTCGGACGAACCTGGTTGTGAAGCCTCACCCACAGAGACATGCTCCGACTCCGAAACCACCAACTCTTTACTCAGGAGCTTAACCTGGGACTTCGGTCTCGAACCAGAGTCTTTCCCGGAGCGATGACGTGACTCGTGGCTCCTCTTCTTGTGCTTCTTCCTCGAAGACTTCGACGCGTGAGCTGAAGACGACTCCGAGCGTGACCTCGATCAAGACCTCGAACGACGAGTTCGAGACTTCGAAGATTTCTTTTCCTTCTTACTCTTAAGCTTAGCCACAAGGAGTTTCGCCTCTCTCTCTCTCAGCGCCTTCGAAGTCATCTTCTTGCAGTAAGCACAGTCCTCGACATCATGGTCGGAGCTTAAACACCAGACACAGCAGTCATGTGGATCGGTGATGGACATAGTCTTGCCACATTCGCCGCAAGCCTTGAAACCAGTCTTCTTCGACGACATCCCGAAGAATATGATGTTATACAGAATAACAGGTAAATAGTAACAAAGTTACTGGAAAGCTACAGCACGATCCCTGAAAACCGTTAGCGTCGACGACGCGGAAAAAAGGGAACTGATGTCATCACGCCGGCGTGGGCCTATTGTAGGCGTCGGTGACGTCAGCGGAGTCGCGAGCGGAGCCGTGTCTCTGTGACGTCCGCGTCCACGTCGGCGCGAAGCTACAAAAAGAATTTCCGAATGTTGCTGACGCAAGGGGGATATTCACAAGGTGAGGAATCCACACGGCAGATGTATCTATCAGAAGGCCCAACAGAGCCGAGGCACTCGCGGCCTTCATAGAAGTGGAGGCCGTACCGCAGACTTTCCTGCCAGCCCAGTCCATCAAGCGGCTCTCCTTGTCGGGAGGCACCGTCGACGACGGTGCGGTGGAGTGCTGTTTTCTCGCCGCCGTCACGATCACCGAGTCCGGTACAGGGTCCGAGCGAAGGAACTCCGAGTCCGGGGCCCTGTATTTCTTTTGCAGCCTGGAAGGTGCCGATCTTGTAGAGGCAGGGGTGAGGAAGAGCTCCATGGCAGGTTCCTCAAGCCCTGACACCAAGGGCAACAAGGGCCGAGACAGCTGTTTCTTATGCAGGGGCTCGAAGATGACTGAGGTCGATGGTGTGGGCACCGTGAGGGTAATGCCTATTTTTGCCGCCCCACGTAACAATACCTCTTGGAAGGAGACAATGTCGTCTACTGGAGACACCCTCGTCCGAGTGGAGTCCGACAATGTAGGGGAATAGTCCCGGGCACTGGATGAGTCCGTGTGGCGGGACCTAGACCGGTCCCTCCTGTGGCGCCGTCTGGACCGTGTGGAAGAACGACGGTCACTTCTGAATCTGTCCCTCCGCCTGGAGCGAGATCTCGACCTCCTTGGCCTTGGTTTGTCCACTGGCCGTAAAGGAGAGAGCCTAGGGCGTGGCAGCCCCGTAGAAGGTGTTGGGAGATGAGGCAAAGAGAGACCTCGGCGGAGGTGGCGATGGAGGAGGTTTATGAGGAGGAGGCGGTGGAGGCGTAGGATTACGCGGAGGAGGGTCCTTAGGCAACGGGGGAGGCGTAGGCATCCTGGGCCGTGATGGCGAAAAGGCCTGGAAGTACTCCGAGCCCGGAGACTCTACCACTCTTCTTCTTTTCTACGCCGGCCTTGATGGGGGTGACCTAGAGGCCGACCTCGTGGACGAGCGACGGCGCCGCCGCGACCGTGGAAGCTGAGTAAAGGCTGACTACAGAGCCCTGGGATTCCGTCCTGGTCTGAGAACGCCTCCTGGACGCCGATCTTCTCCTTCTCGATGCTGACCTCTTTTTCGATGTTGAGCGTGTCTGCGTCGAGCGCCTTCGACGTCGATGATCTTCCTCTTCTCGACGTCGAAGATCTCCGTCTCGACGATGAGCGTCGAGTCGACGCCGAACGGCGCTGTTGCCTCGACGGCGAGCGCTGATGCCTTCCAGACCCTTCACGACATCGATGGTGTCTCGACGACAAAGCGGTCCTTGACGTCGACCTCGTCCGAGGTCTCGACGTCACTCCCCTCGACGTCGAACGGCGACGTCGCTTCGACCCAGAGCCCTGGGGAGACAGGGAGCAGACGGTGATCATCCCTCTCGACGCCGAGGCTGTAGACGTCGACGGAGCCCTGGGACGTTTTCTGGCCTTCTCTTTCCTGGGGAGCCCCCCAGAGGCCGAAGTACGGGCAGAGGAAGATGCCTCTCCATGCCCAGACCCACCTTGATCTTGCTGTCTTCTTTGCTCCAATCCTCGGAGCCGAGTCTTCTCCTTGTCCTTCAGGGTCTTGTTGGAGAACTGCTGGCAGATCTCACAATCCCCAGGGACATAAGAAGAAGGGAGACACAGGATACACACCCTGTGTGGATCAGATTTGGCCTTCTTCCTGGCACACTCAGGGCATTTGTCAAATAAGGAAGGCATATCTGACAAAAGAGTGGCCAAATTCACCAGAAAACTCTAGCAAAAGGAAGAAGGAACAAAAACACGTTGAGTGAAACACTCAAAGTGCAAAAAATTAGACAAATCACCCAAAAAGGGAGAGCTCAATGCTCCAGGGTCCTGCTAGCAGGAGCCGGAAAAAAGAACTGAAAGTGGAGGGAGTTGCTGTGCATTCTGGGATACCGAGAGTTCTGGAAAGTTTCCTTAAAGGCACGGTAACCCTTTTTAAGCCACATAATGGCAGCCTATGGGGGCTTGTCTGTCCATCCCTTCCTCTCTATCATTTCAAGGATTTTGTGAAGGGGGGATGTTTCTCTATGGTGAAACTTGGCAGACTGTGCTGAATATATTATTGGTGGAATTTCCTTTGCATTCTAGTTGATGTACTGGACAGCGTAGCCTTGCAAGTATAGGCTGCATTATTTGTCTTTAATTCTCTCTTAAGTGTCTATGCAGGACTGCACAGCAGACAATTTAAGAGATTATTTTTGATTGCTCCGGGGTCCCTGCACATGAGCTGGACTATTCATAGATCATGACTATACACAGAGATCCCCTACTACAGAATCTTAATTCTGAATAGCTTTCTTAGTTGGAAGAACAGGAAGAAGAGGAGAAATGGGAAAGAGTGAGGGACTGGAGCAGAAGGAAAGAGGATGAAAGAGATTGAGGTGGAGCAGCAGCAAAGGAGGTGAGATGGCGAAAAGAGAGGGACTTTGTACGTAGGGACTGCAAGTTCCTTTTCTGTATGCAATACATGCTATGAAGAATCGATTTTTGACAAGGGTACCTTTCAGATATGAAATAGTCATTTAAACATTCCAAAGGAAGGGTACACTTTACAGCCACTAGCTTCTCTCAGCTAAGTCATCATATGATTGACAAAGTCTCAAAACAATGACAGAAGAAAATGGTCAAAATAAGCCAAGGTTTGGGGCAGATTAAAAGCTCACATTAAGTATACTGTAGGCAAAAGTTCTGTTTGAATTTAGACATAAAAAGTAGGCATAAAACAGAGTTGCCTTGATAATTAAAATTGCTGTTGTGGATTTGCCACATATGATTAACCCCTTCCATGCTCATGACGGAACGGTTCCGTCATGAGCGTCGGTTGAGCTGTGCTCATGACGGAACCGTTCCGTCATGAGCCGATAGGCTCATTAGAACCTTCAGCACAGCGCGAAAATTCGCGCCGCGCTGAAGGGGTTAATTAAATGTGCAAAAATAAATTAATCAAATTGTAAAAATGAACTTTCTTTCTCTTGATCAGCTTTAAGCACTCCACATGGTAACTGTCCTTTAGCGATCTGACCCTAGATGCAACTCGTCATTACAGGATGCATGGCAATGTGAAGTCTACATCATGGAAAAAAAAGATGCAGGGGCTACAAAGGACCCAAGGACGTATATTTTTACCTCCTAGTGCATGTTTGGTGGTGCGGGGAACAGAGGTCACACAGCACACTACACTGTCCACACAAAAATGCCCCCATTTAAGTCAGAATGTTTGAGGTTCCAAAGCTGCAAATTTCCATAAATGTGTTTTTTTACTGCAAATCATGAAAAAATATGCAGGTTGTGTATAGTTAGTAGTGCTGACGTATGCCCGTATGCATTGCAGAGCATGACAGAGTAGAACTTGGCCAAAGGCTGTGTGCAGCAAAGTTGTTTGGATAGAGCTGGCACGGACAGTGGCCAGTCTAGAGCCTCCTGACCATAAACGAACACCATGAGTGGACTGGGTTAGTGGACTGCGGGATGGGTGTCCAGCTGCAGGCCATGAATTGCCTTATAAAGTTGCAGGGCACAACCAAAGGCCCTGCATAACTTCTTTGGGTAGAATGGGGCTAGCTGCCGTACATAAAGTAAAACCTCTGAAAAACACAATTAAGGTTGCAAAAATTCCATTAAAAAGAATATAGGCGACCATATCAATGAATAACAAAACAAAAAACAAGCAGGGCATGGTGCGGAGAGGAGTTATAGTTTGCAAATGGGATTCTCAGTGTTTTATACGGAATGAAACTATAACTTCACTTTAATTGAAGTTATATAAATAGAGAGGGAGGAGGTGACTACACTGTTGCTGAAATCCTTTACACGTCACCACACAATATTAGAAATACAAAGAAACCTTTGTCTTTAGAAATGCATCTATTTTAAATCAAAGCTGAAATAAAATCAGAGCCATGAGGAACAAGTCTGTTACACTCACATTAAAATCTCTCTTGATTAGTGGTCAGACAACCCGACTGGAGGCCCTGCTATCAAAGTCTTCATCAAAGTATTTCAAACCAAAGATTTTCAAATTGGTACTTCTTAATGCAAAATGTCCCATTACTTGATGTGGTGCTGGTCTAGTCTTTTTCATCTTCGAGGAATTGGAGGACTTCTGTTTAATTTAACTTCTCCAGGGATCTGAAGAGACATTACGCTGACCTCCAAGGAGGTTATTTCCAAACTTATCAAAGCATTACGTGTCCAAATATGCTTGCATGAGCTAACAGGCTGCAATCAGACTGATGAACTATGACATACTTAATAATAAGTATTTGTTATTTTAACCTGAGGAAAAAGTGTAAGATCACACAAAAATCCCATATTTGCACATTGACCTAAGGCATTAACAAATGGGCAGATGTTTCGACTAAGCTAATGACTACCATTCATTGGTCATTGTGTCATACGTAAGCTCCTATATTTGGATGAGAATTCCAAGAAAGACTATCAGTATTATCAAGTTGTACTATTTTTGTACAAAAAATGGAGTAATATGCTCTATTTTTATCACACCTATGGTCCATACTCTGTAAAGCATTGAGTAAGCCTGCTTAATCGGGCAAACACCTCGGATGATGGGTGTGAAAAAATGAAAACTAAGATTGGAGGAAGAACTAAAATCTCTTTTGAGTGGTTAGTGGGCATCAGAACTTAGAACACTGTTTTCGATTTGTCAATATGACGTGTGCAAATAAAAACAATCAATGTGGGCAACAACTAGAGTGGAAACAGTGTGTTTTTTAAGGTTATCGCACACCAATTAATTCATTTTTTGTATTTAATGTTGATTGGGAATACTGGTGCCATCATGGCCTTTGTTACAAAAGACAACCTCGTACTGCCCTTCAGAAGATTTGAAATAATGCGGTTTTCCTCAAGTAAAGGTTTTCCTAACTGTGGAAGCAATGTACTACCTGAATCCGTGTAATATGGTTTTACTGATATTCCAAAGAACCCTCTGACCCATTTCTTTACATACACCTGGTAGTTGCCACCTGATATATTTTCGGGCATGTAAGAACATACTCTGCATTTTGGCCACTAGCGCTCAGCAGCCCTGTCAGCACAGCTTTGCGTGAAATATAAATAACTTTTATTCTTCTTCAAGACCCTATAATAAAAACACATCTTCATCCTAAAAAAAAAATCATTCACCTTTCTGTTGCCAAGTGCACAGACCTACAGAGCAGCATCCGGCTATTTCCTATATTAGAAATATCAAAGAGTGGTCGAGCAAGAACCTTCTCCAACCCAAGACATCATCTGTCAATGGAGTGACCCGCCAAGATTAATACTTAAAGGACAATCTGTTCAGAAAAAAGGTTGACAGCCTTGTGTCCTGATACAGGCTGTGGCATACTCCAACTCCATAACCATGCATGTATAATGAAGAACTCTATCCGCTAAAGCCAATATGTTGGTAGTTGTTAAAGATTTGTTGTATTTACATAAATACACCGACATACGTATACACATATTGTACAACAGTGGCATATATTCACATCATAGAAACAGAAAGTGTCCTAGCACAGAGGAAGAGATGTAGGGTTGGTGGCCCTGATGAAGAGAGACAAAGGGGACAGAAGAAGGATGGGGGAGTGGACATTTGCAGGGGAAGGAGAGATATGAAGACATCAGGTGGTAGGAGAGATGTTATGAAGACTGTGGGTGAGAGGAAAAAGAGGGAGGAATTTGGGGCAAGGTGAAGACTCTGCTACAGCACAGCTGCTCGCTTCTTCCCTTCTTTTGTGTTTCATCTTGTCGTGTGACAACAAACAGTGGGCCAGTAGAGGATTATAGCATTTACTAATAGGGGATCTCAGAGGAGGCCTTCGGCGACAGAAAGGGAAGAGGGTATGAGTGAGTCCAGGATGGCGTCTGAAAGCACAATACTGCATCCTTCAATGCACCCAAGTCTTCGTTGTCACTCTGAGTCTAAAGGATGCAGGTCACGATTGCTAGTAGAATGAAGGCACCTCTACAATATCCTTAGTGACAGGGCTTATGAGTGAGATCACCACAGAGTAGTGTCACAAGAGGTCACTCATGTCAAAGCCTGTACATGGTTAGTTTTCACTGAGACTGGGACAGGCAGCTGAAGTTTCCAAAGGATCCGGATGGAAAATTGTCTTCGAATCCAGAGCCTACAGAACAAGAAAGTAAAATGACAAGATATGAGCTCTGCAGTGTATGTTCTCCTTAATAAGAATAAATCAAACAGTAGCAGAAATTTCAGTGAGGTCACCCCATTAAATCTACTTCATCTCACCTTCTTGTGTATCTCATACATCGTCTTTTTCATTTACGGATTCTAGCGGGCATTAGCCACACTCCTCGTGGGCAATAGGGCAGGGGAGAACAGGCTGCGGCTCGACCAGGTACTTGTAGGAAAAACCTACCATCACCTGCCAGAAACAAAAGGACAAAAATAACTGCTGCGTGAAACCGACGGGCAAAGGCACAGAAATTGACCAAACTAAAAGCCCAGGGAACTGGCCAAGACATGGCAGATGTTCTGTAGATCCGGGGACGAATCCCAGCAGTGACAGACGGACAGCATGTCTGGAAGGCCACAGCAACTGTCCCGAAAACCCAATACATCCACAGAACATAGGCCCCAACCTTTACATAGAGGGGAGAGGATGTAAGGACACTAGCAGAAGTCATTAACACCAGCGTATGTTAACCTACAGTCAAGGTGCAACTCCCAGTCAAACCTCTGATTCCATGTCCCAGAAGGAGACCCTCAGTCTATCAATTACCCCACCTGTCAATTACTCCATCATTCAAAGCAAACACTGCCTTCTACCAGTCCCTGCCCCTCCCCCCACCAACCCAGTATTTTCAAGGTTCACCAATAACACTAGACAAGCAGTCAACCATGGACCCAACACCACAGCCCCATCAAAGATGATGCTCTTCCCACATCCTCTTAATGACTGAAACCAGTCTTAATCCTTGACACTGAAGCTTCCTAATCTTTTTCCAGCTGTTTAAAACATTCTCCTTCAAATCGGGGCCCAGGGTCAGCAGAGGAGCCGGGAATCGTTCCATCACACAACCTACGTTTCAGTAAACACTGGAAGTGAGCAGACTGTCAGCATGAAGCGCTATGTAGATGTTAAACATTTCCATTCATCTTTACTATTGAAATGAAAGACCTTAGGAACTAAACAAAGAGCATACAAACAATTTCAAGATAGACTGAAATATACAGAGCTAAGCAGTAACGTAGTGTGGACGTTAGTTGGTTTTGTGATTGCTCCAAGCACCAGCCTACAGGAATGAAAAAATGCTGTTTATTTAAATTCTTGAGTTCCTTCTGGAGGCCTTTTAGAGATCAGGGAGAGGTGCACTGTGGTGCAAGAGTATCACCTTGCCCCAAGGCCAGGATGACCATATTCATACTCACAGTGAGCAGTGTCAGTAAAGCCATCATTACGGCCAACATGATGTACAAATTCTCAGTAAGTCCACCCGCCCACAAAGGGCCCAAGATCATGGCGACTCCTCCGATGGAGCGACGCAGTCCATGACTGAAACCTGCATTGGAGAAGAGGATGAGACAGTGGGGTATCTTGAGATGAGGATACATTTGCGTACGCAAGCAGATGGAAAGAACCAACAAAGACCAAGAGGAGCGCTGACACAGATGTAAGAAGATGGGGGGAAAGAAACAATGGAGTAAAGTTGGCTAAGGATATTGTAGTTTGAGAAATGCAGAGAGAGGGAGTGACAATATGGCGAGAATTATGATGTTAAACGCGATAGATGGCCACCCAACATTGTCATAGCTAAGGCAAAGTACATAAGATACTCCATTGGTTATTTTGAGTGGTCTGGCATGTTAGGTCAAGCACTCCGTCATCTATTTTATTCTCGATTAAGTGAAGTCTGGGCAGATTTGGCCTACATGCTTGCTGTGTCTGGAGGGGCAGGCTACACCCTATTGATGTCATCCAGTGATGTGTCCGGTGTTCCTTTAGGGTCAAGAAGCTTCACTTTGGGCTTTGTTTAAGTCAATTGCGCAAGGTTGATGCAAACTGTAAGGCGCAAGAAGGGTGATGAGGTAACCATGATGGAAATCCTGATATGAAGTATTCAGTAATTCAGGAACACTAACTCAAACATTTCAACTTTCATTTCTGAGTGTGCAGAGTACATAATTAAATCGCCATAGCAAAGGTTCAAGTGGGTATCTTGAAATGACATACATAAGGGTCACCATTAAAATCCACGTGAATGGATCGTTTCCAAAACCATGCAAAACACATTTCTGTAAAACAAAACACGTGAGCCCTCATTATTAACATGGCACCACATTCTATGTTAATGATCCGAAATGGTCATTTAATTACCAGTCGCAATGATCACCGGATATAGGGGACCAATGACAAAATTAAGCAAGTTTCTTTCCTTCAGTAATTCTTTCTGGTGGATACTCTATTTAACTGCTTATTTCTCACATTTAGAATATTGCCCAGGGGTCAGACTGAATCCAGAAACTTTTCAGCAATCCTCCTGCATGCCCCTGGGTGGTAATGAGCTACTCCATACTACCCTGGAAATGACGGGGCTGAATATAAGTGCCACCCTTGCATGCGGTGAGATTTTGTTGGATTCTTTCCATGCTTCAGATGAGGAGCATGACACAATCATAGGTACCAGACTCCTAATTTAGATGTTAAATGAGGCCCCTCCAAAGAACAGGGAGTTGGGAGGGCAATGAGGAATCTGCAGGTTAGATGGACTATGTACCAGAAAGAACATTACCAATGCTAAGTAACTTTTTTGATGGATAGCTGCAACTGTAGATTTCTCTCCTTTAAAATAGACACCAAAGCAGTACCTCCTAAAGGTGGCAGGTCTGTGGAGTGGACTCAGACCATTAGGTCCTGCAACACAGAAGAGGCAAAAAGTCCTTACCCCCGGACCCGGCTGTTGAGGCAGTAGTGCTTTGTGAATGGCTTTCCCTACAACTCTAAATGTAAAATGTAAATTGATACTTGTATAGCACACTACTCACCCGCAAGGGTCTCAAGGCACTTGTACGAATACCACTGTGTAACCCATCCTGGCTTTCCCTGTGAGGCGTCCACTCCTGGGCACCCCCAAGGTGGAGGCCAGGCATCCTTAGCGTTGTGGGGGCCATTGTGGAGATTAAGCAAGCTATTACCCAGAGTTGCAGAGTGGGATTCCATGATTGGAATAGGCACCGAGGCGAGAATGATCAGGTCCGTGGAATTTTGAGCCCAAGACCCGCCAAGGAGGGGAATTGAACCCTGGTCCCGGGCTAGACCTCTGCATCAGGGTCTGCCGCTCTAATCATTGAGCCACACTTCTCCACTCTAATGTCATATGAGCTCCAACAGGGTTCTCGCAGCTGCTGTGGGAACTTTGGCGCTGCAAGGCTTTTCTAGGTAAAAGCATGTAGGGCCCTACAGATTCCAGAGCACAGCTTTGATGCTGCTAATCTGAGCAGTCCAGCTCTTATGGGTGGACTCTAATGAGATATTGAAGCCACACCACGGAACTGCTCTGGATCGACCGCCACTGCATCCAATTCTCCTTTGCGAAACCCAAGCTCACGCCCTGCCTCCAATGCAAAAGCTGGAACAAAGTCTCCAAAGAACACCTCACCCCCGCCCTCACCTGCACTCCACCCCCAATTACGACAGACGCCAACACAGCGGCAAGCAACGTCCACCAATGAATTGAGAACTGCACAAACGCCCTCGCCCCCTGCCAGAACACCACGGGACAACACAACAAGAAAGGCAAGTGGTTCACCATGGATCTCTGAGAATCTAAGCGCTCCTGCGGACGACTGGAGAAGACGTGGAGAAATAGCAAAATCCTGGAAGCACGCTCCGCCTACAAAACTGTCATCACAGCACACCACCAACTCATCAAATCAACAAACAAAAACTTCACCCAAGACAGAATCCTCTCCAACGCCCACAACTCCAAGGAACTCTTCACTATCATACAGGAATTTGCCAAACCCAACAGAGAAACAACCATCGTCACTCCCTCCCAAGACCTGTGCAACAAACTCCGCTCCTTCTTTCACCTCAAGATCAAGATGCTCTATGAAAACTTTGATGACCGAGACCACTGCCACGCCCAAACCCTCACCCCCAACAATGCCACCAAACAGACCCTCTTCACCTGGACCCTACTCTCCACAGAAGACACTTTAAAGACAATGAAGAGCATCCACTCCAGAGCACCTTCTGACCCCCACAGTGCCACCATTACCATTGCACCCGAGCTACACCGAACTATCAACTGCTCCCTCGAGACAGCCACATTGCCCTACAACTGGAAGTGTGCCTATGTCAACCCCTCTTAAAGAAGCCCTCCGCAGACCCGACAGACCTCAAGAACTTCAGGCCCATCTCACTGCTTCCTTTTGCTGCCAAAGTAATCGAAAAGGCAGTCAATACTTAGCTAGCACACTTCGTAGAAACCAACAACATCCTAGACACCTGTCAATCCGGATTCGGCAGCAACCACATCACTGAGATCACCCGCCTCGCCACCACCGATGACATCCGCGCCCTACTCAACCAGGCCCATATGGCAGCCCTCCTCTTCCTGGACCTATCAGCAGCTTTCGACGCAGTCTCCCACCGCACACTAGCCAGCAAGCTCCACGACGCCCTTATTCAAGGAAAGGACTTAGATTGGATATGATCTTTCCTCTTAGGCTTAAGACTCCCGCCCTTCCTCTCAGAACCGACTGAGCTCAGATGCGGGGTACGCCAAGGATCATCCCTAAGCCCCACACTCTTCAACATCTACATGGCCCCCCACGCAACCAGCATCAGAAACCACGGGCTCATCATTGTCTCCTATGCTGATGACATGCTCATCGTTCCCTCACCAATGAACCCGATATCACAAGGCACAACTTCCAAGAAGGGATGAAAGCTGTCACAACCTGGATGAGGAACAGCTGCCTGAAGCTCAACTCGGAGAAAACAGAAGCCTTCATCCTCGACTCCACCCCCTCTGCTTGGAACGACAAATGGTGGCCCCCCGCCCTCGGAAACCCAACCACCCCAACAGACCATCCACACAACCCCAGCATCCTACTTGACTCACTCACCATGAATCGCCAGATCAATGCCCTATCCTTCGCATGCCTAAACACCCTATGCATTCTTTGCAAGACATTAAAGTGGATTCCGCCCCCCCCCGCCCTGACTCCATGAAATCCGTCACTCACGCACTTCTCACCAGCAGACTGGACTACAGCAACGCCCTCTAAGCAGGAATCAACAAACATCTCCTCCTTAAAACTCCATACCGTCCAGAACGCAGCAGCCAGACTCATCCTGGACATCTCACGGCACAACCACATCACCCAACACCTCTACGACCTTCACTGGCTCCCCGTCAAAAGAAGAATAACCTTCAAGCTGCTCACACATGCCTAAAAGGCCCTCCACAACACCGGACCCCAATACCTCAACAACTGAATCTCCTTCCACGCCCATAAGAGAAACTTCAGCTCAGCCGACCTCTTCCTATCCACCATTCCATGCATCTACAGGACCAGAGCAGGTGGAAGATCCTTCTCCTACCTCAGTCAAGACGGGGAACGAACTCCCCCTCCACCTCCGGCGGAGCTTGAACTGCACCAATTAAGGAAGGACTTCAAGACCTGGCTCTTCGAATGACCCGAACGGAGTTGCCCCCACCCAGGGACTTGAGACCCTCACAGGTGGGTAGTGTGCTCTACAAAACTCTGACTGATTGATTGAAGCCAAGCCACAGGGAAGTCTTCAGTTTCCTCAGCCCTTCTTTTTCAGATGGACCGAGTGTTCTTCCCAAACCGGTTTCTACCCGTCCGCTTTCATAACACCATTTTTTTACAGTAGATTATTAGATTATTTACCTCATAAAGAGCATATTTCCTATCAAAGTACAGTGGTTGCTCATTTATCCCAGGCTTCTTCTTACGTCACTCATAAAGACTAACTTCTACCATGTTATTGGTAGCAGGTCCACCAGGATCTCTTCCTGCATCTTACATAAGGAATAAAAACCCTTTGTCATTTCTTTCCTAGACAAGTCACCTTTGCAAGGTGGCTGTGTTTTACTTCTGATTTTGTGTGTTCTTTACTTCCGGGTCATGTCGACCTAAAAATTAAATAGAATTTCAAGGGTGTTCCAACTCTGATTGCTCCCCTCTGGTTTGGAGTTCCAGCCATCACGTGTTCTTGAAACCTCACCGGTAGGAGCTTGTCCCCGGTCCAGATTTGTTTGCTTGCCTTTAACGGCTTTCCCTCGGATATACCCAGATTACAAATCAATTTGAGCTCTCCTTCCATCCAGAATCTTTTTGAGCACCCTCCAAGATTTTAGGATATTGGAGGGAATCTTCTTTGTGAAAAGAAGAACCGCTCTTGGCCTACTCTACAACCTGCACTTAACAATAAGCTGTTTTTGTAGTGCCTTGGACCACATTTCTTCTGCTTTCAAGCACTGTAAACACAAGGTGCAACTAGTACCCAATTTAACGATACTCAAATTACTGATCTCGGAAAGGGAAGATGGAACCCTGTCTTGACCTACAGAACACTGGCAAGGCGTAACTCAATGGGCCATCCTGCCTGAGAGTCAACATCAACTTTAGGACCAAGAAAGGGCAGAAATGCGGGTTTGGGGTTGAGGACTCTGTATGTCCCCAAAGGCCCTCCATTGCCGGTGGGGTAGTCCTACACAGATGAGCTTGTAACAGTTTGGATTCCTATTCACTACTAATATAGGAGTATCACTGAGTAAATGTAAGGATGAATGAAAAATATTAATGGCCATTGTGGTGAATGAATGAATGAATGAATGGGAAATTTGTAATGCGCGAACTTAGCCCAAGGGCATCAAGGCACAGCTTATCTTATGAACATAGACATGCAGGGTTTCAAATGTCATTTTTTACCTCAGACGCTACAGGTTATTTGCTGCTGGTGAAAGTTCAACTCACAATTTCGTTGTTGCGTCATATATTTATCTTCTTGTGCAGTAAAAATAACTTTATTACGCTGTAAAGTGTGGGGTTAGAGCCATTGTCTTCCGTAAAATAGTGAACTATCAAACTTAAAGTCAATAAAAACCACTCCAACAAAGCAATTTTGAGTTGGCCTACTGCCTGCTCATAATAAGAGTAAGTGCCAAGTGAAACTTTATTCATGCGGTCAGGGACACCGACTTCTCTTTATGTCCGTGTAAACGTGACGGCCACCAGGGATGGGAACAAAGTGGGTGAGGCCAGCAAAACTCATAAATCCACAATCAGTACAACCAAAACATTACAAGGCGGGGCAGGTAAGTGATGTTTCATTCAGGTGGGGGAGCCTGCCTTTCATTCTTTTAACACACTTTCGAGGTTGTTGAAATTTACGGCAACCAACAAAATAGTTGTATACGTGCACAAGCGCTACAGAGCTTCAAGGATCGATTTCCAAATTAAGCTCCCAGGAATTCTAAGCACATAGTTCAACAACAAAGCAAAGCCCAGGGTGCGCGTCACGTGACACCGCCCTTCCAGGTTCCTAAGCAGGCGCGGTTCGTCCATTGGGGCGTGGGGGCGTAGCCCCCCCTGCCCGACGCCGCCCGCAGCTCCCTCATGACAATCATGTCAATGAATCAACATGACGTCAGATCGCCGGGCGGGCGTCATGTTGATTCATTGACATGATTGTACAGACGGCAACACAAGTACGCATGCGTGGGGACGGAGGGTGGATTTTTACCCGTGCTCACGCACTTGTGTTTTGGCGGCGTTGCGCATGCCCATCAGGAGCCCTAATGGGTGTGCTGCGGACGAGAGGGTACCTGTGCCCCTGGTGCCAGGATTGGCCAGGGGCGCTGTGAGCCTGTGACGTGTGCGGGACCGGCAGCAAGGTAAGAGTGTGTGTTTTTCGGTGTTCCAGTAAACTAGCTTGCACAAATGACTTGAGATAGTTCAGTGTGTTAAAGCATCTGCTGCAGAAATGTGTGCGTCTATTCCAGGTCACCCGTTTATTTCACGGCATGGGGTTTTGGAAATGTAAACATTCTCAGAATTTCTTTTTTGATAGTTGCAACAACAGCCTTCAACAGATTTCATTTTATAAACATTTTCCAGAAAATGAGTTAACAACTGTCACCACAAATATAATGTACTCTTTGAACTAAGGTTATAAAATTTCTAAATGTTAACAAACGGTAGAGGCGGAATAGCATGATATATGCATTTATTATTGCATGCATGTTGGTGTATGTTTGTATGTGAATTTGTATAGTACATACCTAGGGCTTACAGGATGGCAAATACATGGGTGGTAGAAGGTTTCCAGCATAAAAAGGTAGGGGTGATGTAATATGAAAACTGGCACATCCTTCAACATCGATCCTAAAAGCTAGTTAGAGTCCATCATTTATTTTTATATGGTCATAAAAATAAATGGATGGATGGATGCAGGGTGGGTGTATTAATGATTTGTCGGTGGATGGGTGGGTGGATGGGTGAATGGATGGATGCATGCATGATGGGTGGATGGATGCATGAATGATGGATGCAGGATGGATGGGTGGATGAATGAATGATGTATGGATGCAGGATGGGTGGATGCATGCATGATGGGTGGATGCATGATGGATAGATGGGTGGATGGATGGATGCATGAATGAATGATGTATGGATGGATGCATGATGGATGGATGGATGGATGGGTGGGTGGATGCATGAATGATGTATGGATGGATGCATGCATGATGGGTGGGTGGATGCATGATGGATAGATGGGTGGATGGATGGGTGGGTGGGTGCATGAATGAATGATGTATGGATGCAGGATGGTTGGGTGGATGGATGGGTGGATGCATGAATGATGTATGGATGGATGCATGCATGATGGGTGGATGCATGATGGATGGATGGATGGGTGGATGGATGAATGAATGATGTATGGATGCAGGGTGGGTGGATGCATGAATGATGTATGGATGTATGGTTGCATGCATGATGGGTGGATGCATGATGGATGGATGGGTGGGTGCATGAAGGATGGGTGGATGGGTGGGTGCATGAATGATTGATGGATGGCTGGGTGGATGGGTGCATGAATGATGTATGGATGGATGCTTGCATGATGGGTGGATGGATGGGTGGGTGCATGAATGAATGATGTATGGATGCAGGATGGGTGGGTGGATGGATGGATGGGTGGATGCATGATGGATGGATGGGTGGATGGGTGGGTGCATGAATGAATGATGTGTGGATGCTGGGTGGATGGGTGGGTGTATGGGTGGATGTATGAATGATGTATGGATGCATGCATGCATGGTGGGTGGATGCATGGATGGATGGGTGGATGCATGAATGAATGATGTATGGATGCAGGGTGGTTGGGTGGATAGATGGGTGGATGCATGAATGATGTATGGATGGATGCAAGGTGGTTCGGTCTCGCTCACTGCACTCGATCGCTGCGGTGCAATATGCAAATTAGTTTACGGCACACCACTTTCAAATGTCACCAGCCGCCCCTGTTCATAAGTGAACATTTGTAAAAAGGTTTTGTTACGGACAGCTACAGCCATCTAAGACACTTAATGCGATTCCCAAGGAGAGAGGGGGCAAAAGGTCAGCTAAGGGAGAAGTCAGAATTTTTTTCTTCTGCGTTCCATTTTTGTTTCCTTCTTTCTCTGTATTTATGTCCGTTTCTTTATTTCTGTCCGAGTTAGTACCTTTTCATAATTTTACAATGTCAACTTCAGTTTCCTTTTACTACATAATTTCCTTTCCATCTCTTTTTTTCCCTTCTTTAGTTCATATTTCTTTACATTTTCGTTTTAACTTTGTTTCTCAAGGTTTCCACCATACCTTCCTTCTTTACTTGGTCCAGTTTAAATGCAATTCATAACATAATGGAGAATCATTTACCACTTGCTTGCACGCATCCTGTTCAATTGTCCAGTGTACATAGAGGGGTGCTATTTTTACAACAATCCCAGCACCTGTGTGTATGTGGTGCGAACGTTTGTCGTGCCACAGCCTCCGCAGAGGTCGCGAGGCGTGGCGCGCTCCCCTTTCAGGGACTCGCGGGCACGCCACAGAGGCACGCGCAAGGTCGGTCTAACGCTGCGTCACTGCAAGTGATGGTTACGAAGAATGCCCGCGCCAAGGAACAATGTGCCCACCTCGAACCGCCGGTCCCGGCCCTGCTCCACTCACTGCAGTGAACGGGACCCCGGATCACCTTCAGATCCAGGGATTTCCCAGAATCCGCCACGCCTGGAGAAGGAGCCGCCCCTGTGGAGTCACGTATTGGGCGTGTGTGTGCGTGTTGGCACGTTCCTGCCACATGCTGACTGGGGGGCCAGGAGCAGTGACGCCGCCCATCTACACACCTTTCATTTGCATCACCACCTCTTGCCAGTCGGTCTCCCACAGCTGCCCCGCTCTGAAACTCGAACTATTCAGGTCTAGAATAGTCATTCATTCACCCAGCCACCTAGACATTTACGCATATGCGCACTCACTCCTTCATCCATGGCTCTGCTTTACCATTCGTCTTCATTCATTTGCCTAACCAGTCGTGCACCCACCCACACGCCGCTATTCATCCTTTTATCCACCCTTAGACATTTCCTTATCCCCCTCTCACCTCCACACAAGCGCACACAGATAACACACACACCCTTGTTTTGTTGCGAGACTGCAGACAACACTCGCCGCAGGCTGGTCCTGCACAGGGTCGGATTGGGATCACAATTCGGCCCGGGCACTGACGAAACAAGCATTGGAAATGCAATAGGTCTCGCATTAGGAAAGTTTGAGCAATTGGTATTGTAAATGACACTTTTTTTATTTATGTGTTGTTTTTGAAAATAGCAAAAGTAATAGCTTTGTCAGTTACAATGTCAATAGTTTTAACTTTCGCAAATGTGACACTTATAGCATTTGTAATGCAATGTGTGTTGTCTTTACGTGACTTGGATGATTGTATTGTATTTTCGTAGAGCAGTGAGCAGACTAGCAGAGAATGCGGGAGACTTCTCGACGGCTTAGTTCCATGCGTGACTGACACGGCTGGGGCCGAATCAGTCACATGCTGGGCGAACCCGATTTGGGAATTGATGAAGATAAAGGAAAGAGAAGCCAATAACACAGCCCATTTAAAAATCGGCACAAAATTCACATCAAACACTGAGAAAACAGAGTGTGAGGGAGGGACTTTTGCTTACCCTTCAACGTTTGACAACATTGGTATGCATTACAAACCTTGACGCATGTTAACAAAATCGAAAATTGTGCACAGAACAGCAATAAGCCTGAAACGTAAGCCTCTATTAAGCCTGAAAACTACAACTCCAAGTAGTTGCTATGCTTTATTGTTTTGCATGCTGATGAAACATTTTGTATGTGAAAAATGAACACATCTTAGGTTCTGTGTGGTTTCAGCGAAGGAGCCCTGGACAAATGCGACACGGCGGGCAGGGGAGGGGGCGGAGAAAGAGATGGCCTGGCCTCGACAGCAAACCTCCTTGTTCCTCATCCTTCCAAAGAAAGGGGCGTGGACAGGGAAAAGGCCACAGAGTATTAGGGGATGTTAATAAATTGTCCTTTCAGAGTCTTCCCACCCGAACCATTTCCATGAGCTCTCAAAGTTCGAACTAGACAACGTGCAAGGGTTTTGCATATCAGTTCCCGCGAGGACAACTAGCCCTTTGCGGTGCATGCTGCCTTTTGGAGGAAGGCGGGAAGAGGAGAAGGAGAGAGTGATGGACATTCATTACAAGCTCCACTGTAAAACTCAGGGCCAGCTCCTAAATCAAGTGAGTGGAAGCAAGTTGATGCCAAGCCCTGTGCAGCGGAGAGGCAGGCCAATATAACTCCTCGCAAAACGGCAAGAACAGTTTTAATAAAGGCGCGGCTTGAAGATCTAGTCCTTCAAGTAAATGTGCGGCTGGTTTCATGAGACGGCATCTCTCGGCTGTAAAAGCGGTCACTGTAGATTCCTGTGCGACTGGGGCTCGATGAGATTTGCGTCATTAAGCTTCACCCTGGCAGCTAAAGGCCTTTTATGTCCGAAGAAGCCCACATGGGGAAGGGGACATGGGGCTGTGCCAGGTACATGCGCTTCCCCGTGAGGCTCCTGACTATTTGAACATCTGTATGATTCCTATGAATGGAGGCCAAAGGTGCTACAATACATTATTTTAGCTCTCCGACGTTGGATCGTTTGAAGTGATTTTATATCCAGATATTTAATACCCTGGATGTTGGACGGTGCAAACGTCTGAACACATCTTATGTTCTGTGTGGTTTCAGCGAAGGAGCCCTGGACAAATGCAACACTGCGGGCAGGGGAGGGGGCGGAGCGGGGAGAGGGAACAGACGGAGGGAAGGACGATAAGGGGAGGGGGGAGGAGTAATGCGACACGGCGGGCAGGGGAGGGGGCGGAGCGGGGAGAGGTGCGACACGGCAGGCAGGGGAGGAGAGTAGGAGGAGGAGGGGGGAGGAGAGTAGGGGAGGCACGGCCTAGCGGCCGTGCAATCAAGAAGTGAGGGGGCGGAGCTGGGGAGGGGAGCTGGGGATGAGAAATGCGACGTGCGGATGCGGCAGGCAGAGTAGGAGGAGGAGGGGGGAGGAGAGTAGGGGAGGCACGGCCTAGCGGCCGTGCAATCAAGAAGTGAGGGGGCGGAGCTGGGGAGGGGAGCTGGGGATGAGAAATGCGACGTGCGGATGAGGGAACTGATGTGCACGCGCTTTTAAGCTCAATGCGCATGCGCATTGAGCTTAAAAGTCACGGGCACTGCAAGGAATCGCCACGATTCCTTGCAAGTTGGATAAAGAGTGGATAAGCCCCCATAGTCTCGCTTGCTCGATGCGCATGCGCATCGACAGGCGAGACCTAAAAAGTGGCCTACATTCAAGAGGCGTGGCCCATATTTAAGGGGCGTGGCCCACATTCATGGGGCGTGCCCTTTCATGAAACAGCATTTGCACAGACAAGGAATGAAAGTGGGAGGATACTGTTCTTGCACACGACACAGGGCCAAGGTGACAATGGCCTACATGCTGAGCAACTAAAAAAAATAGCAAGGCCCCTTTTTGTCACAAAATTATTCCAGCCCTCCAGCACAGGAGCACCTGAAAAGCAGCAAAGCCCCTGCTATTACTAACCTACTCAGCCCTCCCCAGACCTTCAGCTCAGGAGCACATGAACAGAGATAAGGCACCTGCAATTAGTAAATTAATCAACCCTCCAGTCCTTGGGAAAATGTCCTGGCAGGGGAACAAAAAACACAGCTTTCTGGGTCATCCAAGGTAGCCAGGTAGCCAGATAGCCAGAGGTGAAGCTGGTGCATGGGAGGTGCCTTCCCAGTGTGTTCTGGAAGTTTGAGTGTTTACCATTTACTGTAGTATTACCCTTGTACCTGTGTATGGTACCCTTTTGTAACTTGCACAAGTCACTTTTCTCTTGTAACACACTGTTTGCTACCTTTCACTTTTGTTTGCTTTAGATACTTGCACAAGTGCCACCATTGCCTACGTAACGTTTGTTCTTGTGCTGGAGTGTCTGCCATTAATTGCAGTATTATACCTCTACTTGTATTTTGTACGCTTTGTAACCTGCACACATATCTCTTTTTCCTCCTGTAATGTATCGTTTGCTCCTCTTGTATTTTGGTTGCTCACTATTGTCACTTTTGATTCATGTAACTTAACGTTTGCTTTTGTAATTTGTCCACTTATAATTTTCTCCTCATGTATTATTGCTGTTCCTAGTGTGAAGCGCTCTGACACCTTTGGGTAAAGTCTGCGCTATATAAAATTGCATAAATAAATAAAACAAAAAAATTCCAAACATCACCAGGCCCCCACAGCAAGACCCATTCTTCCTCGCCCACTATGCCCTGAATGTAAAGGGCTGTGGGCGAGGTGTTAAGACTAACACCGTTTCTGGGCTGCATGGGCGCCAGGGGGCCGAGGTGCAAATGGCTCAAAGGCCTGAGAAACACCTGGCCCCCAGGGAGGCCGATTATTGCAAACAATCACCCCTCCCCAGCCCAGCCTCAGCTTGATTGCTTGGCAGGGCAGGGCAGGGGTGATGGAGAGCCCACAGCTGACAATCGCTGTCTGGCCGCACAGCGAGGCTGCTTTCATTTTCTCAGTCTCTGTCTCCGTGCACTCTGTGGGTCGTTTTTTTTTCTCCCCTTTCCTAGTCCACTCTCTGTGGACTGGGACAGGGGAGAAAAAAACGGCCCACAGAGGGCACGGAGGCACCGGCCCTTCGGCCCATTCCCGAATGCCCGCCTTGCCAATCCGCCCCTGGTCCTGCATTATGCAAAGGCTAGGTGCAAAGCAGCTTTATTTGGAAACTGGAGTGAAGTGTAGTTCAAAGTAAGTGTTCCACAGGCCTGCTCAAATGTAATGAAAGGGGCCACCTTGTTCATTTTTGACCTCATTTATATGCTGCATGTAAAGATGAAACTTATTAAAGGAGACAGAAAGAAAGAAAGACTAATGACCTGTCAACCCATCTTTCCAAGTACTTCCTTGGCCTAGACGTTGGTGCACTTTAGTTTGAGCTTAAAAAAATCCAGTGTGAAGCACCCTGTGTGACAAATGAGCACAAGCTGCAGGTGCTGCCCGCGAGGCCTGCCAGTGACTGAAGACGTATGGGCGTAAAGACTGACATCTGCCCTGTCCAATCAAAACTTCAAGGAACTGCCCTGGAGAGCAGGTGCGGGGCTCTGCCTCTTACTTTCCCACTGATGGCCTCATGTTGAGGAAAACCTGGGTGATCCCTGGATCTATTCATTTATTGAGCACCAGGTAGCTGTTGGTCCCAGTTGGGAGCAGCTACTCAGGGGCGTAACGCAACCCCTGCAGCCCTCTTGGCACAGGGAGAACCCCTCACCCCTACAGGAGGTACCCCTCACCCCTACAGGAGGCATCCTATCAGGCCAAGTCCAACTGATATCTGTGATATATATGAAACTCGGGGGTGAGGGCGGGGAAGGGGGACTTTGTGCTACACAACTGTTGCTACTGAAAAGGAAACTTGTGACACTGCAGCAGGGAAGGGAGACTGCACTGGGGTGGGTGCAAATCCTGTCATACTTAGAGTTTCTAACAAAATATTAAACTCAAATAATAAAACAAGCATTTACAATGCAACAGTCTCGCCTTTTCCAAAGTTAGAGCTATTGGCATTGTAAATGACAACATTTTCATTTATGTGTTGGTTTTGAAAACAGATAAATAAAAGGCATTGCCATTTACAATGTCAATAGCTTAATCTCTCGCAAATGCGAGACCTATTGCATTTGCACCCACACACAGAGAGCCCCCCCACAAACACACACACAGAGCACCACACACACACAGAGCGCGCCACACACACACACACACACACACACACACACAGAGAGCGCCCCACCACTTTCAATTGTCAACTGCCACCACTGGTGCCAAGTCTCCAGTAGGAGAGTAATGCCACCCCCAGGGGCAGATCCTGAGCCCCCCCTGTAGGTCGCCTCCGTCACCACTTCAGGAGACAGGGGGTGCAGCCGCAGGCAGAAAAGACCGACGTGCACGGACAGTACAGCAAAGCGGCCTTCCTTGTGCATGAATGGAACATAGATAGTATCACGGGTAAGAACAGAAACACGGAGGAGCGCTGAAACGTATTAACAAGAAAAAGATGCAAAACCAATCTTGAGTGAAGGACTGGCGTCAATGTAAGCACGTTGTATAGTCGTGTGGGGAGAGCAAAGCTACAGAATATCTAAGGGCTAGAAAGATATACATGGCTGTGGTAAAGTTGATAATCTACTAACCAGCTGCTTGACAGGCTCAAGGAGCGAACATTATCGCTATGGGCGTACCTGAAGACGAGCAAATGGGTCCGTATGATAACGTGACCGGAGAAACAGTGTTAAACCGAATGCCGGTTTAAATGGGAAAAGGTGAGCCGACATCGCGTTTGTTTACTAAAGCGTCCGCACGTAATGGATATAAAAAGGAGGACCACACCAAGACGACCAGCTTGTGTGGGTGGCAGGGGAGCCAAAGCGAGGCCGCCATTTTGAAACAGTATAGAAAGCCTATCAAATGTTAGTAAACATGAAATTATAACACCGAGGTCTAACATTGGAGCTGTAATGAGAATATTGTCCCAAGAGTTCATAATTAGTGGGAATTGTGCTAAAAAGTGGTGGTACAAACATAATTGTTAACAGAATGTTGGCGATCTGTTAGGAAGTAATAAAGAGGTTCTACAAAGAACTAGTAGTGTTAATATAGATGAAAAATGTTGAGCCACAACCGAAAAATAGTTGTATTGTAACAAAAAATAGAGAGTGTAAAGATATAAAGTACAAACAAGTTTAAATAAACAAGCGTTGTCAGAGCCGCCCCCGTGGGAGCAGAGGGAGGAGACTGCGAGCAAGAGGCAGTATGAAGCTAATTGTTAACAGAATGTTGGCGATCTGTTAGGAAGTAATAAAGATGTTCTACAAAGAACTAGTAGTGTTAATATAGATGAAAAATGTTGAGTCACAACCGAACAAGTTTAAATAAACAAGCGTTGTCAGAGCTGCCCCCCATGGGAGCACAGGGAGGAGACTGCGAGCGAGCGGCGGAGCTGGCACAGACTGACGAAAATACAGCCCTGGAAAAAAAAAAAAAAGGAAACACCCACAATGGCCCACCTCTACATGACGGCAAAAAGGGCGGGGCTTAAAAAAAAAAAAGACAGAAACGCCCACGAATCTGCTCCAAGACTGATTGACATCATTCTCTTCCAATGGCTGGCCTCCATTCATGGAGCTAGCCAATGGAAGAGAGAGGCGGGCTCAACCCCAGTACTGAAAAACTAAATTTCTCAAGCTGCACGACACTGCTGCGCAGAGTACGACTGTCGAGACCTAACAAAAGATATTTTCAACACAGTAAGGGAGCTATCTAACCCTGATCGTGTGACCCTCCTATCCCTGCCACACAAACTATGTAATAATTTAACTCCCTTTTGTTTTTGAGATAAAATTAAGAAAATTCAAGAATCCATTGATTCCAACCACAAGCATGTGGAACAATTGTCAGGAAACACCATCCCGGACTCCATGGCTACCTTCTCATGTCTAAACAAAGAACAGCTCTTGGAACTTCTAAATAAAGTAAAATCCTGCTCCCCTAAAGATGCCTGTCCCCCTCATATACAAAAATCTTTTTTTTCAGCATTTCCGGAGACTAGTCTCTCTCAACTGAATCTTTCCTTAATCCAAGGGATGGTACTGCAAGCCTTTAAAGGAGCAGAGCAGTGATTATTCTGCTTCAGAAAAAACAAGGTGATGACCCTCAGAGGCTGGACAACTATAGGCCTATATCCCTTCATCCCTTCTCCCCTTCCCGGCCAAACCATTAGAGACACATGTAGCCAAACTTCTTAGCACCTTCATAGAAGGCACCATTTTCTTAGACTCCCATCAGGCAGGTTTCCGCTCATCCCACTCCACTGAATCTATTATTCTATCCGTCATGGATGACTTAAAAGAAAGGCTGATGAGGACTGCACTCCGGTCTTGATTCTGCTGGACTGGTCTGCGGCCTTCGATACCGTCAACCATGACACTCTGATGGAACGTATTGCTGCAGCAGATTTCAGAGGTGCTGCCCTAAATTGGTTTAAATCCTGTTTAGAGGACCGGAAGCAATCAGTGTGGCTTTCGCCTCACAAATCCGGCATTGTCAACACGAACTGAAGAGTAACGCAGAGTTCCTCTTTGTCCTCTCACCTCTTTAATGTATATATTCGCCCCTTCATATTCACGCTCCGTCAGATTTATAAATATGCTGACGATATGCAGATGATCTTTTCCATCGATGATTCTACAAACTCCAAGGAGTTCCTCAGGAATACCATGCTGTTCATCAGGAACTGGATGAACAAAAATCAATTAAAATTAAAGTCCAGAAAAACTGAAATCATCATCCCTAACAAACTTTCACACTGGACTCCTGCCCTTTGGCCCTCCGAGTTAGGCCCTGTTCCTACCCCTAAGAACTCGATCAAGAGCCTAGGCACAGAAATCGACGCAGTTCTCACCATGAACTCGCAGATTGGGGCACTCACCTCTGCCTATTTTTATACAACTACGGATATTGCGAGAAATCAGAAGGTTTTTCAGCAGAGTGGCCAGCATTCAAATCATGATCGCCTTGATCCTATCAAAAATAGATTATGCAAAAGCAATTTACCTAGGTCTTCAGTGCAACCAGAAACACAGTCTGCAGCTGATACAAAATCAGGCAGCCAGAATTATCTATCAACAAGGCAGACAATGTCACGTCAAGCCGGTGCTGAAGGAGCTCAACTGGCTTCCAGTGGAACAGCGCTCCATGTTTAACACAGGATGCATCCTGTTCAAAGCTATACGTGGTATTGATCCAACGTACATATCCACTAGAATTCACAGATACTCTCCACAGCGCACTCTAAGATCTAAGCACATGAATCTATTGGTGGTTCCTAGATTCAAACGCAAACGGACAGGAGGGTCGCGTTTCTCAATACAGGGCCCCAAATTTGGAACACTTTGCCCACTTTTTTGAGACTAGAAACAGACAATATGCGCTTTAGAAAAAAGCTGAAGACCTGGTTTTTTACCCAAGCTTACAGCTCGACAAGGACTCTTCTAAACAGGTGACTCCAAAGGAGAAAAAAAAAATGGCAAGAGACCTGTTGGTGAACGTGCGCTCTACAAATTTTCAATAACATAACAGTTACAGGGACAGCTTGAAGCTGTCTTGGGGCATATCCTGGGACTGGACTCTACAACTGGGAGCAATTTTAAAGAGGGTTTCAAACTTTTAAATCTGAGACATAACATTGTAGCACATAAACATAACAACACTCATTTCGAGGGACACGTGATAAGAATAGTTGTGGATATTTTGAAGTGATATCAGATGTTATGACCTGCAGAGGAGAGGCACAGAATGTACCTAAAAATTGGAGGGGACAAATATACTCGGTCACTTATTCTTCCTATAAAAAGAGGAGGGATTACATGGATTGCTCTAGGAGTCCTAATGCACTGCAATAAGGCTTTTGTGGAGGGGGTACCTCTTGATGTATGGGAACCAAGGCGATAACAGGAATGACTATTGCCAGAAACAGGGTATCCAATGATGATTATTATTATTATTATTATTATTATTAAAAAAATTTATAGAGCGCGTAGTCACCCTGAGGTATCCCAGCGCTAAAAATCCCTACACCAGTGGGGGCGGGGGTAAAAGAGGGGAACAGCAATTTTGGACAGAAGCACTTTTAGACAGAAGCAATTAAAAATAAAAGTGGTTAAAAGTTGTTTTAAGGGAACAAGTGAGTTTTGAGTCGTTTCCTGAATCGTAGGTAGTTTGATTCTTTCCTCAGATCTCGATGATGGCAGAAACTTCTGTGGGGAAATCATGGGAGTTACTAAAACATACATGGGAGCCCCGATCATATAGGCTGTAGGACATGAACTGTGTTTTACACGGATTGATGACCAGGCGCGAGTTTCTTTCCGTGTGTTGCACCCTCAGGGCAGCAATGGGTGTGGTGGGCACTCAAAGGCCAAATTTACTGTTTTAACGTTAAACCTAGATTATTGTGAAAGTGCAACTTTACCCAATGTAATCAGGAGCCTTATTTAATATTTCAACTCCAGCTCTGAAATTTGTTAGAGAAAATTAAACGTTTCTCCAGTATTTTAAGAAAGAGTAAAAAAGTGGTCATTTTGCATTGACCAAAGTGCTGCCCTAACGACACTGCTGCAGACGAAAAACTAGGAATCCTGGCACCACCTCGAGTTGGGAAGTAAACCAGGTACGACAACCTGCCATTAGGGAAGTTATGGGAAATGTGGAACTGCTTGATATCTGTAAAGAGTTTAACTGTGCAAATAGCTACCAAAGCAGAACAAAGAAAGAGCAACCGGGTTGAAAGGGAAAATCGTTCCTTTAGAATGCTCAACCACTCACAGTGTGATTGCAGCAGGAATATGATCTGATCAAAATCCCAAGAGCAGGGCTCAGAGACTTGGAGAACTGGGATTATGAGCGGACAAGGTTTACGTGGTATAATGCTGATGTTAAAAGAGGGTTATTGAGCAGCTGTAACGTAATGGTTTAATTAGGGGCGATGCCGAACAATGAAAACAAATGCAACATGTGGGAATAAAGAAAACAGGCAATACAAATTCAAAAGGAAAAAAGAACAAAAGGAGAGAGGCAAAGGGGAGAAATGGTAAAATAATGAAGTGCAAGAGAAAGGATTGATTAGGAGAAAAACCTGTGTGGGGAGGAAGAAAATAGTGGGAGAAAAAGATTGAGAGCCAAAACTGAAATATACAACGAAATGGAGAAAAGAACAGGAGCAAAAGACAAAACATGATAAAGAAAAAGGGAAAGAACAAGGAATGAAAGAAGTAAAGCAGAGAACAATGAAAAAGATAAAAAAATAAGAGAAACAGGAAAGAGAAGAGTAATACAAGAGAAATAGAGAAGTAATGGAAAATCATAAGAAAACCTACACTAGGAAAGAAAGAACAGGAATCAGAACAAAAAACGTACAAGATATTGAAGATAAGAAACTCACCTTGTGTTTTTTCTGATGTGACTTTTGAAAAGAGGGATACTTGGGAGACAGCAACAAATGGGAGTCCGAAAACCTGCAGGAACACCCCCACTATGAACTCAGTCAGTAAAATAGCAAAAGTGCCTGCAACACATGGGAAAAAAATCAATAAAAATCAGTTCATTCCTCCATTCACTTTGCTACATCAGGACAAAAGTCATTGTCTATGATTTGCATATACGGTCTATGGGCCTGGTTTCGATCTTGGCAGACGAGTTACTCCATCACAACGGTGACGGATATCCCGTCCGCTGATATATAAATCCCATATGCTATAATGGGATTTATAGTTCGGAGGACGGGCTAACCATCTCTGTTGATCTAAATCAGACCCAAGGTCACTGAAGTAACCAGAGACAATGACCTAATGTATGATAAGGCAAAATACAGAACACCACTCCGCCCACCTCCTGCAGGGAGGTAGTAGATCCAGGAGTGTCCAGTGCAGGTAAGAGGGGTGGGGCGGGGGTATTTGACAGAGGATGCAGGGGAAACATGAAATAGTTATTTTTGCATTGCCGTGGTCTGTTGAATCCACTCCCCCTTACCTGCACAGGCCGCTACTGAGGAGGTCAACACAGAACAAACGCACCCGTAGCCCTTTCCTGGAGGACGATGCTAGATCACACACGTCAGGTATCATTTTTAGCAGAAGCGTGGAAATACACACTAGACGAATATTTGTTATTATAATTGAATAGCTCTCCATTTTTGACTCCAAATATAAGCCAGTGTGCAAGTAAGAACACATTTTGCAAAATGGCTTATGAATCAAAGGATAGCCATGGTAACTCCAAATTCAGAGTCTCACAAATCACCACTATCCCTAAACTCTGTAGTCTGGTTACATTTTAAAATGCATTGGCTTCTTTCATTTAACTTTACCATATGAATTGAAGCATAGTCGATGCCCAATGAAAAGTCATCATAATCTGCAGCTCTGTTGTTTGGCTCTGGGTACCACATATCTTTGTGAAGCCAACAAACACTACATATCTCTGCCACGTGAAACATCTTACAGGTGTAAAGTTATATTAACTGTATAAATCAGCCATCAGGGTAGATAATTACATATAAAAACACTTAGCTAATTCTATATTTTTCATTATTCTTTATTTCAACAACTAGTTTCTTTGGGTAATCCATCAGCGATCTACATATATGAATCTTTGCTGAATTTGGAATGTTGCCTAGGTTTCAGAAACATGTAGGTTTCCGGGTTCAAACATGGGTTTCAAACACGTTTCCATCACAGACTACAAGTTGGTTGAAACTATTAAAAAAAAAGAAGAAAATAGACTACCACTTAGAAAAATGCAAACACTGTGGTAATTTATGTTGTGGTTTCTGAAGGCTGGGTAATTAGTGATTGTATCACAGCAAACCTTTAGTTGATGTTAATTTAAAAAAAATGTTTTCTTGAACAGCCGTTTGTTCTCCCCTTTTTTTTTAAACGAACCAGCATTTTGCTATTTTATTTTTTGGGTTGCCTTTAGCAGAATACTCAAAGCCTGGGTACTTTAGAATGCCCAGCACATGGGGGCGATAAAAAGGATGCAACTTTCGCATGGATAACGTTTGTGGGGAAAAAAAAGTTGTGAAGGCTTAAGCGTGACCCAAACATCAAACAAATGGCTCAGTGCTGGGCAGGAAAAGCTTCAGCAGCTAAGGCAAGAGTATGGGACCAAACTAACATTTGAAACAGAGATGTTGGGTAGGAGAGGGCAAAATGGTTGCTGTCCCATTTATTGAATATCTAGGCGGTACTTTGACTGCATCTGGAAGACTTCTAGATTCCCACAAGTAAAACAACCACTGCACAAAACATCGGATGGTACACGGCCCAACACCCCAAGGAGGCCTCCCCACCGACCCTGGCCTAGGATCTGGAGCCATGCTGGGAGCCATTCTGTTTACATGGTTTCATTTTAATCCAGCTGCAGACATTATTTCTGGGACAAAGGAGTGTATTCTTGGTAGTCCCGTTTATGTTTCCACTAGCCCTGAGTGGCTTCAATCTGGTAGCTGGTCTCAAGTCACTATTGTCTCGGGTCAGACCAAAGGCAGTTCCTTTGACAGGGTTTCCAAAGCTCAGATCAGAGACGTTCTTTTCCCTCCAACATCAATCCCCCAGGTCTGTAAGGTGGAGTTACATCCTTACTTAGGCATACACTCTACATAAGCCACAAATAGCCCAACTGGGAGAAACAGAAACTGCTGCTATATATATAAAAAAGTTCCAGTTAAATGGTCCGTATTACGAGTGGTAGGAAGGGGGGGGGGGGGGGGAAGAGTGGTCATGAATAATATCTGGGTGAGATCTATCCCCTGCTCCCACCCCTGCAACCAGTAGGCTGCACCCCATGTTCTGGTTGGGCGCCTTTACATTGGCCCCTTTGTGGGTAGATGGAAAGGCCAGGCTGACCAAGCCCAGTCCCCCTTGCTGTGGGTGTTAGTAACACTCTTTCAGACACATCTTTCTACACTGCCCCTTAGATACAAACTTTTTAAAAAAATACAAAAAAATAGAATGCTCGAGGCCTATCTTTTCGAAGGGAAACATGAGCAGCATTAGGCCTTCCTCTGATAGTCTAAGAAAAGGAAACTCTGCCCAATTCTCACGTGGCTCGCTTCCTCTGGAAGAAAAGGATTCTAGAGCATGGACAGCGCCCACTTTTATTTTTATTTTTACCCTGCATTTGCATCACGGACTATGTGCAATGGAATCAAAACGTAATATGTGCGACGTACAGGATTTGTACATTATATTTTGTATTGGTAATTCGTAACAATAAATGAACGATGACGCTGAGAATCCACGGATTGCGGGCAGGGTGCGAGTGGCAGAACTAAGCAAACTGTTTCCAGGGAAAAAAACCCTGGGAGGCTTCATCTGTTCCTCATATTCCACTGGAGGTTGTAGGGGGCACAGGTGAAGCGTTCTTCCCACCAGGGGGCAAGGCTTATCTGTCAGGAGGGGAGGGGGAGAAGTCCCCAGCCCAGCGCTGCCAGGTTCACCTTGAGACCGGATCATCATTCAGCAATGTTTAACCTGATGTACAATACAGCAGCGCAGGGCATCAGAGGGATCGTGAGAAGCAACAGGTGCAAGTAAGGGGAAGCGAAAATGTGAGCATGCCCGCGTGACACAGCGACGTGCAGGCGGGCACGTCTTAGACCACTGTGGGCGCATTATCGTCCTGCCTGTGTGCTCGTAAACAGGCTCTTTTACAGCAACGTTTCCCTCGGCAACAGCAGTGACCAGTAGGTGGCGCAATATGTTAACATAGCCTTCAAAAGTATTATGGGGCATATGTATGAAAATCCGTTTTTGCGATTCTCAAATAGCGATTTTTTGAGAAACGCTATTTGAGAATTGCAAAACGGGATGTGTTTAAACATTTGCATTTTTTGCGATTTCTTAGTATTCCTTAATTGCGATTAGCAAATTGCAAAATCGCAATCAAGAAATACCTCCCCATTCATTCATATGGGCCAGAAGGCGCATAGGAATTAATGGGAAGTCATTCTCAATTTGCGATTCGCAATTTCAGAATCGCAAATTGAGAATAATATCAAGGGTGCAAGGGTGTCATAAGGACACCCTGATGCACCCCTAAAATGACCTTGTGCGCACACATGGCACCTTGAAAAATGCCAAAAAGTGCATTTTTGAAAGAAATCGCAGATAACCACCAACTCGAAGTTGGTGGTTATTTGCGATTTCTTAAGAAGAAATCGCACAACTTGGGTGCTTGTTGCATAGCATTTAAGAATCGCGATTCCTTAAATGCTTACGCAAAATTAGGTAATCGCAAATTTTGAGATTCCTTAATATTGGATGCGATTTTGCTCATACATCGAGTTTTGCGAATTTTTAGTTGCAAACCCTGCTTTTTTGCGATTCGCAGCGTTTGCGACTAAAAATTAGTTTCATATATATGCCCCTATTTATGTTTCTATTCTGGATCGTATGATTGTGGTGCCACAAAACTATCCAGAAGTAGGTCTCGGAAATCTCTGACAAAGCCTGATGCTATCACAATGTTTTGCCGCTGCCCGTACATACCAATGCCCTTCTGGATGGCATGGGGTAGTTCGGCCAACCTGATTGGCCACAATAAAGGGTCCCCAGAAGAGGCTGGAAGGACATAAGCAGCCAGGGAGGGTTTCTTCACCGCTAAGGCCTGAGTCAGGGTCATCTTTAGCAAAAACTGTAACCATCCACGGATGGTATACTCAGAAACGCATAGCAACATGTCAGATGAAGGCCAGTAACCTAGTGCTAACCATGATGTAATATACTGTAAAAGGAAAGATGGGCAACAAGACAGAAGCCTCTTACCCCATGACATACCACCACTGGCTGACGAGACTTCCTCCCTTGCCTCTTCATCTGCCTCTTCACCCGCCACAAACCGGTCCTCCAACACCATGAATGAGTAACAAGTCAACTCCAAACCTTTTCCCGAACGAGAATCCTATTCACGCCAGTTCTTCGGTATTGGGGGCCTGGGCTCGCGCTCTGTAGCTCTCTCACTTACTCACTATTTACGGCTCCTGCTCACGCCCTCTAGCTCTCTCCCATACTCAGTATTGAAGGCCCAGGCTCGCACCCCCCAGCTCTCTGGCTTCCTGAGTATTTAACGCCCAGCCCCCCCCCCCTCGCTTCCTCAGTATTGAAGGCACGGTCTCGCGCCCCCCAGCTCTCTGGCTTCCTGAGTATTGAAGGCCCAGGCCCCCCTCTTTCGCTTCCTCAGTATTGAAGGCCCAGGCCCCCCTCTTTCGTTCCTCAGTATTGAAGGCCCAGCCCCCCCTCTCTTTCGCTTCCTCAGTATTGAAGGCCCAGCTCCCCCCCCCTCCTTTGCTTCCTCAGTATTGAAGGCCCAGGCCCCCCTCTTTTGCTTCCTCGATATTGATGGCCCAGTCTCGCGCCCTCTAGCTCTCTCGCTTCCTTAGTATTGAAGGCCCAGGCCGCGCCCCCCCTCGCTTCCTCGGTATTGATGGCCCAGGCTTGCGCCCTCCCCCTCGCTTCCTCAGTATTGAAGGCCCCGGCTCGGGCCCCCCAGCTCTCTGGCTTCCTGAGTATGGAAGGGCCAGGCCCCCCCTCTTTCGCTTCCTCAGTATTGAAGACCCAGGCCCCCCCCCTCTCGCTTCCTCAGTATTGAAGGCACGGTCTCACGCCCCCCAGCTCTCTGGCTTCCTGAGTATGGAAGGGCCAGGCCCCCCCTCTTTTGCTTCCTCAGTATTGAAGACCCAGGCCCCCCCTCTTTCGCTTCCTCAGTATTGAAGGCCCAGGCCCCCACCTCTTTCGCTTCCTCAGTATTGAAGGCCCAGCCCCCCCCCCCTCTTTCGCTTCCTCAGTATTGAAGGCCCAGCCCCCCCTCCTTTGCTTCCTCAGTATTGAAGGCCCAGGCCCCCTCTTTCGCTTCCTCAGTATTGAAGGCCCAGGCCCCCACCTCTTTCGCTTCCTCAGTATTGAAGGCCCAGGCCCCCCATCTTTCGCTTCCTCAGTATTGAAGGCCCAGCCCCCCCCCCTCATTTGCTTCCTCAGTATTGATGGCCCAGTCTCGCGCCCTCTAGCTCTCTTGCTTCCTTAGTAATTAAGTCCCCAGCCCAGCGCTGCCAGGTTCACCTTGAGACCGGATCATCATTCAGCAATGTTTAACCTGATGTACAATACAGCAGCGCAGGGCATCAGAGGGATCGTGAGAAGCAACAGGTGCAAGTAAGGGGAAGCGAAAATGTGAGCATGCCCGCGTGACACAGCGACGTGCAGGCGGGCACGTCTTAGACCACTGTGGGCGCATTATCGTCCTGCCTGTGTGCTCGTAAACAGGCTCTTTTACAGCAACGTTTCCCTCGGCAACAGCAGTGACCAGTAGGTGGCGCAATATGTTAACATAGCCTTCAAAAGTATTATGGGGCATATGTATGAAAATCCGTTTTTGCGATTCTCAAATAGCGATTTTTTGAGAAACGCTATTTGAGAATTGCAAAACGGGATGTGTTTAAACATTTGCATTTTTTGCGATTTCTTAGTATTCCTTAATTGCGATTAGCAAATTGCAAAATCGCAATCAAGAAATACCTCCCCATTCATTCATATGGGCCAGAAGGCGCATAGGAATTAATGGGAAGTCATTCTCAATTTGCGATTCGCAATTTCAGAATCGCAAATTGAGAATAATATCAAGGGTGCAAGGGTGTCATAAGGACACCCTGATGCACCCCTAAAATGACCTTGTGCGCACACATGGCACCTTGAAAAATGCCAAAAAGTGCATTTTTGAAAGAAATCGCAGATAACCACCAACTCGAAGTTGGTGGTTATTTGCGATTTCTTAAGAAGAAATCGCACAACTTGGGTGCTTGTTGCATAGCATTTAAGAATCGCGATTCCTTAAATGCTTACGCAAAATTAGGTAATCGCAAATTTTGAGATTCCTTAATATTGGATGCGATTTTGCTCATACATCGAGTTTTGCGAATTTTTAGTTGCAAACCCTGCTTTTTTGCGATTCGCAGCGTTTGCGACTAAAAATTAGTTTCATATATATGCCCCTATTTATGTTTCTATTCTGGATCGTATGATTGTGGTGCCACAAAACTATCCAGAAGTAGGTCTCGGAAATCTCTGACAAAGCCTGATGCTATCACAATGTTTTGCCGCTGCCCGTACATACCAATGCCCTTCTGGATGGCATGGGGTAGTTCGGCCAACCTGATTGGCCACAATAAAGGGTCCCCAGAAGAGGCTGGAAGGACATAAGCAGCCAGGGAGGGTTTCTTCACCGCTAAGGCCTGAGTCAGGGTCATCTTTAGCAAAAACTGTAACCATCCACGGATGGTATACTCAGAAACGCATAGCAACATGTCAGATGAAGGCCAGTAACCTAGTGCTAACCATGATGTAATATACTGTAAAAGGAAAGATGGGCAACAAGACAGAAGCCTCTTACCCCATGACATACCACCACTGGCTGACGAGACTTCCTCCCTTGCCTCTTCATCTGCCTCTTCACCCGCCACAAACCGGTCCTCCAACACCATGAATGAGTAACAAGTCAACTCCAAACCTTTTCCCGAACGAGAATCCTATTCACGCCAGTTCTTCGGTATTGGGGGCCTGGGCTCGCGCTCTGTAGCTCTCTCACTTACTCACTATTTACGGCTCCTGCTCACGCCCTCTAGCTCTCTCCCATACTCAGTATTGAAGGCCCAGGCTCGCACCCCCCAGCTCTCTGGCTTCCTGAGTATTTAACGCCCAGCCCCCCCCCCCTCGCTTCCTCAGTATTGAAGGCACGGTCTCGCGCCCCCCAGCTCTCTGGCTTCCTGAGTATTGAAGGCCCAGGCCCCCCTCTTTCGCTTCCTCAGTATTGAAGGCCCAGGCCCCCCTCTTTCGTTCCTCAGTATTGAAGGCCCAGCCCCCCCTCTCTTTCGCTTCCTCAGTATTGAAGGCCCAGCTCCCCCCCCCTCCTTTGCTTCCTCAGTATTGAAGGCCCAGGCCCCCCTCTTTTGCTTCCTCGATATTGATGGCCCAGTCTCGCGCCCTCTAGCTCTCTCGCTTCCTTAGTATTGAAGGCCCAGGCCGCGCCCCCCCTCGCTTCCTCGGTATTGATGGCCCAGGCTTGCGCCCTCCCCCTCGCTTCCTCAGTATTGAAGGCCCCGGCTCGGGCCCCCCAGCTCTCTGGCTTCCTGAGTATGGAAGGGCCAGGCCCCCCCTCTTTCGCTTCCTCAGTATTGTAGACCCAGGCCCCCCCCCTCTCGCTTCCTCAGTATTGAAGGCACGGTCTCACGCCCCCCAGCTCTCTGGCTTCCTGAGTATGGAAGGGCCAGGCCCCCCCTCTTTTGCTTCCTCAGTATTGAAGACCCAGGCCCCCCCTCTTTCGCTTCCTCAGTATTGAAGGCCCAGGCCCCCACCTCTTTCGCTTCCTCAGTATTGAAGGCCCAGCCCCCCCCCCCTCTTTCGCTTCCTCAGTATTGAAGGCCCAGCCCCCCCTCCTTTGCTTCCTCAGTATTGAAGGCCCAGGCCCCCTCTTTCGCTTCCTCAGTATTGAAGGCCCAGGCCCCCACCTCTTTCGCTTCCTCAGTATTGAAGGCCCAGGCCCCCCATCTTTCGCTTCCTCAGTATTGAAGGCCCAGGCCCCCCATCTTTCGCTTCCTCAGTATTGAAGGCCCAGCCCCCCCCCCTCATTTGCTTCCTCAGTATTGATGGCCCAGTCTCGCGCCCTCTAGCTCTCTCGCTTCCTTAGTATTGAAGGCCCAGGCCGCGCCCCCCCCCCCCCTCGCTTCCTCGGTATTGATGGCCCAGGCTTGCGCCCTCCCCCTCGCTTCCTCAGTATTGAAGGCCCAGGCTCGGGCCCCCCAGCTCTCTGGCTTCCTGAGTATTGAAGGCCCACGCTCGCCCCCCCCTCCCTCCCCTCTCTCGCTTCCTCAGTATTGAAGGCTCAGGCTCGCGCCCTCTAGCTCTGTCGCGTCCTCAGTATTGAAGGCCCAGGCTCGCACCTCCCCAGCCCTCTCGCTTCCAGCTGCTAGATGTATGAGCCTGTATGGCTGATAGACTTGTGTTTCTCTCTTGGTTCCTAAAGTCAGGCTCATGATACCGCATTGGGTCCCTCTGATTTGGATTTGTGAGGTGTCACAGGAGACACAAGGTGGTCTGAAATGCAACAAATAAGGAACTACATCTTAGGACGTCTGTTTCACAGCCACACTGAGCTCACTGCTTGTGTTTTCTCCCTGTGATAGCCTAAATTGTCTCCTTCCAGATGAAGTGTCATTGTAGAGACTCAAAGAATTGTCAGTTCTCACCTTCAGCCTCGAGACCACCAAAGGACTCTTTCGGTTTCTCTTTTTTTCCAGGTTCTCCCACCATTCACTGTTTTGCTTCTATTCGTTCTGCACTCTTGAAGTCTTTTACATCAATTTCATATTATATTTGATATCATACTGTATAAGCATGCATAAGGTTTAAGATTTTTATAATGTTGAAATAGTATCCAACCTTATCCTCCGTCTCTTGCAGAACAAAGTCCAGCTCACCCTCGCCCCCTGCCAAAGCTCTGGAGTGCGTTTCCGCAGATGCCACTGGCTGCGGTACCAGGATGTGCCAAGACCACCTCTGCGCTCTTCACAACATCATCTTTCCCGCCTCCCATACGAATGGTAACTGTAGGTTGGACCTGGGACGGTGTTATCCTTTCTGTCATCCCTACAGCCCCTCCCTCCAGGGTCACCACGCACACAGACGGCACAGGTGCAGAATATATATATATATATATATATATATATATATATATATATATATATATATATATATATATATAAATAACACGTTCCTTAAGCCTTAAAAAAAATGTTGGAAAAATACTGTCTATGCGCATGCACGCTTTGATTTGGTTTAACCTGATGTATAAAAGTCACAAATTTGAGCCCTGTACTTCAGAGCACAGCCGACCGAACACACTATGGTGTTCCACTGATTGCTATCAAGTATTCTAGATCCCTCACTTGGCCTCAGCCTCTCGCGAGTGCACCTGCTATAACCCTAGCTATTAACTACTGAAATCCATTTAACTCAGAATGGAGATTTTGATGCACTGGTTCAGGAATTGGTGCGTCTGGGCTGTACCTCATCTCCTGAGAGGGAAAGAGGCCATCATTATCCTCAAAGAGATTTTTGGTAAAGTTACCTCACTCTCGAGCAGTGTTTGTGACCTCTCGGGGAAAGCTGGCCATCAATCCACGACTTAGGACGTTCTGAAAGGGAAGGGTCTCAGTGCCTGGGCTCACAACAGGCAGGCAATGGACTTTGGCCAGGTACAAATTATGCTGCTGCAGGGGCTCTTCAGCTGGGTTGCGGCATGGCTGGTATGTTTGACACAGACTACACTAAGGGACTCTTACTATGTCGGGCAGAATTGCCTCCGAACTACACAGTTTCAGACGCTGGACTGACCGACACGCGGCTGGCAGTTGCGACCGCCGGATTACGATGCGACCAAACACCATTCGGAGTCAGAGTCCTATTGCTCCCTATGGGAGCTCGTGTACCGCCCGACAACTGGCCGTAATACAGGCTCCTATTGGGAAATGGGATATGTGCAAAAAACACTGCACTGATGATTTGTTTGTGGTGTGGAGGGGCAGTCGTGAGGAAGCAGTGACATTTGTGGAAGAAATCAATGAAAATCAATATAACATTAATTTTACTGTCACGAGGAGTCAGGAACAGGTCCCCTTACTGGATATTGAAGGCACCTCATGGTACATGCAACATAGTGCAGGGTTTTACAGGCGGGTCACTTATGTACCCCCTCGGCCATCAACTGTAGGCCACAGGGGCTAGGGGGCTTTGCTAGCAGCCCCCAAAGTCACTTTCCAACAGCCTTTCCATGTTTGGACAGGCCAACGTGGAAAGGCTGTTGGAAATCGGCATCGTAATCCCGATGGCGGAAACACTGTGTATAGGGGTGTACGATTCGATTCTGACCAACACAAATACTCTGTGAGTCGGTCGGAACCGAGTCAGAATCACCGGACGGTTTAAGTTCCGAACACGAACATAGAAATCGGACTATAAACGGACTAAGCAGGTCCAAAGAACTTCTGAATGTCGGGTGGAGGCCTTCCGCCCAAGATCGTAATGAACCCCTAAGACTCAATCAGGATTAACACTCAGAGGTTATGCTAAAAAATCAAACACAATAGCAAGCTAGAAGGAACGTCCAACCATGCGAGAGGAATGTTAGTGCTGGAACAATATTTGAGCGACGAGTCTGGCATGCTGGCAACACGGCATTATACAAATCCATACCTGGAAAGAACATTCCTCAGATTTCGGTGTCTCTTCTGCTCCACTCTGATTCTGTCAAATTAAATGGGCATGCTCCAATACACCGACTGGGCCCCACCACGCCTTCTACTAAGTTGTTGCACAGGTTGTAAAAATGCAGACAAGAGGAGGATGCCGACAACCCTCACCTGCTTCATGGGCCTAACCAGACGCCCTCAGAAGTTCTCAGCTATCACTGTTTTAAGTCCCATGACCAGGATGATCATGATGTGGCAAAATGCATGCAATTCCAGAGAAAATTGCAAAACACTAGTCACACAGCGGGCACAACTAAAATAAATAAAGTAAGGTGTTTCAAGGCAGCCAACCCCAGACACCTCCTGAAATGTATCAAGCACAACAGTGTAAATCAGGGGTCTCCAAACCGGTCCTGGAGGGCCGGATCCATGCCAGATTTTTGGGATATCCCCATTGAGATACATGTAGTTATTTTAAAAATATGGCATGGATCCGGCCCTCCAGGACCGGTTTGGAGATCTCTGGTGTAAATGAATCTGCATTAAGGATATCTCAGCGGTGCCACCATTTTCTGCAAACCCTTGTCCGCAAGTGTATCCCAAACCCTGCCTCTTCCCTCCTGTGGTGCTCAGCTATGTAGGAGTGGCAGCAACTTACACATTCCTTTGGGTTTGAGGTGTAGCTGTGCTGACAGACTACGTATGTGTGCGTGCATATGTCAATCAATGTATGCCTCTTCTTCGTATTTATTTTACACTTATGTTACCGCGTGAATGGAAATGAACAGCTGAGTGCAACAGCTGCACTCCCAACCAACATGGTCAACTCCTATGGTGTTAACTTATTCAACAAAAAAGAAGAATTTAGACCCATCTTATGAGTTGAATGACATCCTTGCATCCTTAGACCCCCCCATAAAAGAGGTGTGGTTTTGGTTCTGCCACAAACAGTTTCCAGCTTCACAGAGATTTGCAAGAAATGTGAGAATGCCTCATTCCCCATCTTACCTCACCCGGATATTTCACCCGATGAAAGCTGCTGAAATTTCTTGGTGTGGAAAGGCCCAACAATGCTGAATCACTATGTGAATCAAGTGCGGTCTTCCCGATTCCCACTCGAATAACTAATTTCTAAGGGAAACCCCAGACAAATTCAGAATGCAATAGTATTTCTGCTTCCAAAGGTACCAAAACCTTCAGGACTGTTAATTTTGGGAGTGGGAATTCAGATCAGATATTCTGAACGCCCTCATAATGGGCCCAAAGTGTCTACATTGCCAAAAATTGATCCAAACAAAAAATATTCTAAAACAAATTCAGTAAAAATTGTCCCTCATACATATTCTAGTCGTGCATGGTCATCCATTTTAGTGTCTCCAAGAGCACAAATTAAAACAGTGAATAATCTTGCCGAGCTGGCTATGTGCCATGCTCCAAAATTTATTTTTCCGCACACATGGACAATGCTACAGAGGTGATCCAATACTAGTTATCTTACTTTCTACAGGGAAATATTGAATTGATAAAATTCTACACAAGACAACACCCAAGACCATTTGCATAGCCAGGAACATGTAACAGGGTCCAATTCTTCCATACAAGGACAACACAAGCGCCCCTCTATATTATTCCAGGTGTAACGTACAATACAAATCCAGTGTTCTAGTTCCACTTGTAACAAGACCACATCTACCCCCCAAATGAACCTTCTCGGGGAGGGGTCTGTATTCATTCCACTTAGGATATAAATACCACGCCTGTCTGTCTCTGCTCTGATGCAGTATTTCTGCAACTTACCAACACCGAATCTCATAGATCACAAAATCCATGATTGAAACCAGATCCTTGCAACCTAACAATACCTCATCTCCTCTCACCTATCCATTCACCCCACCAACCATTGCAGGAACTCACACAGGGGCGGCTCCTCCGCTATGGCGGAGGAGTATCGCCCAACTGATTTTAAGCAGTGAGAAACATAAAATGACAATAACTTAAGAGTTATTATCATTTTATGTTTGGTGTCCTGATGCTTTGCGGGTGGGCGGGGCTGCTCTGCTCTCCGAGCACGGGAGGAGCGGCTTGCCCACTCCTATGTGCGCAATGACTGTTTGGTTGGCCCTCTCGGGCCACCCAAACCAGTCATGCGCACTTTGCCCTTGTCCATGCAGGCTGCATTACAGCATGCATGGAGAACATGCCCGCCCCTCCAGCCCCTGGCTGAGCGCTGTGTCACGGCACTCAGACCAATCACAACACTGCATTGCAGCATTGTGATTGGCTTAGACTGAGCCTGGCTTCCAGCTTCCTGTTCTTGTTGGAGGCAGGAGAGCAGGAGAGGAAGACGCGGGACCTGGCCTCAAGGCCATTTTTAAAAAAAAAATTGTAATTTCCAATACGCCCCTCCTACCCCACGCACCCGCGAGCCATGCCGGCTGTGACTCTACTCATCATACCCTCCACTCATGATAGCTTCTAACTCCTATTACGTTAACTGTTCACAAAGAAAATGGGGTAAATGCTACCAGCCGTTAAGTGCTTCAATGTCTTATCAGGGATAATAAGTGCTATATAAATGGAATTACATTACAATATGACAAGCCAACAAGTGAGTTTGATGTTAGGTAATGTAAAAGCGCAACCTTCTTAGCTCAATGTGAGAGTATGCTACACAATCGAGCAACTCCACAGCCCTCTCTCTGGGAGACCATGAAAAAATACCCGGCTGTACACCTGGAGTTGAACAGGACCTACACTGTGGGTCTGGAGTAGGCTGCCACTGGTGCGCTCTCTCACAAACCATGTGTGGCAGCCCTAACAGTGGTCACCCGCTATGCATGGGCCACTTGAAAAAAGCAGGGCCTTCTAAAATGGAAGCCAGACAGCCACAAGGAGTCCAACACCTACAGAGAGACGAAGGGAAACCTGCACCCCCCTGAACCCCTGACCTCAGCACAGAAGCAGGCTGCCAAGAATACAATTTTGCTGCACACCAATGTTTGTGAACATCCTAAGAGCCTCTCGAACCCGGCTGGATGTGAGATCCCTCCTACAAGTGGAGAGGAGATCGTGATAAAAAGCCTGGCAAGCACACCCCTTTTTGCTGCAGCTTTTATTGCAACCCCCTTCATCATAGCTTCCTTTGGCTTAGCCAAGCATGGCACACCAGCACCCACTTGGTACTCTGCTAGTCAGGACCAGGGATCTTGGTGACTCACTCTGAACACCTTGTGCCCCTGGGCAGTTGACTCAGTCAGTGCTATCTCTACAATACCCAAGCATACACTTTGAAACACGGTGCCCTTGCGTTTCATTGGATATGTGACACTGTTGTAATTGGGATCTATTGCATTACTTTGACATCCGCAAACATCTAAGTTTGCAAACTCATGTAATTCACTTTATATACAAATGATCCCATTTTTGATGTAAGGATCTACAACTGGCGATTGTCTGTTCATCGTCTGTGGAGCTTTGCGAACAACAGCTGTCTACAAACTCCGAATACTGCTTTGGTTTTTCTGTTTGCAAATTTTTCTAAATTTGTTCCAAGATTTGCGATCATTAGAAGTACCTGCAAACCACTGCGAGTGCCCAGCCAGTGGCTCTGGTATTAGAAGTGTATTATGATTACAGCAGCGCTACTTGAGATTGCCAACCTGCTGGTGGACGCACTGACTCAATCTAACATTATGCATATTGAATACTGAGTGTTATGTTAAGTCATTTTTAAAATTCTTTTTATTCACATTTAGTGGTACAGTTATAGCATCAAGCTACACGTGAGACAGTGTGAAAACATTCAATACAAATCCCATCAATTTACTACCTTATTCTCATACTCATTATACGTTGGTTTATACATCCACACAAGTACATATTTTAATATCCAGATTACATTAACTTGTTTCTGTTTCATGGCTCAACCTTTGCGCACATATACTGTTTTTTCAGCCACCATGGCCATGTCCAGATCTTTACACCATCCAGCTATCGTGGGGGTGGTGAGTACACCCCAGTGTTTAGCAATATTTATTTTGGCTACCATCATTCCTAGTGTCATGTTGGTCAGTTTTGATCTTCTGCTTGGTATTTTACATTGGACCGCAACCATTTAAATTGTAAATATATTATATGTAAGCGTTATTATTGCAAGTGCTCTGAACTTGCAAGCCTTTGTTAGGCATTAATACACTATTTCTTATTTTTATTATTGAAGTTTACCTACCTAGACACGCCCTCTATGGAGTTAAATTTACAAATGTTTACCCCGTCTACTAAGAAAGTCACGGACCCTCAAGTGCCCTCCACTTTCTGATGCGGTACATGTGTACCATGAATGACATTTTCATCATATAGAGACATATGGCTCCTGCATTTCCCCACTTTGGTAACCGGCCTGACATTCACATTGATGGAAAAATGGCAAAAATTAACACTGGCACCATGTATGCAAAGCGATGGGGCTCCCTCGCAGCATCAGCACCTTCTTCTGCACAGCAGAGAGGTGGGGGTGGGGGGGCTCAGCGTGTACAGAGTCTGATGAACTGTGAGGCAATCCCATGCGCCTATCACTATTGTAATACAGACTGGTCCAGTCTCAGTTCACAACTAGTTGGCTCACAGCCATAATCAATGTGTGCAGTGTTCCCCCATCTTATTTTTGCATGAAATAAAGGCCTTGTTTAACAAAGATTGTTACACACCCAATTGACATTCAGTTGTACAAACAGCAGCCTTCCTGTAAAATTTCACTAACACTTGCAAGTATGGTGTAATGTTAAGTATGAGTAATTCTGCTCACTGCACAGGTTAGGGACACCCAAAAACTTGAAAGTTTTAAAAACTACTTTTCAACCCGAAACCTGTAGGCTTACTACTTTTAAGGGAGAAGTAAACTTGTTCTCAGTTTGCGAAGGCGGAGGAACATGCTCTAGATTGGTAGGAATGGGGAGAGGTTTTACAACAGGGAAGAATTTATTGTGTAGAAAGAGAAAAACTTAGCAAGTGCAATTGTAATTCTACTTTCCCTTTAGCAACTATCGTCTGCTACGGTTCTAAAAGCATGAACATTTACGCATCTGAGCGATCCTGGAGAGCAGCAACAGACACAGCTTTCACAAGGACTTATGAAGTTCTTTGTGAATACGAAGAAAGTCAGAAATTTGCTCCAAACATAGACATATTAGAGCAAATTTCCTTGTGAGTCACGCCAGTACTATTCGGAAATGTGTATTACACATGTGAAAAGAATGGAGTGGTAGGTGCATTATTGACTGGCAGCTTCCCCGTGAGACTCTAGAGAGTGTAACTGCTCCAGTAAGTACTGCAGCGCTGTAAGGAATGGTTGGTACTGTCCCAGTAGCGAGGCAGAGAAGTGCTGGCCCGTAAATAGTATAGCACACTTCCCGAGCCTGAGAAGTACTGATGCTGATGCTACCAGTGATTTAAATTGAAATATGTAAGGGCAGTTACTCTCTATTTCAAGTACCTGTTTGCTCCTGAGAAGTGTCAGCACTCTCCTATTATAATGTGCTGCAGCAGTGTTGAAAGGTGGAGGTACTCTGCCCTTCAAATGAAAGATGAGCTGGTAGTCAGTACCGGACAGTATTTATAGCACCAGATACTACCATTAGTAGTGTAGATTTGATTTTGATTTTATATTAATAAAGCGCAGACTAATGCCCAAAGGCGTCTAAGCGCTAAACATGAAAGGTGATGGCTTGAAAAAGGAGAAGGCAGGAGTCTTAAACCTGCTGTGGAAAGCAAGCTACAGAGTAAAAAGCCAGGTTTAAGGGCCTTCCTGAATGGAAGCAATTCTGAGGAACTTTAAAAATGAGTAGGAAGAATGTTCCACAGTTTGGACGTGGAGGTCACAAAACTTTTGCCACCCCAGTCAGATGCATGGACTGTTCCACTAAATGTATGAGAAGCTGAGAGGTGCTATTACCACCACAGTGAAGGTAAAGCGGCTTTGATGATCTACTGTCCCACCACAAGTACTGCAGCTCTGCTGCTGGAGCAGGAGCCAACTGATGAGTGCTAGCAATATTACTAGTATAGTAGCTGCGCTGGTAATAATGCAGTAGGGATGAGGCGATCCGGATGATGTGAGACATTCCATAGGCAGCCTGTCTGCGGTCACATTGACCTTTCAGCCCCATGCCTATTGTAGGCAATCTTCTATTCCCCTACTTTCCTTTAAGTGATGGTGAGTCCACACAGCAGAGTCTATAGTGGGGCAAGTACCCCGAAGTAAACCAGGCCAACTTGTGCTCAAAGTGAGATCTGAGATCCAAGGAGCTCCTTACCTTTCGGGTTCGCCATGAATATGAGACACCAGACACAGGAAATGTTGCAAATCACTAACCCGGCCACGAGGATCACACGGTCTGCAAATCTGGTGCTCAGGCAGCGCACAAAGAAGAAGCCTGCAATGACCTGAGGGAGAAAAGAGAGGAGCCATGACTTGAAAACTTGAGCAAAGAACACGGACGTGCTGAGATCGCAACCCTATACACTACAAAGAAGATGCATGTATCAAACTACCTGGCACAGTGAAGACAGGACCATGATTTCAAAGACAATACATGCAGAGAAGGTTCACCAGGTACTACCGGTCTGCCAATGTCTCTGCCTGGCAGAACATCAACCTACATCTTATTCACTGAAAAAAACAGAGGTTACAGGGACCTTATAGTTAGGAAAAAGGTTTACAAAAACCTTAGAAATTCACTGAAAAAAACTAAGGTTACATGCTTGTTATAGGTAAGCTCAGATTTCACTCGTATAAAAAAAGTGAAATTCAGCAGTTTTAGTTATCTGAACTAACTAAAACTTACACCCTGGCAAGGCACTGCTTGTGGCCTCCCATATAACATCATTCATGATATGGTCAGTGACATCACTCATGTCGTCTCAAATGACATCACTGATGCATCCCTGATATCATCCACAGAACCAATCACACACCCACTCATACCCCCATACAACCTTCTCCTACACCCACCCACACACCTATTCACAAAACCCACAGAACTACTCATGCACCCACAGACTTATGCATAGAGCCACTCACACAACCACACACTCATACAGCCACTCACCCATACAGATACTCAGACTGCCACTCCCTCACTAATACAGCAACTCACACTGCCACTAATGCAGCTACTCAAACCCACTCACGTACCCACTCAAACACCCACAGAACCACTTACATACCCATTCACACATCTATACAAACATTTACACACCCACTCACTGACACTTACAGCAACTCATACGGACATTCACTCTCCAAAGTCACTCATATATACACACACACACACACACACTAAAAAAGCTGCTCACTCTGCCATACAGCTACAGTACCAGCTACTCAATCACCCATACATCCACTTACACACCTATGCAACCACTTACACACCTATGCAACCACTCACACAGCCACTAACTCACCCATACAGCTAGTCACACAGCCACTCATTCTCCGACAGCCGCTCACACTCACTCACTCACTCAACATCTACTCACATGCCCACTAACACACCCATAGAGCCACTCACACACCCATAGAGCCACTAAGATTTCCTCTCACACACCGATACCGACAGTGAGACAGACACTCAGATTAAATAGGTTGGAGAAAGTATGACTAATTGCTAGTATAGAAAGAATAGTCATCTAACATATGCGGTCTGTAGGTTAGTATATATCTTTCAGTCTCAGAAACGTTTATGAAACACTTAGTTACAAGATGTCATGAGTGATGTCACTGACCATGTCATGAGTGATGTAATATGTGCGGTCATAAGCAGTGCATTGCAGGGGGCATAAGTCATAGTTGGCTCAGGCTGAATTTCCCTGGTTTTGTACAAGTGAATTCTGGGCCTAATTATAACGTCCCAGTAACCTTTGTTTTTTTTCAGTGAATTTCCAAGGTTTTTTTAAATTTCTATTCCCCATCTATAACGTCTGTGTAAACATTGTTTTTTTCCTAGAGGAGAGATATATATATATGGAGAGAGGATATTTTTGCATATATATATATATATATATATATATATATATATATATATATATATATTTGACTTGTTGACAAAGACTGTGTGTCGAAACGCGTCGAGTCAAATAAATACTTTTTCCTGAATAGAATCCAGAGTGCGACCCTTTCTTGCGTTGCTTGCAGCGCGAGACATCTACATATATATATGTGAAAGAAATCCTCCGTAGAAGGTTGTTCCTAGCGGAAAGAAGACTCGCACTCCACGGTGACCGTAAACATAAATTACTTTACTGGATATATATAGATATATATATATATATATATATATATATATATATATATCCATATATCCACAACAATCTTCACAACCTCCACTGGATGGCGAAAATGAAGAGACGGACCCCATGGCTTCAGGTTAGGCAATGATTTATTTTTGCAACCTCTCAACGTATATATATATATATATTTGAAACAAAGTCTTAGACCAAGACAAAAAGCAGCAACCCCAGCCAAGATTATTTTCCGATAATTTATTCTTAAATCCATTTGAAACACTAGCACAGGTTTGACCCACGCGTTCCAGTAGCTCTGTCTACCTTGATCACGGTCAATTAAATGATTGACCGTGATCAAGGTAGACAGAGCTACCGGAACGCGTGGATCAAACCTGTGCTAGTGTTTCAAATGGATTTAAGAATAAATTAATTATCGGAAAATAATCTTGGCTGGAGTTGCAGCTTTTTGTCTTGTTCTAACACTTTATTTCGAATTGCCAGCGGAGTGGTTCATCCGCATAAGCAACGCACCTCCCAGGAAGCGCCGACTAGAGCGAGGAAAAGGGAACCAAACCGTGTGTGTGTGTGTGTATATATATATATATATATATATATATATATATATATATATATATATATATATATATATATATATATATATATTTGCACAATTTCTCTCCCCTCAAGGGCAAGAATATGGAGTCGCTTTTAAAATCAATTCCAGCACTTCACTGCATTTGAGGTTTCATGGTGATTTATTTATCCATGGGGTCAAAAAAACAAAAAACACCAACGCGTTTCGACAGCGTCCGCTGTCTTGCTCAAGGACCTGCTCAACTGCGGGAGCGACGCGACCACATTTGTAGCGCTGAATTGGGGAAGGAGAGAGCCATAAGGAAGTGATTATATATATATATATATATATATATATATATATATCCAAAGATATGCAGCCACACACGAACACATTAAGATGTTGTTTATTCCATCAACTCGCCAGCAGGTACAAACCAAGCGAAGTTCTCCAATATCTGCTGCCAAACGCGTTTCGAGAGCAACGGCTCTTTTCGTCAGTGGCAAAGTGCTCCTTGATCCATGGCACGCCTCTTAAGTTCATTGTCCCCGCCCACTGGGCGTGTCAACATCACAGCGGCGTTGTGGGCTCTGTAGTCCTTAGATATGGTGCGGCGTGTACACGGAGATATAGGCAATAAGTTCCCCAGTGGGTGGGAGTGCACTCCGCTGGTAGCCACCTGCCCCGCTTCTCAGCTGATGGAGGCATGTTGCGCGGACATTCCTGCAATGTACAACGCTGTTCGTGTCCTCGTGTGCCCCATGTTGATGACACCGTAGGTTCTGCCACGGCAGCAGGCTGCTTTTCACGACCAGGAAAGCCGTTCAACAATCCAAAGATATGCAGGTTCCCAATTTGAAAAGCAGCCACACACGAACACATTAAGATGTTGTTTATTCCATCAACTCGCCAGCAGGTACAAACCAAGCGAAGTTCTCCAATATCTGCTGCCAAACGCGTTTCGAGAGCAACGGCTCTTTTCGTCAGTGGCAAAGTGCTCCTTGATCCATGGCACGCCTCTTAAGTTCATTGTCCCCGCCCACTGGGCGTGTCAACATCACAGCGGCGTTGTGGGCTCTGTAGTCCTTAGATATGGTGCGGCGTGTACACGGAGATATAGGCAATAAGTTCCCCAGTGGGTGGGAGTGCACTCCGCTGGTAGCCACCTGCCCCGCTTCTCAGCTGATGGAGGCATGTTGCGCGGACATTCCTGCAATGTACAACGCTGTTCGTGTCCTCGTGTGCCCCATGTTGATGACACCGTAGGTTCTGCCACGGCAGCAGGCTGCTTTTCACGACCAGGGGGGCCGTTCAACAATCCAAAGATATGCAGGTTCCCAATTTGAAAAGCAGCCACACACGAACACATTAAGATGTTGTTTATTCCATCAACTCGCCAGCAGGTACAAACCAAGCGAAGTTCTCCAATATCTGCTGCCAAACGCGTTTCGAGAGCAACGGCTCTCTTCGTCAGTGGCAAAGTGCTCCTTGATCCATGGCACGCCTCTTAAGTTCATTGTCCCCGCCCACTGGGTGTGTCAACATCACAGCGGCGTTGTGGGCTCTGTAGTCCTTAGATATGGTGCGGCGTGTACACGGAGATATAGGCAATAAGTTCCCCAGTGGGTGGGAGTGCACTCCGCTGGTAGCCACCTGCCCCGCTTCTCAGCTGATGGAGGCATGTTGCGCGGACATTCCTGCAATGTACAACGCTGTTCGTGTCCTCGTGTGCCCCATGTTGATGACACCGTAGGTTCTGCCACGGCAGCAGGCTGCTTTTCACGACCAGGGGGGCCGTTCAACAATTCAAAGATATGCAGGTTCCCAATTTGAAAAGCAGCCACACACGAACACATTATGATGTTGTTTATTCCATCAACTCGCCAGCAGGTACAAACCAAGCGAAGTTCTCCAATATCTGCTGCCAAACGCGTTTCGAGAGCAACGGCTCTCTTTGTCAGTGGCAAAGTGCTCCTTGATCCATGGCACGCCTCTTAAGTTCATTGTCCCCGCCCACTGGGCGTGTCAACATCACAGCGGCGTTGTGGGCTCTGTAGTCCTTAGATATGGAGCGGCGTGTACACGGAGATATAGGCAATAAGTTCCCCAGTGGGTGGGAGTGCACTCCGCTGGTAGCCACCTGCCCCGCTTCTCAGCTGATGGAGGCATGTTGCGCGGACATTCCTGCAATGTACAACGCTGTTCGTGTCCTCATGTGCCCCATGTTGATGACACCGTAGGTTCTGCCACGGCAGCAGGCTGCTTTTCACGACCAGGGGGGCCGTTCAACAATCCAAAGATATGCAGGTTCCCAATTTGAAAAGCAGCCACACACGAACACATTAAGATGTTGTTTATTCCATCAACTCGCCAGCAGGTACAAACCAAGCGAAGTTCTCCAATATCTGCTGCCAAACGCGTTTCGAGAGCAACAGCTCTCTTCGTCAGTGGCAAAGTGCTCCTTGATCCATGGCACGCCTCTTAAGTTCATTGTCCCCGCCCACTGGGCGTGTCAACATCACAGCGGCGTTGTGGGCTCTGTAGTCCTTAGATATGGTGCGGCGTGTACACGGAGATATAGGCAATATATATATATATTTGACTTGTTGACAAAGACTGTGTGTCGAAACGCGTCGAGTCAAATAAATACTTTTTCCTGAATAGAATCCCGAGTGCGACCCTTTCTTGCGTTGCTTGCAGCGAGACATCTACATATATATATGTGAAAGAAATCCTCCGTAGAAGGTTGTTCCTAGCGGAAAGAAGACTCGCACTCCACGGTGACCGTAAACATAAATTACTTTACTGGATATATATATATATATATATATATATATATATATCCACAACAATCTTCACAACCTCCACTGGATGGCGAAAATGAAGAGACGGACCCCATGGCTTCAGGTTAGGCAATGATTTATTTTTGCAACCTCTCAACGTATATATATATATATATATATTTGAAACAAAGTCTTAGACCAAGACAAAAAGCAGCAACCCCAGCCAAGATTATTTTCCGATAATTTATTCTTAAATCCATTTGAAACACTAGCACAGGTTTGACCCACGCGTTCCAGTAGCTCTGTCTACCTTGATCACGGTCAATTAAATGATTGACCGTGATCAAGGTAGACAGAGCTACCGGAACGCGTGGATCAAACCTGTGCTAGTGTTTCAAATGGATTTAAGAATAAATTAATTATCGGAAAATAATCTTGGCTGGAGTTGCAGCTTTTTGTCTTGTTCTAACACTTTATTTCGAATTGCCAGCGGAGTGGTTCATCCGCATAAGCAACGCACCTCCCAGGAAGCGCCGACTAGAGCGAGGAAAAGGGAACCAAACCGTGCGCATTTATATATATATATATATAAAACCGGTGGGGCACGCACTCTCGGTCAGGAGCACCGCATCATACAGCAAAAAACTTTGGACAGTACGAGGAGTACAAGGTGCGGCGCCCCCCCAGCGAGGACATTGCCTGCAAAGGTGACTGAATTTCTCGATGGGGAGAGAGGAGGTAGCATTGCGCTACCCGATAGGACAAAGACACAGGTGGTGACGGAACAACACTTTCCTGGCTACACTGCTAGGATGTATGAAACGGTGCCAAGGGAAGGGGACATTTTAGAATGTTTGGAACTCCGCTATTAAGCAGGGAATCCACACTGTACTACACATCCCAGGATGCAGTCTGCCAGGCGCTACAAGCACAAACACCTGCAGAGAGGAGGTGGAGTCGTGAGACCGCCCTGGAGGGAGGGGTCCCCCCAATGAGGTGCAGGACTGTCCTAAAAGGAGTGGCCAGCGATCCAAAGCCCACACGAATTGCCAGCAGCCTGTGACATCGGCACTGAAGACGGCCAAGACGGCCAGAAACGCGTCTGCCCATAGAACCAAAACGCATCACGGACTGCAAGGAAATGTGCTGTAAAGTTCAATAAAAATCCTACCTGGTCCGAATCCGGAGCTGTGTCCCGCTTACTTTCGACGGAGGGTGAGCAGTGGAAGTTTATGTTTTACGGTTGGCTGAAACCGGTGGGGCACGCACTCTCGGTCAGGAGCACCGCATCATACAGCAAAAAACTTTGGACAGTACGAGGAGTACAAGGTGCGGCGCCCCCCCAGCGAGGACATTGCCTGCAAAGGTGACTGAATTTCGCGATGGGGAGAGAGGAGGTAGCATTGCGCTACCCGATAGGACAAAGACACAGGTGGTGACGGAACAACACTTTCCTGGCTACACTGCTAGGATGTATGAAACGGTGCCAAGGGAAGGGGACATTTTAGAATGTTTGGAACTCCGCTATTAAGCAGGGAATCCACACTGTACTACACATCCCAGGATGCAGTCTGCCAGGCGCTACAAGCACAAACACCTGCAGAGAGGAGGTGGAGTCGTGAGACCGCCCTGGAGGGAGGGGTCCCCCCAATGAGGTGCAGGACTGTCCTAAAAGGAGTGGCCAGCGATCCAAAGCCCACACGAATTGCCAGCAGCCTGTGACATCGGCACTGAAGACGGCCAAGACGGCCAGAAACGCGTCTGCCCATAGAACCAAAACGCATCACGGACTGCAAGGAAATGTGCTGTAAAGTTCAATAAAAATCCTACCTGGTCCGAATCCGGAGCTGTGTCCCGCTTACTTTCGACGGAGGGTGAGCAGTGGAAGTTTATGTTTTACGGTTGGCTGAAACCGGTGGGGCACGCACTCTCGGTCAGGAGCACCGCATCATACAGCAAAAAACTTTGGACAGTACGAGGAGTACAAGGTGCGGCGCCCCCCCAGCGAGGACATTGCCTGCAAAGGTGACTGAATTTCGCGATGGGGAGAGAGGAGGTAGCATTGCGCTACCCGATAGGACAAAGACACAGGTGGTGACGGAACAACACTTTCCTGGCTACACTGCTAGGATGTATGAAACGGTGCCAAGGGAAGGGGACATTTTAGAATGTTTGGAACTCCGCTATTAAGCAGGGAATCCACACTGTACTACACATCCCAGGATGCAGTCTGCCAGGCGCTACAAGCACAAACACCTGCAGAGAGGAGGTGGAGTCGTGAGACCGCCCTGGAGGGAGGGGTCCCCCCAATGAGGTGCAGGACTGTCCTAAAAGGAGTGGCCAGCGATCCAAAGCCCACACGAATTGCCAGCAGCCTGTGACATCGGCACTGAAGACGGCCAAGACGGCCAGAAACGCGTCTGCCCATAGAACCAAAACGCATCACGGACTGCAAGGAAATGTGCTGTAAAGTTCAATAAAAATCCTACCTGGTCCGAATCCGGAGCTGTGTCCCGCTTACTTTCGACGGAGGGTGAGCAGTGGAAGTTTATGTTTTACGGTTGGCTGAAACCGGTGGGGCACGCACTCTCGGTCAGGAGCACCGCATCATACAGCAAAAAACTTTGGACAGTACGAGGAGTACAAGGTGCGGCGCCCCCCCAGCGAGGACATTGCCTGCAAAGGTGACTGAATTTCGCGATGGGGAGAGAGGAGGTAGCATTGCGCTACCCGTTAGGACAAAGACACAGGTGGTGACGGAACAACACTTTCCTGGCTACACTGCTAGGATGTATGAAACGGTGCCAAGGGAAGGGGACATTTTAGAATGTTTGGAACTCCGCTATTAAGCAGGGAATCCACATTGTACTACACATCCCAGGATGCAGTCTGCCAGGCGCTACAAGCACAAACACCTGCAGAGAGGAGGTGGAGTCGTGAGACCGCCCTGGAGGGAGGGGTCCCCCCAATGAGGTGCAGGACTGTCCTAAAAGGAGTGGCCAGCGATCCAAAGCCCACACGAATTGCCAGCAGCCTGTGACATCGGCACTGAAGACGGCCAAGACGGCCAGAAACGCGTCTGCCCATAGAACCAAAACGCATCACGGACTGCAAGGAAATGTGCTGTAAAGTTCAATAAAAATCCTACCTGGTCCGAATCCGGAGCTGTGTCCCGCTTACTTTCGACGGAGGGTGAGCAGTGGAAGTTTATATATATATATATATATATATATATATCCACAATGTAGCCCACTCGTCCGACGTCAGCGCTCTTTGATGGGGCGGTACGTTTCTTCGGCAAAAAAAAACGTTTTATATCTGTATAATTGTATTACTGTATAATTTCAGCAAAACTATGGAAGCTACTCAAGGGGCACAAAACACTGTTCACAAGTTCCAAAATGCCCTGGAACCTACCTCCACTCCACAGAGAAAGTACATGATACTGTTCTGCAGTTCTCCGAAGTCCAAATAGCGCTGTGCAAGGGGTGTCACCATAGTCTGTAAAAGAGAAGGCAGTGGTAATTAAATGAGTACAATTTCAATACTACAACATATTCAAAAATAATATTTGCAAAGAAAAACACTCATATTAGGGCTTTTCTTTGAAAAGAAGTCAATGAAGTGTAATAAATAGGATTCAAACTAGAAGCACTGCTAGCTTTTGGATCCTTTTAAGTTTGGCTTATGCCTCAGGGATGTCCAGATAAGTAATATCATAGTAATCAAGGCTATATGGGATACAAGTAGAGAATACGTATGCATCCTGTTGGGTGAGTAAATAAAGGAGGACATTTCTCTGCAGCTTTTAAACAAGCATTTAAAATGCAATAGGTCTCGCCTTTGATTAAGTTAAAGCCATTTGCGTTGCTAATGGTATTGTATTCTAGCTTTGCATTATTTAGTGTATATTTATGATATGTTGTAGTTGGATGTAGTTAGAATTGTTTTGTTAGCTGTGTAGTAGTTTAAAGCATAGCATTAGTAGGAAAAGAGCAGTGTTTCAGATTTGGGAGGTGAATGAATAGAAGAATAGTATGTGTGTTAATTTTGTATAGTGAGAATTACAATAGCATGAGGCAGAGGAAAGGGGCGAGGGGAGAGCAAATATATGCATAAATTTACACGAAATAATACAGAGCTAGAATACAATACCACTAGCAAAGCAAATGGCTTTAACTTAATCGAAGCCAAGGGCGGTTCAGTGGAGGGCTGAACAGAACCCCCCCGAATTTTGCCTCAAAAAAAGCAAGATTTGTGCTACAAAACTCCAAAATGTGCAGTATTGTTACAGCAGGCAGAATATATGCTTTTAACAAAAATACCGCTCAGCAGCTTCTGGAGACTGATAGGTCTCTTTCTGTGATAAGGCAGAGTGTCGAGCAGCACTGCACCATGGAAAAGGAGGGTGTCTAATGCCAGAGAGGGCGTATCTAAAGTTGAAAACTCAGCTGTCTCTAGCATCGTAAAGCCACTATTCCTAAGATGCGCAGGGCAGCAGGGGCAAATGGAGTGGCAGGGACACTGGAGGCTTGCGAGTGAGCGGGCAATGGGGTGAGGAGGGTGCCATGAGTGGTCTAGGGTTGTTGGGGAAGAGGGGTTTCCCAAGGGGAGAGGGGAGGGACGGGAGAGGGGAGGGGAGGGACAGGAGAGGAGAGGGAGACAGCATAGGAGTGAGGATGTGGAGTTACGGCCAGATCTGCCGATTTTGTATCTTGGATACCAGGTTTGAGTCTCAGTGTCTGCTCAATACCCTGTGATTCTGGGCAGGTCAGTTATTCAAAAGTACATTAATTTCACCAGTGCCTTAAAAAAAACGTGCTTAATGTAATTGAAGGTTATGCAAAGTTTTCCAATATAACTCGAGTTTGCACTATATAAATCAGCAAAACATAATAGATTCATGGGGCGCAGGAGCCTGTGCATTTTAAAGGCAGCCGACAGAGGACCTTAACACCTCGGCCCCCTGCTGACCTGTTGCTCAGCCTCCCTGTAATGGCTCAGCACAGAGCTGAGTTAATAAAAGAAGGATCAGCCTCAATTTATTTAGAATGCCAATATTTGCAGGCACTTTTCTCAAAATTGCGGGATTTTTACAATCGCAATATCCTGGGGGGTGGGTGTTGGCTACATGCTGGTTTATTGGTGAACAGTAGTGGGTTTGAAAGTGGCTATGACGTAGGATCAATATGTGTTATACAAACTGGCATTTGTCATGGAGGGCACCTCGTTGTGCTGCAGCCCCCACCTCAGAAAGGTTGAATGACAACATTATTAATGTGCCCAAATACGTCACGCTTGAAACGCTTAGACTTGGGCACAAATGAATTTCACACTCAAAATGGCGCAGACTTTCTTCTGTTTGGCGGAACACAGCAGTGAAATTCTGCGCACTGTGTTTTGCTAAACTTACAGTAACGAATAGGCCAGAGTACTCTGTTAAGAAACCACGTTCCTGACAATCTGACTCAATTTTACATTAATTTCCACGTTGCAAGGTCAGAGTAATCAGCAGTTGCTACATAAAAGCAAGCATTTACAAATGAATCGGCGAGCTAAAACAGTGCTTCTGTATAAAAACAGTGTCCTCCGAGGCGGGAGGTTGAAGGAAGGACAGGCTCCCTGATCGGATGTGTGCTCCGAGGAGTGGGGGCGAGGGGGCAAGGGGGGCTGAAGCGAGGACAGGCTGCCCGAGCAGCCATTACGCGCGTGACGACGGCGCTGAAAATAATAAGGAGTGCCTACTGTGTTTTAAAGGAATGCGTGTAAAGACACCAGTAAACGATCCAGTCCCGGTGGGCGGGGCCAAAAGAGGACAGGGTGGCAACCAGGAGGGACTAAAAAGCCTGAATTACAATTAGAAGACTCAGTTTAGCATAAGCTATGATGCAAAATGACGCACACCAATAGAAATTAGGGGCGGAGACGAAAGTGGACTTCTTAAAGGATATTGATTCCAAGAAGCCCTCGCATGGCGAGGGTAGCGCTTGCACACTGCAACACCAGGCGATACCTAAAAACAGAAGTAGACTGAAAAAACACTCAAGGCTTGGATAGAAATGCCCATATTTAGTAAAACTCTTAGTGTATGGACTTTTAGAGCAGGCAGAGGAGATGTTCCAGAAAGAATTGGTCCAGCAGGCAGTAAGAGTCCCACAAAGTAAGAAATCAAACTTCCTACATAAAGTGTCAGAAAACTGCTGGATGTCTAAGCTTGGACATTTTTATTGGCAGGAGGCAAGTCTGGCTGCTCAATCTGGAGTGCAATAGTCCAGACAGATCAGTTATGTTTCAACCGCATAAGAAATAGTCATACTGCCAGACGATCTGATTAAAAGGACCAGAAGATGTACGTAAATATGAAATAATATAGAGGAGAGCAAGGACCCTTGCAGTACCCCGCAGGTCAGGTGATAGATGGAAAAACAAAATGGCTGAATGGCCACAGAGACTGAGCATGATCTGTAAGAAATGAAGTTAACCGGGCAGCCCCTATGCCTTTGATACGGATGTCCAATAGTCAATATATGACATGTAATGGCCAAACCTATAAAAGGGTTCTGAGAGATCAAGCAAGAAGGCGGCTGCAGAATCATCATAATCCCAAACGAGCCTTAATTCTTCAGGGGCGAGTCCTAGCTTTGTGCCCGTGCCATGACCTAGATCAGGAGTACCAAATGCAACCAATTAATCGCACTATACATATATAACAATGCAAGTCTTTGCATACATTGTATAAAGAAACATTTTTAATTATTTATGCACCATGTTAAATCAAAACTAAAAGGGGTTCACGTAAAGTATGCAAATATACATGCCCAGCAATATATTCAGTAATGCCACAAAACGCTGAGACACATATATGTGCTACGTCTTCACACAAAGGCAAATAGCATCCATAAGTTTCTTCAGCTGGTACAAAGAGAGCACTTGGTTTAGTCAAGACAAATATGTGAAGTAAGCATCAATGTTTTTGTCTCTGTCTAAAGAGATCATCCTCGTGACTGTATGCTTATGGCAAAGAGGTCAACCACTATTTAAGATACAAATTTGTGGGCACACAGGATCAAAAAAATGGCAACGCCAGCCCAGAATAACGTACATGACTCCTAAAAACTAATCAGGGTCTGGGGTAGTGGGGCAAGGTGCTAAGTCTATCAAAAGAAATCCAACATTGCCATATTCACCTTAGAGGTTTCTACTCTTTTGAGTGAATTTCAAGCTTAAATCAAGACTGTCAATAAATGTGTCCAACCTACTCAGCTAGTGCCTTCAGTATTAGATCACTGAAGAATTTCAACTCCATAGAAGTTGAAAAGTCCAAACGTTAAACATTTGAAAAAATAATAGTTTACCTGCCCGAAGTTTATAACAAGTTAACCTTAAGGATCTCATGGGTGTTACAAGCTGTAGCATTTTGTGCTGAAGAATTCTCAGAGGAAAAACAATCTGTTCTGGAAATTTACTAAGTGTGTTTGATGGAAGTTCTTCTTGAACTAGTGGCTGATGGTTCCCGGTCAGTCTGCAACTGAAAAAACTCTGAAATCAACGTTGTCCTTCCCTTCATTTACTCACACAGACCCTAAGGAGTTAACATTGGATTTCTGGTTTACTATTATTTGAGTTGAAAGAATTTAAATTTGGATAGAACTTTTTGTTTATACATCCGCTAATCTCCATTTTTCTGGCATTTCAATCCTTATTATTTTCTCTATAGCTTTGAAATCTTAGGTTCTTCATTTCCTACTTTTACCTTTGTTACTGTTATTTTTTTTACCATGTACCAAATGCATTTCCAGTTTATCGTTTAAGATTGTTTGGGGATTTTGGGAGCTGAAGCACAAGTTGGCATTTCTTTCCCCATAACTTAACAATCCCATTTCCTACTACAGCTTTATTAATAGTTTTTGTTTTACTATTTTACCTCACATTTATCTTACTACTAATTTAGTATGGACCTTTAAAGTATTTCTATATTAACTGCATTGTTGTTTAGCTATATGTTGCACACATGCCACACAGATACCTTCAGTAAGAAAGAATATTGCTTCTAAGGGCAAGTAACTAAGTTTGAGCACAGGTATTTCTTACAGAAACCAGGTTACCTTAGTAGTGACTTCTAAATACAAAAATTGTCCTTTCTTTTCCAGAGCATAGCATTGTGATGGTCTTCCTTTTTAATCAGGCCATGGTCAGGAGCTTTAAGTTGGACTGTTCCTTCCAAGGAGATGAAATTCCTAATGAGCCTGAATGTCTTCTCTTTACCAGACACAGCCATCGTTGCTGGGACAGTAAGGTCTACAGACTTGGATACTAGATATATACAGGGCCATGACAATGATGCAGACATTTTCAACTGAGCAGGTGAAGCAGAATGTCCTTTAATTGGTCCAAAACGGAGTTCCTTGAAAGGGTGTGGCACTTCCAACTCCACGTCCATTTGTTCGACCTGTGGCTTTCAATGCTCTTCCATCATTTGCGAAACAAAGCCCTCCAACCATTCTCTTGACCCTATTCCCAGTGCCATTGCCTTTGACTTCTATACCCATTCCCTCTCCTATTGGACCACTCTGATCAACCTCTCCCTCTGGCAAGGCTCCCTTCCTGTCTCCTTCAAAACTGGGCAGGTTACCCCTCTGCTGAAAAAGCCCCCTGCTGATGCGAATGACCTCAACAACTTCCGCCCCATCACTAACCTTCCCTTTCTTGCAAAGATCACGGAAAGATGTGTAGCCAAACAACTCTCTCGTCATATCAAGGACAATGATCTTCTTGACAATTGTCAGTCCGGCTTCATCCAAAACTGCAGCACTGAAACAGCCCTACTGCAAGTGGTTGATGATGCACTGGGGATACTCGACTCAGGGGGGTCCTGTCTGCTAATTCTCCTTGACCTCTCCGCAGCCTTCGACACTGTTAATCACAACACCCTCCTCAATATTCTTCAACAGAGAATGGGCATGGAGGGCACTGTGCTTAAATGGTTTGCATCCTTCCTCTCTGACAGATCTCAAATGATCAAAATAGCGAACAGTCTTTCTTCTCCTGTGGCGGTGGGTCAAGGTGTTCCCCAAGGTTCTATACTTGCACCCACACTGTTCAATCTCTACTTAGAACCACTGGGAAACCTCCTAAGCAAATCCGGGATTCACTATCATCTCTAGGCTGATGACACTCAACTCTACCTCAAGGTTGCCTCCACTCATGATCTCTCCATCCTAAGATCTACTCTTGACTCCATTCAAAACTGGATGTCATCTCATAATTGATTCTGAATCCCTCCAAAACTGAATTCCTCCTCTTCTCCTCCTCACTCTCTCCTCCCCCGGTTCAATCATGGATGGATCAGATGAATCTACTAAACAACAAACCCATCATTGTCGACAGCGCAAAATCTCTTGGTGTCATTCTAGACAAAAAACTCAATCTAACTCCCCACATCAATTCTATTGCAAAATCTGCTCGCTACCAACTGCGCCTTCTTTGGGGAATCCGTCGCTTCTTCCCGGAGCAGGACCTTATTACCCTGGTGCAATCGCTGGTCCTCTCCAGACTAGACTACTGCAATTCTCTTCTTACTGGCCTCCCCAAATCTCACCTGTCTCCACTTAAGTCTGTCTTCCATTCAGCAGCTCGTTTCATCTATGGGGCCAAAAGAAGCGATCACATCACACCGATGTTATCCACCCTCCGCTGGCTTCCCTTCGAGGCTAGAGCTATCTACAAGACCGCTTGTATCACCCACAAAGCCTTGCACTCCTCTTCTCCCCGCTACCTGGCGAATAAACTGAAACTCTCTGGAGGCTCTAGACCTTCACGCAATGCCGAGAATCTACTGCTTGAACCTCCCACTTTCAAGAAGGAAAGAACAATGGCCCAATCCTTTTCAGGCAACGCAGTGAGAATCTGGAACTCGTTTCCGCCTGAGCTCCGGACCACCGCCTCCTCCCAGGCCTTCAAAAGGGACCTCAAAGTTCTCCTCCTCCAGAGACACCTCCAAAAGTAATTCACGTCCTCTTGCTATTTGGAGGAAGACTCCCCACTACTGATATTTTCTACTTTCTATGACCATGGGAGTGCCTTCCCAGTGTTTTCCTGTGGTGGGAGTGTCTGCCTTTTTGCAGTATTCTCCATGTACTTGTGTTCGGTGCCCTTTTGTAACATGCACACTACACTTTGCCCATGTAACACACGGTTGCTACCTCTCACATGTTTTTACCTTTGATACTTGCACAAGGGCCACCTTGCCTACGTAACGCCTGTTCTTGTGCCAGCACTTATTGCAGTATTATACCTCAAATTATACTCTGTTTTCTCTTATAACTGCACACTTGTCACTTTTCCTCTTGTGCACTTTTGACTACCTCATGTATTTTTGGTTGTTTCACAATTTTTACTACCTCAAGTATTTTGTTTGCTCACAATTGTCACTATTACCTTTACTACCTCATGTATTTTTGGTTGCTCACAACTTTTACTACCTCAAGTATTTTGTTTGCTCACAATTGTCATTATTACCTTTATTACCTCATGTATTTTTGGTTGCTCACAATTTTTACTACCTCATGTTTTTTTGTTTGCTCACAATTGTCACTATTACCTTATGTAAGTAACGTATGTTTTAGTAATCTGCTCTTTTGTAATGTTTCTCATTATGTTTCATTTCTGTTCCTAATGTGAAGCGCTCTGACGCCTTCGGGTAAAGTCCGCGCTATATAAAAATGCATAAATAAATAAATAAATAAATAAATAAATAAATAAAAACTAGCTGCAACATCTAAAAAAAAAAATTCTGGGTACTCCATAAAGGAAACCTTTGATTAGGTCTTAGATTATGCCCGGGCTGCACTATGAAAAATAGCATATGTAGGACTCGCTGTCAACAAATATTGTTCCAACTGCCAACTTTTGAACTACTGCTTCCATGTTTCGCTATGGTCTAGTGCCTCCAGATAGCTTAGGTTTGTCTATCATTTAACGGGGGAGGAGGTGTGTAGGGCCTTATGGGTGCAGTCTTGTATATTGTCCTGGATTACATGGGCAGCCAACAGAGAGTGACCAATATGGGTGAGATGTGGCCATTCCTTTTGACCCTATAGACGAGGCATGCTCCAGAATGTAAAATTGATTGCAGAGAGGCGAGATGGATCCTGGAAGACTAATCGGAAAAGAGTTACGACAATTGATTCTAGAGAGCACCAGTGATTGAGCAAGAGATTTCAGATCTTACTCTGGAATGCTGTGGCGGATTCTCCTGAGGAGACAGTTGACATCAAGCACTTCTGCCCATGGTGCCTATTTGAGATTATAGGTTGAGCGTTTTGTCTAGGATAGCTCCTAGTGATCTGCGACTGTAAATAATAATGGGTTAGCTGTTAAAAATGTTGTGTGTCCATCCAGGATTGTATCGGAAGTGGTGATTTTGAAAGAAGAAATAAGGATGATTTCATGTTTAAAAGGGTTCTGTTTTAAATTATGAGAGGACATCTAGTTTTGAAATGAGTTTAGAGTGAAAGCAAGGTGCGAGATGTTCCTTGGAGAGGAGACCTTTAAATGCATTTGAGTGTAATCTGCATATTGACAATAGAATATTCCCTGCCCATTTTAGTAGGCCTCCACGAGGTTAATATATAGGTTGACTATGGTCAGAGCAAGAATAGATTTCCTGGGAGACCCCATGAACAAGGGCCACTGGTGTTAAGCAACAGTCATCAATGTTTATCTTCTGCACCTACCCATGAGGAATGATTCAAAACATTTAATGACCACACCATCAATGCCAACTCGATTTTTGAGTGCGTCAATAAGTGCAAGGTCATTGACTGTATCCAAGGCTGATGAGAAGTCGAGAAGAATCAGGGGGCAGGAGCTGCCTGAATCTAGGACTCGGAGAGCATAGTCGACCACCTGTAGTAGTCTTGGTTCGGTGCTGCAGCCCTGACTGAAGCTGGATTGGTATTCAACTAGGAGATGGTTGTCCTTCATGTGTTTGTTGAGTGGTTCCGCTACATATCTTTTGATTATTTTTGCAAGGAAACGCAGTTTGGAGATAAGGCAGAAATTATTTTGGTCATTCGCATCTGAGGAAGGGTTTTTGAGGAGCGGGGTGACTTATCCAGTTTTGAGACAGTTAGGAAATGTTCCTTGGCAGAAAATGCAACTCACTAATTGTGTACAGTAGGGAAGCATGTATGTATAGAGGAGCATGTACGTTTGGCAATGTTATTCTGGATACGGTCCTCAAAGTGGTTTGAAGGTTAAGTCTTCATGATAACTAAGTAAATCTTCCTTTCTAATTATGTCAAATAGTTGACAAGAGTTCTGTGTTCTGGGATTTGCACACCGTGGTTGGGGTAGGATGATTGCCTTTGCAAAGAAACTATTTTACTTTGGAGTCAAAGAACTGTACAAACTCTTCTGCTTTTAAGGGTGGGTCATCAAATTTGATGGTGTGGACATGGAGGGGTTCTTAGCGGTTATGACCAGATCAAAGAGTTGCTTCGGTAGATTCTTGGCCGAGTCAAGATGGGATCTAAAGTGATTTGACTTGTCACAAAGGGGGTATTTTGCACAGCAATCTTGAATTTCCAAGACATGAGAGTTTAGTGGTGGAGGACGACTGTCTCCATTTTAACCCTAGTATTCTCAAGGATTTCCTTTCCTCATATAAGGCATTGTTAAGCCGCAGAGCAGATGGTGTTGGTCTTATCTATTTGCTGTGAAGCTACCTCATCAAGCAGATCTGAAAGATGAAGACTTGGCACTCGAGTCATTAACATCTGTGACGGGCGGTAATACCTTCTATGTTGCTAAACCAGGTTGTGGCTCTTTTCGGTTGACCCATGGTAACAGAATGAGAGAATCGCAAATAGAAAGGAATAAGGAAATGATCGGACCAATCTACCAGTATGGATTCATTCACTAAGAGCGGGTGTTCTTTGGAGATTAAGTAGAGTTTGGAACATTTAGTGTGTGTTGGTTTTAGGTTATGTTGGATCAGATTGTTTTCAGAAAGAAAGGAGGCAAACTGATTGACCGCAGAGTCTTCTGTGATGCCCCAATGAAGTTTAAAGTCTTTGAGAAAGATCACTTTGTAGCTTTGCGTTGATTGGTCATTTGCAGGTCCATGTTCTCCTTGATGGAGAATGCATGATCACTGGAGGGTGATGCACAGGTAGGTCCAGAGGTAGGCACCGGAGTGTGGAAAAAGAGCCACTGTGATGAGTCTCTGAAGAGTGCTGCAATGCCGCTGCCTAACCAGTTGTGTCCAATGATGAAGTAGTTTAGAGGAAGTAGATGATCAAACATTGTGGGCTGTGTCCTTAAATGAAGCTGCAAGGTTTCTCAAGAATATTCAAAAGGCACTGTAGGAGCTTCACCGGCTCCCAGTAAAAAAAAAAAATTTTAAAAAGAGAGTGGCCTTCAAAGCACTATGCACAGTGCACAAAGCTCTCCATGATACCGGCCTGGGGTACTTAAAAGAAATATTTCTGTGGTACACCCCAAGCAAATGTTTTTCAATGTCAAAAAAGTTCATCTTTCTCAAAACCAAAAAGTTTCTTGGGGTGGAATCGCTTGGTTTATTCTTCCTGCTTACTCTGGAATCGGCTGTCCAAGCATCTAAGAGGTTAGCTGAAACTGAGCATCTTTAGGAGGGACTTTCAAACCTGGCTCTACTCCATCACTCTCTAGTTCATTTCACTCGCTCTCTACCATATGACAGTTCTTACAGACATTAGCGCCAAGACACCCTTGGGCATTTGTTGTGCTTTATGAATATTTATCAATATCAATTAATCCAGGTCCCTTTAAAGATGAATAGGTCAAAGTTATAGCGTGATAGTGTCTGAAAATTCCAGCTTGTGCATCACTGCTGATCCATAAGTACGGCATACATGGGAAGCCCAGGGTAAATGATTTGGTGTGAGTGGTGCCAGTTGTTTGGTGGGATTTGTGTGGATGCTCGAGGTGTTGAGGAGTGCAAGAGAATGATATAGTGGGATGGTGTGTGTGCTGAGTGGGTTTACGGTAGGTGGCCCTCATATTGGTGGCTGATCGAGGTGGGGAGGGGTGCCAATTGTTTGCGTCAATGTCGTGAGGGGAGAAGGATTAAACTATGTGATAACCAAGGGACTGTAGTCGGAGTAATTCAGGGGGAGATGGATGTGGGTGTATATATATATATATATATATATATATATATATATATATACATATATATATACATATATATATATATATGGGACAGTGTTAGGTGAGACTGGTCATTCGAGAATGTGGGTTCTGGTAAGGTGAAGGGGGTTACGGTTGTCCGGGAAGGCATTCGATATGCATGGAGGATTCTTGTGTAGTAGATCCAGGAGAGGAAGGGTGAAAGGTGGCGAGGGAAGGTGTCAGACCTTGATGGGGTACGTACTGTGAGAGGTCTGAAGGACTACAGTGGGAGGGGTTGAGGGTGTTGTAAGGTGAGAAATGCATTAGGCTAGGTTGGTCGGTCAGATGTGTAGGTAATAGTAAGGACATGGTGAATACATTTGTACCAGAGTCCTCTGTGTGGGAAGAATGCAACATGTGTGGGTGTGTGTAAGGTCGAGACGAGGGGTACTGTAGGTTGGGGTGAGGTGTGGCACCATATGATGGATTGATGTGTGTGTAACCTCAATGGGTGGAGGTGAGCCAGTGCGGTGTAGTTGAGGGGAGGAGAGTTGGGTGGCAATGTCGAACATGTCCCAGGGCAGAACAATGTGGACTATTTAACTAGTGCAAATCAGCAACTAAACTGTTTCTTGGCGTTCAACCACCTGCACAATACACCAATGTTGTCCCCTCGGGCAGTCTCACCTCTTAAAACAGGTTCCATCTAGACTCTGTAAAAAAGGATGCAGGAAAATACTGATGTAACCTGCCAGTGGTTCGCTTTATGAATGCGCAGTCGTACATAGAGATTACAGTACCCTCTGGTGGTCAGTCACATGTACTGCAACACTTGTGAAATCTTCGGTGCCTGGCGAACGTGCTCAGCAGTCTGACATCTTCAGCTATCATGAGAGTTTTAACTACACTTTGAGGGGCTAGAGATGGTGGCTAGCGGGCCAAGACCAAATGAGGGAATACCTTCTCCTAAGAATTGGACATTTTACTCTGCATTTGTGCAGACAAGCAGGGCTGGCCTTAGGCAGAGGGGAGCTGGGCTGTCGCCCTGGACTCTCGGGCACAGAAGGCGCACACGCAGCGGCAGGCACAACAGCCTTTTTAGGTCTCAACTAAACCCGGGCCCGGTTCTAGAGGGTGGGTTGAGCTCACCCAAGGAAGAGCCCTGACCCATCCAAGGCCATTCAGAACTAGTCACCCAGCATTTGTTCTTTTAACCTCATGTTTCACGGGGCCTGCAGCTCCGCCGGCTCTGCCTAATCGTTTAATTTTAACCATTAACACTATTGACATGAGCTATTTTCAGGTTTTAAGTCAGAAGTGATGGTATCTGCTATCTTGCACAAATCAACAGCACGGGTATAGCGAACACACTCACTATTAAAAGGTTGCAGGCTCTCAAGCCAAGGTACTTTAGGTTCGAGAACAAAAAACGTGACATGACAAAAAAAGATCTGTATATTATTTTGCATTCCTATAAAAGTAGATAAAAATGTTTTATTTCCTTCCCGTTTTTAGGTTATTCCTAACTAGCAGCCCTATACCAACAACAGATTACTGGAAAAGTCAACTAAAGGAAGGTTGCATCCTATCATTCGGTTGTACATGTATGTGTATGAAGATGGTTACTTTTAATCCAGTGGCGCTTTGTGTAGGGATCTATGTGCAACTTGTAGGACACCTGATTGATTACCAAGCAGGGCCAGCTGAGGATTCCATCCTTTCGAAGCTGATAAAGTAGGTGTAATTGGTCAACTAATAGGCACACTTGTTGCTTACAGTGCTACAGAGTGGAAATCATTGTGATAGCCGGCGCTACATACTAAAAAATAAAAAAATACTGAAAAACATCAGTTGATGTGCTTTTAAAAATGGAAATAAATAATTTACACTATACAAAATACCTTAATTCATACATTATGCCAGAAGACATATCATCATGAAATAGAGGTGATCATTCAGAATAAGATTTTTTGTATAGCACTATTGTTTTTTTCAAAAGCACCTTAAATGATGCATTTTAGGACAGTTAAGATGTATTTTTTACGGCTCATAGCGTGCACCTATTGTACCCTAAACTACTGATGAAACCTGTGCGTTACAGGAGTGGCTAAGCGCAGTTGCGAAGTGCACAGTATGGCGTTGTCTCGTCTGAGCATGCATGCTTTTCATATTTGTTTACTATAGGGCACCTTAATATTGTTTTCCTGAATGAATAGATTTCAGCTGGCACCTGTTAAGTACCATTTACACAAATAAAAAGTAAATAAAAGGGTAAAAAAACACCCAGACTTCTAAATACTAGCAGCTCAAGCACACTGGTAAGTCATGCATTTAGGCGCTGATGGGAAGGCTAGCAGTGTCACCACTAAAGGGAGCGCTGCCAGAGGTTAGAATACATAAAAAGGTACATACTTATTGGTCCACACAAAAAACTGGATGACTTCAGTCAAATAGGCCCTATAGAAAAGGAGTTCGGATAGGAAACATATGCAATCACACAGAGTTCTCAGCAAGACAAGGTTTCTGCTGGGTCCAATTAAAACTTCTCCATTGAATGTTCTAAATAGGGTTTACTGAATATATTTTAGTTAATTAGTACCGAACTAGGTTGATGAGGCTGTGCTCAAGAGGCTATTTTTATCCACACATCGTGGAGTCGCTCGATTATAGATCAATACTAGGAGTAAGTTTGGAGAAAACTGGAGGGGACACTGGGGTTCACCTGGCAAAGCGAGATCTGGCATTAGGCATTGAGGAATGGCCCCACAAAATGGACTGGTGCACGGCAGTAAAGAAGGTGGGATGTAAAGGAAGGAGCTGCCTGAAGAGATTTCTTTCAAAACTTAAGAGGACCAAGGAGAAACATAGTGGACTTGGTGAAGTGAGGGGAGCAAGTCAAGGAGAACAGCTAGCAATGTACCATAGAGCAGCTAACAAAACACTTACCCCCACATGCTTCAAGCATTTTTGGAGTCGCAAACGGTGCGATTCCTTAAAATCGGCCGTTTGCGATTCCAAAAATGCTTTTTGGAATGCATCAAGCATTTTTTGAAATCGCAACATTTTTGCGATTTCCAAAAATGCGATTGCTTTTAGGAAATCGCAAATTTGCGATTTCCTAAAAGCAATGCATGAATACTTTTGAAATTGCGAATTCGCAATTAGAGGGACAAATTTACCGAGTAGTTGAACTACTCGGTAAATTTGCAAAAAGTGTAATTAACACTTTGAACGCATTTCAAAAGCATTCATGTTACGGACATACATGTCCTTAGGACATGTGTGTGTGCAACATGATGCGAAAAATACATTTCAGGGGTGCAGGGGGGGTTCATTTGAACCCCCCTCACCACCCTTGAAATGCAATCAGGATTTGCGATTTTGAAATTGCGAATTCGCAATTCCCATTCAATTCCCATTCATTCCTATGGGCCTTTGGGAATTGCGATTTCGCAATTTCAAAATCGCATTTTTTATGCGATTCGGTAGAAATTGCGATTTCTACCGAATTGCATAAATATTTAAAAAATAATCATGCATAGGCTTTTGCGAATTCTAAATTGTGATTCGCTTTTTATCGCAATTTAGAAGTCGCAAAAGCCGAGATTGATGCATGTGGGCCTTACTCATTACAAGAAGTCAAAAATTACTCCGTAACCAATATTTTATAGAGGAAGCCACTCATAACTTACATGTGGATATCATGCAATTTTTGGACGCATTATTCCTGTATTTGGTCATATTTGTAATATGAACATCTTGCATAAACTCCACATTTTCATTTTGCAGTGTTGTTACGGAATGTTAACAATTATTTAAAACAGCATAAAGAAATTAAAGCCGTCCTTTAAAATATGAAATTATTGATCAAGGTTCACTTCACTTTGCTTTTGTAACTACATGTACATCACAAGATGGTATCCAGAATTTGGTAAACTTAATTCAAATATTTTAAAAGGTTAGTGAAAATTGGAGTCTGAAATCCCCTCATATTCACTGAAAAAGACAGAGTTAAAAACTGAGATATGGTTATTGTTCAAATGGGGAAAGTCAAACAAATCCACCAGTTGGTTATACCACGGAATATCGACACCACCGATATCATGATACAAGAATATCGAGGACAAATTATCGTGGGACAATCGGTTGAAAGTTAAGTGCATATAGGGAGGCGTGGATTTACAATTCCGAACTCCACGTCCATGTACCTTGAAGATGTATGTAGTGATTAGGTACATATATGAGGAGTTAGGTATAGAGAAATGCAGACACCTACTTATGTGTCGATATTTTTTGGACGGTATATTCTGTCTTCGATTTTGTGCTCCACCGATATTGTGGTTTCAGTATTCAGAGGGAACATCTTGCCAGTTATGATGAGCAATGTCCACAACATGCACAACGCAAGCCTCAAGCCATGTTGTTCTCTCGATAGCTTTTCTTTCCTTTTATTATGTTGGCAAACTGGCGTTTTGAGCATGGTGGGCGACGCAAGTTATGGAGCGTGTTGCATGCATTGGTAACCATGGCTGGTAAATGTCAGTGGTCTTTTGCTTTTGAGCCAGAACTAGACCTGTGTTTTGGACAGTGAATATGCGCGTAGAAAAAAGATAAACAACAGAAAACTGTGAATTAGGGCATTAGATAGGGATGGGCAAAATAGTTACAGGAAATATTGCATTACATTTTAAACATCAATGCTTTGCTATGTGCTAAGCTGCCACAGGGGGAAAAACATGCAAAGCAGGAAAGGGATTGTGTGTGGCAACCGTGTGTTGCAGCACATGACCAGTAGCACGCTGCATTTCTTCTGCATCTTAACGTTTTCACAAGGAGTACCCTCGCCCTTCACCGAAGCCAGAAGCAGTAGGGCCGGAAAACATGCCGCATAAGCGCTTCAAGAGTGCTTTACGGGGCAGGTTCAACACCAGGAGAGCTTTGTGGTTCTAGGGAGCTGTCCAGAGAGTGGCTGTATCACCCCCGACCCTAACCACCAGCCCTGCCCAACCCCAACCCCACCTACCACCCACTCAGACACAGTGAGCCCAGCGACAGTGACTCTGGGAGAAAGACATTTATACTGCAAGCACACTCAGAGCTACAGCTTTAGGCGCAAAGGCTCAGGAGTGCATGGTCGGTCTTTGTTAGGTCATCTGTGGTTTGCTACACAGCCTGGTCAAAGTAGATCCTGAATGTATAAATGCATCGGTAAAGCAATTTTAGCATCAATGCAAACCTTAGCAGCAAAACCTGCTAAAAGAATAAAGATGGTGGTAAGGGCGGCAAGTCTGGAAGCATTTGCTACGAAACTGATAGAGGCCCCATGAATACTGGCTGACAAGGCATAAATCAAACTCAGAATGTACATCTCCCCAATAGTAGCAGACTAATTACCTGAAGTATTAATACTGAAACAGGTAAGGATGGCTATGTTATAGTGGACTAGAATGGTTACTGAAATTGTCAGGGTGGTGCCTGTCCCAGATCCCATCTATGGTTACTGTAGGGTGTATACCTTGCAATTGTGCCAAGGACAGTCCTACGGATAAGGTACCTACCTTGAAGGACCATGTGATTCACGACATGTCTAAGTGATGGTTTCAGACAGGGAACTAAGAGGCATGTTCTATATGTATCCCCAGAACCCCTATGGATAGCAAATATGTGTGCAAATATTAACCACAGCAGTGGTAGAGTAGGATGCCACCGGTGGCCTAGCAAAATGTCCCTCAATGTACCCTGTGCACTGAGCGCAAGCTACACAAAGGTGCTTTTCAGGGACCAGCATTGTTTACAAAGTGAACAGCTGGGGAGATGATGCATGGTCCTGAGCAACGGAGCTTTCTAAACAGGTTTACATTTAGAGATGCTAATAAGAGGGATTGTGTAATCTTATAGTGAAGCTTCTATAAAGTAGCAGAGGACAGGGCCCAGACCTGCATGTGATGGGCCACAAAGAAGTTAATGAGCACAAAATTCCTACACCTATTTTCCTATACTCTGCGAGGAAAAAGAAGTACTTGTGAGTAGCATAACACGTGTATCTGTAAAGGGCACGTTCACCCAAGGGTATCTTAGTGCTGAATTACATAGGTTTATTGTCACCCAACTCAATGTTACTTGTTTTATCGACCTCAGAAGGATGAAAGGCTGAGTGGACCCACCGAGATTTGAACCGGTGACAATAAGGTTGAACGCAGGCCCCTGCAATGGATGCACTAGTACACTGAGCCACCAGACAGGGCTTGTCAATCTGAAGAAGCAATTCTTTCGAGGTGTCCTGCCAGAAACAGCAAAGTGGAAGGCAGAAAATGACTGTATATGTCACCAGAAAAGACACGGAGCAAAAACAACCGGGAATTAGAAGTAGCATGGTAGCTGGAATGACCAGGAGTAGAGAGACTGTAATACTGCATTCATGTATGTATTTGAAAAATTCCTCTCTGATTTGGCATTAAAGAAAACGTATCTTGTACTGCGCTTCACTGCACTGCATTACGTCAGTGCCCGACTTTGCCATACTCCACCTTTGCCTTTCACTCACCTCCAGAGCCGTCTGGTTAAAAAGAGTCACAAACTGAGCTGTGAGGACCACCACAACCTCTTCTTTCAGATACTCTGCAACAAGAGACAAGCAAGGTTTCTGTCAGCATGTTGGTGATGGAGTAGAGAGCTTTCCTATAAAAGGAACCCCCAAACAATTACTTCGCAGCTCGGGAGAAACGGCTCAGTAGACAAATAAAAAAACTTACTAACCAAAATATTTACAATGAATCAATCTGTAAATTATTACTGACCCACTCTATTTTTAAAAATATTCCTTTTCATTGCACGGATTATAATTGTGCAAAATTCATAACAAAATAATAATTGAAGTCCGTAAATATGTACATTCTTTTGATTATAGTCATGCACAATTCAGAACAAAACAATAAATTAATTCCATAAATATGTACATTCAATGTGATTAAATTCGATCTTACAATAATAATAGAATATTCCATAACGATAATTTAATCAATGTCAAAAACAATTTTCTATAGCTTATAATCAAATGGAGTCACTGTGGGACCAATAGTTGTGTTACAGGAGGGTTCCTTAATATCTTGTGACAAGATCTTCCGCCAGCTTAGCCTCAAATATGTTGTTGACGTCCCTCTCAAGGGTTGCAAATAATTTATAAACCGCAAATACATCAAACTGTAGAATGAAGCAAGAGGTCCTGAAGAAGGTGGTTATGAGTTGCTGAAGCCATCAACACATTGTTGGAAGATGGGAATTGTCCCCCGTCCACCTTCGTGTTGTCATGGGGAAACCTGGGGAGGAGTGAGTAGAGGTTGTAGTACGAATCTGATATGGATTGTTTTTGAATGGATTAATGTTTGGGGGTTTGGTGGCACAGTTTATGTAAGTATTTTACGCAATAGTTTGAGATTCTTTAAAGAGTTGTTATGGTAGATTTTATGTTAGAAAACGAGTCATTAGTTGTGTGGCCTGCACAAATAATGGGTCTACATTTGTCCTTCACTGGGAAAAAAACACCCCATTGTAGCACTTGACTCACTTAAGTTAGCGTTGCAGAGCAGTCCAAGGTCTACTCAAGGGAGGTGTGTAGGCTAGTAATCACCATTCACAGACACCCAATACTAACAATAAATGATTGTCCAGTCAGTGCTTTTTCTTTGGAAAAAGGAAAAGTGCATTTATTACACACAATACTTAATACTATGCAGCAATTTACAAATACACACAAGCTGATGAAAATACTTCTTGAAGACATAGCATAAACATTCTTACCCCTCCCTGTGGGGGAGGGGCTGGGGGGGGGGGGGGAGGTCTAGTACCACAACTCACATGTCTAAACATTATCTTGTCCCTAAATGCCAATAATTGAACCTAACTTGGAGCAAGAGCACTTAATACTAGCACCAAAGCGAGTGGCTGGCAACCTCATTATTTCGACAAGCATTTCACCATAGGAATCTATACTACTATTATAAAGAGAGAACTGTGTCCTTTGAGCCAGGTAAACTCGAAAAGTACACCACCAATCAGAACACCCAATACAGCGTTGGAAAGGGGAGGTCCAGGAGATGGACATAGGCTATATAAATGGGCACCATATACACGAAAAAGGGGGGGCACCATCAGTGGTAAAGTAGTCCCTTCTGGGCGTTAGGTGTGGGCGTTAACATTCAGAGAGGCAAGTTGTGGGTGTTACATGTGGGCGTTAACATTGTAGTTCACGGTGCAAAACCAAACAGTGAGGAGATGTGGCCGTGAGATGTGGGCATTAGATGTGGCCTTTAACATTCAGAGAGGCAAGTTGTGGGCGTTAGATGTGCGAGGAGAACATTGAGATGCGAGGAGATGTCACAGTGCCAAACCAAAACACACCATTCGCGCTCACAGTGCAGAGTATTTCAACCATTCGTGCTCACAATACAGCGTATTTCAAACGCGCAATAATCACAGTGCAGCATATTGCAAACGCGAAATATTCACTCACACACACTTCGGGGAGGCAGATTCATTGACCTGGGCGTTACCGTTCTACGCCGACATCAGGGACGGGGCGCGGCTTGCATTCACAGCCGACCAATCACGCCACATAACTCGCATAACACATGCAAGCCTTGCTAGGAATATTTTCTAAACGATTTCACCATTGGTCACGCTCATGTTTGTCACAGAGGGATGACCTCAAACAAAAGAGGTGCAGCTTACACGGCGTTTCACCGCTTAGGTGAGTAAGCGTTCTGCCGTTCTGAAGCGGCAGTGTGTGTGGCCTCCCAGCTCACTGGAATGCAACAATCCACAAATTTGTCTAGGTGGAATTCCTTACCTCCCATGCTTCTCCAGTCAGTCCTGTGTCTCCCAAAATGGAAACCAGAGTCTTCCATGTATTGTACCACTCACAGGCACACATACATCCAGCACTAGAACGCCACACGTATACTTAACAGTGCTACATACTAGCCTGATGTAGGTCGAGAGTGAGTTAAGCATACAGTAGCGGAACGTTACATAAGTTGACTTGTGGCCCTCGCTCCAGTGCAGGTAAAAAATGTCTGTTCACTACACAGTATGTTGCCACCACTACACTTGTGCTACTTGACTCCTAATAAAAGGTATTAGCCTTTCACCACCATAAGGGTAGCACTTTGGACACCCCTCTTAGTCCAACAAAATCGCAATCCGTGAGAGAGGCCTAGGTTATGGCGCACACTCAAGATCTGTGTTCGCCCATGGCTAAAAAAGGGGTGCACGTCTGTCACCATGCAAGGGACTATTCCGGCCCAACACAGCAGACACAGGCACAAGCCATCCATAATGAGCAGACATTATAATCAGTTGATACAAAAGCCCTACAGTGGATAATCAGCTTTCTACATGGTGTTATCTATGTGTCTCAGAGAAATATATTAATTTTTTACATTTATTTTAAAGAACAGCAAATGTTTGTCAGAGGTTGTTCACAGGGGACAGATCTTACCACAGAGATAAACAAATATTAAACACAAATTCAAAGAAGCAATTTAAACAAAGGAGAGCAATGGAATAGTCTTATGAGCAAGAGAGCTTTCATTTCTAAAATAAATCATAGAATAATATGCATCTGTAAATGATAGCTCAACAGAGGCTGAATAGTTTATACTCCAAATAATTTGATGCTGAACTAAGACACCTTTTTTGTTATTAAAATCCAATCAAGTGCCTCTTCTCAACTCTACATGTGCTTGGGTTGGTTTAAGGAATGAAAACCTAACATGTAGATTACGCCCACTTGATGCTAAATCAGCTGAACATTTGTTTTTCTGAGCACAAAGAATGTGAAAAGTCAAAATGTTTGTGTGATTATTGAACTGAGAAAACTGCTAACTATTCCAGAAATGATTAAGTTATTACAAGTAACCTGTCCCCTCCACCGACAATTATTTTTAATGTACCAAGTATTTTTTTAGGTGGGACTATTGACAGACTTAGTTGTTTGGAAGATCTCCAGTCATCCGCTCTTACAAAAATACAATAAGGCGTACACAGAGAGTATGTTAGGGTCAGCACCCTTCAGCCACAGGTTCCCCTGTGTTTTTCATGGTGTGCAATTACATGTCCATTAAGACCATAGTAATTGGTGGGGGGCTGAATTATCCCTTTGGTGTTCCCATTAGATTTTGGTTATAAGGAATCTATTGGTCCTTTCCTTAGACTACAGCCAGTGTTTGCTCTCTGAAGTAGCTTCGCATGTCTTAAAGAGACAACAGAGTTCGCTATTCACCCTTGTGTATTTATACTTTATAATCATGATAACTTGTTGAATGTAAAGATTTTTTGGCCATAGATTGAAGACATGGATGCAAAGAGGCATTCTTAGAGATGCAAGAAAGTACCTGTTCTTTGTCAAAATTATCTGCTATGCAGTTATTTTGCTGGGTCTTAAGTTCAGAACTTGTAAAAGGTAATCTTCGGATGCTTTTTCATGCCACTGTTCTTTGAGGGCACATCTTAACCCACCTTCAATATTTTTGCAGCCAAAGATATAGAATCATGGAGTCTATGGCGACTGCTGGGAGTAACACAGTCAAAGTCAACAACTGTTACAGACACCTCACCTAGCAAAAGGTGATAGCTAGAACTTTTGCAATTGCTCGTTTGCTGTAATATGTTGTTTGATGTCTAAATCTTAAATATCTTAAATACCGCATATGCAAATTTTAAATACTTTAATTGTTTATTGTAAGCAAAACAAAAATATATATTAAGTAAAAGAAATCTACAAATAAAGAGTACTTTGGTGCTCTGCATTCCGGACATTATGCAGACGGCTGCGCCACGTCACAGATGCACAATCACCTATGACACACAACAAACTGGCCTCTTCAAATAGGAATATAACAATCTCAGGCACACTACTGTGAACATGAATGACCTGTGCGCACAGGTGAAAAGCACAGAAAACTAAATTCACTCTGAGGAACAATCACTTACCCTGCACCACATATGGCCTTCACACAGGTAGAAACAATGGTCGACGAAAAACAATATCACACACAAAAGTATCCAACCCACTACTGCACTGGTATGTCACACGGGTTCTCTCATACATAAAGCACATAAACTTAGGCATTCCATTAAGTTATGTGGAACAGACCAATTCAACACCTCTTGGAACCACAAAAAATCACAAACTCTTCATTCTAGCGCACTAAAGAAATAATCAAGTGATCATACACATACGTGAACTAAGAAAAACGCCAATAAATAGCATCCGAAATTCTCAAGATTGTAGAAAAGCACAATAATGGCAGACAAATTCAAGCAACTGTGTTCACAGCCACACATCATCTACAGAAGTAATAACATTCCTCCAAAATGAACATGCAAACACTCTTTCAAGAAAATCACATGCAAACAAAAACAGCAATGCCACATTGACACCAAGAGTGGTTCCTAAAAACAGAGATCCCGAAAATGGTTCTTGAACTCACAATGGAACCTGTACTGGTGCTCGACACAAGGAGCAGTGTTCAGTCCAAATGTTTTTAGGTATAGGAAGGGTTTCAGCCCTTAGAAATATTTTCTGAAGTCCAACTTCACAAGAGGAGGCAGCACAGAGGTGCAATAGATGGTGCAACCTGAATGCAGTTATCTCCCACCACTCTGCAGGCAGTTCGCCAAGAGAAGCTGCTTGTGAAGAAGGACTTGGTATCTAGTCATGTAATTTGCAACACGTTGTGTAAGAAGCACAGGGCTTTGAACTGAACCCCCCTTTTCTCTGCTTGGCCAGTAGCTAGTGAAAGGACATATTTTGCCCATTTGCATCTTGGCCATCGTTTTGTCTCAAATGTCTCTATAGAAAGTCATTAGAGTAACTCATCCATGGTAGTACACCTGCAAGGACAAGTGATGTATGTGGGTGCGTAATCAATATAGAAGACTAACTCCGAACCCAGAGAGGCACGGAAAGTGGGAAAACATGTCTTGTTCACAGTTGACCCAATGGATGAAAGAAACCTGTAGGGCCAAGTTCAGCCCAAGTTGCAGACTGAGCTAACTAGTGACTGATGCTCAATAAGGAAGAATGAAAAAGTAATGTGTAAATTGCTTGAACTGCCATTGGCAATTACTCTGTACTGCACTACAGCCCATCATTTGTTTTGGCCACTATAAAAATTCGGACAAGTAGCAACCATTTGCGAATCGGCCTTGATCCTCCAACAATAGGAACAAATCTAAATGAACTACCCCTCTGAACAGGACTACAAGCAACTCTAGACTTCCTCAGCCTCAACAGTGAGTGATACGATACAGTGAGCCAAGGGACACACTCCTGAGCAAACCCATCAAACTTAGGATATTTCACTAAGAAAACCAAAATAGTGATGAGCGGAATGTTTTAATTAATCTTAGCCACTGGTGTTTTATTCAGACTGAATCCCAGCACATCGTTTTTTGCCCACTGGTCCAATCAAAACAGGGGGCTACCATTTACAAATAAGCCTCGGTCCTACGCCAACAGGAGAAGTCCAGCCATTAGTCCAACAGGAATGCCCAGAAGTAGGTCATCCAGCTCATTCCTTTCCAGACACTAGCTTAGTGTGTCTAGCCACTAGTCCTAGCGACGGGCTTCTACACATTGTTACGCCAATCATCTGAATCCACCCAGCCCAAGGACAAGTATGGTTAATTGAACATCTACCCAGGCTACGTGATGTGCCAAGCAGACTATACGCAGAACCTGGACCCATGCACTGTGCTTCAGCCTCAAAGATAAAGAATCTAGATCTAAACACATTATCCGTGGCAACCTGTATTAGCATACAAAAGCAGAACAGATTTTCTCCCTGCAAACAATAGGCAACCTATAACTCTGTTGATTTTTGCTTGCCACTCCAAGCATTTTTATGGAACCCCAGATATAGTATCCTGAAACCAGGCTTGACACACTCACGTTTCATGTGGCTGAACCTGTGCAACAGATTGGCATTGGCACCATCATCTTCCTCATGCCCGTTAGGAACATAGCGGTACTCATCAGCCGAGTGCGGATCAACGGTTCCAGCGATAAGTTGCTCCTGCTCAGCATTCACACTGCCATAGTTGGAGATGGCAGCTTGTTCCTGGCCAATGTCTTGCTTCAGCAGTGGCTCCTCCTCTTCCTGTTTCGGGTCTGGATCTGTCGGTGGCAAGGGTTTGAGATCATAGTACATGAACACCACCAGGAACTGCAGCAGGGTCCAGAGAAGGCACATGAAGAGCTGGGGAGAGTGCGAGACAAAGGGTCACAAAAAAGAGAAACAAGCAGGGGGATAAGAAAGCCAGGAGATCAGGAGTCAAACACAATGTACAGGTATGCAGCAAAGAGAGAAAGGGAGATGATAATGTGTCAAAGTGACTGACATGTAAAAATAGAGTATGGCAAGCATAAAAGGTGCATGCTAAAAACAGGCAGAGGATCAACTAAAGTCTAGATTTAGATGTGGGCGTTAGAAAACAATTCTGTTTCAGGAGGATGCGTAGGAGAATACAGCAGTGGAATCTCCTCAACCTTGCTATTGCCATGCTGGATGAATTCCCACCAGTAAATTGTATTCCAGATATAATATCCACCCCAAATCAGCCCTGAAGCCACACATCTGAGTAATTGAGACCTTGATACCCATAGTGAACCAGGGGACTGAAACCCCCACCACTCAGCTTCCCCGTGTCGACACTGTGGGTAGGGAGAAGTCTCTAGCCTCGAGCATCCCTTAGTGGGAAATGGCCACACAAACTAGTGTTACCCCTAAGCTACCTACGGATTTGGAGATTGTGCTGCTTCTTTCTTTCCCCTTTTCCTATCTCCAGTTTTTGTTGTTTTATTGGTTCTGTTTTCTGCCTTTTTTCTGTCTGTTTTATAATGTTCTTGTTAGATTACATGAATGTCAGCAGTGGTCTTACTCAATACAATAGACTACACACCACACCTGGTTGTGCACACCTTGAATATATTGCACTTATGCCTATATTGGTCAATCTTTCAAAGTTAAAGTGACTGCGGCTTGGTCTATTGGATTCTGATCATTGAAACATATCATGTTTGGTTATCCCTGAGCAGAGTCACTTAATGGATAATACTGATGACCTTATTAGCGTCCTTGATGGAATATCGGAGGATAAAAGTATCTTTAATTAAGGATGACACCAGGCAATATCTCATCATGGATTATAATCACCAGCTTGAGTGCTATATGCGTTGCATCCAGATGTACGTGCATTGTACCACTTGTTTGTTGCTGTGGAATTTAGAGAAAATATTATTTCAGTAAATCTGTCCTTAAAAGACAGACGAGGCCTGAAGTGATGCAGACGTGCAGAACACATACGGAAACTGAGCAGAGACTTAGAAAGCAGAGACAAAGAGGATACATGCTTGGACATGCCATCACAAGCTGATAAAGGCAGAGAGCAGGTGAACAAATAAACAGAGTCTGATTTAGAGTTTGGTGGTGTAAGAAAATGCTCAACTTTGCGGAGTAAGTTGTAAACTCTTTGCTAGAAGATTCTTCAGTAGCGGGGTATTCTATTGCTTCAGTCGTATGATCCACATGATGGAAGTAATTCATGAAAAAAATAACTCAACTGGCCGAGAATCCTTCAATTACGCACAAATTCTTGGGAATCATGGACAGTATGTAGCATCAGCTACCGTCTTCATATTTTCATCCACCAGAAAGCCGAGCACAATCACGAAGTATCCCCCTTGGACAATGAATACATATTCTAAGTTGCAAGCAAAAAACAGGATTCAGGAGCTTATTATGTTGAGGGTAAAGATATATATTTTAAGATAACTATTAGAAGTTGAAGCTGTGGTACCCTGATGATGGGCAAGGCCCAGAAGGAGCAGTCCTGTTCATGTGAGAGAAGGAGTCAGTGGAATAGCCTTAATCCCAAGACCGATCTGCTTACTCATTGAAGAATCGCATGATGGAAAACCTGATGGTCTGCCAGTGCTTCGGCATGTGATACGACAGTAATGCGAGTTAATCACTTCTGTAGTCTCTAGGACCAATTGAAGCTGCAGCATGCTGTTCAACCTTTTAAATTCAGATAAATCATTGTAAACTATTTAGAAGCGCTGGTAATTGAAGCAAACATTTCTACTATTATTTTACAGCAGGAGGTCATCACTGAAAGTCACTGGCCAAACATGTTAAAGTTCATCCTGACTGGGTACAGCTGACATTGTGTTTATGTGTTGTCTTCACACACAAATCTAGGTCCCAGTGATTGTTCTGGAAGCCAAGTCTTAATCCGTGCAAGCAGTAGGGCTCAAAGTTCTTGAGTCTCAAGTTGTGCTTAATTAACGGAAAATCAGTTATTGTTTGATGCTTGAGCATACTTGGCAATGGCACGGGCAGAAATGAACCCCAGCCAGAGTAAAGCGATTGTTCAAACATAGTTTGTGCCAACCCTTGAGTGTGTCTTTTTGAAGGAGATATTTTGCACACACTAATGCAGCCAAGGAATGCTGTAAAGGTCGGACACGGCAGTGTTAAAGAAGTATGGGTGCCTCAAGACATTCTATGCAAGGTAGTGCACACCTATCAACTCCAGAAACTTCTTTTAATCTTCAATAAGGAAAAAGGCAACGGGTATCTCACACACATGATGGCAAGCCTTGAAGGCTTCTCTCAAGAACATTCAGATGTCTTTATGGTACTTCCCCTGGCTCTGAGAATGTTTTCATGCCAGCACCTGCCACAAGACATAACTACTTTAACTACTCTCACCATCTTCACCCAAATCACCCAATGAAGGCATCACTCGAGCCTACCAGTGATGTCAAGGAAGGCAGTGTGATACAGAATGACTGCTAGTATCCGCACTATCAGAAACATCAGGGTTTCGCGTTGTTCATGACACTGCCTTGCTCAGCAGTTTCTATGCTTGTTAAGAGAGGAAGGCTGAAGAAAGGGCCATTAGGCAACTCCTACCAATTGAAACACCTTAAGGCATTTATTACCTATTTTAGGTGGGATAAACACGATGAGATATGGGTAAAATAAGTTGAAAACAGGCAAACAAATATTTTCAAGAACGTGTAAAACTCATAAGGAGCCAGAGATAGGGAAACAAATAGTTCCGGAATAAGACACGATGCACCCTGAAGAAATGTGAGCAGCACCTGTAAACCAAAGTTCTGAGCCATCTCTGAGAGTGGTCTATTTAGTTATAACAAGGGAACCCAAACAGTGGCTGAGGACCGTGGGGAGGTATGCTCTGAAAAACAAAGGTCCTTAGCTTATCAGAATCAACAAGAACAAGATAATATAGGCCATAATTGGAGACTATATTTTCCTCTGCCCAGCCAGGCAGGGTATTTATTTGAGTAAGAATGAAAAGACATGATTATTGGTTAAGAGGCACATTCCTGTACCTTACTCAAGACAAATAAACAACATAAAAGGAAAAGGGTTTCACAGGCTAAATCGAGCAATATTGGCCACTTTCGACTCAGTGTTTTGATCTAACGTATTGCCAAGAAAATGCTAGACACAACAAATTGAAACACAATGGTTAGGTTGTGAAAGCACAATCAAAAGTCGACGTTTCGATCCCTTTTTGCTCTAGTTACATGGGACCATCTTCAGGACTAAAATTGACAACATTTGCCTGCCTGTAATACTAATGCATCCGCCCAGAGGGAATTTGGACTGGGGGACGTGTTGCCTTGCCACCTAGGGAGATGGCCGGGAACTGGGTGTGTGGCCTCTACGCATCTAGGCAATAAATGGAGTCCGGGCAGACTCGATATGCTGCAAGGTCCGGATTAGTTCACAGAGTTTGTTCTCGGGGAGTACTTGGACTCCAATTGGTTGGGATTCGAGGAGCGAGGGAACAGGGTCCAGATACAAACGAGGTCCAGAAGGGTTCGCCGAGTGTTTTCTCGAGGAATCCAAGGCTCCGTAGGATTGGGGGTCAGGTGGCTTTGATGCGATGTCCAGTCCGTCCGCTGCTTCAGATTGCAGCAGCAGACGGACTGGACATCGCTTCCAAGCCACCTGACTCCCAATCCTACGGAGCCTCAGGATTCCTTGAGAAAACACTTTTTTATCTGGACCCTGTTCCCTCGCTCCTAGAATCCCAACCAATGGTCCAATGCTGAAGGGTGCAGAGGTGAGCCTAGGTGTCGGTTTTTCTTGTGTGAACAGTCGCGGTGGAAGTGGCCTGTTTGCAGAAGTTGCAGGCAACATATGAGTTCACTGGTGGTGAAACCACAGTGGACTCAGTGTCTCGAGGGCTGGGGGAACAGGAAGACACAGTTGGCCCACTTAAACTACAGCTTGAAACGACAGGCGCAGTGGTGACTTCAGGCGTCCCTTTTCATTGCAGTCACAAAGTCTTCTCAGGAGTCTTTGGAAGCCCGCAGGATGCATGGAAGTAGGTCCGCTACTTCTTGGGAGGTCTTGGTTCCTAGGTGAAGTGCTGGCGGGCCTCCCTGGCTAGGGGGACTCAGCAACTGCAGAGAAAGTCAGCTTTTGGGGCAAATGTGGAAGTCAGCAGGCAGGCCGGCAGGGTTGGTGCCAAGTCAGCAACAGGGCATTCTGTTCTTGCAGTTGCGACTCTTTACTTCCTTCTTTCCGGTTGGTAGGATTGTGTTCTCTGGTGCTGGGGTCTCCTCTAAATACTAGACTTAGGAGTGTTAGAGGAGTGTAGGGTAGTAGCCAAAGGTCTACTTACACTAGGGGTCACAACGCTCCCGATATGACCACTTCCTGTTAAAAGTGGGTATAACCCAGTCTCAGAATTCCAATCTCAGAATCACAAAGCTAGCCAACTCTCAAAAGTAGTGTCCACTTCAATTAGCCCGCAGGTAGTGATACTAGCCTCTGGGTGGGCACACCTACCGGACTAATTTACCCACCTGTCCAGGTGCCAAAGGGCTCTGTCCAACGTGGGTCGGCTTCCTCTCCTGTGAGGGAATCCAGATTCACATTTCAAAGGCGGTGGCTTCTTTGAAGCGCCTCTGCCTTGGAATGCTCATCCAAAATATCCAAACACGTGAATGTGCTGCAATTGATCCACAGAAAATGAATGTTAGAGAAAATATCAATTAATCTCTATCCTGGTATGTCATTAGTCCAGCCATCAGTCGTTTATGAATTTCAAAAGCACAAGCAAGCACCAATTCCAAGCATTGTAGACTGTTTTATAGATAGCTAACGAGCATAGTCAAAGAATCATTCGAAGACGAAAAACAATCACAAAAATAATACAACACATGTCCTGAAAAAGATTTGAAACAAAATCGTGTATTCATGGCATCCAAAAATACTGTTAAAATCATCCGAGAGAAGAAAGGTAAAATACTAAGATTTCAGCTAGAGGAACAAAACACACATATACAAGCTTAGATGTGCCGAAACTGGGAAGGGGCAACAAGGCACATAAAGAAATAATTGGCTGAGCAGTTGGCAGAAGACAGCAACGCAAAGGAAGGTGACGCAGTAGCGGTTTAGACACAACCGAGAGGACATCCTGGGTTTTTCGTTTTAGAAACTTTATGTATAATAATTTCCCATGTATCGTACTTGCTACTACATATTTTGCTCTTTAGTTATTCCCAATATAAGATAACTCCTTATATCAATCTCAGAAGGTCAACAGTTTGAATTAGTTCTGTTGTGATTGGAACCAGTATTATAGTTAAGATTCCTGAGCTCTCTTGTATATGAAACTAATGTAAAAGGCAGATATGGTGAAGGTGGTATGACCATGACCGCTGAGCAAGTGAAAATGCCACCCCTAAAATGTGCATGTTTCCTGTATGAGAGCGCCCCATCAAGTATTGCCTTCTGTCCAGCCGGTTGAACCTCTGCCAGAAATCACTATATTTGCTCATCTTTGATTTTTCTATCAATTTTCAAACTTGGTCACTGATCGTTCTGCTCTGCTCTCAGATCACCTCCGTTTGGTATTTCAACATCTTTATGAAGTTACTCTCCTAACAATCTACAAATTTAAAAGAAACCTTTGAACTTACCCCAGGTGACGTGAACTTGTTCACCTCAAAAGGACCCAGACGAAAGTTACAGAAGCGCAGGAACAGATTAAAGGCCGGGCCTAGAGAACAGAAAAAACTAGTGATAAGTAACAGGCAAAAAGAGAATGTAAAAGAGGATGGGCCACCACGATAGGCTATCTCCCAATGGTAGACAAGCATATTATGGCGAATCATCCTTTGTTCCTCCATAAGGGGGCACAGGTACACCAAACCATAGATCCTGAGATAGCTGCGCCAAAGGAACAGCAAGATACACTCCGTGATGAGACCCAATAAGGTCCAAACACCCCAAAAGCTACTTCTGTTTCCTTTCAGTGTGTTAGTGGCCTGGAAATTCAAGCAGGGCAGTTTCCATGCAGGGCAAACGCTATGATTAGAGACTCAATTCTTAGGCAAAGTAAATGAAAAAATCTTGCTCCATCAGTCATATACGCAGAATATCCCAAACTGGAAAATACAATATAGCCTGAGCAAATATTGGACCAAATTAATCTTACAGAAAGCTCCATTTAAGAAAATATTGTTTGTAAACCCCACCTTTGTTGTTACTTTACTTTTTCTTCTAATCTTGAATAAACTCGTGATCACGAAAATACATTGCTCTTAAACTATATTATAAACATCTTTATAACATACAATCTGCTCGAAAATAATTTCTTGCTACTTTTGCTTTGATTACTCAACTTTATTTGAAGTTATTGAGAAGGATCAGTCCAATAAGCAGTATATGCACAACCAATAACCTAGGCAAACTCAACAAAAAGAATCAAGGCATTCTCTCCATAAACAACAAACAGGCGACAGTCAGTCCAAGGAAGAAGTCTCACCAATCAATAGACCCGCCTGCCTGCAGGCCATGACCACTGCAAACACCGTAGCTCGCTCTTGGGAACTGGTAGAAAGCGTCAAGTAACCAAAGATGGAGGCGCCTGCTCCTGTCCCAATGCCTGAAAATATGAGGCACATGTCACATTACAAGAACTAAAAAAAGTTTAGCAAAGCACAGTATTGGAAACAAGCCTATAGGGTAAAATGTGGGTCCCAAACACAAGAAGGAGTCAATACAGTGGAACACCCGCTGTCCCTAATAGGAAGTGGAACTCCTAGCAAGCATCATGGTGCCAAGGGGAACCCCAGCTGATGCCAGACTAGATGAGGAAATAGAAGAAAGAACAACAAACTCTGTGCCCCAGCTATGAAAGCTTGCCAACCAAAAGCCAGAGCAGAAGCCCACCAAATGAGCTTGTAATACAGAGCAGCAGAAAAATGCATCCGCTGGAGCAACATGTGCAGGTTTGAATGTTGGCTGTAGCTCATCCTTCACACGTCAATGAAGTTATTTCCATTGAGAACGGTATTGATAAAACCGGTCATGACTGTCTAAAGACCATTCTAATAATATAGCCTGCTAAGATCTGCCATTATTACCATTAATATGATTTTTAGGTCGAATCACGGTTGAACCCAGGTCAAATGAGGAAATCGATCTAGGTGAACCCCATCCGAGACATACAAGATGATCAATACGAACAATCAAGCTGGCAATCCCAAGGAATTCACCTTTAGTTCAACACTTGTGCCCAGGTCCCAAGTGAGAGTCACTGCAGTTGATTACTTCCACATCAAAGCACGCAAGAGGGAGACACTGCAGCTGAATACTTTCTAATCCATAGAAGGATACACTCTAGTGGATTACTTACTAATCCCCGGTTACAAGAGGGATCGATATATGTTTACTCAGGTGAAGACTTCTGAACAAACATTTCATGAATAGCCCATCACCCTCCCCCCCCCTTGCACAACACTCTCTCTTCCTTACCTGCCACAAGCCGACTGGCCAGAAGGAGCCATTTGGAAAAACCCATGAAGTACATGAAATTACCTGCAAAAATTAAAATAAGAGGATATGTTGGTGGGATTAACAGGATAATCTATAGTAAAAGCGAAGTTAGTATAGGATATGTATGTCTGCAATCACCATCACATTACCTTTATAGTCAGCAAGATCAAGTTTATATAGCATATCTGCCATAAAAGCATAAAACATTGTTGGACATGGCCCTTCTTAGGGGATTTCCCTGCAAGTTTGTGCTTTTTGTCTTCCTTGCTTTTGCTGAATCTCTTTTCGTGGCCTTATGACTTTGGGCAATTTCTCACTGTACTGCAATAGGAAAACGTGCGCGCCCTACCTATACATGCCAGGAAGGGGCGCTTACTTGATTAAGCAATTGTACCTGCGAGTGCCATGTAAAAAGGTACACCCCATACACAGGGCGAGTACTGCACTAGCTAATAGTGGGACAAAGCACTGATCGTACCACCCACCAGAGTAGCCTGTTAAACATGCACCATACTTTCCCCCTCATTAGCCAACCCTGAGCGGGCCTTTCACTACCACCAGAGCACCGCTAGGGTGAACACTGAGGGGGGATGCATGTGGTAAGTGAGCGGCCGGGTAGGTACACATGCATGTTCTCTGCAGGGGTAGTTGAAGAACCCCACCATTTGGGTTTGCCCTACCTTTTGGGGGAGGGGTGGTGGAGGGAGGTCTGAAGCAATTAGGCATAGCTTTTCATGTTATGTTCTTGTGCTATGAATTCTGGTTTCCTCCTGCTCTCTTGAAGGATCAACAGACCAATACTTGTGTGATCAAAATGTAATGAGATGCTATTATCAGAAAACACACGGGCAGGTAGGTAGTAGGGTCATCACATTAAAAGAAATTAAAGCAAAATATATTAAACAGTCAGTAATGCCTTCTAGAGTGCTTAATAAGCAGGACTCATATGGATTTCTGTCTTCGCTTGGGTCGGTGGTCAACATGCTCAAGGAGAGTCAAAGCAAACAGGGACATAAAAGAGAGAAACTAAACCAGAAGCAAATCTATTGATATAGATGTGTCTCTTGGTACTATGTGGCCAATTCGATTGGTTGTCCTGCAATGAATAAATACTGCAACAAATGTAGAAAGATGCTTTATTTTCTACAGCGCAGAGCCTATCAACAAACGGTACAAATGAACACTTTGCCAGCAGAAGCTCTACTGCAGGACATGGACAAATGTAAACTAGTACTGACTGTTCAAGCACAGTATGATGTTAACCAGAAGGCAGATCCTATTTGTGTAATTTATTTTGTTGAAAAAACACATTAGAAGTTACTGCCGATTCAGGGTCACCGAGTACCATTATATCTGATCAGCTGTTTCATGCCAAATGGCCCGATACTGCTCTAAATTCCTCAGATGTGAATCCCCCTAAGACTAAGGGGATAGAGGATTGATATGTTGTTGTTTTTTTAGGAGGAGTTTTTGTATAAGTATCAGAAAATTTACACAAAAGTCTGAATAGAAGAAAAGGTATCAAATTCTACGTTGGTGGGATCAAGGATATTTTGAATTGTGTTCGGGCCAGACACATACTGTCCAATCTTTCTGTTAGCGCTGTAAAACTGTGACCTCCAATAATTGTTGGATGCTCTAAATAATGTTTCTGAAGACCGATTGGGATTGTCAAAGGTTTCATTAACAACATTGTGGTTAAAAATTCAGCTGTACCAGTACTCCAGATAGTAATTAGTGGACTACTGAGCATAAGGTAACAGTTACAGGAACACCAAATTCAATTAGGAAAAGGCAGTCACACAGCCAGCAGCCTCCTGTGAGTGAGCTAACTCCCACAGTGGTGGAGTTGCAGGAATTAGTTTGTGTGCTGAGCTCAGGTTTAAAAATAAAAACATTTTAATCGATTGTGACCCGCTTACAGTAGTGTAATATGGGGTTATGTCCCCATGAATAAGTTACAAGTAGTTGAGAACTCATTCCTGAAGCATTTACTAGGTGTGCCCCGGGGAACGTCGATTATGGTGGTTCGCAAAGAATTGGGGGTGCCCGATCTCTGTGATTTATTGGCTTTACCCACTTTAACATTTTGGCTAAAGATTTGGTTAAACTAGGGAACGACCTTGAGTCATTTAATCCTGAAGGAGTGTATGTCCCTTGATTATTTCAATTACATTCCCTGGCTTAGATATATCCAGAGCAGTTTAGAAAGTTTGGGAAGAGTGGAACAATTTACAAACCCAGAATCGGTGACCAAGAATGATATGGGGTGGGTCAGGGAGTCTTTTGCAGCTTAATGGAGAGAGAAGAGATGGAATTCAGGAAACCCAGCGTTCGCAAATTTTTAATTTTGAAAACAACACATATGACTGAGCCCTATCGCCGAGGAGCTTTTAGCACTTATGAACTTTTTTAACTGATCAGGTTTCGATTGGATCGGTTTCATCTCCTGTTGGCTTTACCATGGGGGAGTAGTAGGGAGGTCAGATTTTAGAATCTGTTGTTGCAACGGTGAGTCTCCACAGGATATGCTTCATTTTTTTATATTTTGTAATTATTATGCAACTACCCGGAAAACTTTTATCATTCCTGTCCGAAGGAGGTTGAAATTTAGGCAGGTGCGCCCAGCTTTTATTTATCTACAACAGCTGTATGAAGATTCTATTTTACTTGTACTTAATTTCTTAAAATCTGCAGTGAAGCTCAGAGTGTGTCTTGATTAAATGATTGTAGCCACAAGGGCTTGCTTCTTTCATTCTAGCTATTCCGATGATATGTAAGGTCGAGGAGGACCCTGGAATCATCCTTTCAACTCTCTTTTTACCCTTAATGATCTAGGGTAATCGCACTTTATAATTCATTTTATGCAGAGTAGGAGATTTCCAGGGTAGCTCTTTCTCCAATGGGACGCCTGTATAAATATTTTATCTTTTTTTATTATGTAAGTTTTTTTTAGAGTACTTTTATGGTTTCATAAGTGAAAACCAAATAAAGTTTGTTTTATTGATTGTTATCGGTTACCAAAGATTTTGTCACCTTTGAGGAGGTGGGCAATGCACGCTACATGTCATCTGCCGACCTGCGATTGGAAAAACATCAGATCAAACTGTGTGACAATTCAATGTCGGTACCAGGTTCTTGACTCCTTTTTTTTTAGGCTTACCGCCATTTTCGTAGGGCGACATTCAGATTAGCATCTGCTGCACCAGTATTCTAAAAACTGATGTTATTTAGTCCCACGGGGTAGGCGGAGTACATGCTTTGCTCCTGATCCATGCGGGTACTAAGGAAGAATATAGTAGCATTGTTGATAAAGTCTTATAGATTTTAGGTAAACACAGAATAAGTTATCGCGGAGGTTCGATGCTCACACCAATACAGATCAAGTCGAATCTTTCCTAGGATTATGTGGATATCATTAGTGATTCATGGAAGGGTTTGCATTAGAAAACAACCCTTGAAAAAATGCGTCCTTTGCTTGAGGTAAAGAGACAGCTCAAGCTTTCAAAAGGACCAAGCAGGTCATTGTTGAGGCACCAACCTTGAAATCTTCACAAGAAGGTGAATGATATATTATCATGTGGATGCCAGTATAATTGGCATAGGATCATTATTAAGTCAGAGCGCTGGCAGTAAAGAACGTACTGTAGCTCAATTCTAGGTGCTTGTGTAAGGCTGAGACCCACTATTACATTATAGAATGAGATGCACTGGCATGTGTGTGGGCTACAGAGCATTTTAAAATGTATGCATGTGGCAAGATATTCATGATCACAAACCTCTAAAATCTCTTCTTGGTGAAAGAGTATGGGCAACGCTTCCGAGGGATACCTTGGTTATCCAGATGACAAGAATATATTTTCGAAATTGTGCATGCACCAGGTGTAAACAATGTGGAGGTAATTATTTTAGGTACATTTCCAATTGTTGAAGATGATCATATTAAGGAACAAGATAATTATGTTGAATGTGTTATTGGTTTCGTTGATGTGTTGGCAGAAGGCAGACAGTAAATAATGGGAAAAATGCATATTTGTTCATCTACCTTGGTGAGAATGTGTTAGAGGCAGATTTATGACTTAGAAATCCTATGCAACAGTAGCAGGAGTGGCAAGATAAAGACAACCTTATTCAGCAGCGAACGCCTCCAAACTTACAAAATTCAGCTGACACCTGGAGATACGTCCAAGATAAAAAAAATCTGAATAAAAATATATGTTATCTGAGAAAGCATTACTGAAGGTAAAAAAAAAAAAAACTTAGCAGTGTATATATGTGATATTTTCTATAGTGCAAGCCTAGCCCAAAGGTAGTGGAGCGCTGTACATAGGCAACAGCAAGCATAAAGCCAAAGAGTAATAAGAGAGGTAGTTGGGTTATGGGTGGTAATGCATTGTGATGTAGTATTCTGTAAAGTGGTGAGTCTTCAACTCTTTTCTAAATTGCAGCAGCCCTAGGACGATCCAGATCCAAAAATCAAAGAAATTAGGGGGTTAAAAGTCACCTATCGAAGTAATGTTGCATTCGAATACCTATTTTAAAAGAATTGTTCAGGGGTCCCTTACTTCAGAGACGTGGGGAGTTACGTGAGAGACAGTAGCCTTTCCAAGATATTCCAATTGAAAATCAGAATTTATCAGGATAATACATGCAAGGCAATGTCTCATGTTCTACTTCACCAGTGTGTTAGGATGAAGAAGAAAGTATTCCACTTGATCATTCAAACCAATGTACATCATGTTACTCAAACGGGTGAAAAGAACTCGAATTAATGATAGCATTTGTTAGGTACACACCATGAATTTGGTCAATGCCATCTAATTTTAGAAAACTGAAGAAGAAAGGGTTGTTCAGACATTGACATGGAGGAGGGCTGCTCACCTACTATCTCAAACATGTTGGCAAAGAGGATTGCAGCTTTGGTGCGTCCTGTTCGATCGGACCAATGGCCAAATAAAGGTCCTACCAGCAGGCCACTGAAACTAAAGGCAGAAAGTCCCAGGCCCAAGAAATATGGTTCAGCATCCAGGGTCTGCAGGTAAGACCAGATGGTGGGCAGAATCACAGCTAAACAGAGACAGAAGAAAATGTCTTGGTTTAACAGATGAAGAGAGAATCAGGAGTGCTCTACACAGTCAACACCAGTATACCATTCACTATTCCCATGTGCAGAGGTACACTGACAGAGCACAGTAAACTAACAAAGACAACATCCATACGTTATCCCCCATATCACCTTCTTCTGTAAAGACTACAGGAGAGGAGTAGCTCCCACATTACCTTTGAGCCTATGGAAATCCGCCCTTGGCAAAGCCAATAGGTCAAACTTGTATTTTTAGTTACGTAAGTTACTGCTTTTGACACAGAGATCCTTTTGTTACCTGCAGTTCATAATTTGCAATTCCATCAATATAGCATAAAGCACTATGAACCAGTATCGATGAGCTGCATGTTAAATGAAAGGCATGGTTTAGAATCTTATTGTAGTTTTCACAGTTTGTCGTTACGTTAAGGTTTCTCAAACAGAATCATTTGGTAATAACGTCTTAGTACAGACAGCACCATCCCCTGCATTATGCTTCAAATCCCATCGATGTTTCTCTCAACCATACACCCTTAGCATATAATGCCTAAAAGTATGAACGCCTACACATTGAGATCCATATTGTTTTATGTAACATTTCCCGAACACTCATTTAAACACTTGCACGGTTTATTGTCTCGTAATAACAGATGTGAAATAAAGTGTTTAACACGTTACACTTTGATGAGTAGTGCTATAGAAGAATTAAATAACGAAAACGAATAAGTGGTATTTAAATCATTATTTGACCCTTCCTGCAAAGAAGCGCTGTTCCTGTGTTGTTGCTGTCTGGCCACTTCGCCACGCCTCGCGGCCCCCGCTTCGCGGGAGCTGCTCGTAGGCTTAGACTCTCTCTGGGGAACATCCTTTCTGCCTCCCTTCACGTGCTTTGAGCACCAACGCGCCCCTTGCAAGCTGTCATCTGGTCAACAGGGGTAGAGGCGGGACTGCGAGGACCAGCATTCCTAGCGGCGTGGATCGGCCGCAGCTGGTCCTCTTCCCGCCCCCTCCTCCTCCTCTTTAAAATCTGTGTGGAGTGAGTGAGCCTTGGGACCCTTCCTGCAAAGAAGCGCTGTTCCTGTGTTGTTGCCGTCTGGCCACTTCGCCACGCCTCGCGGCCCCCGCTTTGCGGGGGCCGCTCATAGGCTTAGACTCTCTCTGGGGAACATCCTTTCTGCCTCCCTTCACGTGCTTTGAGCACCAACGCGCCCCTTGCAAGCTGTCATCGGGTCAACAGGGGTAGAGGCGGGACTGCGAGGACCAGCATTCCTAGCGGCGTGGATCGGCCGCAGCTGGTCCTCTTCCCGCCCCCTCCTCCTCCTCTTTAAAATCTGTGTGGAGTGAGTGAGCCTTGGGACCCTTCCTGCAAAGAAGCGCTGTTCCTGTGTTGTTGCTGTCTGGCCACTTCGCCACGCCTCGCGGCCCCCGCTTCGCGGGGGCCGCTCATAGGCTTAGGCTCTCTCTGGGGAACATCCTTTCTGCCTCCCTTCACGTGCTTTGAGCACCAACGCGCCCCTTGCAAGCTGTCATCTGGTCAACAGGGGTAGAGGCGGGACTGCGAGGACCAGCATTCCTAGCGGCGTGGATCGGCCGCAGCTGGTCCTCTTCCCGCCCCTTCCTCTTGTTTTTCCTTCATAGCTTGTGTGGACAACGCGCACGCGGGACGCGCGCGGGGCAACGGCCGGGGCGAAGACCGGGCTAAGAGCGGGCCGTTTGAGGCCGTTCGAGGATGGCAGAGGACGGCCCTGGCCCACCCCCCTTATTGCTCCGAACCTGCTTGTTATTGTATCATCGTGCTGAGACAGGTTAGCTTAAACTGAAGCTCCCTAGTTAGTAAGTCGAGTGACGTCCCTGATCTCATCGTAAGCACCATGAGTACTAGGATGACACGTAGCAAAGCCTCCAAAGGTGGTTCACAAATCTGTGGCCCTATGGACGACTTCATCACCCGCACAAATATAGCCATCGATGAAGAAATATCTAAACTTCAAACCCGGGTATCCCTAGAATTGGTAGCTGCACGTAGGCTGTCCGAGGTAATTGCCCTCTCGAAAAAATCATCCCTAGGACATATAGCCTCTGCTGTCACTCCAGCACGCCCTGCCCGCCCAAATAGTATTACCACCCAGGTTGATTTACACCAGCCCCCGATTACTTCCACCCTCACTCCGCCCTTAGAACAATCACGCATTACAGAAGAGCTAAGTTTCGCTGCACCTTCTCACGCCCAGACCCCCACCCTTAATCCCCTTTCCCAAGTATTCCCAACTACTTCCTGTGTTAGTGGTGCACAACCCAAAAGAAAACGCCAATCACGCTCAGCCTATTCTCGTAAAAAGGCAAAGGTGGCAGTCTCCCACCAGCTCACAATGACCAACACTCAGGCATGTAATGCTTTACCTGAGGGTTCCTCGAGCACACAGTCAGTATGCCAAAGTATGGGAGAGGGTCCAGCCAACACCACCCCAGTAGACGAGGGGGCGCAGGTACAAGACCAGGGAAGGAATGATAAGGAATTTATAGATCAAGTCTGGGAAACATTAAAAAAACTTCTCTCACCACTCGACTTAAGATTGTCTAGGATAGAAAACAATCTACTCGAGATGGAGAAGAGCATTATTGCTCTGGCCACTCTTGGCCTGAGAAGTCTCGAAAACCAGGGCGTGTCCTTATCTGACCCACTTTCCCCAGCCCCTGTCTTGCAAGCTGAGCAGCACCCCCCACCAGTACCTGTTGCTGTAAGGCCTGTTCCTAAGCCGAGGACTGTGGCTGTGGATCAAGTTTCCATAACCGCTAAACCTCAGGCTACCAAACCGCAGATTCCCACACGGAACTCTAAACCTGGAAAAGTAAATCCAAACCTGGTAGCATCCGCCAGACCCCAGCCTGCCGAAACCCAGGGTCCTCGTCCAAAAGAAAATTTTAGAGGAGGCTATATAGACCTTCCACCAGAGGCCAATGACTATGTGGTCGTGTTGACAGACGTCCCTGTGATCGGCACTGACCAACACGAAAACCACTGGTCATTGAAAAATAAAACTATGCACTGGCTTAACGTCAACAGACCGATTCCCAATGGCAAAAGAAGCCGAGTAATGATGGTCCGTAGAATACCCTGGGTGGGCCCAACCAAGAAATCTAAGCAAGGGGACTGTGTAGTTGTAACTTTTGAAGACCCACATACGGCGCACCACATCTGTTCCTGGCCAACTAGTGAAGATTCTTTAGTCATACCAAGGCCGCTATCCTATTTTTATCCCCCACGCCAAGTGCATACCCAAGCGGATAACTGGTCCTTGGTGCAGCACCACCCATGGAACACCCATCCCATGAGGCAAAAGAATACTCTTTTACACTGGAATGGCCTTTCAACCTACAATAGATTTGGAGGCCTGGAGGAGGTCGATTGACTTTCTATGTTCCCAGCATGCCCACAACTAGAAAAAGCATCGTCTCCACATGTTACATACATAATTGGAAATCCAACCAACGGCCCTCCAACTAGCCAAGCCGGGCTTCTGACTCTCTTGCCCCGGGCCATGGAACCGATCAAAATGGCCATTTTAGATTGCAAAAGAGTGGAAACGAGGCCAGACAGCCCCTGTCCGATCCCCCCTCCTCCAGTACAATCTAATCCAATGGAGATCTACCTGCCTGATAGAGTTGCCTCCCCAGGCGATTCTTCACTGAGGGTCTTAAGCTGGAATGTGGCTGGCCTTGCACGTAACTTTGATAACCCGGAATGGAACACCTTCCTGGCACCCTATGACATTCGCTTGCTACAGGAAACATGGTGCCAGGAACCTAGACATAGAGTGGGGTTTTCGACCTTCTATGTTCCGGCTGTATGTCACCAAGGTTCTAAAGGACGCCCATCCGGTGGTCTTCTTATCTGGATCAACATAGCACTAGACCTCAGTGTTTCTCAAAGGACCACCGAAACACCTGACCTTCAATGGCTAACAGTGCACTACAAAGGGGGAAGGAAACTAGAACTATTTAATCTCTACTTAAGGGGCAATAGGAACGGAGGATCTCTAAACTCTTTAGGCTTAAGTAACTACCTGTCTGCCTGTGACGCCGACTCTCTCGTCCTGCTGGCAGGCGATTTTAATTGCTGTTTTGAGCCTTTAGCCAAAGAAGATATTCTGGATACCAACGATGAGGATAACAGGAGGGGCATCCCTATTTTGAACCTCGAACCGATCCCTAAATGGACACAAAAGGCGATCGATATAAATGCTCTTTGCATGGAGTATAACTTGAGAGCAACGAATGGGCGTTCTAAATCAGATCCCATGGGTGCCCATACATACAATAGGACGGGCCACTCATCCAGAATTGACTTTGTTATGCTCAACTATAACCTCTGGCCATATCATCAAGACATGGAGGTTATAGAGACCTGTGACAGCGACCACAACCCTCTCGCTTTAACCATTTCTGTCCCCTGGCAAACTGGGTCTCAAGAAACCACTAATCAGTTATGGAAAGCTTCACATGAGATTCTTCCCTCAAACTGTGGCAGATGTCTTAAATGGGCAAGAGTCTCAGCGGATGAGGCTAGGATGTTACAAGCTGAAACCATCTTACTAGAGGCTGAATCTAGGCTTGATAGCACTAATAGCGATAGCAAGATGTTTTTATCGTTATTTACGGAGACTGTAACGGCACTAAGTGGGCTGTTCATCATTCCCAAACCCAGCTCCAGAACTGCTTCAAAGGGGGCCCTGAGAACAAGTGAAAAGTGGTTCACAGCCAAGTGTCGACTTGCTAAGGGTGATCTTGTTGCTGCAGTAAAAGGAAAAGACCAAGCTACCATCAGGTCTGCAAGGAAACTTTATAGGAAAACTGTGACTGAGGCCAAGCGGACATATGATTTCAACTTTTGGCGTGACCTAACGGAGGCGAGCACAAGGAAAGATGCAAAGGGGTTCTGGGACTTGCTAAGATCAAGAGACAAGCCCATTGATCAACAACTGACTTGTAATATCCCTGGTGTTGCCTGGTTTGCCCACTTTTCGAAATTGTATTCGGCTCAGACAGGGCCTCCGCAACCAGGCCCGCTCCCAAGGCTCAGTTCCACAGATCTCCCACCAAATGAAGTCCTATTTACCACCTTGGAAGTAGAGAAGGCAATCAGGTGTACTGTTTCTAACAAAGCGGCAGGACCTGATGGGATCCCGGGCGACCTGATAAAAAATAATCCCCCATTTTGGAGCAGATTAATTGCTGCTCTTCTTAATGAGGTTATGTTGGGGGGGTCTTTCCCTGACTCTTGGAGGGGCGCTGAAGTAGTCCCCATTTTCAAGAAGGGTAGCAGGGAAGACCCAGCCAATTACCGCCCCATCAGTTTGCTGGATTCAACGCAAAAGGTAGCGGGGAAAGTGGTATTGGGCAGGATTCTGGAGTGGGTGGATGAAAATCAGATATTGTCTGATTTCCAAGCGGGTTTTAGATCAGGGACAGGCACCGTCGAGCAGACATTCCGCCTTTTAATGCTCTATTGGAAGGTAGTGGTGCTAGGAGGGGGCAGCTTATACTTAGTCTTCATAGACTTAAAAACAGCCTTCGACCTGGTTCCAAGAGCATTATTGTGGAAGGTCCTTGACGAGTTAGGTGTACCTCCCTATTTGTTGGCCTTGCTGATAAAATTCCACGAAAACAACTTTGCCCAAATCAGATGGGGTGCCCAGGGAGAAAAAACCCTGTGTATTCCAGTAGACAGGGGCGTCCGCCAGGGGTGTGTGCTTGCCCCCACTCTGTTTTCGCTTTACGTCAATGAAGTGGTGGAGCACCTTCTTCAACATCCTGCAGATGCACCATCCCTGGCTGGAAGGAAAATCCCGACGCTCCTGTTTGCGGACGACACCCTCCTGATTTCGAAATCACCTGCAGGCATACAGTCACTACTTTCCAGCTTCAAGGCCTTCTGTGACACCAAGGGACTGGCCATAAATATTGGCAAGACCAAATTTCTTGTCCTCAACCCCCCTAAGAAATCTGTTAAACCCCCCACTCTAGACTCTGTCACATTAGAACGGGTCAAAGAATTTGACTATCTAGGCATACGTCTTTGTGATAGTATGAGCTGGAAGGCCCATCACCAAAAAGTGTTTCTAACCCATAAGAGGGTTGTTGGTGCTTTACTTAAAGAGCAGCGTGCTTCCTCCATAAAACCTATTGGGGCACTTCTTGATATTTATAGGGGTAGGGTTGTGAGTGCAGCACTGTATGGCGCAGAACTTTGGGGTACCCAGAGAGTGGATACTTTGGCCCACCTAGAAAATAAATTTCACAAAGATCTGATGAGGCTACCCCAGAGCACCCCCACAATCCCCCTCTTGCTGGACGCAGGTACTCGTCCAATCTGCGAGCAAGCTAAATTACACCCCTTACTACTATGGTCTAGAATTTGGAACGTCCCCGAACTCCACAGCTATGCAGACGCCCTAAAAGATGTACTGTCCTTACCTGGCTGGCATAAGATCGCCTGGCTCAGAGAGGTCAAGAGGGCATTGTACAAGCTCGGGCTAGGAGCTGCGTGGGAAAATAAAACAGCACCTCCTAAACAAGAACTGAAGAAGGCTTACTGGTCTTGGGTGGATAACGAGAGACTTGGTAAATCAAATCACCCAAGATCTGTTGCCAACTTCTTGATGGTTAAAGATATCCCCTCCAGAGAACCATATTTGGACTTGATTCACAGTTCACATGATAGGGCATTATATTTTAAATTCAGGGTTGGGGTCTTACCTTTATGTCAGTTTACCTCTACCTGGAAACCACCACTGCAAACTGTACCCTATTGCCCATTCTGCGAGCTAAAAATTGAATCTGTCGCACACTTTCTATTTGAGTGTCGAGTCTATATGGCCCCTAGACGGAGGTGGTTGAAGCCTCTTTGTAGGAGCCTGGGAACTCGCTCACATCTGGAAGCTATAAGAATACTGCTCTCAGATACAAGACCCTTTTTTGCCATTTGTTTGGCTAAATTCCTAGGCTGGGCTTGGCGCATAAGATCTGCTAAACAACTGACGATACAGTAAAGTGTCCCTTTTTCATTTTTCATAAATTTTAAGATTATCTCGTGTAAATATGAAATGTTTTTAATGGTAATATGAATTGTAAATTGCTTTGTTTCGACCATTGTTTTTATGCTGTCATGTTTTGCTTTTATGATATGTTTCTATATCGAAATAAAGCTTTACTACTACTGCTATTTGTGCATTTACTAATACAGACAGATAAATTGGACATTCCTACTGTGCATGCATCTCTTACATATAGATAAAATGTAGACAAAATCAATAACCTGCCTCAAAAAGATAGTTTCTCTTAAGTATGTGTAAAGTGATAAGCTGTGGTTCCCTCCACTACATTGGCATTTAGGTGTTAAGCTCCATATAGCTCCTAGCCAATGGTACTTGAACTAAAAAGGGCTAGTGGCCCTTTAAATCGGACATTTGTTTTGGGCCCAGCTGAAGTGAACAAAAGAAAACCTCCTTACCACTTGCTGACCTGAATGGAAAGCAGACAATGTGCAGATGCTGCTGAATGTGTCTCTGAAGTATACAAAAAAACTGATGAATAGAATGCTTGAATTAATCAACCAATAGTAATTAGTCGGACAGCATCCCAGTCCATCATTACTTTGCACTCCATGCTTCCTTAGTTTAGACCGAACCGTATGCAAATCAGCCTGGACCCTGCTCAATGGGAACCCATCCAGTCCAAACTGCCAGGCCATGTCTCCCTGGGCCAGAACATAAGCAACTAAGGCGGGTTTTGCCCTGATTTCATCAGTCCGCTACAGCTTGGTTCCAGTGGCACAGGAACCATCTCACTTAGGGCGCCACCATGAAGAATACCAAAAACTAATCGATAGTATGCCTGCATTAATCTCAGCCACTGGAAATTGCTCCTGCCCCATCCCAGTTCATCAATATTTTGCACATCATACCACCTAAGTATGAACAGAGGCAAATGAAAATCAGTCCAATTTAGGATTTCTAATATGATTATTGGAAACACTTGTTACTGAATGTCAAGAGTAGATTCAAACGCTTATCTGTTTTACGGCTCTATCTTATGTATCTCGATGCACCAAAGGGCCAACAGGCCTAATCATGTTCAGTAATCACTCCCTGGATGTCAGGTTTTTTTTAAAGTGTCTAGTGCCAGACCTAAAACAAACATCTCTTGTATCTCAACAACCATAAATGCCTTGCTAAAATCCTATAACTTGGAAAGTTGTACTAGAAAAGAGAAGGTAACCTGGCAACTCGTTATAAAATCAATTAAAGCAAAAATTAGGTAAGCAACGTGCCCTCATTCATTAAAAGAAAAAAGTAAAAACATAAAAAGACATTTCCGCATAAATCTATACATTTGTATGTTTTACATTGTGAGTTTTTATTAACTGTACAATAAACCTTACTTACTTACCAACTCTAAAAGGTTTCAATTTATTCCGTACATGACAACTGAAGATCACAAAACCAGATGGAGAGGTTTGAGGAAAGTAAACTACAGTAGACTACACCAACATAGGTGGGTAGTGTAAAGCACAAAATATACTTCAAAAGGAATCTGAAAGAACAATCAAGAGGGAATTATTTAAATTGTGAATGAACATAAACAATATGAATGTCTTGCCTGCAAGCGACATGGTCGAAAGTGCCCAGAACAGCACAAGTCATCAACCAAAGTCCTTTTCAGGCTTTAACAGAGAAAATAGTAATATATTCACAAATGTCCTACAGAAACTATAAAAGATGCATCCATGTACACTGTACTTTATAGTACTTCTAAAACAGGCCTATGCACGAGCCTTACAAATTCTCGTGAAATTCATACCTGCCATATTGGGGAAATTGAACTTATAGTTACACCAAAACAGAGCTTTCACTGGCACATGGTTGTTCCTGTAAGTGGTGGTAGATGATCACCGAGAACAAGGAGAAGAATGGTGTTCGGGTTCCACCTATATTGACTTGTAAACCCTATTCCACACTGTCCCACACTTTACAACAAACACTAATGGGAGATTGAAAGAAAGCTCTGTCGTTGATCAAATCCATTATGCCTGTACATCCCCAGTCATATCAATGCTACGATTCATACCACTGCCCCAAGAGGTCACTGTGAGAAGTTGGCCCGATATGCAGCGTTCGCTATTCTAGCGACCACTATGCATCGGTCCAAACGACCCTTATGGTGATTGGTTGTAAGTCAACCTTAGACCAGCTATCCTAGTAGCGTGGATACGAGCAGTCTTCGGGCTAAACTCTAGAGGGCGTGTTAAGCCAGCTGTAATACCATCACATACCCCTTGAACCCCAAGTGAAAGGACACCACACAAGTGTTATGAAAATAAACAGTGTATTTATTAGAATCACAACAGCCCTGGACTCTTTATGAGGACAGGGTACTAAGCACAGAACCAAAACTCTTAAGAAAATACTCCAAGTGCACAGTTTAAAACAAGTGCCCGAGGGCACGGAAAGTTCTAGTGGTCTCGGGCGGACCCGATAAGTCAAGTCGGAAGCGAGGGACTCGGGACCCTTAAGTAAGGAGGCTATGCAGACACCGTAGTGTCGAAGTTACCTAGCCACAAGGGCTGCGACTGCACAAGTCTTACAGGCGTTGGGGGTCTTCGCTGACGAGCCAGGAGCCGGAAGGAAGGAGTTGCTGGCCGGCGACCAGTGATGAATAGTTCGTAGAGATCCAAGCCTGGATCAGTGATCGTTGATACCTGAAAGCAGAGGGGACCAAGTTCGTACTACTAGCCAGTAGTCAGAGGGTACCAGGAAGGCACCGGATGGCCGTCACCTCGAGTAGGTGAGAGGGCGACGCTAGGCTCTGCAGTCTCACGGACCAGGAAGCGTTGTCGGCGACCAGGATGGAGGTGCGAGCTGTCCCACGAAGATTGATGCTGTCGGCGTCGCTGGGCCCAGGATTGGGGCAACAAGCCTTGGCAGATTTCAGGGCCACGTGGTGGGCCTAAAATGGCGTCTTGAGTGGACCAGGAGGGTCCGGGGTGCTCCTCTCGTAAAAAGGAGCAGAAGGCTAGTCTGGAGCAACCAGACCAGCAGCGTTGGTTGTCGTTCGTCGTCAAAAGGGTCACAAGCCAGCGGCTAGTGATCGGACAACATGCTGAGCAGCGGCAGAAGGGCCCCACGCAGATCGTGGAGATGCTGGGAGACTGCACTTCGGTGCTGGAGCTGCTCAGGGTCGGGGCTTCTCGGACCCCAGAGCACTCACCAGAGAATTCCTTCGGTGGTCGTGCTGGTTAAGAAAGCGTGCAGGTTTTGATGAAGGCCGGTCCCTCGAGGTCTCGTCGCACCCACAGATCTCAGCTGAGCTGACGATGTGGGTAGAGGTCAGAGGTGCCAGGGAAGCCGGTTCTCGTCGAGCTGGGCCGTCGGATTCCTGAGGAAGGACTTGCAGCAAACCGCAGAGTTCTTGGATGGTGCCTGCTGGTGCAGGGTGACTACTCCTTAGCCACAAGGGAGAAATCTTGAGAAGAGTCTCGAAGTCCTTTCGTAGAAAGTATTCTTGATTCAAAGATGATCTAATTTGGAAGGGTCCCCGCTCCGGCCTTTATCCTAAAGGAAGGGGTGGGTACATGACTAGGTCCTGCCCTAGGGGTGGGACCAGGAAGGGGGGTAGTTACACCCCTCTCCCCTGCCGGACTTTCCCCAGGCCAGGGGCCGCGCGCCCCTGGAACTGGTTCTAGCCGGCAGATGCGTAGTGAGCACCGGGGTGCCACTCCGCAGTCACCTTCGTGTAAAGCCCTACCTACCCAGAATACACAAACCCCGCCCTCGACAGGAAACCCTTTGTCCAAGCTCTCCTCGCTGGAAGGACTCCCAGCAGCAGGAGGTCAGACTCGTGCCTGTGGTGGCAGCATCCATTTTGTGGAGCTGAGGCTTCAGTTAACTTTAACCGGGGTACACAGTTACGTACATGTCGTGTCCCTCTAGAAGGGTGGAATGCTAACCTCGTCGCCAGAATTGGTGAGGGGGCAGCATCCCGATTCGTATGACACCTTACTCGACATGACTTGATAACGCGATACCGAAGTTACCGATATGATACGCGTTATCATGGAACAGCTATTGGGTCTTGGTTCCGCAAGCTGTAACCGGGCTCGGCTCGTGCCAGAGCCCAATTCACACGATTCCACGCACTCTGCCTTCAGGATTGTTAAGGCCTGCCATAGGAGTGACTGATAGGAACTCGGGTGTCCATTTTGAGTTTAGATATAGGGATACTATACCTACAGCAACGGGCGAGTACGCCACGTTGCCCCAGCTGTCGTGCAGCCAGTTGTGTCAGATTTAGATGGCCAGCCAGGGGTGGCATAATACATGCTTCAGCCCCTGGTAGGCCCTGGGTACACCGATGCCCTGAGTTACAGGGTCTGACAGGGTGGCCCAGTTCCAATTGGGTAATGCACCTAAGGTACACGCATCAATTTAGTGAGAGAACAGCTAGGCTGTGGGTCTGATTGGCAGGCCCACAGCCCGAGAAAGTCGTAAACCAGTGAAACAAAAGCAAAAAGTCCGGGTGATCATAGGATTGCAGACCCTACTCTCCTACATGACCCCCCCCAAACGTTGGGACAATAAGCTAACCTTGACCAGGTGAGTCTTCTTGTTCTAAGTGGAAATACCTGGAGAGCCCATCTGCATTGCCATGATCAGTGACAGGTCTATGCTCCACTGTGAAGTCCATCCCCTGTAGGGAAATGGACCACCTAAGCAGTTTGGGGTTTTCACCCTTCATCTGATTTAGCCATAGGAGGGGCTTGTGGTCGGTCTGAATCTTGAAATGAGTGCCAAACAAGTATGGCCTCAGTTTCTTCAGGGCCCACACCACAGCGAAGGCCTCCCTCTCTATAGCTGACCAATTTTTCTCTCTGGGGGTCAGCCGTCTGCTTATAAAAGCAATGGGCTGGTCATTACCATCAACATTCAGTTGAGATAGAACAGCTCCCACACCCAACTCAGAAGCATCTGTTTGGACAATGAATGGTTTGGAGTAGTCTGGACTCTTGAGGATAGGTGCAGTGCACATGGCCTGTTTTAAGTCATCGAATGCTTTTTGACAGCTCGCTGTCCACTGAACCTTTTTTAGCATTTTCTTACTTGTCAGTTCATTGAGCGGAGTCACAATCGATCCGTAATTTCCGACGAACTTCCGGTAGTAACCAGTCAGGCCCAAGAAAGTTCGAACCTGAGTCTGGGTGGTTGGAGGAGCCCAGTCCCTGATTGACTGTATTTTGCTCTCCAGTGGTTGAACTGGGCCTCCACCTACAAGGTGGCCCAAGTATACAACCTGTGTCTGCCCTATCTGGCACTTGGTAGCCTTGATAGTGAGACCTGCTGCTTGCAGAGCCTCTAACACTTTCCGCAGGTGGACCAGGTGATCCTCCCAGGTGGAGCTAAAGACAGCAATATCGTCAAGATACGCCGCACAGAAGTCATCCAGCCCAGTGAGAACGTGATTCACCAACCATTGGAAGGTGGCAGGTGCATTTTTCAAACCAAAGGGCATCACCACGAACTGATAATGCACACCAGGGGTAGAAAATGCGGTCTTAGGCTTGGCGTCCTCAGCTAACCTGATTTGCCAATACCCAGCTGTCAGGTCAAACGTACTTAAGTAGTTGGCCGAAGCCAATCTATCGATAAGCTCGTCTGCCCTTGGTATTGGGTGGGCATCAGTCTTAGTGACTGCATTGAGACCCGTGTAATCTACGCTGAACCTCATCTCTTTCTTACCGCCCGGGGTGTGAGGTTTTGGCACTAGAACTACGGGACTAGCCCAAGGGCTATCCGAGGGTTCAATGACTCCCAGCTCCAACATTTTCTGCACTTCACTTTTGATGCAGTCTCGAACGTGATCGGGCTGCCTGTAGATTTTACTCTTGACGGGCAAGCTGTCACCAGTGTCGACCTCATGGGTACACCAATTGGTCTGACTGGGTGTTAGAGAGAACATATGCCGGAAGGATTGAAGAACTTGTTTACAATCCTCCTGTTGATGTTCGGAGAGGCTGCCACAAAAGACAACACCGTCTACCGATCCATCGTCAGGATTCTGAGTGAGCAGGTCGGGGAGAGGGTCACTCTCCTCCTCCTGTCCCTCATCTATGGCCATGAGCAAACTCATGTCCTTCCTGTCGACATATGCCTTGAGCCTGTTGACATGGAGCACCCTGTGGGGGCTCCGGGGAGTTCCAAGGTCTACCAGGTAGGTGACCTCTCCCTTTTTCTCCAGGATGGTGTAGGGCCCGGACCATTTGTCCTTGAGTGCTGCTGGGGCCACTGGCTCCAACACCCACACCTTCTGTCCGGGCTGGTAAACAGTCAAGACAGCCTTTTGGTCATGCCAAGCTTTCTGGAGTTCTTGGCTGGCCTTAAGGTTTTCGGATGCCTTCTCCATGTATTCAGCCATCCGCGAGCGGAGACCAAGCACATAGTCCACTATGCTGGTTGCAGGCTTTTTGAGAGGTCTCTCCCATCCTTCCTTCACCAAACATAGGGGTCCTCTTACAGGATGCCCGTACAAAAGCTCAAAAGGGCTGTAGCCAACCCCCTTCTGTGGGACTTCTCTGTAAGCGAATAAAAGGCAGGGAATCAGGACGTCCCATCTACGCCGAAGCTTTTCAGGTAGTCCATGAATCATCCCTTTTAGGGTCCTGTTGAAACTCAACAAGCCCATTGCATTGTGGGTGATAGGGTGTAGTGAACTTGTAGTTGACACCACATTCCTTCCACATAGCAGTTAAGTTGCTCGACATGAAGTTTGCACCTCTGTCGGAGACGACCTCCTTAGGGAAGCCCACTCTGGAGAATACTCCAACTAGGGCTCTGGCCACCACAGGCGCTGTAGTGGTCCTAAGGGGAATAGCTTCAGGATATCTGGTGGCATGATCCACTACCACCAGTATAAACTTGTGCCCTGATGCTGTTGGTGGTTCCATGGGACCGACGATGTCAATCCCCACCCGTTCAAAGGGCACCCCCACCACAGGCATTGGTATAAGGGGGTTCTTTGTAGCGCCACCTGACTTACCACTGGCTTGGCAGGTGACACAGGAGCGACAAAACTCCTTGGTATCTTCGTTCATATGAGGCCAGTGAAAGTGCGAGACAAGCCTGTCCCACGTCTTCGTCTGGCCTAATTGTCCTGCTAAGGGAATCTCGTGGGCCAAGGTAAGGAGGAAACCACGCTGAGACAAGGGGATAACCAGCCTCCTGGTCATGCCAGGCTTGGGGTCTCTTGCCTCAGTGTACAGGAGTCCATCTTCCCAGTATACCTTGTGGGTACCTGTGGCGTTCCCAGCAGCCTCAGCAGCAGCCTGCTGTCTGAGGGGTTCAAGGGAAGGGCAGTCTAACTGGTCCTTTCCCAGGTCCTCTCGTGTGGGTCCCCCTGAACCCACAAACTCAAATTGATCAAGTTCGAGCTCTTTAGGTTCAGTTTCCCGCAATTCTTGGAGGTCAGCCTCCTCTGAGACTTGATCCTCGACCTGGGGCAAGGGGGAAGGCGAGGCCTTAACCAGACTGCTCTTCTTCTTGGGAGGTGTCTGGTCCGTTGTTCCAGGATCCAGCACCTGTTCAGTGGGGCATTGTCTGACCTGTGACCTGGTCACAGCAAACACATGTGCTGGCAAGCCTAACATTTCCATGTGAGTCCGTTGGTCCACCTCGGACCATTGCGATGACTCCAAATCATTGCCCAACAAACAATCCACTGGGAGGTCTGAACTTACAACAACCTTTTTCTGGCCATTTACCCCTCCCCAGGAGAAAGCAACAATCGCCAAACTATGACTGGTAGTGACGTTGCTGGCATTGGTCACCAGGAAATCTGTACCTGGCATGATCTGTCCAGGGTCCACAAAGTGAGGCGTCACCATTGTGACACTGGCACAAGTGTCCCTATAGGCCTGAGCCATTCTTCCATTTATTAAAGGCGTCTGTCGGTATTTGCCCAAGGTATTGGGACTGACGTCAGGGGATATATCCACATCCCCCGTACAGACAAGGACAGCCTGAGTGAGCGTACCAACTAAGTTGTCACACCCCTCAGAACCCAAGGTTAACCCAACTAGTCCCTTGGGAGGCGCACTACTACTGCTGGCTGTACTAGGGGGCACAGGTGCCTTAGGGGCTGCAGTAGCAGGAGTCTGCCCTCCTTTCTTGGTGCACTCACTAAACCAGTGAGTTTTACTTTTACAGTATTGGCACCACCTTTTCGATTGGCCTTCTTGATTCTTCTTTTTCTGGGAAGCCTGACCCCCCCCCCCTCTTTGGGTTGTTGGGGACCTGTCAAAGACTTCTGGTCAGTTTGTTCCCCTTTCGAATCTTTACCCTTCTGGTCTGCTTTCTTCTGACCACCCTGGTTCTGGCCCTGGTTTTGCTTAACCCTTGTTCTGACCCATCTGTCTGCCTTCTTTCCCAATTCTTGGGGAGGAGGTCAGATCCGAGTCGACAAGGTGCTGATGCAACAACTGGTTCTGACAATTGTTTAAAATCTGTTCTCGCATGATCAAATTATACAATCCTGTGTAATCAGTAACCTTACTGCCCAGCAACCAGCCCTCGAAAGCCTTAGTGGCACAATCAACGAAATCAGACCAGTCCTGAGACTGAGTTTTCTGGGTATCCCTGAACAGCAACCTGTACTGCTCAGTGGTTAGGCCGAACCCATCAATCAGTGTGTTCTTCAGGACCTGGTAATTGTTAGCATCCTCAACTCTAGTAGTGAGGAGCTTATCTCTACCTTTACCTTCAAAGGAGAGCCACAAGATAGCTGCCCACTGACTCTGGGGGACACACTGTACAGTGCAGGCCCGCTCCAAAGCAGTAATCCATTTGTGGATGTCGTCCCCTTGCTTAAAGGGGGGCACTATCTTATTCAGGTGCTTAGTGTCTAAACTCCTGGGTTCCCGTGGGGGAATGCTGCCACCAGTGGGAATGGTCCCACTCAATTCTTGCTCTCTAGCAAAGGCAAGTCTTTCTTTGGCTAGGGCATGTTCTTCCCTTTCGATCCGCAGATTGACTTCCCGCTCCTTCGCTTCGTACACTCTTCTCTGAGGGGATGTCATACCTCTCCGAGCAGAGCCTCGAGAGCTATTGGTTCGAACGGATCTGTTAGAGCCTCTCGACAGAGACCTAACTCGTCCGTTCCCAATTTTAAGCTGGCCCGAGAGAGGCCCCAGGGGTCTCCTAGTACCAATCTCGTGCCGGCTTAAGTTGTCCTGAGTTAGCTGACTAACTATGACTGGACCTTTGTCTGCCTCGTCCCCAGATGTCTCTGGATCCTCCTCCTCCTCCTCCTCCTCTTCGCCCTCTGAGGAGAGATGGATAAGGTCAGGGTCACCCCGGGTTCCCTCGAGGGGGGGCATCTCCATTTCTGGATGAGAAGGGTCGGTGTTACCCGCTCTCCTGGCATCATAAGTCTCCAAGAGACCAATCAGAAACGGAATGGTAGGGTTTGCACCCTGTTTTAGCTTACGGGATGTACAGATCTGTCGCATCTCGTGGAAGCTAAGCGCAGCATATCTGGAGGTGACCTGTGGAAGGTCGACTGACACAAGGGGACACTCAGAGTTTCCTCCTTTGTCTGACATGCTGCTTCTAGTGTGGTGTAAGTGATGCACCTACCTACACTATGGGTTTTCCTACTGATCCCTTGCTAAGAGTTGTAGCCAAGGTGTGCTAAGCCTTGAGGAGCTACAACAGCTGGTTCAGTAGAACTCAGAGTATTCTAAGCTAAGTTATATGTACCTGGAGTACTTATGCGAGCTTTCACAAGATGTTCTTAGGATACGCGTGGTAAAACAACAGCAAGCTCAAATCCCAACCGCTGCTCACCAATGTGAGAAGTTGGCCCGATATGCAGCGTTCGCTATTCTAGCGACCACTATGCATCGGTCCAAACGACCCTTATGGTGATTGGTTGTAAGTCAACCTTAGACCAGCTATCCTAGTAGCGTGGATACGAGCAGTCTTCGGGCTAAACTCTAGAGGGCGTGTTAAGCCAGCTGTAATACCATCACATACCCCTTGAACCCCAAGTGAAAGGACACCACACAAGTGTTATGAAAATAAACAGTGTATTTATTAGAATCACAACAGCCCTGGACTCTTTATGAGGACAGGGTACTAAGCACAGAACCAAAACTCTTAAGAAAATACTTCAAGTGCACAGTTTAAAACAAGTGCCCGAGGGCACGGAAAGTTCTAGTGGTCTCGGGCGGACCCGATAAGGCAAGTCGGAAGCGAGGGACTCGGGACCCTTAAGTAAGGAGGCTATGCAGACACCGTAGTGTCGGAGTTACCTAGCCACAAGGGCTGCGGCTGCACAAGTCTTACAGGCGTCGGGGGTCTTCGCTGACGAGCCAGGAGCCGGAAGGAAGGAGTTGCTGGCCGGCGACCAGTGATGAATAGTTCGTAGAGATCCAAGACTGGATCAGTGATCGTTGATACCTGAAAGCAGAGGGGACCAAGTTCGTACTACTAGCCAGTAGTCAGAGGGTACCAGGAAGGCACCGGATGGCCGTCACCTCGACTAGGTGAGTGGGCGACGCTAGGCTCTGCAGTCTCACGGACCAGGAAGCGTTGTCGGCGACCAGGATGGAGGTGCGAGCTGTCCCACGAAGATTGATGCTGTCGGCGTCGCTGGGCCCAGGATTGGGGCAACAAGCCTTGGCAGATTTCAGGGCCACGTGGTGGGCCTAAAATGGCGTCTTGAGTGGACCAGGAGGGTCCGGGGTGCTCCTCTCGTAAAAAGGAGCAGAAGGCTAGTCTGGAGCAACCAGACCAGCAGCGTTGGTTGTCGTTCGTCGTCAAAAGGGTCACAAGCCAGCGGCTAGTGATCGGACAACGTGCTGAGCAGCGGCAGAAGGGCCCCACGCAGATCGTGGAGATGCTGGGAGACTGCACTTCGGTGCTGGAGCTGCTCAGGGTCGGGGCTTCTCGGACCCCAGAGCACTCACCAGAGAATTCCTTCGGTGGTCGTGCTGGTTAAGAAAGCGTGCAGGTTTTGATGAAGGCCGGTCCCTCGAGGTCTCGTCGCACCCACAGATCTCAGCTGAGCTGACGATGTGGGTAGAGGTCAGAGGTGCCAGGGAAGCCGGTTCTCGTCGAGCTGGGCCGTCGGATTCCTGAGGAAGGACTTGCAGCAAACCGCAGAGTTCTTGGATGGTGCCTGCTGGTGCAGGGTGACTACTCCTTAGCCACAAGGGAGAAATCTTGAGAAGAGTCTCGAAGTCCTTTCGTAGAAAGTATTCTTGATTCAAAGATGATCTAATTTGGAAGGGTCCCCGCTCCGGCCTTTATCCTAAAGGAAGGGGTGGGTACATGACTAGGTCCTGCCCTAGGGGTGGGACCAGGAAGGGGGGTAGTTACACCCCTCTCCCCTGCCGGACTTTCCCCAGGCCAGGGGCCGCGCGCCCCTGGAACTGGTTCTAGCCGGCAGATGCGTAGTGAGCACCGGGGTGCCACTCCGCAGTCACCTTCGTGTAAAGCCCTACCTACCCAGAATACACAAACCCCGCCCTCGACAGGAAACCCTTTGTCCAAGCTCTCCTCGCTGGAAGGACTCCCAGCAGCAGGAGGTCAGACTCGTGTCTGTGGTGGCAGCATCCATTTTGTGGAGCTGAGGCTTCAGTTAACTTTAACCGGGGTTCACAGTTACGTACATGTCGTGTCCCTCTAGAAGGGTGGAATGCTAACCTCGTCGCCAGAATTGGTGAGGGGGCAGCATCCCGATTCGTATGACACCTTACTCGACATGTCTTGATAACGCGATACCGAAGTTACCAATATGATACGCGTTATCATGGAACAGCTATTGGGTCTTGGTTCCGCAAGCTGTAACCGGGCTCGGCTCGTGCCAGAGCCCAATTCACACGATTCCACGCACTCTGCCTTCAGGATTGTTAAGGCCTGCCATAGGAGTGACTGATAGGAACTCGGGTGTCCATTTTGAGTTTAGATATAGGGATACTATACCTACAGCAACGGGCGAGTACGCCACGTTGCCCCAGCTGTCGTGCAGCCAGTTGTGTCAGATTGAGATGGCCAGCCAGGGGTGGCATAATACATGCTTCAGCCCCTGGTAGGCCCTGGGTACACCGATGCCCTGAGTTACAGGGTCTGACAGGGTGGCCCAGTTCCAATTGGGTAATGCACCTAAGGTACACGCATCAATTTAGTGAGAGAACAGCTAGGCTGTGGGTCTGATTGGCAGGCCCACAGCCCGAGAAAGTCGTAAACCAGTGAAACAAAAGCAAAAAGTCCGGGTGATCATAGGATTGCAGACCCTACTCTCCTACAGTCACTTCAAGCATAACTTAATATTCAGCCACTTCTAAGAATAATACAAGAATCTGGTCTCAAAACATATAATTATGCTTACGCCTTGATCCCCAGGAGTACTGTCAATTAATGAAACCTTACAGCATCTACAAGGATTGATCAACAGCAACTGACACCAGATCTGAGCAGCAAAATAGGAGATCTTGTCACCAGTTGTGGCCACGTTACATGGACAGACCTACAATTCAAGTACTAATATTAAATACTAACATGGTCCTGATAGCCAGACAAAAACAAAGTAATATAAACCTGCTGGCTACACTTTAACATGCTGAAGAAAATATTTCCAAATCTGTCTGTTTCCCCCAGGCTTACAGCAGTCAAAGAGAGTAGTTATTGTGTCTCGACTATGCCAATAACCTTCATCTGGACTCCAAGCGATGGCATGAACTAACAGGGTGTGTGCAGAAGGCTGAAGCCAGATTACTGGCAAAACCGAAATGCAGACAAAGTATGTGTTGGTAACGAGACACATTTTACTGTATCTGTCAAAAAGACTACTACCTTTGACAAAGGCTACCTTGGCCATAACACAAAGAGACAAGGGCTCACAAGTAGGAGGACAGGCCTTTGTTATGCAGACCACGATGTAGGTTTCCATGCCAGCACCATGTGCCCAAATGTTTGTACAGTGACCTTCCAAGTGCTCAAGTCCTAATGGACCAGGTGTACTTCTTTCATTTGAAAGCCGGGGAAGTGCAATGCATACCAACTGGTTTGCAAATGGTAATGCAGCTTGTGATGTGATTTATGCATTAACAGGTCACATTGCAAATTGTCTATTCGCAGAGGGCCAAGAGACAATGTGCCAAATGAATATTAAATTTGCAGGTCGGAAATTGGGACCCCCTGTGATTGGATGAAAATGAAAGGTTGGAGGCCTGCAAGGAACAGTAAATCTCTGTCCTTGCATTTGCTTTCCCAAATGGATCTTTTTTTCAGCCCATTTTCAAAAAAGGCATAGGTGCTTCTTTAAAAGATGTTTGTTTGGAAAGATATTGGATTCAGAATGCAGGGAACTCTAGATCTCTGCCTACCTCCGTCCTTTAATCTTCTTGAGGCTGCTAACATGATTACTAATGGAGGAGCTATCCCACTACAACATACGTGCCAATGAAAAATAAGTTAGCATGCCTACACGAAGGTCAGTAAGCAATCAAAGTTATGCACCCCCAACTTGGTCACAAACCATTGATACATTCCTTTTCAAATAGGAGAGTGCCCCTTGTATGCCTTATCGATATAAAAGGGGATGATGGACGGAGCGCTTGAGCAAATCAAACACTCACCCCCAGTCAACTGATCTGGGTTTAATCTATCACCATTCTTTAGCTCACTCAGCCACCCCAGTTCAGACATGGCCATATGCAAATCAGTCTGACCCTGTGCCTCATGTGAACAGTCCAGCCCGAACTGCCAAGCCATGTCTTTCCTGGACCGGAAACAAGCATCCTGGGACCGGTTTCTGATTCATAATCCTCATCAGCCAGGCTATCTTGAATCCAGTGGCCAAATAAGCAAGGGACTCACGTCTGAGCATACCCTGCCAACTTAGGGCGAACAAAGCTATACAAAAGGGGATGATGCAAAAAAAAACGATGGATTTAGGCCCAGATCTCTGTACTGGGGTGAATGTATGACATTGTTCTGCATTCTATCCATCAACTGTGGTTTTTGCATTTGTCACCCTGAGTGGGATGGGTATGCTCAGACGTGAGTCCCATGCTCTCCACACCACTGGATTCAAGCAAGCCGGGCTGAAGACGGCTGGAATGCCAGAAACCGGTCCTCGGAAGCTTGTTTCCGGTCCAGGGAAGGCATGGATTGGCAGTTCGGGCTGGACTGTTCCCATGAGGCACAGGGTCAGACTGATTTGCATATGGCCATGTCTGAACTGGGGTGGTGTGGAGTGCAAAAAAACAATGGATTTAGGCCCAGATCTCTGTACTGGGGTGAATGTATGACATTGTTCTGCATTCTGTCCATCAACGGTGGTTTTTGCCCTTGTGTGCCTTATAGCAGCAGTTCCCAATCTGTGGATAGGGGACTCCTGGGGGACCATGACGCCTCCTCAAGGGGTACAAAACAACTTCGAAAATTAAATATTATTAAGAGACTAAAAGTGTATATGAATGAAGAGGCTAAATGTACAAGTGAACATTTTTAAACTTGCTGTAAATGTGAAGAAATTTGAAACTGGAAGCCAACAAATTAATTTGTATCCTCAGATTGATTTGTGGGAGCAGCGCAGGTGCATCAAACAGAATATAGAATGGGCGATGAGTGGCCTTAAATGAATATAGAAAAGTTCCACCCTTACCTTTCTCTTAAAATTGAATCTTATTTTTTTTAATGTATATGTCTGCAAATTAAGTAATATGTCTCATTTGGGTATTTGTTTGCTTTTTGGGTATTGTTTTGCAGTTCAAATTATCAACAAGGCTCAGGTCGGAGTCCCCAGCTTCCAGTAATGACTCGTTGGGGGTCCCCGGATTCCAATAGTGATTCAGTGGGGGTCCCCAGGTTCAGACAACGTATATTTTAATAAAGGGATGCTAAAAAAAAAAAAACTCTTGCTTAATTCAGACTGAACAAGCATAAAGTAATTCTAGAGCCTGACCTCCAAATGGAATGGACGCCCGTTGTTTATACTGAAGTTTGCTGGCAGTGCCATACTTCTAGATAACACACAAGTCGGCATACAACATACAATAACTAAACTGCGTTCATTTTGCGCATGAAATAAACTTTAGATAAACCACGATAAAGCAAAAGTACAAAAATTGCACTCACTGCCAGAGTCTTTGGCGTATCTGGAGTTTAGATGGAAAATCCTTTATAAGCACCAGAACTTACAAATAACTGGGATTGGAGTTTCAAGCAAGAATTTTATGGTGCTCTCAGCAGGGACTTCAATTTGCCAAATTACTCTAACAAACACCTTGGCATACTGCTATCAATTCAGTGCTTCAAGAGCTTAGTATGGAGGTACCATCTTTCATACAAAAGTAAAAAAATATTTTGAAGCGATACGTCAACCACAAATAAATTCAAAGCAAAAATAAAAACCTTAAAATATATGCCATACAAATAATTGGTTCTAGGCAGTTAAGAGGTAAACAAGCCTCAACCATATCAAAAGCTTGCTACCTCTTTGGAGTTAAAAATCCATCATTTTTGTTTCTAACTATTCGGGTTAGGAGAAGTTTCACAATTCTGGAAGCATAAAAGACACGTAATACTGAATCTTCAAATATACAAGCATTGGAAAAGCCGTTGGGTTTTGCCCATTCGAGATCTATTGACTTTGTCAATGTTTTTTAGACATGCTGCACAGCAGCGCAGGATGCAGTGCGCCATGGTTTAAAGCTAAAAAAATAAAAAAGGATTAAAAGCAGTATGACGTGTCCAGCGTTGACTGCATTATAGCACTATGCTTGTGCTGCTGTGTAAAATGTTACACTAAAGTGTTGGGGCAAACAACATGAGGGAGGTGTGGGGGAGGAGGGAGCAGCAACAACAACGGACAGCAGGAGGGGTGGGTAAGTAACATGGGAGGTGTAAGGCAGGGAGCAAAAACAACAGCTGTAGGAGGGTGCGGGGAGGATAACAACACGAGGGAGAGGTAAGGCAGACACATGCACTTTATAGAGTATCTGCAGGAGCGCGCTCCAAGTGGAAAGACACATGTATTAAGTTGTACTAGGTCCATCCTCCAGTACAGGGACAAACACTGATGTCCCGGGAGGAAATAGGAGGCGCTGACCAATAGGAAGCAGGGAAACAAGAGTGATGTCGAAGGTAAGTAATAGTAAGTAATGGGCGGGCTCTGAACCCATTGTAAGCTTTTTTCATTTGTGAACGAAAGATTTCGCTGACAACACATGTGCTATCCCAGGCCAAACCTAAAAGATAGTTCATGCTATATGTTGCTAACCAGTGTTTTTAGTGAATGCAAGCAGTTTGTATTTGCAATCTTTTAACTTTTAGATATGAGACCCCACAATTACTGCCCGTTTTAATACCCCCTGAAGGCAATTTAATAAGTGGGGCTGGAAAATATGCGACCCCTGTATCAAGCTTTTTCGACAAATGATATGAATGTGCTAAAGTAGAACGGTCAAACCTCATATAACCAATAAAAAATGTATATACTTGTACCAGATTTTGTGAAACAGTATTCTATTTTTGTAGTGAAACAGTATTCTCTTTTTGTAGTGTTTTTGGATCCATTTGCAAATACTGCACCATTTTAATTAACAATTAGTAAATGTATTTATTATTCCTTCAAAACAGCTGGCAGTAAAGCTGATACTGGTGAGGGGTTTTTGCTTCAGATCTGTTAAAGGTGTGATAATGTATCACTTGTATACTGGAGGGGGTGGTGAACAGATCACATCCTGATCTCACTATCCAGCTGCGTGGCGTGTGTTTGGCAGAGGATTTATTCTCTGTATCTTTGTTTATAATCAGCAAGTTTACCAAACATCAATAGAATGTAGTGACTTGAATACGATACATTTTAGAAAATCGATTCTAAAACATGTTGTTAACAAAGACATTCATTTAGTGGCTTCAGGCTCGAAGTAGGGCTTAGTTCCAACAAAGCAACTGTCAAGTTTCATTCAGGTTTATTTTTGCATTCCTTGAACTTTGAAATCCATTCCACTCATTCAGCCATAAAAGAAGAGAAAAAAATGCAATATCAGAGCTAACTCGTGTGGATTCACAGCCACAACCTTCTAAAGAAGATTATTTTCCTGTACACACCTAGTTTGAGTTTCATGTTTGACTTTCCTCTAACAGCAAGTTTGAAGGAGTAAATGTAATGGATATAAAAAAAGAACTAAAACGGATTAAATTAATCAGTGAAACACTCCTCTGTCTGGGTGCTTTGCTTTTGTTTTCTCTGAAAGCACTAGTTTTGGTTCCTGGGAAGATAAGAGACCCAGTGATGTTGAATGATCTATATCCCTCTATGACAGCAATGGAATTAAACTGTCCTGCATCAATCAAACATAATTTAATTTGTAACTAGCTATGGTACGCTTACTGACAGCTTTCCAACTAGTACTGATTTCAGTTTCACATACAATTTATAGAATTTAAAAAATCAAGTTACATTCATAAAGCAGATGAGCAAAGCCTGTCCCTGGGGTTGCGCACTGGAAGAGCATACGAACAGGAATCCAGGGGAGAAGCTGTAGGCAGTGGTTAGTAATGCTCCAATCAATGCCAAGGAGTCTTCGTTTTCAGTATTACTGCTCCACGTAGGAGAGGTAATCCAGTAGCTAAACTGAATAGTCTAGGACATACTTAATTTCCAGTCCAAACTTTCTCCCTTGACCAAGGCTTTTCACTTTACCTACACTATGCCTCGTTTCCCTTATATGTCAAATGCGCAAGTCACAAGAAACAAGATGACCACAGACTTGAGTTTCTTTAACCCCTTCGAAGCGAATGACGAGCTGGGCTCGTCATGGCGCTTACCTGCCCTGCGCGGATGACAAGGCCAGCTCGTCATTTATAATTGTTATTTTGGTTTTTCAGCGCAGGACGGGAAAACGCCTAGCAGCCATGTGGTTAAAAAGAGATTCTTGAATTTACAGATTTAATTCGAAATACAACAGTTGGGTGCTGTTCCCACTAGGCTGAGATGAGGGGAAACCATGACCCTGTATGTCCCTATGGACCTCAGGCGCTCCCAGTCACTGCTCAGAGGCACCCATCTGGCCACATCCTAGACAGACTCACTCTCTGTCTTTTAAGGGGGCACGTAGTGAAAAGGAAAATGTCTTCTTACTCAATCTTGCATTGTTCATAACCATCAATACGGGTTCTGTAATATCCCTTGGTTTAATATCATTAGGTTAGGTTTCAAAAACCTAGCATGGCATCATTCTCTAGATGGACCTATAAAAGCCCTGCATGAAAAGGGGGAAAGCATCCTATGCTGATCTAATCTTTGGCCAGTCTCTGAAGGGATCAGTTCAAGGAGGAGCTTGTGTTTCATTTCCATCAAGCTATAGCCTCTCTTTGAGCGGTTTATTTCTATATGGTAAAGTTACTTCTTCATTTGCATATGTCTCTTGTCGACATGGTTAAGGACACATCTGGAGTGAAAATGAGGCCAAACCAGCATGGGCATTCAATTCCAATTCAATTGATTTAGATGTCTTGCGAGATTAATAATAGAGATAAAAACATGATTCAAACAAATTGCATCAAATTCTTCAGCTGACTTGCAATTAAAATGTAATTTAAAACATGGCTAAGACAGATTTCATGAATGTATACAATTTACAACAGACAAATTCGTTTGGTTCTGATTTCAAAAAAGCTATAAAATCTATAGAGGTCAAAAGGTTATATCTAAAGACAATAGGTTTTATAAAATTGTTTCTGGCCTCTACTACCTCCTAATTAGAGCATAGTCATTCAGACAAACGTTTCAGAACTGAGGCTCCAATCTGACTGTAACGATGCAGTTGTTTGTTATGAATAGCGGCCCACAGAGACCTCACACAAAAACATACCATTTATTTAGGAGTCAAAGAACAGCACAATATCTAGCAGTGGTATGTGCGGTGTAGTGCTTCTGTTCTCTGAACCTCCCACTCTTGTAAAAAGAAAGTGAATAATCTTTACCGTACTCGATGCCCCCAAGGAGGAAGATGATGCCAATGGTGATGTTGGTGAGCTTCCGCTTCTTCTGAAAATCCATCAGGCCTCAGGTTCGCCTTCTGACGCCAATAGTAGACCTTGGTCACTCCAGTGATGGACACTCCAGTGAATCAGGCCTGTGGTTAGGGTGCAGGTCACAACGCCCTATGGCTGGGGTTGGGGTCAAAGTTACAGTTTGGGTTGTAAAGAATGATGGCAGGTGTCTGGGGCTCACTTGCTTACCATAGGGCCAAAATTAAACTAGTCTGGATTGTGTTTCTAAGTAACCAGTCACTGCCTCTTGGTTGGCATTGTACTTTGGAATGTGGCTGGGGACCGGGGCTGGCTGGTACAGGATAGGTACGCCTTATAAGGAGGTCAGGTCAGACTCCCAGCTCTCCATGGTCTGCATTAAACTAGAGAACAGATCAAGCTGGCTGGTGGCTCAGGTCAAGTAAAACTCAATGATAGGCCAAATCCGGATGAGCCTAGTCAACAGCTGGGGACAGAATAGTCTTAAGAGCAGCCAGACAGGTTCAATCGAAACTGGAGTTCCAGACTAGACAGCTTGATGGCCGAATTCTTTGTCAAAATAAGTAACAGTTCAGGTCAGTCAGATTGATCAGTGGCTGAAGTTTAGTTCAGATTAGATCAACTAGTGACTGGGATGGGGTTAAGATAGATCAACTAGTGAATGACGTTTAGCTCAGAATTACTGATTGCTGCAGTTTACTTGAGGCTTACTAATGACCTAGGTGTATGTTAAATTGACTGGCAGGCGGAATGTGAACCAGAATGGCCAGTGCTTGAAGTCCAGATTACACTGACAAGCAGCCTTGGGTGTGGCACCAACTAGCCAGAAGCTGATAGTCTGATGACACTTGCCAGAGTCTGAGGTATGAATCAGATTGGCAAGCAGTTTGGGCCTTGTTCAAACTAACCAATGGCTTGGATCCAGGGCAGAAAAACAAGCAGCTAGGTCAGAGTGATTGAGGGTTTGAGCCTCAGTAGACGAGTTGGATGGTGGGTTACACAGCACGATGACTGATGTCTGGGTCAAGCTGACTGATGGCTAGGACCCTGTTCAGACTGTTGACAGCAGCTGTTTGAGTCACAGTGGCTTGCGGCAGGGGCAAGGGTCATTCTGCCTGTGGTTAGGGTCCAAGTCAGTCCGTGTTGGGTTTTGAGGCTAAATGACCAATACCTAGATACTTAATGACTCGCCGGGGCTCGGTGAGACTTAGCTTGTGTAAGGGTTAAAATGGCAGACTGTGGCATCAGAGCGCTGAGGTCAGCATCTTACTGAATGTCTACTGGAATCAGAGTTGGACTGACAAGGAACACTAGAATTAGAAGAACGATCCCTTACTTCTGATAGCAAGGCTGCTAGATCCCTAAATACCCTAAGCTGACCAGTCCGACTGCGAATTTGAGAGCCAGTGCGACCTCCGTTCAAGGTGACTCCAGCACTATCCTTAACTTCAGTGCAGATGTCAACACCTTTCTTCTACAGGTGGCTCTTGATGGGGACAGACTGCCTCGGTTTTTTCGTATCCCACATATCTGACTCTACTGAAGTCCAACTATCTATTTTAATTGGTACGCTTGACTCAGGGTGTTCAACGCCCCTGTCAATGTCGTCTATTCTACAGTCACTTCTCGACTATATGTGTTTACAAGTCTCTTAAATGCCTTGCACATTTCCTGTACGTTTTTCCGCAACTGCCTCTACTATCCTTCAGCTTTTTGCCTCTAAGACAGTTCCCTCCACTCTAAAGCTGCCCGTTTCGGGTTTCTTTCGTGCCTAACTCCTGCTATCCTTTTCTTTACAACATTTCAACCCTCCTGCTATTTCTCCCTCTGTGCTTCTCGGAAAAACTATCTATTTCTCTTATTCCAGTCGTGACCTGGTGAGACATAGATCGGGGTGTATCCGCTTGCTTTCTTGGCTCTGAAGTCTATACGCTCTTTTTTTCCGTACTCCACCCCCGGCTGTCTCGTATGCTGGGGGCTATCGCTTCTCTTTCTCCACTCCAGGCTAAACTCCTTTTTTACCCCAAATCCCAACCCTTTCCTGATGACGCCCCCTGTGTTTACCTTTCCCCTAACACACCTTTCCCCTCTTTTCTTTGCTTTCTATAAAGTCCCCTTCCTTTACACCCCTAGCCCCGCCTTAGTGGACCAGTCCCCCTCCTCAGTGGATCAGTCCCCCACCTCGGCTGCCGCTCTCCACTTCTTTCACTGACAAGCCTTGCACCACAGGGGCCCCCAGCCCTCTCCAACTGGCTGACCCTGTGTACCTGCTATCTTCCTCCGCGTGGGCAAGCCCTCTTTTCCGTTGGCAGGTACAGTGCACCTGGCAGTCTCATTCCTCAGCTGCAGAGGGTTCCACCGACCGTCCCATCCTGGAAAAGGTCTTTAGACTCTCTCCCTCAACCGCAGCTCCCCCCTCTCCTATCTACCTGCCCCCAGCCCCTTCCTTTCCCACAGGTAGGCTCAGAGCACCTGTCCCTTCCCTCAGCCGAGCTTCTCTCCCCGGCTGCGTGGCTCAGAGTGCCAGGCTCACCCCCTCTCCTCGCCCTCCACCCTGCAGCAGCACACTCAAAGCTGGAGGGCACAGGACTCTGCCCTCTCCAAAAGGCCATGAACCTCAACAACCTCCTCCCCCAGCCAGGAGAGACTGTATTTGTTATTTCAGACCGTTGATCACTGATAGGGTGGGCGGCAGCCAATCGCCGCCCACGTACCATCTGATTTTCCGGTATTCCAGGAAGCCTTTCTCTCAGCGAACCTTATTCACCCGATTGGTTGATTTTTTTCTCTACGCTGTGCGAGCGCTCTCCAGCATCCCTCTAAAGACTAATGATTTGACTCTCCTGAATGCGTCCCCTGAAAATACTTTTTTCGAAAAGTGTATTTAAAATGCTTCACAATTAATACGTGCCAAAAGGGACAGAGCTGGAGTCTTTGAAACTGAGAACCGGGTTCGAGTTGCGGCGTCCACTCAACAGCCTGTGATTTTGGGCAATTATTAACGTTTTGATCTGCAGTACTAGGAGGAGGACCAGCCTTTCCAGTTCATGTATGTTTGTTCATTGGCGTTACTACTCAAGAGTTGGCTCTTCCCTACATAACCACCATACTCAAACATAAATGTACAGCATTTCCCTCAGTATATAAGCACTTATTTGTGTTATACATGTATACCCAGATATGTGTATTACTGTGTATAACAAACTTCAGTTATGCTTAGCAACATATTACTTATGGTTGTATTTTTCTATGTCTGACATCAAGTCAAGGAAAACTTTATTTGTTTGCTTACACAAAATTACACAAGATAAATATGATAAAACAAAAAACACTCCTTAAGATTCAATATAAAATACATGGTAAATAAGATGAAACGCTATTAAAAAATAACAATACGCCTGGGCGGTTTCAATCCTTCATTTGCAATGCATTTCCTGTGATATATGCTTTCTTCAAAAACATAGCTATCCTCCAGGCTATATGTTCATTCTCCATAAGCTGAAGTTTAGTTAATGCCAGGCAGCATTGCCTCAGCCCCTGGTTTTTTAAAAGTGGAACTATCCACTTTTCTTAACGCCCTCTAAAATGTACAAAATAAAACTAAGCGAATAGTGGATTGGGCCAAGTAGTTGTCACAGGGGCATAATTGTAGATCACGAGCCCAGTCATTCATTCTAGAAAAGGTTACGAGTCTATAAACAGTCTCAAGCCTAAACATGGTTAATATTAACCTATCATATCCTCTAGGGACAAATGCTAAGTATGGTTGCATACTAAAATTAGTTATGGTCACCTGGTGCTGCTGGACACTGTGTTTTAAAATCTCCCTAGACATTCTTAACCTATCTAATAACTTGGAGCCCTCCTTTTTAACTTGCTTTCTTGTAATCAACTGGATGACGTATATAGGTCACTGCAAAATACGTAATGTTTTTAATAACTATTCATCTACAATTGCCTCACTATTGAGGGAAAATATATATATATATATATATATATATATATATATATATATATATATATATATATATATATTACACACAAAACCAAATTAGCTTAAAGTAAAGCATCACTTGAAAGCCTGAGTATTTTTATTCCAACTTTACTCTAGATATATGAACTCACTGATACATTTATTCCTTCCATGTACTTATGTATCTTTGTCTTCATTACTTTACTTCTAATTCAGCATCTCCAATGCAGGGACCCTATATCTCACCCCATGCATTCAATATATCCTCTACCTCAACTCTCTGACTCATCCCAAACCTCAATCTACTACTGTTTCCAATGCATTACCCTATTTCTTACCCTATACATCTCTCAATATATCCTCTACCTCCACTCTATGACTACTATGACCCCAAAAAATAACATTTTCTAGACTCTTCCCTACTCTACCCTTACTATGACCCCCCAAATAGCCCTTTCTAGACTCTTCCCTCTTCTACACCTCCCTTGCATCATCTCAAACCTGTTTTGCTATTCAGATCTCAAAAAGCTGTTCTAAACTCTTCCCTTTGACTCCCTCCACCCACTCATCCTTAACTTCTTCCTGCTGCTATGGTCTCCAAATAAAACCATTCTAGCCCCTCCCTCTTATATCCCTCCATTATCCTTTTCAATCCAGCTAACAGACTCACATGTCCACAGCTCAAATTAATTTCATATTTCCCTATACTAATTCACCACTAATCCTGTTTGGGTTCTGCAGTAGCGTGCTACTCCTCGAAAAGCACTTTATTTATTTATTTTATTTTAAAAGTTTTATACAGCGCTGGCTAGACCCGGAGGTATCAGAGTGCTTTACACGAGAATCAGATCAAAGTTACAGGTTACATCGTTACAAAGGTTAAACAGTTCTAAGAGCATGGCAACATAGTTACTTATAAGGTCGAGAAAAACAATAAGCACAAAATACGTAAGGGGAAAAGAAGGCAAGGTGAGAGATTCAGGGGGGGTTGGAGTAGGGGAAGTAAACAGATAAAGAAGGTGGGAAAGAGGAGGGGAGGGTGAGAGACATAGCCTAGGGAGAAGAGGGGAAGGGTGACAGGGACACAAACCGGTAGACGAGTCAAGGCAACGTCCAAAGTCCAGAAAGCTGTGATCCCAAGGGAAGTGGTATCCCTTCCCTATCTCTACTGCGAGAGGCTCCCTTTACACAGTGGACTCTCTCAGAGAGGTCTCTGAGACTCCAAGGCCTACAAACTGGATCCTTCCCCAACAAGGGGAGAGGGAGTGCTTTGGCAAGGGGTGCCATACCATACCTCTAGTGTGAGTGGCTCCCTTTGCACAGTGGACTCACTCAGCGGGTTCGATGAGACTCCAGAGTATAAATATTGGATCTTTCCCCAACAAGGGGAGAAGGAGTGCTTAGTCAAAAGGGCACAACGGACAGGGAATAGGCAGAGTAGCAGGCAAGGGCAGAGATTCAGGGGAGAGAGGATAGGGGCTAGGGAAGAGACAAATAAGGAGAGACGAAAAGAAGTCTGCCTAAAGACCGACTGGGTAGGTGACGACCAAGGAGGGAATCCAAGGCCCATCTCCCCTATAGCTAAACCAAGTAGCTCCATCGGGCATCAGACAAAATAGTTCAGTCTCAAAACATTGAGAGAGGAGGGAGGGAGAGACATAAATAGAGTGAGGATGCGGTAGAAGACGAAAGGAGAGACGACAGGAAGTGCAACAATGTGGTTCAACAATATACTAGAAGAAGATCAACAAGAAACATTAAATCAAACAATCAGCAATACAATTAGGGGAGGAGTGAAAGGCGAGGGAAAGTAGTGGGGGTTAGGGGAGGAGAGGGAGTGTGGATAAGGGAAGAGACAACCATAGAGACAAAAGGGAGTCTGTCTAAGGTTCACAAAAAAACAGGGTGGGGACAAAGGGCAAGGGCATGGGAGGGCAGAGGACAGAAGCTGGAAAGAGTCAGAGCAGAGAGGGGGGAAGGTTGCATAAGGTTTGAACAGACAGAGGCACGTAACTCCTGCCTGGGGGCTGTATTGTCTTGTTGGAGAATGCGGGCAGTGAGACTCTGTTCATCTCCGATGGGTGAAAAGGCTGGCGTAAGCGAGTCCTTTGTTTCTAAGCTTGTGGCAATTCCTGTGGCAGTCCTAGGAGGGGGTATTCAGTTCAACAATGCGGCCTCGCCAGACCCCTCAGCCAGGGAAGCGCCGCTGCAGGAGATATATGGGGGGCCTCGGCTCACCTGATGTCCATGGTGTTGTGAGCGCTTCCAGGGGGGCTGCTTTGTCTGCCTCCTCACTCGCGGCGCTCCACGGGCGCCATCTTGGGGTCAGGCGGGCCGAGTTTGCTGAGTCCCCCAGGAGGATGGTGATGAAACAATGAGCGGTAGCGGGCTTCCAGGTCTTGGTCACCGCGATCAGGTGCCCCCTCAGATTATGGTGCCGCTGCGTGGATTATATGAAGGGAGAGTTCTCCCAAATATTTTAAGGCCCAGAGGGGGGAGACAAACCAAGCAAGAAGAAGACAAAACCTCTATGGGGGCCTATATTTCTTTCAACATTGAATATATCCCAATGATTGATAAAAAAGAAGATGCCAAAGAGAGATCCTTAAAGTATTATTCAAACATGAAAAATATTTTATTTGACTATTTTGTCATTTTTTTTAAAAAAAAGGGGTTTTAGAGACTCACATATATAAATACATTTCATTATCTCTATACAAATCAACATTTATACGTGCATTTGGGGATAGTCCTATCATTCAAAAATGCCCTCTAGTAGCAGTTGATCCTATTAATCACAAACACAAAATCACACATATACAGTGTCAATAAAGAATAAAAGACAAACCTAACAACATGAGCAACTAAACAAGATTGTACAAAACATTGAGTGACACAAGTGATAGCTCTAAGGTGTACTTTAGAGGGTACGTATAGGAACCTAGATGGAATGGTTCTGTTGGTTATGATGTAGTTGACCAAATCGTATCCAGGACAAAAAGATGATGGGCCGACGTACGTTTCGGTGAGAGTCACCTTCCTCAGGGCCAAAGACAAAAACCTTACAGACAAGTGATACAAATTCTTAAAAATATGAGGGCAACATACAGAAAATTCTGAAAGACAGAGAATAAGAAAAAAATGTTTTGAATGTCAATCTCTTTTGCTTTTTACATTTTTACAGCTTAGATTTAATCTATGGCATCATATATGCATGCATATCCACTTTACAAATTACAAGAGTTTAATAATAGCTCATAGCTAATTGGACATCTAGCTGAGTATAGATCAGGTAGACTAAGAACGTTGAAAGTCCACAAAGTGAGGAGATAGATAGAAAGATTCAAAGAGATGAGCCCAGTGGATTTAGTTCACCGAAAGTGGTGACTGGCAAAGTGCCTCGAGCATGCAGTGATAGTGTGCTGTTACCCCAATTTGTGAGAACAAGAGGGTTTTTACCTATGATATTAGAGAATCTGCACATGTAGGTGTATGGGATTCTAGCTGGACTCTTTAAAACGTGCTGAAAAATAGGATACAGAAAGTTTCTGTAGGTTTATAATACATGGGAAGGTTGTATTTATAATGTCAATGTTATTGGTTTTCAGTTACCTATAAGGGCGAAGCATATGCCTATGCGTTTCCTTATTTTTGAGCCACCCGGGGGACTTCTGTAGGTAGGAGGGTAGTTTCTGTATGAATACAAATATGAAGGTGAGCTATAAGTTAAAGCGAGGCTCTAGAAAGGGGTTTGTAACTAGTGATGGTTATATTACCTGTTTGTGAGTACACGGTGTATTAGAAGTTAGAACTTTAATTTTTCAGGTGCCAGGGCGCCATGATCTATATGTGACGGAATAATAATACATTTTAGGTAATGGTCTGAGAGTTTCTTGTAGTTAAAGTTGCACAGCACGCAATGTTAGTGTTGGTTTTTCCATAATAGAGACTGCTCTGGAGCGGGGATACTTAATTACTTAAAGCGCCTACAGAGTTAACTGCTGCTTGTTTCAAGAGAGCGAGGCTAAGCGCTGATTGTGGCGATTTCCGCTGCGCAGTGATACATTGTGGCAACATTTACGGTTGTGGCTCTAGCTTTTAGAGTTAAAAGTAACACTTGGCGGTGAGACGCATTTACGATATTAAAGTTCCTGCTAGTATCGAGAAAGCGGGTCTAAGCGTTTGTTCAGGAAATTTACGCATCGCAGTAAAACATGGAAGCATCATTGTGGATTCTCGCTGTGGTTGATTAAATGAAAGCGGCATTAATGTGTTATGCTAGCTAGGGGTTGCTGGCGGTTCATCGTACCTGTTTGGTAACGTGATTTTCTCTTAGGCAGCTCTGTCGAGGGTACGGCTTTGCATCAGTGGATTGAGTGACCGTGTCTAGGATTAATGAGACAAAGCGGTCAGAAATGCATGGAGACTGTTTGGGCAAAGCCTGGAATACCGGCAAGGAAAGTAATTCACAACGCGCAAACAGTGCAATTTAAAGATAACAAAGCGCGCGCAAACAAAGTAATACAGTGAAATGCTAGGGCAGGACGCGTTAGGGAGGGACGACTCTTACCTTCTTCTTAAGATGCTATTGCCACGACCGGGGGTTCTGTGGAAATGGTTCCGCTATGAAGCAGAGACAGGCATATGTGGTGTTTTAAATATAGTGTAACACCTCAAACCAGGTGGGACGTCATAGACATGAATATGGGACTGGTACTATGTTATGAGGAAACAACATAGTGAAAGGACTTAAACCGGGATTGTATGCTCTTTGGCATCCATCTTGTAACAGTGAAGGTTGTTAGGGAATTATAAACTATGTACAAAAAACAACAGAGATTAGTCGAAGCAAAGGCGTCAGCACTTCAATGTGACAAGAATTAGAGGGCAGGGTACCGGAATATGGCAGATCTTGACACAAATTACATGTAGTCTCGCATAGGATATCTTATATTTGTGGAAGTTTGCAGCATCCCTCGAGCTGGAGTCTGGTGGAGGTAATTGTGGACATATTGTTATATGGCCGGGATGTTAATTACAGATATGGCCATAGTTTCAAAGTGTGACTATCCACGAGATCTCTTCGTTGTGCCCAAAGCGGACTGTATCCAGATAATGTATCCAGAAGGTTTCGCGGTTTTTGCGAAAAATTGATGGATCTTTGCCTGGAGGTACGTGAACGCGCTCTAGTATTTGCCATCGCAGGTCTTTTTCATCGTGGTCGTATTGGACAAAGTGGGACACCATTGGGGTATTGGTCTTTTGAGTTCTAATTGCAGATTTGTGTTCCGAGAGTCTAATACGGAATTCACGTGATGTTTCTCCTATATATCCTATGCCGCACGGGCATATGATCAGATATATAACGTTTTTGGTTCTGCAGTTTGTCATTTCTTTTAGATGTCCTTTCTTGTGTCCATAGGTCCATTTTTCGCCGGGGATTACTTGGTCACACGCGTGACAGTTGCCACATCTGTGATTACCTTTTGGCAGAGGATTTCCATCCATGGTTTGCTGTTTGTCTCTTGTCAGGCCTTTCCATCTGCTATGTACCAGCTTGTCACGGAGATTTTGGTTTCTTCTGAATGCCAAAATTGGTTTACTTAGTCTGCTTTCTTGATCATTCGTATTGAGTATCTTCCAATTGTTGTGGATGACCTTCCTTATTTTGTTGTTGATAGTAGAATGATTCAGTATGCAGACCAATTTCTGGTCCTGGGATTTCGGAGTTGGGTTCAGAAGGACATCTCTGTTGTAATATTTCGCTCTTTTCATAGAGCTACGCACTAGACGTTTGGGGTATCCTCTTGCTAATAGACGTTCCGTGAGTTTGTTGGCGTGGATCATAAAATCTTTCATAGATGTGCAGTTTCTTTTTATTCGCAAGAACTCACCAAACGGTATAGAGTCCTTTTGGCAATTGGGATGGTAACTGCCATGTTCTAGGATGGTGTTTTTTGCTGTGGGTTTACGATATAGATCGACTGTCAGTTTGCCATCTATATGACGCACCCATATATCCAAGAATTCCACTTGGTCCGGGGAGAAGTTATGGGTAAATTTCAGATTTTTGTCGGCTAAATTTAGCCATTCCATGAATTGTCACATTATAGTGCTGACGCCTTTGCTTCGACTAATCTCTGTTGTTTTTTGTACATAGTTTATAATTCCCTAACAACCTTCACTGTTACAAGATGGATGCCAAAGAGCACACAATCCCGGTTTAAGTCCTTTCACTATGTTGTTTCCTCATAACATAGTACCAGTCCCATATTCATGTCTATGACGTCCCACCTGGTTTGAGGTGTTACACTATATTTAAAACACCACATATGCCTGTCTCTGTTTCATAGCGGAACCATTTCCACAGAACCCCCGGTCGTGGCAATAGCATCTTAAGAAGAAGGTAAGAGTCGTCCCTCCCTAACGCGTCCTGCCCTAGCATTTCACTGTATTACTTTGTTTGCGCGCGCTTTGTTATCTTTAAATTGCACTGTTTGCGCGTTGTGAATTACTTTCCTTGCCGGTATTCCAGGCTTTGCCCAAACAGTCTCCACGCATTTCTGACCGCTTTGTCTCATTAATCCTAGACACGGTCACTCAATCCACTGATGCAAAGCCGTACCCTCGACAGAGCTGCCTAAGAGAAAATCACGTTACCAAACAGGTACGATGAACCGCCAGCAACCCCTAGCTAGCATAACACATTAGTGCCGCTTTCATTTAATCAACCGCAGCGAGAATCCACAATGATGCTTCCATGTTTTACTGCGACGCGTAAATTTCCTGAACAAACGCTTAGACCCGCTTTCTCGATACTAGCAGGAACTTTAATATCGTAAATGCGTCTCACCGCCAAGTGTTACTTTTAACTCTAAAAGCTAGAGCCACAACCGTAAATGTTGCCACAATGTATCACTGCGCAGCGGAAATCGCCACAATCAGCGCTTAGCCTCGCTCTCTTGAAACAAGCAGCAGTTAACTCTGTAGGCGCTTTAAGTAATTAAGTATCCCCGCTCCAGAGCAGTCTCTATTATGGAAAAACTAACACTAACATTGCGTGCTGTGCAACTTTAACTACAAGAAACTCTCAGACCATTACCTAAAATGTATTATTATTCCATCACATATAGATCATGGCGCCCTGGCACCTGAAAAATTAAAGTTCTAACTTCTAATACACCGTGTACTCACAAACAGGTAATATAACCATCACTAGTTACAAACCCCTTTCTAGAGCCTCGCTTTAACTTATAGCTCACCTTCATATTTGTATTCATACAGAAACTACCCTCCTACCTACAGAAGTCCCCCGGGTGGCTCAAAAATAAGGAAACGCATAGGCATATGCTTCGCCCTTATAGGTAACTGAAAACCAATAACATTGACATTATAAATACAACCTTCCCATGTATTATAAACCTACAGAAACTTTCTGTATCCTATTTTTCAGCACATGTTTTAAAGAGTCCAGCTAGAATCCCATACACCTACATGTGCAGATTCTCTAATATCATAGGTAAAAACCCTCTTGTTCTCACAAATTGGGGTAACAGCACACTATCACTGCATGCTCGAGGCACTTTGCCAGTCACCACTTTCGGTGAACTAAATCCACTGGGCTCATCTCTTTGAATCTTTCTATCTATCTCCTCACTTTGTGGACTTTCAACGTTCTTAGTCTACCTGATCTATACTCAGCTAGATGTCCAATTAGCTATGAGCTATTATTAAACTCTTGTAATTTGTAAAGTGGATATGCATGCATATATGATGCCATAGATTAAATCTAAGCTGTAAAAATGTAAAAAGCAAAAGAGATTGACATTCAAAACATTTTTTTCTTATTCTCTGTCTTTCAGAATTTTCTGTATGTTGCCCTCATATTTTTAAGAATTTGTATCACTTGTCTGTAAGGTTTTTGTCTTTGGCCCTGAGGAAGGTGACTCTCACCGAAACGTACGTCGGCCCATCATCTTTTTGTCCTGGATACGATTTGGTCAACTACATCATAACCAACAGAACCATTCCATCTAGGTTCCTATACGTACCCTCTAAAGTACACCTTAGAGCTATCACTTGTGTCACTCAATGTTTTGTACAATCTTGTTTAGTTGCTCATGTTGTTAGGTTTGTCTTTTATTCTTTATTGACACTGTATATGTGTGATTTTGTGTTTGTGATTAATAGGATCAACTGCTACTAGAGGGCATTTTTGAATGATAGGACTATCACCAAATGCACGTATAAATGTTGATTTGTATAGAGATAATGAAATGTATTTATATATGTGAGTCTCTAAAACCCCTTTTTTTAAAAAAAAATGACCAAATAGTCAAATAAAATATTTTTCATGTTTGAATAATACTTTAAGGATCTCTCTTTGGCATCTTCTTTTTTATCAATCATTGGGATATATTCAATGTTGAAAGAAATATAGGCCCCCATAGAGGTTTTGTCTTCTTCTTGCTTGGCCGCTGCGTGGATTGCCGGGGTCGGGACTCTGCCCGGGAAGACGGCAGCTCGGTGCAGTCAAAATGGCGGGACGCGCCTCACCAGGACCTCCGAGTAGTGGAGAAGACGGGACCGACGTGGGAGGGCCTCTTTGGAGCGGGCCTCCGCCGGCCCCGCGATTGTCGCGGCGATGACTGCTGGTCAATGTGGGGCTTTTTTGATGTCCAGGGGAGTAACCACAGGTCTGGCTCGGAGGGCTTAATCTCTCTGTTACAAATGCCTTCATGTAGCTTAACTGGGAGTAGTATCCAGACAGAATTATGGGCGTAGAGCAGGAAGGAGGTTAAATTATGGTTAACTTGGTTTAAGATTGTTTGACTGTCAGATGTATGAAAAAGGGCCAGTAGATGGCGCTAAAGCCTCATTATTATTGTTGATTTGCTATTACAACAGTGTGCAATGTTTTCGAAGGATGGGAGCCAGATGTTTCGTGTTGGGTACACTGAAGAATTAACGAAGGATGAGCCTCACAATTGGTAGACCCGCCGTTTAAGAGTTGCTCAGTGAATAAGATTCTTCAGCGCAGGGTGTACCATTTGTATAGTACTATACAGCTGTCTAGTAGACTACCGTTTCGGGAGTGGTGAAGTCAATTTTTAGTCTGGGCTTTTCACCCAAGAGTGATGCAAGCCCCCAGAGCTTCAATTGGGTGTTCCAGCGCAGTGGCCATTTTCAAGTGGATGCATTTAGATTACTGACCACCTAAGTAGTCTTCAGCTGAATCGGGGTTCAGGGCTAAATGAAGTTATCCAAGGCAAAATGGTCACATTCACAATATTGAGATATGGAGAAGTTCCTAAAAACGGAGTAAGCAGCACAGGGGAGAGTGCTAAGTAGAGGATGTAAACCCCCACCATATATGCCGCTTTTCCGTCTCTCCCCTCCGTAGTCTTTTGGTCATCCAGAAGTCATCGGCTGTGCATCAGTATGCCGCTTTGCACAACCGCAGGCTCTCCCTCCGTGATCCGGTGATCATTTGATGCCTCATCAGGGGTAAAGGCGCTATATAAATGCAAAGCACTCCATCTTCTATCTCTCCACTAACCTTTTCAACCCAAATAATAGACTTGCATGTCCACCGCTCAAAATGTTTTCCTACTTCCCAATACTAATTCACCACTAATCCTATTTGGTTTCTGGAGTAGCGTGCTTCTTGCCGAAAAGCTCTTCATAGCCTCATCAGGGGCAGTAAGTGCTATATAAATGCAATTACAAATCACTTAATCTCTCAGTGCATAAAAATGAATACATCCTTCATTAATTTAACTGTTGCTTGTGTAAAGGACTTCAATAACGTAAGGTCAAGTTAGCGATATATAAAACTGCCCAAAAAATACATATGTAGAAGATAATCATTCCAAAGTTGAGTCCCTTTCTCTTCAAAATGTCAAACTTAAGCATTTGATAGCCTCCACCATTCCAAGACATCTTTGACCTCCACTATGTGATGCAGTATACCTGTTACCCTCTTGCCTCAAAATGCGGGTGAAGTCTGGCATTTAAGACAGTGGCGGAACATAAAGTGAGCCCCCACTGCACAATGTGAAGTGTGGTCCCTGAATCTCCCATATTTCATATAGGTTTGAAAAGCAGGCACATCTATTAAAGTCTGTGGAGGTGTTTTGTCAGTGCTTAGAAGAGAGACGTTGTTCATATTGGGGTACAATTGAGAGCTCTGGAGTTCAGGCTGAAGGCAACGTGAATGACCAGGCCATACCAGTGATCAGATTATATCCTCATCAATTCATTGGCCTCTCTCCAGGGCACGAATAGTGATGATCATATATGTACCAATTGTAACTGCCAAGTCTAATTTTTTACAATTACATCCTTGTTGTTACTCATTTATATCAAGTGCTAATAAGCACCCAATAAGCCGATAAGTCTAGACTTGTTTTAGGCATTTATTTATTGTTGTGTAATATTGGTGGTTAAAATAGCAGAACACTCATAATGAGGTACCTGAATGCTGGCTAGGCTGCATGCTTTGTTAAGCACAGAATTCTAGTTCGTGTTTTAAGCCATGCCCTTAACTACTTAGGCCATGACCCCACCTTATTTATCCCATCTGAAGCACAGTGGACAACAACAGGATTTTGCCTACACAGCTAAAAGCTGTCTCAAATTTGAGAACTAAAGATTGCAATATTGTACAACTGTGAAATCCTTGTAGTCAAATCTAAAACTTGTGCAGCAGAAAGGAGTGACAGCTCTGCTCTTCTGTAGCACTCACTGTGCAGCATTTCTGTAATGGCAGGAGCACAGCGGGTGCTGTGTGTCAGGGAGTGAAGTAGTGCACTTCATTGAAAGACAGCCTTACTTCCTCAACTGGGGCACCCCATCTATATCTGGAGCTCCCAGGGCTCTTGGTGCCACCGCACCTCTTCAGAAGTGGAGCTGCAAATTTTCCTCCCCCACAAAGTTGATCCAAAAGATATGCAGGTTATTTGATCCCTGGCAAATCAGATCCAAATATTCTAAGCTTCTCTGGGAGTCGAGCGCAAAGGAAGAAACCGGGATGAGAGAGCAACATGGAGTGCGGGGGAGGGGTGGCAGCACTACCAAGGGCCCACAAAGGTCTAGCAGAGGTTAAAGTGGCTAAACCTTACTCTCAATTTAGCGGCAGCTGGGCTGAGCAGTTAGGCTTCTCAGAGGGTAGTGCAAATGCATTTGTTGTACTTACTCGTACAAGGCAGGAACACACACTCAATGACTAACTCCAGGCCAATGTTTGTAAAAATTTAACTTTAGTTAATTATATTTTATTAACCAAGAGGAACTCAGTTACAGGTAAGTAGACTTTTCAGAAATGCAATAATTTCAATATACAGGTGGCAAATGTTTGTGTAAGCATTCAAAATACTTTACAGGTGCATGTAACACTTTTTAATGTCAAAGAAGATACTTTGTATTAATTTCAGAATCAACATAGTGCAATACAGAGAAATCAATGCAATCCTATGGGAGGAAAGGCAGGTAAGTAATTTTCAGGTAAGGACTCAACTTACAAGTTCAGTCTTCGCAGGGGTTGACCAACACTGGGCAAGGGTTGGACCAAGGTACTGCACCATCAGCAGCACTGGAGCGCCCGGGTGCAGAGGTCACTGGGCCCAATGTTAGCCTGGGGGAACCTCAAAGAGGCACCGGTTGCAGAGAAGTACCCATGGTTCAGGGACTTATGCCCTGGGAGTTGAGGCCAGCACTGAAGGGGCCCCCAAGTAGCACTAAGACCTCACCACCAGTGGCACAGGGGCAGCTAAGTGCAGGGTGCAAGGGAGGAGTGGGGTGCCCTGTAGAAATCAATGGAGTTCTTCGGTTGGAGAAAACAGCTGCAGGCTCGTTCCAAAAGACTTGCTGAAGGAATCAAATGACTGGAGAGATAAACTGGATAGTGGGAAGGATGCCGGGACACTGCTGGTTGGGCACTCCAAGGCCTGGGTACTGCAGGAGCAGCGGTGTCTTTAGGAGTCAGATTTCTCTCACCGAATCCGGTTGCAGTCTGGGGACCCTTCAAGATGAGGCTGCAGGTGTCGTGAGGAAATCAGGTGAAGTCATCCATCACTGAATCTCAGTACAGGATCACCCAGTCAACGTCACTGGATCATTGGGCCACCTGGACTCAGGCAGATTGTGTCAAGTGCAGCATAATGCAAGTGTTGCGGATCCACCTGGATCTGGGGCCCTTGGGGTGGTTTCTTTCTGGACAAATCCGGTGGCCACAGGAGAAAAGAGTCTTTGTCGAAGGTAGTTCAGGTCTCCGGGGTTCTTGGATGGTGCTGGCTTCAGGACACGCCAGTTTCTATGAGCAGGGTCCTTGAAGCAGGAGACAGTCTGGTAGGGCTGGGGTCAAGTCAGTTGTCGTCTTCCTCCTTCGCTGCTGAACGGCTCTTCGGTCCTTCTTCTTCTTAGGTCATCGTAATTTGGGGAACAGGGTTCAGGGGAGCACTTCAATACAAAATGTAAGGGTGTTTCTGCAGTTTAGAGGCAGTAGTCAATGGCTACTGTCCCCATGGGTGACTACATCCTTAAGGTGGCCCCTCCCTTTGGGGAGAGGGTCACATCCCTATCCCTATTGGGCCTAATTCTCCAAACCGAGATGGAGAATTCTGAGGAGAGGGGTTCAGCACAGATCCTGGCCACCCTAGAGGTGTACCAAGCCAAACTGGACACTCCTTTTCTGCTTACTAATTTTCCAGCCTGTCCTGTCATCAAAAAGTGGAGTTAGGACAGGGAGGCGGGTATTGCCACTAGTTTGCACAGCCCAAATCAGTAAGAAATAGGTGTGAGCCTAAGAGCATTACCTACAAGTGTTGCAGTTCCTGCAAGGGAGAGGTGTGAAGCACCTGCACCCAGAGCAGGGTTTGTTTCGGACCTTTGAGATCACAAAGGCTTTCACCCCATGGGTTCAGAAACCAGTCCGGTGGTGGCTAGCTGGTGGGGACCAGCCAGCCAATAGACTAGAAGGTGGTGTTTTTTCAGTGGACGTCTCTAAGATGCAGTTTGAGTGCATTTTATAATAAATCCCACACTCGCATCAGTGGGGGCTGAGAAGTTAGATATCAACTTTCTTAGTCTTCAGTAAAGCCACCATGGAGTTGTGGAATTCGTGTTGACATAACTCCCAGCCCATGTACTCGAATGTCTTCACTGCACTTACAGTATCCAAGAATAACTCAGACACTGTAGAGGCATATTGCTCATGCAGCTATGCCCTTATCAGGGTTATAGGGCTGTAAGGCCAGCCAGAGGGGTGACTTACGTATGCCACAGGCAGTGGTGTGTAGGCATGGCACCCAGGTATTTGTGCCATGTTGACTCTTAGTTTAGCAACACCTTGCCTGCAGCAGCAGAATGTTTATCTTTTGGTGTGGGGTCCTTTACGGTGGCACAAAACATGCTGGAGCCCTAAGGGACCCTCTCTGGCCACCAGGACCTTGGTGCCGCTGGTACATTTCACAAGGGACTTATATGTGACCAGAGGTGTGCCATTTGTGGAAACAATGGTACAGTTTAGGGAAAGTACACAGGTGCTGGAGCCTGGTTAGCAGAATCCCAGCACACACTCAGTCAAGTTAGCATCAGATATCAGGCAAAAAGTGTGTGGGGTGGGGTTTACTGCAACAGAAACCTCCTTTCCTACACAAGCGCAACACAAAGCGCAATGGTGGGAAGAGGAGCACACTAGGGAACTAGCTTGAAAACACAACACTCATGGAGGGCCAAAACAAAAAGAAAAACGTACCACCTTAAAAACGACCCATTGAACGGACACAAGTAATTTGTTTACCATCCAGGCAGAGACAAACACAAGAAGAGGAAGTAAAGCACACACAAGCTAGTCAATAAGAGGCAAGCAAATGAGAATGACAATGAAGCCAACCAATAGTAAGCAATGGGCGTGCTCCAAGCCCACTGTAAGCTAACAATTCCTTTTGCAACAGACAGCGAATGCGCGGCCTAGTATGCAAGACCAGAAAAGCGGATGAGACTTGTTAAATGCATGTGAGATGACCGGTATGAAGCAGAACAGGTGGGCGAGCCAACAAATTAAATTGGAGAGAGGACTCAAGGGCTTGGCTCTAAGATCCTGCGCAAGAGCCGAACAATTACATGTTTGGCATCTAAATTAGGCAATAAACATGCAGAAATATGACACCTCCTCAAAAATTATTTAAAAAAAAGTATTTACTTATCTTTTGAAAGCGTTTCATCTTGGTACATCATATGATAACACTGCATTGAGCAGCTTTTTAAAAAAAGTGATAGTTTTTAAACATGTACTTAGAACATTCATTATCCCTCTACCCTGATTACAGTACCACTAGTGAATGAAGGCAAGTTAGTATTCTTGTGGCCTAGATTTTCATTTTGGATGGAGCAATATTATAGTATTTTAGATCAAAAAGATGAAGGTTTTAGACAGCACACACCCTAAAGGCACATATTTCAGGGTGCTCTCATTTGCAATAATGAAATAACAAGCATTTGCAATGCAATAGGTCTCGCATTTACGCAAGGTTAAGCTATTGGCATGGTAAATGACACTGCCTTTTATTTATGTTTTAAAAACAAAAACAAAAATAAAAGGCATTGTTATTTGCAATGTTAATAGCTCAAACTCGCGTAAATGGGAGACCTATTGCATTGCAAATGTTTTTTTCGCCAGTTTGCATACATACGCGATGTCGCTTCCATAACAGGTACATAGTACTGTGATACACAGAAGAAGGGCAAGAGAGAGCACGCAGGAAGAAGGGATAAGGAGAAGGAGTGTAAAAGGGAAGAAGATGCAAGAAGGATGGAGAAAGGACAAACAGGCACAATGGGGGACTTAGAGACCTGTAAGCAAAGGCGCAGCTATATTCAGTGCAGCAGGTGCAGTGACAATGAGGTCCAGGGATGTGACAGGCCCAACAGACCGGAAATCTATCTTTATATTAATGCCGGCCCATTTCTGTCGCTTGCAAAAGTGCAGATGACACCCAGGCTTCCGCGCTGCCAGTAGAAACACTGCATTGCACTCAATCGCTCTAGCCACCACCATAGAAGAATACACCAACCAGACTAGGGTGGTTAGAACTAAACATATACCAGGTGAGCACCAGCCAGCACAGGTGACAACGAGAAAAACATAGACAATCCACTCCACTTTGGATAGTCACACAGGTTAGGTTGGAAAGTTCCAAGAGCTTCTCCCCTTTTGGAGTACCCCTGTAAGGACTCTCTCTAAACTACCTAACCATAGTAACTGATATTTGGGTATGAATTTCCCCGTCGGATACCAACAATGTATGACTCTGGTGCAGACCGCAGTCTCTACCCGAGGTCAAGTATATGGCCAAAGCTGCATTATCCAATACAGTAACAAAACAACGCCTGTTGTAGTGATCTCAGCAGGTAACACTGAGTGCTGGGCTTGGCTTGTGCACCGGTTCTAAGAGCAAGCTAGACCCTTGGCTCTGGTTCCCTCTGTACATTTGTTGACTCGCCCACCTCTAGAAGGAGCCCAGGGGTGGGTTTAATTTCATACTGCCATCTTAGCTGTTCGGTCCATGTGATTTGTGTACTGAATTATGCAGATCGATGGTCTCCACGTTCTTGAATCCCATAAAACATGCAACCAGTTAAACCTGTCCCAAAAGCTCTCGACAGGCAATTTAAACCTTGTTGTTGAACACGCCAGAGAAGCTAAGTCACCTCTGGTTAACCCCACACCGTCACATCTGCAGTGGGCCACGCTCGCCTACTTTAGTGCCACCGAGTTCTCGCGAGTCGCTAGCTTGGGCTTTATGTTACAGAACTAATCCCGAGCCGCACAGCCATTAGCTCGCTAATGTCTTCGGTCTCCTACAAACTGCCACTAATTTATCAAGAAAAGGCAGTTGAGAACCCGGAGCATGCGCGCCGTGTTGTCGCCGGCGGCACCTTAATCCCAGATATGTGACTATCATTTTTTTTGCTGCACCCAATGCCCGCTAAGCCTCTGATTGAGTATGTTGAGGCTAATCTATACCCCATACCAATGGGGATCCTGTGTTGCTTTGGAGGGACAGAGCGCTCTGTCTGTTCTCTCACTGCACTTCTCCGTGGGAGACACGTCCATGCGCAAGTTCCGGACTCCCTGTGAGGGCAGGCGATGAGGAAAAGCTGCAAGACAAGAGTGAATATCTGGTACGTGTATACAATACACCGTTGGCCGTTCACGTACCCACTTCTTTCACTCCCATCTAGCCAGCTAAATAGGCATGCGGAGACCCCAACTACAGTCAATAGAATCCCTACCGGTCCACAGGCAGCTGGCCCCAGTAACTCGACAAATATCAGCAACACCTACAGGAAAATCTTGGAGTGATCATAGGATTCTGACCAACACGCATCTCCAGAAACAATCGAGTGACAAAAGCACTTGCAACACCATGCAAACTCTTCGATGCGTTTTCCCACCTCTGCATTTCCAACGGAACACATAACCTACCATCACCCTTGTCCTGGGTCCTCTGCGCTTCGCTACCCTCTCTACCAGCTGCGATGACTTCAAAGAATCAACAAGTTGGCTCAGTGGAGCCGACGGGGGAGGGAAAGTGAAAGCGCGCACGCGTGTTCACATTTCCAGTCCGTCCTGCGCGTGCCCATCTCCTGTCTACTATGAGAGGCAAGTCAGTGACAATAGATCTCGCTGGCGACTGCGCTGCGGTCGCCAGGCGAGACCTAAAAAGAGGTTTTGTGAAATAAAATGTTTGCTTAGGATCGCACAGGTTGGTAAAGCTAGGAAGCCAGGGCTGTGCCCAGGTTTGCTGGTTTCACATTGCACAATTTAGCCACTAGTTGGGTGCTTCTTTCTCTTTTCTGCTGTCACAACAGCACACTCCATTTCGAGCTCGTTAAGTTAGCCTGTCTGCCTTTGTTCTACATTCAGCCTGTCATTTTGTTCTGCAGAACTTGTGTTCGTGTCAATTCATCTAAAAAATTAATTTGCTATTACATGAAGTGACACAAGTCTGCCACAAGCTGTACTCTATCTATGCTACAAGCTATGTAATATGTGTGTTTGAAGGTTTGACAATAGACGTGTAGAATAAACATGTAGTCAGAGTTCACATTTTTTCATCATGCTGGTTCATACCTGTTATGCCTTGGATTACTGGAAAGTCCCACAATGTAGACTAAAAGTCAGTGTTCAACCCTTTATAAACCCCATGAGTTGACACTGAAGTTAGGATGCCTTCAAACCAGATTAGCACAAGAGGTCCTACCAGACTGCTGTAGCATTCATTCTTATGCCAAGAGTCAATACAGAGATGAGATTAGCTGAGTCCATCTGATCATGTGTTTTCCTTTTGAACTCTCTCTCTATCTTGGCTGAAGTCTGATAACCACAGCTGATCTGACGTGAACAGTTATGCAGAACCCAGGGGCCGAAGTAGCTCTAGAGAAACATAAGCTACTCCATGCTACCCTACTGTGGTGCCTAGAAGTAGTTTTAGGGCGATAAGCTGCTTGGAACCAGCTAATTATGCTAGAACTGTTTATGTTATTATAGCTGCTACTAACATGCATAAATGCTGTTTCAATTATATTCTATGGTCATAACTGAAGTACTAAACAACATGACAAGACATTTCAAATAAAACACTCTTCAACATATATAATGTATTTTCTTAGTGCAGTACTTGAGCGTGGAATTCTAAAGATCGAAATTGTGTTTCAGTTACATCTGTGTCCATCAACTCTTTATGGGACTGTTAGTAACCCAGAAAGCACGGACACCACATCAGCAGGTATGCTCAGTGGGTTATGTGGGGATAAAATAACCTGGGCCAGAGTCCCATGATACGCAACACAGTTTACATCAAGTGGTAATGTTTTGCCTTTAATTTTTGGAGCATGAGGTTTGACTCTCGGTGGTAGGCAGAAGCCAAAGGGTCAAAGAGGGTCTTGAGCTGAGCCACTGCCAGGAATCTGGCTTGAGCCTTCAGTGCCTCTCCCACCTCTCAGAAGTAGGCAAGCTAATGGGAGTTGAAGAGTTCTGCACTAGGACAAAACTAACATTCCCTCAGTTCTATGTATGTCCTTTACGCCCTACACATTACAGATCCCATACATTTTGTTTGCATTATGCACTACTTCTCCACAACACCTTCTTAAGCTCCCTCCTGCTACACTAGTTTCCAAACCGTGGTCATTATTCTGGATATGGTAATTTTACTGTTGTGACAGCGAATGTTCCCTGCATAGAATATGGGCATGTTCCTCTTCCCTAAGTGCCAACCGCATGTCTGACTGGTATTCTGACTTATTGTGGGCCTATCATCACACTAACCTAAGTGTGAGCTCAGAGGCTTAGGAATCTGTACAACTTTGCGAAGTCCTGGAGCGGTCATGTGATCTGGAGGGGTGCACAAAACATACTCTTCTTACTGTGGGGTTTAGCACACAAAGCTAAATCCGAGTTCTGGCAGTGGTGACAAGACCTTTTTATCGGTCACCAAGAGTGTGGAAGACAAGCTCTCCTGTGTAAAGTACCAAAGTCAAGACGATGCTCAGAACCTTCCGCTAACACGCGTATGTGTAGCAAATGTATGATAGTAGGACCCTTCCCTTTCTTGCTTATGATGACAGAGGAAGAATCCAACTAGGATGCCAGCACCGGTGGCTTGCATGTGTGCCCTGGAATGGTTTCTGCTTTGTGGATTTGCAGAGTGTCAGGATCACAAATGCTCAAGCTGCTGACATACTATATAAGGAGTCACCGAACTCTCTCAGGTGCTACCCAACTGTGATTCTTTCAGTCTAGAAATGTTGCAGCTACTTTGTGGCATTTCCTCATCTTGGTTCCTCGCCAAACCTCTCTACCAAGATGTGTGCTTCTGCCCGCCATTACCCTTTTTTGTTTGTTTTATTACACTTTTTTGTTGCCGGTAGCCTACTTTGATATCTGCTCTTCCTGCAGTTTTTACTGTAGCCAAATGTGTCATATTCCTTTTAAAATACAGATGTTTCTTAGCTACCATCAACCCTTATTTGCTCAAGATTTTTTCAGTAATTCAAGACTACTACAGTAACTGAAGCTATCAACCTAATCAATTACTAGAGGATTCACCAGCAAATATCAAGCAGAATCAATTTTTAACACACTGACTCATGTGTTTTACCTTATTTCCTGGCCTTTTCTCTCAATACATTCAGCAGACTTGACATGTCAGCATCTAGCATGGGAAAATTACGACACGTGATCATCACTGATCTGTTTTGCACAAGGGTCAGAATTGAGCCCTGAACCTGCAATGAGAGCCTTGGAGTGCAGTGAAATGTGCAGTATTAAATCCCATGAAACAGGTGGGATGTGTTTTAGGCAAGAATTTCTGAAATTACAACACATCTCCTTAATGGAACTGCCAACAACTGCTTATCGCACAAACTCTACTCCACAGCGGTGTGCATCTCAACTGTGTGAGATGAGGATATGCGGAGACACAAAGAACCCAAAAAGAAAGCCTGAAACCCTTTAACAGCCTGCCATTTTCTATCACAACATTGCGTTTCATCACACACCTTACTATTTTTTGCAATCCGCTCATGACAATATTATTTTATTTAACACCTGGTTGTATCCTTCGTGTGATGTCATGTTTTTCTTATATTCTGTACTCATTGTTCCTTCTGTTGTAGGTTATCTTGGGTCCATCTTCCAAGCGTGTTCCCAGGTTCTACGTTCCTGGCTTGGAGAACAGTTGTCTTGGGCAGTGATCCTGGTACAGCAGACTAGGTGGACACTGGTCGATGGGCTCCTTACCTTGGATACTTTCTCTTCAATAAAAGGATTGTTCATCAAACCTTCGGTGTGATTATTGTGAGGGTCCTACTTGAATACACCTCCTCTCTCTCTGAACCCATACAGGGTTACCTCCATTCAACCATATGGGGTTCATGTTTGTTCCGAGTTGTCGCAATCTGAGCAATGCAATCAAAGAAAACACTTTGGGAGAGGGATGAAAGGGCTACAAAATGTTTTGAAGTGGCCTTTAGACCCGGTTTACCGTAGTAATCAAAATCATTCCTTAATCATCCTAATTACTCTTTACAGCAAAAGTGAAAGAAGCCGCCTCGGTTCTCTTTTCCTGCACCCTACCGTCAGACTTGGCCAGATTTGGGAGATACATGGCTGAGCTGCATTTTAGGCTTATGGAAGAAGAGGGAACAGGCAAAACAAAAGATAATCTGGTTTGTTAATCGATCTGTCTCCAGCAATCAGTTTGTGATGATGTTGTTTTAAATACCAACCATAGTACCTGTATCTAATTTGCAATAAGGTTGAACTGGCAATCTCTCACTGTTTTATTAATGTATAAAAGATATGTTTTTTTATTCCGTTTTGATAATGCTGTATGTAAACTCATTTTGTACGAATGTTTTTAAACAATTGTGATTCTAGTTTTCTTTTTAATTGTATGAAAGTCATATTGCAAATGGTTTTAAGTAACTGTGCAATAAAAAATAAAATTCATTCATTCATACTCTTTATATCAAGTTCTTTGCTCTTGGACACTAAAATATTGTTCTCATGTGACACACACACACATCTTCTGTCGGAATGCTTTTGTACTCAAATGGAAATTATACCATACTAGCAGCCCGTCCCGACGTTGTCCGGGTATGAATTGCTGCCGGCCAGTAGTATATTGTTTTGTAGGATTTCGTTTTGATAGCATTTCTTATCTGTGACAGGCCTGTGAAACGCTCCGATTCACAGTGCACTGCTGATGCACTTAAGAGTGCGCGTTCAGTAGTGTGTGAACTCGATTTTCCCTACTTTATTTTTCCTTGCAATATTATATAGCGCGAACTCGACAACATGGCATGAGCACAATTTACATTACAGAAGAACACATTCATTTGTGGTAGGCACGGGGAGACAAAGCGATTTGCCTGGAATCACAGGATGTTGAGGTGATGCCGAGATTCGAACGTAGCTCCCCAGCTCTAAAGTTCGCAATTCTAGAACTTGTGGCGGGAGGTGTGTCTAAAAGTGTATGTCGGTGCTGGCCATCAATGAGAGAGACCTGTGCATTTTTCAAATGGGTGGTGAAAAAATATGAGTATGTTGCTGGAGATGTGGGCCGCTGTGCAAACCAATGTACTTACCAGGGGAAGGGGAAAACTCCCAGTATTCTGCAACTTTCGTTCCGCATACCATCACTCTGCATACTTTCATTACGAACTTACCATGACTCCGCAATGCCATTATAACGCATGGCATTACATTTTATATGCTTTTACCACGCATACATTTACAACGAAATTCGTTGTAAATGCATGAATGGTAAAAGCATGTTTTTTTTTTTAAATGTTTGGATAAGGTAAGTATGTGTTTTGGGGTACTGAGGTATATGTTTTGGGGTGTTTGGGTATTTTAAGGGTTCAAATATAGTTTTGGGTTATGAGGTACAGGGGTAGTTTTAGGGTTCAGGGCTAGGTTTGGGTTTTGGGGTATAGGGGTATTTTTAGGGTTCAGGGGTAGGTTTGGGTTTTGGGGTACAGGGGTATTTTAGGGTTCAGGGGTAGGTTTGGGTTTTGGGGTACAGGGTTTTTTTAGGGTTCAATGCTAGTTTTGGGTTTTGGGGTACAGGGGTATTTTAAGGGTTCAGGGTTAGGTTTGGGTTTTGGGGTACAGGGGTATTTTTAGTGTTCAGGGGTAGGGTTGGGTTTTGGGGTTCAGGGCTAGGTTTGGGTTTTGGGGTACAGGGGTATTTTAGGGTTCAGGGGTAGGTTTGGCGTTTGGGGTACAGTGGTATTTTTGGGGTACAGGGGTATTTTTAGGGTTCAGGGGTAAGTTTGGGTTTTGAGGTACAGGGGCATTTATAGGGTTCAGGGCTAGGTTTGGGGGTACAGGGGTATTTTTAGGGTTTAGGGATAGGTTTGGGTTTTGGGGTACAGGGTATATTTATAGGGTTAAGATGGGTTCGTGTTTAAGGGTGTTGGGGTATTTTAAGGAGTAAAGGGGGGTTATGATTATGGGGTGCAGGGGTATTTAAAGGGAGCAGGGTGGGATTAGCACACGATATGAGACATGGCATGAAGGGCGGAACGTACCACACGCCCCCAGCGTTTGTCACGCCCCCAGCACACGCCCACAGCACAACGCAGACACGCCCACAAGAGACTACTTTGCTGGCACGGTTCTTTTACCTTTTAAATGTATATGGTGGGCGTCTGCATAGCCTTTGTCCTCCTGCTGCAACTGCCCTTTCCAAAGCTGTATTGGGTGTTGTGATTGGTGCTGTGGTTCCTGAGATTACCCGCCTCGAAGGTTTGGGCTCTCTCTTTATTATATTAGTATGGATATGGATATGGATTGTTTGTCACTAGGGATTCTGGGATTTCCCAATAAAAAAAAATGCTTAAGAAATTAATCGGCATAACAATGGTGACGTTATTAACCACTTGGCCACTACTGTGTGATAGTGCTAGTCCCCAAAGACTAACATGTACCTTCTTATATTTGGATATGTTTAAGTGGTCTCATAATACTCAGGGTGGGTTTGTTACTTGATAAGATTGGCAGCAAACTAGTGGACAATGGAGCTTCTTAACTAGTTTTGTTTTGTCGCATACAGTACAACTGACAAAATCCCTTACTTTTTGTACAATCAAGTAATCCACGTCTGAGAACCAGTACCGAGCTCTAACTTGACTTTTTGCAGGGCTTTTCAATAATTGTATTCCATGTCCATAGTTCTTTCTCATAATTTACTGGATGTAACCGACGTTTCTCTTAACATCTTATTATGAAACACAAACAATTAATTTTGCACTTCCATACATTTCTTTTATCCCCAGCTCAATGCACTTTCATGGTCAATCATGCAAACATATGACTTTAGGTAACATTAAGAAGAATTGATAAAAATGAATGTTAATGTAATGTATATTTGCATTAAATAAATATTTCAAAATTAAATCAATAGTGCTGCATTTTATTTTGTTGTAAATAAAATAAAAAATGACATTAATAGTTTCCATAAAATATTTGTTTTATTTTGTTCATTTAATTTATTTATTTATTTATTTATTAATGCCATTTGTAGAGCGCGTACAAATACCCTTAGGCGTCTCGGCGCAAAAAAGTGCATTGATGTCTCACCATGATCTGAAAGTACGGAAATATGGATTACTGATTGAATAACCATGGTTTCAGTTTTTTTCTAAACTGAAGAAGTGTAGGGCTTGTTTTTATATGGTTAGGTAGAGTGTTCCAAAGTCTAGGGGCCGCAATTGAGAAGCGGCGATCGCCCCAGGAAACTGTTCGGCTTCGTTGAACCACTAGTTGGTTATGAGAAGTGGATCTGAGAGTTCTGGATGGGATGTAGGGAATAAGTTGCTTTTTGAGGAATCGAGGTCCTTGATCCTGTAGAGATTTGTATACTGTGCACAGAGATTTGAATTTTACCCTGTTGTGGATGGACAGCCAGTGGTAGCTTTTGAGCGTGTCCGAAATAGGTGCAAACTTAGGTTTTTTTGACAGAACGCGAGCGGCAGCATTCTGCACGGTCTGTAATTTTTTGGTAACTCTGCTCTGAGCATTGAGCAGCAGACCGTTGCAGTAGTCTAGCGATGTAAGCACTAGGGAGGTGATTAAGGTTTTTGCTGCAGAGTCTGGTAGATAAGGTGTGATTTTCCTTACCATTCTAAGCTTGAAATGGGCGTTAGCTGCCACCTTGCTTGCTAAATAAATAAACTTAATAAACTTTTTTTTCTCTATGCTATATCCTAGCTAGATCTAACCCTGAACAGTGCCCACAGCATGGTCTTGGAAGGTTAAAGAGAAAATAAACAAAAGGACGTCTAACAGCTTTGCTTGTAAGGGGGGTATCAGATCAAATGTGGATATTTATCACTGCTCAATCTCCAAGCATGCAGGTGTACATTGTGCTGCCATGTTGCTACAACAGAAGATCCTCCTGAAGTGGTAGTTTGATCTGAGGACATATGCTCATGACCAAAGGTTGTAGGTGCCACACTCTCCTGTCCCAATCCAGAGCCTCTAGGATAAATTGTCGTTCTGGATCTTTTCACACCAGGAAGGTGTACAGGAGTCCCATTCCAGCTGGAATGCATCACAAGAAGTGTTTTTGCAGAAACTCCGATGTGCAAGCATTTAAACATTGCATGTTCTTGGCGTTGGCAAACTTGCCAGGGTTCTCTTCACTGTGACACCTCAAGATGTAGATGCCACTCGTGATCTGTCTGACACAGTTCACTCACCTCCTGCCCTCTGTCATTCTGGCTCACAATCGGTGAAATATGCTGGCATTTAAAACAACCTCTGAAGCCAGAGCCTTTTGGCATATAGTGAAGGGCCCCACCCTGTCCTGCTTGTTACAATATCACATGGCGGTAGAGTTATCCATGAGAACTTGCACCAGCCTCTCTCTGATGGATGGCAGGAAGTCCTTCAGAGTCAAAAGAATGGCCTGCAACTCCAACAGATTGATGTGGAGTCAAGCGTCCGATAGAGACCGGTTTCCTTTGATTTCCAACTCCCCAGATGATTTTTCCACAGCAGCAGTGAAGCATCGGACACCACATAAGCTCTGGATGAGGAAGGGTTAGGGCCTGTTGATGGTCCAATTTTGGTCAAACAGCCACCACAGTAGATTGTGAGCCATCTCTTCCGAGAGCTGGATGACATCTGTCAGATTTTCTTGATGTTAGACTGTTATGGCAGAGTTTTTGGCTTTATTTAGAAGTGATATAGATCATTAATCTTGCTCGCATCTAGTATAGGTATTCATAGCCTGTGTTGGCCCTTTTAAGCCCTTTTTTCCAGACCTAGAAGAGGATAGCTGCTTAATATGCCTTTATTCTTGACTTTAACCTGTCTATTGCCTATTGGCTTTGACATATTAGACACATTGGTATGGTTTATGTAGGTATTCTGACAGAGCTAAGGAGCATTTCACCCCTTTCAGGCCTACAGGCCTAGAGCTAGAGGGACTCCATCTTGATGAAGCTGAGAGGCTTTTCAGGGCAAAGGCAAAGTTTATAGTTAAGGCTGTTGTTCGCTTGGAGAGAACCGGTTCAGGCTGGCCCTTATCGAAGGAATGTATTTTTCCCCACTCCGAAGACACAACTTCAGGCTGGCCAGCTGGGAACGTGTCCTTGGTACGGGGAGGTACAAGAATTTGGTGGGCGGCAGGTTACTGGCCGTAACTTTCCATGAAAGGACAAGCATCCATATTAGCGGGCTACAGGAGAGGAGGAGTGTTCATTCCAGCTTGTGTGCAGTTCAGTTCAGTCGCAGTGCAGCGTGGTGCTCAGAACAGCTTGGAGCACAGAACAGCTTGCAGAGAGAGAGATGATGTCTGCTGGAGCTGCAGACTAGAGTGCAGTTCTTGAATGGAGAAAGAAGGCAGACGATTGCTGAAGATGAGGAGAGAGAAAGCAGTGCAGAGAGCATCAAAGAAGGCTGTCAGCTGGAGCAATTGGACCAGAGGCGTGGTGATGTGGTGAAGGAGGGAGAGACAGAGAGAGAGCCCTAATCCCACCAGAGGCAGAGAGAGAGCCCTAATCCCACCAGAGGCAGAGAGAGAAATCTTCCTTCTAATAGGTGAGGTAGTCTGAATTAGTTACACTTACACTTTATGTCTAATCTTTTCCCTTTCAGCGGAGTGTTCCTGTTATGTTTAATCCTTCTCTTTCAGCGGTGTGTTCTACCTATAGTCTTTGTCAGATCTGTGTAAAGGTTTATATTGTACTAATAATAAATGACCCCATTAATTAGCGGATTAGTGATGCCTGAGTTCTTTTATGATAAAGTTATCCTGGCTTCAAGCCAGTTGCTGTTGAGCCACTGATGGATCAAAAAGGGGGGTAGGAGCGCTTAAATCAAGAAATAACTCAGTCATATAGTGTGTATATCTTTATCCCCATACAGTGAGGTTACTCACTCCTGGTAGGTATTACTGTTTGAACAGATGCTACCCCTGATCAGGTAAGTAATAGTGAGGGAGAGAGGAGACTTGCAACCAAGGGACTAAGTTAGTACACCATCCCATAATATTATTGTAGTAGCAGGCCCTTAGTGAAGAGACTTCCCAATATATATATATATATGTATAGGTGTTCATAGGAATGTGGTCGTCGTTGATATGCGGCGTTAGTGACAGCACTGGGTGGGAGACCAGTGTTAATACCCACTGGATTGTGGCTTGAATAAGTGAGAGCGTCAGGGGGGATACTGACGTGGAGTTCGACAGGATTGTTGAGCGTTTGGAAACGGGAGCATTGGGTTCTGCAGGCCCATGTGTAGTCGCACCGGATTGTGCGCAATATCTGCCCTAGGGTAGACCGGTCTGGGTCTGAGTGGCCGCGAGACCAACTGATGTAAATAAGTGTGGTGTAGGGTATGGATATCCCTAGTAATCAGTGAGTATTCTTAGTATCCCTATAGATTTAGTGGTGTTTTTGATAATATGAGCTTGTATATTGCGAGTTCCCCATCCTCAGGTAGGTACCAGGTGCCTGGATAGGTGGTCCTGAGGAGGGAAGGTGATTACGTTCTGGCTGGGCTGGAGGGGCCCCTGGGGGCTGATCCCACCTACTCAGAAAATCCAGCCATTACATAGACCCAATGGAACTTCAGCTTCCATTGCAAAGCCTGCATGTGCCTTACAATGCGGCTAAGAGTCCAGTCATCCTGGGCTGAGGTTGAAACATCAGGAGATAGACACATACTGCATTCAAATATCCAACATCATTGGGGTACATGAAACAACAAGATCTCATGCTGGGCAAGTCTTTGTAGTAAAGTCATGGTAAGAAGTTTAGAGGGACGCAAAAGCAGAAAATAGATCTGCAGTATGCAGGAAATCCTCACTGAAAGTAAAGACAAAGTGATATATGACCCACAACAATCAGACACATAAGTTATACCATGGGATGGGGTAGGATGGAGGGGATTGGAAGAACCTCATATATACTTGGTGGGTATGTCCTAAAGTGACAATACATGGGAAATAAGTACTGATAGCCATAAAGGGGAGATTGTGCAATTCCCCATACCAACGAATATATCAATAACAATAGTAATTATACCAGACACCTGAGGGGCACTGACAGGTAGCGAATGAGCTTGCATTTTTAACTATTAATGTAACTAGATTTTGGAAACAAACATCAGTGCCAACAGTGCAGACACAGTACACCATGCTTAGGAAAACAACAGCAATCATGCCTCCCAAATCACCAGTTCAAAACAGAGACAACTTACTGGAAGTGTGGCATCCAGTGCAGGATTATATGTAGACAGACTGCAGGGAGAGAACAAGATGACACATTTTGAAACTTTTTGACTAACAATCCACTGGAATAAATGGCGCAAGGCCGCACATTACGGAACCTGGATAATATAACACATTATTTTGAATTAGAAACATGATAAACCCAACACAAGAACCCCAGAGGGGCAAAGTAAGATGTAGGAGGATGTGGGGGAGGGATTGCATAGGATGAGGAATTGAAAGGGATGCTGCAATCTAGATTCTGTTTTTGTTGTTTAGGTTATGACTCAGGAGTACAAAATGTAATGTTCTGTACAGATACTGTGTGGCCAGAGGATTCACTATTCCAATATGTGGATGTAATAGGCAAGATCTAAATGTCAAATTAACAATAAACAGCACTTACAAAAACAAAAGATGTGGTAGTGTTTTTTCGCAGTCTGACATTCTGAAGGCGTTCCTTAGTTATTTCACCTCACATCCCTCCAGGTTGAGGCTTGCTCTCTTATGGGAGCCATTAACTCTAATAAGCTGCTAGGTACATGCTGGCATTAAAAGAGAAGCATCAACTAAGCTAATAGATCCGACTATGGCAAGTTTCTGCAATGTTAGTCTATCGCAAGTATATTCTACAACAATAAGAAACAAGCATTGGCAGAGCCAATAGGTCTCGCCTTTGGGACCTTATAAGTCTTTATTTTTTATGTTCATCTGGTACCTGTAGTTCTTCTTTAAATCCTAAAGGCCGCACTAAAACTAAAGGGAAATATCCAGGGTGAGCAACTGAAAGCTGTCATTGGAGAGGAGATGATATTGCTGTTGTCTGTACTATAGCTCATACAAATTGAATGAAGCATTGCTGCTCTTTGTACTGAACCTGGGGAATCTTGTTCGCCTCTTCCCGTGCTGTAACCATTGTCAGAGCTAAAAAAGCTTGCACTCATTACAACCTTGTTAATCAAACTTTCTTTGTGGTGTACTCAGGTAGTTCATACGGCATGTCCATGCAATGTTTTTTTTTGCTGACATTGCAAACTTTCTGCATTGCGTTATTTAAATGTCGCGCAACCCTGCTCTGACGTTCTCATTAAAAGAATAACGGTCCATCTGAGCAGTTCTGATATGTATCATTAAAATACATCATCTCTGTTTAGAGGTTCTGCCACCGGCAGTTATAACATAGAAACCTTCTATACTAGAGTTCTGATAGTGTCACATTGCATAATTAACATGCCCTTTGAAAGATGTTCGTACAGTTTCATTCACATTATAGCAGCACTGCCGTGTGGTGTTAGGGATCTCTTATAAAAAGTGCTGCTGTCCTGACCGGATGGCCAGTCGGAAAATGTCACATTAAAACATTTGATTCCTGCTCAAACATTCATGAACTGTGGCACTGAGGTATTCTGGCGCTACAGTGAAGGGCAGGTCATGACCCACAGTAGGTATGTAGCAGCTCTGCGGACTAGAGCTCTTGCAAGAAGGGTTGGTACTGTCAGATTTAAAGTATATTATAAATAAATCATCAAAATATGGCAGTTTTCCGACAACGTCTGTGCCCCTTTCTTCAACCCTATCTCCAGATTCACATTGTGGGATCATGCACAGAATCCTGAAGCTGCTTCGTGAGGAGCGCATTTGGAGCCATAGCGTGGCTTTCGGGAGCAAGCAGACGAAAACAAGCGCAGCCGTGCCCGGGTGGCGGCAAAAGTGAAAGCAGCTGCAGCATCCCGCAAGTTGCTCGTAAACGCAAGCCCTAGGCCTTTTCACACGAATTCCAAGAGGCTGTTTTCCTAGAGCAGCACATACGCGCTGCGCTAGGCTCGACCTAAAAATGAAAAAAACAAATTTCACCCTAAATTGAATATTGACTTTGTCAATGTGTTTTAGCCTTTTTCTACTGCAGAGAAGCTGCTGTGCAGCAGGACTAAAAGTTAGGAAAAAAGTGCTATGATGCGTCCATGCCCTACAATTTTGTTTTATGGCAGGAAGAGGGAACAAGCAAGAATGAGAGAATAGGGGAGGAGCCAAGATGGCGTCCAGGTCGGACGTGTAGTCCCTCGGCTCCGAGGACCATCTCCTCCTTTGTAACTATCCTGCCGGTGATCCTGCACCAAGGCGGCACATTGCGGAAGCTGATGTCTTCCGACGACCTGCGGCGAAATCCTGAGGCTTGCGCTTCCTTGCAAGTGGGTGAAACGTCCGGCTGCAGTTTGCGGCCCGCAGCAGCCCTGAGGCCGGGACCTCAAGTGGATGTCGAGACCGGCTGCCAGGCGAACAACATCGGGCTTCAGCGACTGTGGGGAACCGCTCGGAACTTTTTACCGAGAAACGGCCGAACTTGCAACATGCGCCCCACTGGACTGCAGGTACAGAGCCAAGCGTGCCTGGCGATTTGACTGTGGAAATCGTACGATTGCAGGAGCCCGGACTGTTGGCTGCCAAGAAACTGCTTGCGCACTTTCCCGCCAACGGCCGGAGGTTCCCGAATTTTCCGCCCCTTCGACATCGAACAGGGCGGCATCTTTAAGGGACAATGCTTATGGCCACATCTCGGTTCTGCCGGCCGTTCCTTTACTACACAGAGATCTGATGCCCCATTGTGCGCAGCCTGGCCCGACTCGGAGTGTCTCTACCGAAGACTGCGGAGGGCATAATGGAGTGCAGCCTTGAGGAGTCTGGGACACAGTGTGGTCGCGGACGTGTGGAGCAGGGGGACATGTTTGGAAGGGAACGTGGAAGTGATCAGGGCTATGGCGATTTATTGGCGGCTGTTGTCTCCCTTCATCACGATATGGTGTACTCTGTTCGAACCCTGGCCAGCAAGGTGGACGATATAGTGTGTGCACTGGGGCGCTTGAAAACGGCTGACTCGCAGGTTCACAGGAACTTTCCTTGCTCCACGTCTGCTGCAACAAGATGGCTGCCTCATGCGACAGTGACGGCTTTGAGACCCCAAGCCCTGAAACGATTCTCGCTGCAGATGGTGTTTGCCCGGGATGACGTGCAAACCGAGGATTGCAATCGCGACGGGAGTGTTCTCCCCACGTCATGCTCCCCATTCCCCGGGGTCCGCTCCAGAAGGGGCTAGACACTGAGACTTTCTTCCCTGGCCCGGTTACGCTCTATAACATGAGGATGGTGTACTTTGTGCCCAGCCTGGGATCACTGGATCTGCTTGTACCTGATACGGTTGAGTGCTTGAATCAAATTGACTCTTTTGGACTACCGTTCACGTCCTCCTGGGTTACCTTGGTAAGCAGTGGCGGAAAAGAGAAAACTGGACAGGGATGAACGCTTCTTATCACAGACTGGCAGTTTCTTCGTTGCTGACTGCGACAGATGGGTGGCGTGCTGATATCTTTGATTGCGCGGTGTGCCGACTTCGTGCTTTTAAATTGTTTTGCTAGTAATGCTTTATGTCACCGGACTTTATACCTTGTGCTAATATCGGACTTACGGGAGGATGAAGCCGGGGGACGGGTGGTGGGCTCCTCCCCGCTTCTCATTACTTTATTGTAGTTATAGATTAGGACCCTTTTCTTACTCTCTATATTTCGGGACTCCTTTTTGTGGGGCGACAGGCACACTGCTAGGGGGGGGGGGGGGGGGGGGGGGTAGGCCGTAGCCAGCTGCAGGGGTGCAGGGTGGGGGGTGGGAGGGTTTTCTTTGTTTATTTCGTTTTTGTTCTATGGGCCTTCTATTCTTTTTCTTTTTCTTCTCGGTTTAGACGTTTTTCTTTATTGTGGCAAGTCGTGGTTCTGGCAATTTTAGTGCATTGTATACTTGTCTCTCCTGATCCTATAAGGCCGGAACCAATGTGTTGTTCTACGATATCCTGATACCGTTTATCCTTCAGAACTAAAATTTGAAAATTAGACCTCAGTACCTCTGTAATAGATCCTTCGCGCATCGCCTTACTGATATGTACTGCATTTGTGAGCCTTCGAGCTTTGTGTTGGGATGTATGTACAACTTCCTATAAGTAAAGGTCTTCCAAAAATAAAAAAAAATAAAAAAAGAATGAGAGAATAGGGTGAGGGAAAGCAACAACATGGGACAGGGTAGAAGGGAAATCGACATACAAAAACATGCACTCTTAGTGAGTGATGCAAGTAAAAGAAAGGTTGTAGCCCAGGCCAGAAACCACCAGCATCGGAAGGACACTTCCATAGAAAGGAGCAGTACTTGGGCCATGCTCCTGGGGAGGGAGAAAAAAAACGAAGAGAAAGTGAATCTGGCATCCGCTGACCGAACAGGAGGCATCAAGTAAGAGTGACAAGGAGCCCAACCAATGGCAAGCCATAGGCTTACTTGGGCTTTCTTTAGGTTAACAATATACCTCTCAAGCAACAGTGCTTGTGTGGTCTCAGGTGAGATCTAAAAATGTAACCACTGAATAGAATTTTAATATAACAGGACGGATCTTCCTAATAGCAAGGTGTACTTGAGAAATCCTTTTTAGTTTTAATCACATCACAGGAAGGTGCAATTGAATTTTAAATGTTGTAACCTTAGTTTAACACTTCATAGTTAGGTTTTTACTCGCAGAACCTACCCCGAATGAATAGATCATGAAGTTTGATTATTGATTAAATCACTCTCCGTTGAGATTGGTCTACTCCCAAGGTAAATGTTTATTGTGCAGAGTAGCATTTCAACACATCATTCTTTTCCCACTTCAGTTAGGACCCAGCCACATGCATACCAGTCTTGACCCAGCTCCAAAAAAACAGTCCAGCCCGAACTGGTAGACCAGTCCAAAGATGGTTTGGAAAGATAGCCAGAGCAAATGCCACTGGTTAGAATTACTGCAAGCATTTCTCCCATCACCTTTAGTGTGTATGATGTACCAGCCTGAGTGGCAAGGGCATGCCCAGACATGGGCTCCGTACACACTGTGCCACTGGAACCAAGCTACACCTGACTGACAAGCCCTATTCAGGTGTAAAATCTACCTTGGGTTACTTGTACTCAGATTCAGGGAGTACGTAGACAGGCAGTTTGGGTTTGACGGTTCCTACTGGAGCAGGGTAAAGACTGATTGCATACTTAAAGTAACAAACATCTTGGGCAAAAGAACGACGCGCTGGAATGCTACCCTAACCGATTACCAATGGTTAGAGGTATTGCAAGCAGTCCTCTCAACATCGTTTGTGTGTTTGATAAAACGCACTGCTACTTCGATTCAAAGGCATACAAAAATCTCCCTTATTTCAATAGTTCCATTTTGCATTTCATGGCCAGCCCACCTTTTTCATTCTAGGATAAAGCACATATAAGTGAATATATTTGCAATATGAAACTAGATGTTTCCCAAATCAGTTAACATAAGGAAGTCCAATTCACGCTTTATGGGCAGTGTAGTTTACCACCACTCTATTCTACTGTGATAAAATTACCCACTTCTGTAAAAGTAGTTTTTATTCACAAAAGGAAATATTACACCCACGTCTAAAACATTTTTGTACAATTTGAAATACCAAAATCGAGTGTCTTCCCATTCGTAAGCAAAATATTTAAACTAAACCATATCATCATATAAAAAGTAATTTGGACTCTTGCAGAAAAAAAAAGGGGAGTGGGGAATCGAAAAAGAAAAACCTTTTGTTTGAAACGTAGAGCAAACATACAACGAAATGCTGTGTTTTCATTACAGTAAGATAATTCCACACAGTGAACAAATCTCAATTAAACACTGTCAACACTGTGGAAAGTGTCCTTCTGCATGTACATGGAAACTGCATCGATTTCAGCATGTGCGATCTAGAATCACAGCAATCCTGTGGCCTTAAGAGTCTCTTAGAGCGGGTCTGTTCCTTAACAGTCTCTTAGAAATGTCTAAAATCAACACCATCATCCTCAGACGCCGTAGTCAGCTGGAATTAAAAAGCAAGCTTCTTCATCAGTAGATAAACACGGGAATCCACCTCAAAACCATGAAGATTGTTGGCATCACCCTGCAGCCTCATCAGCAGCCCACCGTAGGAAACATACGCGGATCTAGAAAAAGAAAAATACAAGATAAGATTGCGAAAAGGAGCCATTCTTTAATAGAACATCAAATTACTTCTCCATCTAGGCAGTGAAAGAAAGCTCACTAATCCTCAAAATGAATAGAAGTATTAAATACAGGATAAGATTGCCTTACTCTGGCCGATTTAGTTCTGCATGCCAATTAATAATACAGGTCTATGCGGTTAGTGGTTTTTTATCCTACACGGACACACGTCTTTGTGGAATTGTTTTGGTTCACATTTTAAGATAAATTTTAATTGTCTGTTCTTCCAGAAATGCCTCACTGTGAGTGGGTGGATCCCAAAACTTGAGAGTAAACATTTACAGCCACTGACCCCATTTAAAGCAAATTATTCCGTTTAGGATCAAACTGCTTTGGAAGTTTTCCTGAATTCTTTTCTTTTCCTCCACAATCTCTGAAGGACTGGTGAGCATCAGGTGCATTTTTATACAACAAATCAGTCACTGTTAAAGGCAATTTCAGTTATGTTTTTAGCAGTCTGACCATCTTGCACCATGCCCTCATGCTCACAATATTTATTTTCCCCTACGTAAAAGCAGAGATGCTCAGTTTGGTAATTTTTTTATCTGTAGGTTTTAAATCCAAAGTCTTTTCCTCCCAAACACCACCCTTCACTTCAAATTATTATGAAGGCCACACCTTATAAGCGCTACCTTCTTTGTTGACGAGAACATTTCTTCATCAAATTATAAAGATAACTCCATGGAGCCCAAATCTTGCAAAGGAGGAGACCTCCACGCTTCTATGGGGTATTTGAACCAAGTATGATATATGAATCAGACACACAAACTGAAAGCAAAGCGTTTTCTGTATTTATCTTACCAAGTAAAGATCCATACATTAGGGCTTGTTTTTAGGGTTTTCATGTTGTCAATCATAGCAGCCAACCCAATATCTAGACAAGCTAACACAATAGGGAAAGATTAAAGAGGGCAGAGATTTTCCTAAATAGCCGCAAATGTGCAAGTGTTTCTAATATGATGCTAATGCCTCCTTTAAATGTTGCTGCTCATGGTGCTAAAACAAACAAACATCCAAGTTCGAGTGCACACTTCTCAGATAAATATATGTGGAAATATACAGGAGGAAATTTCAATTCTCACTAAAAAACAAAACAGACGTGGTAAGATTAGCAAAAACCAGGAGGCATAAATATGATGTAGGATCAGGGGAACAACTTGACAAGACAAAATAAAAAATATTTCTGCAAAGCTTGCTCTTAAGACCTGGATAACTACAAAAAAAGTCTACATAGGACATTAATATGATAGAAGATAACTTGCTTGAAATAGCTTAAAAAGTGATGGGTCAAAAACTGTATTTGTCCATAGAAAACTTATCTGAGAATATGTTGTCCTCTATACAGGAGCGAAGTATGAACATTTGTAACGAAGGAAACAAAAGGCTAGTGTTATGCAGGGTGATCAGATAGAATCAGCCAGCCCACAAACACCATTTCTAAGGAGCACAGAGAAGGCTCCAATAACCTGTCAGGAGGTCTACAGGGAAATAATTTTAGAGACACAAAGGAAAAAGGCGCCATTACTGAAGCATTAGGACTGTTCACCAAGTTTTGATTGTGAGAAATGAAGCTGAAGTCACACCTAGTAGAAAACGTTGAGACATCTTTAGAAAATTTCGAAAGGTTCATGAAATTACACGTTTTACTCAAGGCCACGAAGAATTTGAGAGTACTGATATATTTGTGGCTATCCTTTAAGGAGATGGTTCACGTACACCAATGCAGTGACCAAATAATAACAGATCAACTTATTGTACAATATTATGGTAAGCCCTTTAATGATGGATTGCAGGTGAGAAGGGACCATGTATCACCAAGTCAACAGACTAACCGAAGTAGTGTATGCCTGACTTAGAAAGGTAAGAGGGAATTGTGAAGGGGTTAAGTGTGAGAAACAAATTAAAGAATAAAGCTGTGGAGTGGTGAAATTTGAAAGAGAGCACAACCATTTATAACAAGACAAATGGAAGCATTACCCCCAGCATTACTGATGCTGCAGTACCATGTATTTAGCTGATTTCAGAGGTTGTCTGTCTCGCTGGCAGCCACTGTTGTCCAACTGGAATGTTTTGTGAGTTGATGCTAATATCTATAATCTGTATTTCAATTCAGGACATGTTAGGCTTATGTCAGCAGACCAGGTGAGTTTATGGTGTTGTCTACAAGGATACTTAACACTATTATCATGTCCACATTTTGTGGGGCTCTTTAACACATGTATGTAGGTTAATGCTTGGATTGGATGTATGACGTTACAACGCATGATTTTACCACGCATGCCTTTACAACGCGGTTTTTACAACGCATGCCTTTACAACGCATAGTGCTTTGGGGCGCTGAATAGTGAATAGTTTAATTTAATATTCCAACTCCAGTCCCTGTGGATAGTAGGGAAGGTGTTGGATAGTAAATTAAACCTATTCCCTATCCTAGAGCGCCCCCCAGCGCAATGCGTTGTAATGGTTTGCATTGTAAAAGTAGCGTCGTAAAGGCACTGCGTGGTAAAAGTTGCGTTGTAAAGGATGTTTCCCCTTGTGATATGCAATCTTGGGATACTAGACTTCCACAGTATCTTTACAGAACAAAACTTATAACATGGAACAAATTTCAGTCTAATATTTACTATCATTAAACTCGCCCTTCTCGCACATTTACAATTGCAGAGAAATACTTTATAACCTGCTGACGTGAACAAGTTCTTAAGTTCATGAGCGCATGGCTCCAAAGCAAATATTTTAAGCAGTTGAAGCTTCTTGGAATATTAATGGCAACTTAGTTTTATTCTGCAGGGGCAGGCAGGACCAATGGCCTGGAACTCTCCCATCCTTAGTAAATATCCTAACGCTGATGTCACACACCATCTTAGTACATCATAGCATGGGTGGTTGCTAGTAAAAACAAGCACTGACAGAGCCAATGGGTCTAGCCAGTTTATAAGTCAAAGTACTTGTTTACTGATTGGCAAGTTAGCGTGTGTGTTGTAGTGTTGCTGGGTAAATGTTAGAATGAGGCAACATTTAGAAGGATCAGTGAGTGCACGGGAGAAGATAACATTATTCATTTCCTGTGTATATGCACAAAACTTAAAGTTGAAAGAAAAGCTATACTTAAGAGGCATTTCAACTCCTGGGGAATACGGACCTGTAGATAAGCATTGATAAGATGCCTTCATGCAGAGGACATAGCACTGAATTCAGCTTTTTAAAGTTTTTATTATTAGTAAAAAGGGCATTAGATCAGTACAATTAATTTGCGAAGTCACATTACGGACCTCAGCTTTTGGAAATTTAATAATAGTAAGGCGGCAAGTTAAATCTACAAGATTACTTTGAGATCAATGCGAGATGTAATATAGGATGTATATAAAAGGAAAAGTTGTACTTGAAATTTGCTATATTTAACCCTAAAGATGAAATTGATCATTTTAGTAATATTTACGTTTTATTAACAGTTTTAAATCAAATTTGTATTAGTTATATATTTTTTAGTTATATAGGAATTACTGTTAGCATATGGTGAGGTTTTAATTAATCAAACAATAAAAAGAAATTGAATTGATTAAGTGCACTGATAAGTGGAGGAGTAATTAATGCTGACAGGTTACAGCAATCTAATTGGCTGAGGTGGCAGACAGAGGTAGAGATAATGCGGTGGCAGACAGAGGTAGAGATAATGCTATCGCAACAACCTGTATACCTGATATATCAAGGAAGAGGTGGTGTAGTTGGAAGCGCTCCAATGAGGGTGCTGTTAGGTGTTTAAGAGGGGGATTCCATGATCACTGCTGAAAGAACAGTTTCTGAGAGTGATGTAGGTGTGAAAACAGAAAATCCCCTTTGAAGTCAATGGAGGCATTCTATTTTTCCCAGGGGGAAAATGACTGAAAAGAGGGAGAGACCTGCCAAATGAAGGACAGTTAACAGGCATTAACCTAATAATAGGTCATATCAGTCAAAGACATAGGGTTGGTGTAAAACAGATTATGCAGTACATCTGCCTGGATATCTTTGAAGAGAACAGTTATATGAAAAATATAGAAAATATGTTGCCCTGCCCTTAACAGTGGGTTGTCTGGCTATAAAATAGAAAACTAATATTAACGATGCTGAACATACAAAGGAAATGCTAACAACATCAATGCAATCCCAAACTACGAAGCATCCACTTTAAACTCCATAAAAGGTGCTGTAATTTTTAGGTTTCGCTGGGGGACGGAGCCGTTAGGCTCCGCCTCCAGAGAAATCTGTAGTTTCTAGTATGGGTGACTTTAACACGCCCCTCTGCTTCATTGGCTAGCTCCATAAATGGAGGCTAGCCATTGGAACAGAGAGGCGTCCGTCAATGCCGGACCAGACACGGGGGCGTTCCCGAGATTCTTTGGCTTTGGCGACGTCACGCGACGCCGGGAACGCCCCCGAGTCTGTTCCGGCATTGCCGGCACCTCCCGTGCTGCTCGGGACGGGTCTCCTTATTATGCCCAGGTCTGCAGGTGAGTGACCTTCCCCCTCCCTCCCTTTCTCCCCCTCCCTCCCTCCCTTACTGCTCGATCCCCGCCCGGGGGTTTCTTCAGCCGGCCGGCCAATCCTAGCGCGGCCGGCCGGAAGTGCCCGCCCCCCCGCCGCCCGGGGGAAGAAGGAAGACGGCAGCCCACAAGAAGTATGGCGGCCAGGCTCAGCCATCGGGACTCCATGGGAGGGGGAGAAGCCGCGCCTCCTCCCGGGCTCCTCCAGCAGCATTGGCGGCGGCTCGGGGTGCGTGCTTGAGTTGCTGCCATCCGAGAGCGGAGGAGGGAAGCCCGACTCGCCCAGCATGAGCCACGAGCCCTGTGGGAGGCACTAGGACCCAGGGCCGCATGAAGGACAACAGGTAACCATTATTTTTCAGGACATTCCCCCGAGCCGCAGCCGGTCCCGATGCCGTTGTAACACGGCCTCCGCTCTCCCCCTCCCCTCCCACAGCAGATCCCCGCCTCCCCCTCCCCTCCCACAGCAGATCCCCGCCTCCCGAGCCGGCCGAAAGTGCCAGAATGCAACCGGAGGGTGCGCGCTGAGTCCGCGGTAAATATGCTCCTTAGAATGCGGCTGCCAGTACCACTAAAACAGCAGGCAATCTGGCAGATGATACCGACTCTTCCTATCTTTAATGCTTACTTGTCTTGCTTCGCCTCACTTCATATATCAGTACGGCACTTGCTTCTCTGACACTGTGCTTCATGTTTTGGACAGCACGTTGCAAACAATGCTTGTTTATTTTGTCGGAGTTCATTGACCTTTCTCGTCTTCCTCAGAGGGAACACCGCCCCTGCTGCAGTGGTTCACCTCACTCCTTCGGCACGTTCTTTTCCCATACCGTTTGTCATTGCGCCGGGGCCCGTCGACTTCTCGTTGCTCCAAGAAGTCCAGGTGAGTGCTCTGCCTTTTGATTACCCTTTCCCGCCCCCCTCTCCCCGTGTGTCCGTTCCCGCCCCCCCCTCTCCCGCTGTTGGTGTGCCCGTTCCCGCCCCCCCTCCCGCGGTCTGTGTCTCCGGCCCCTTGTAAATGCTTGTTTATGTTTACGCTCATGCAGAGCGTCCCTTTTGCCTGCTTCCAGACTCCGGCTCTCGTTACTACGAGACTCCACTTCCTATACTGACACCCCACTTTTTAGAACAGTTGCCGCTCTAGTGGTTTCTGAGGGTTGTTTTTTATCACTTCCGCCTGGCATTTTCAGTGTCCATTACCCGGGACACGAGACGCCAGACTAGACTACAGACACACAGCTACGAGAGCCCAGGTAAGTGTTGGGTTCCGTGGGATGGCCGCCCGAGGATTAACCTCAGCCGTGAGGAGAGTTATTGATTTCCCTCCGTTTTACCCACGTCTTGTCTTAGGTCTCCATAGCTTTGGACTTATCCGTCCTATGACCACAAGTCTTCAATCCTACTATTTGTTCTACATACGGTCCATGATCGGTTTAGATTACCCACCGGCCCTGCGGTGAGTATTGAACCTCGATAAATACGGGCATTTGCGTATTTTGTGCCGCACTGTCTTATCCTTTCACAGAATTTTCAGGATCCCTTCACTTAATCGACAGGTATGAAGGGTAACACCCCCTTTCATGTTATTCACGACGCAAGTCTAACCCACATGTTCTGTCTGATTTTTCTGGCTCACTCCTCTCCTTCATTTCAGTCTGTGGCTCTACTCTTTCCTCAAATACTTGTTTGCGGTGCTGATATATGAAACATGGATTGTGCATGGGTAGCTGGTCATTGTGAGGTACCATTTTCTGTTTATACATTTCACTCTTGCATTACGCTCTGAATATCCATTCAGGTTACTTTTGGATTACATGTTTAGAACTCTAGCAATTCCCACACTTGTGTTTGCCAGCATGCTGTTTCAATTTCCAGCACTTCCACATTTATTTTGTTTTTAAGACCTCATCCAAACCTTTTGATAGACAAAATTTTCATCTTTACTTAAACCGTACCAGGCCCATGTGTGTAGCAAGCATATTTGTCTTTCATGTAATGCCCTTTTGTGTTTTTTCTGCATGTCGAACAATGTCACTTGGAAATGGCCTAGTCGGCGCAGGCTTCATCCACCATTATAACTGCATACATGATTTTGATTTCTTGTATATGTGTGGTTTCCCTCCAGACTTTGGCAAACACGTTTTGATAACATTCATAAAGGGTTCTTTATGGCTGAGAGAGAGACAGTAATTTCCTGTTTGTTCTTCGGGCCTCCCCCTTGTGTTTTTCACTTTCGCACAGCTACCCTGCTTGAGGATTACTTGCTCCCCAAAGGCTGCTTCCTGTCGCGTGGATCAAAGTTGCGCACCCGCCCAAAATGCCCACGGTTCCCCCTGAAAACGAAGCATGCAGTGTTTGCTGGCCCGGTGATTGTGCCACTTTGAATGCTGATAGCAATCAGTATGAACTTTCCTATTGCTGATGTAATGATGATGAATGCCGTGACACTGCTGCTTCAGACAGCTCTTCCCTGAGGATGCAAAGAACGTGTTAACACTCACTTCGATTGATGTTTTTCACCTGCTCCTTTCCAAATGTGTCTATCACATGTGCTCCTTGCCCTCTCTCTCCTGTCTTCTCTCACACTCTTGGCTTCACTCTCCATCTACCTCCCCATTTTCTCCTCACTCTCTATCCTTCTCTCTTTATCTTTCCTTTTTGCACACTCTCTCGCTCCTGCCCTCCTTCCTGCTTTCTTCTTCTTTCCTGTCTTCCCTATCCCTTCTCTCACTCTATTCCATCTGCCCTCCTTCTTGCTTTCTCTCTCTTCTGCCTTCTTACTCTCTCCTGCCCTCCGTTTCCAGCTCTCTCTTCTGCTCTCTCTCACCTTCTTGTCCTCCATCCCTCTCTTGTTCTCTCTCCTTTCTGTTTCAATCTCTCTTCCTTTTGCCCTCCCTCTACATCTCACATTCCTGCCTTTCACTCTCCATCTACCTCCCCATTTTCTCCTCACTCTCTATCCTGCACTCCTTAGCTTTTCTTTTCACTCTCTCGCTTCTGCCCTCCTTCCTGCTCTCTTCTTCTTTCGTGTCCTCCCTATCCCTTCTGCCTTCTCTCACTCTATTCCTATTTCTATTTCTATTTAAAATTATTTGTACAGCGCACGTACACCTGCGGTTTCTTGGCGCTAGTAACTGAGAGAGGTCAGAGGAGAAGTCCCGGGCTAGACAAAAGAAGAGGGACTGGGGAATTATTTAAAGGATTTATCGAAAAGATATGTCTTGAGTTGTTTTCGAAATAACAGATATGAGGTGGAGGCTCTGAGATCTGCAGGCAGGGAGTTCCAAAGCGTCGGGGCGAGGGTCGCAAACTTCGAGCCTCCCCATTTCTTTCTTCGGAACCGTGGGACAGTGAGAAGGGATTGAGAAGATGACCTAAGTTCCCTAGATGGAACATAGGGAATGATCTCTGAGGAGATGAAAGCTGGCGCCGTGCCCAGTCGTGCTTGGAAGGTGATAGATGCAAGCTTAAACTGGACACGGGCCCAGACGGGAAGCCAATGTAAAGCTTTCAAGAGAGGAGTGGTATGAGAGGATTTAGGGAGTTTGAACACCAGGCGTGCCGCCTGGTTCTGGATCTGCTGCAAACGCCGAAGACTATATGCAGGGATACCTGCATATAGGGCGTTGCCATAATCCAGGCGGGATACGACCATGGCAAGGGTGATAAGTTTTAGTGCATCAAAGGAAAAGAAACGGGACACCTTACGAATGGTGCGAAGAGCCAAGAAGGAAGAGGAAACCACAGAACTCACCTGGGAGTGAAGGGTAAGTTGTGAGTTGAGCTTGATGCCAAGGGTTTTAACCGAGGTGGAGGGAACGGGTGGGGCACCAAGAGAAGGGGGCCAGAAAATGGGGGACCAGGGGCTGGATGAACCACCCGTCAACACCAGCTCGGTCTTATCTGGGTTGAGCTTAAGATGGTTGTGGTTCATCCAGTCTCGGATATGCATCATGACGGTTTGAAAGTTGGAGATGGAGTCGGGGGAGGAGGAAAGGTTAAACACAAGCTGGAGGTCATCCGCATAATTGAATACGGTGACCTCCATTTGTTGCAATGAAAAGATAAGAGGGGAGATGTAAAGATTGAATAAGAGGGGGGAGAGGGAGGAACCTTGGGGAACCCCGCACTGAACGTCACGGAAGTCTGCGGTGAAGTCACCCAGGCGAACAGCCTGGGTGCGGTCCCTCAGGAAGGAGGATAACCAAACCAGCACGGTACCCCCGATCCCCGCCGCCCTGACACGGGAAAGTAAGATGGAATGATCCACCGTGTCAAAGGCGGCTGAGAGGTCGAGGAGAACCAGGGCCTGAGGTTGGTTGGTGTCCATTCCCTCCCTGAGGTTATCAAGGACCGAAAGCACAACAGACTCCGTGGAGTGTGCGGGGCGGAACCCTCTTCCCTCCTTCTTGCTCTCTTCTACCATCCCTCTCTTTTCTGCCTTCTTACTCCCTCCTGCCCTCCCTTTCCACCTCTCTCTTCTGCTCTTTCACCTTCTTGTCCTCCCTCTCTCTCGTTCTCTCTCCTTCCTGTCCTCTCCTCCTCTAGCCATCCTTCTCCTACCTGCCCTCCCTCTCCTTTCTGCCCTCTCTCACACACTCCTACCTTCCCTCCTGCCCTCCCACTCCTTCTTGCCCTCCCTCTCCTTTCTGCCTCTTTTCCTTCCTGCCCCCTCTTCCTTTTGACCTCTCTTCCTTCTTCCTTCTTACTCCTGCTCTCCTTAACTTCTATATCTATCACTTCTTCTCTTGCACTCAGTCTCCATCTCTCTCCTTCTTGCCCTCTCTCTCCTGTCTTCTCTCACACTCCTGGCTTCACTAACATGCTTTAGGAAATAAAGTGTATTCTAATTCACTGTGCATCTGTAACTAATTGCATTATAAATGCAATCCATATTTCTGTGTAAAGTAAAACACATCAACGTTTTACACATAATTCAAAGAAGTTAGAAAAGACCATTTGTCAAAAGCAATACCAAAAGCTCAAACTTTAACAAAGGCGAAACCATTGCATTGTAAATGCTTGTTTTTGTTGAAGTGGAAAATCCTCCCTTAATCTTAGTGGTTCGAAGGTTAACTGCACCAGACAACGCGAGAGCGTCGTTTTAGCTTTAATAAGTTGAATGGAGCAGGAAAGTTAACAATGATTTTTGTGATTTGATTTCAAAGGTTATTGCTATAAGCTTCACTTCCTAATTTATGCTCCTTGGTTTCTCTTTATGCTCCTTCTCGACCTATGCATCTGGTTCTAGGTGCCTTGGGCCTGTCCCTCATTCTCCTAGTACCTCTTCTAGATTTTGCTTCTTCGTATCTCTGGTTTCCCTCTTGCAAAATCAGCTTCCTGTGCTAGTTAAAACTTGTTCCTAAAAAGCTGACTTTAAAAAAATGAGTTTGTTGTCTACCTGTCACTGATATAATCCTGGGCTGTGGCAACTATTTGTATTGTACAGTTATAGACGGCTTTGAATAAAAGTGCTATAATAAATTAAATAAAAAGAATAAGCAAGACTAGAAACAACCTTCACAATAAATAACAGTTTTTAATATTAGGTATTATGGTCTGAGTACAGACTCCTGTCAGACTGAGCTTCAACATTCCAGGCTTTTCTCTAGTTCCTTATACAGCTGTAGCACCTGAGATATAAAGGTAGAGAGTAGCCTTATCTCAGTCTGACCTTCCTCCCCAGAGATCATTAGAGCTTCTCCAGACTTCAATCCTACTAAACATCTTCAAACAAGCTGAGTTTTCTTTCCGCATCCCTTGGGCCAAGTCTCACTTCACTTGTAGCATCTGATAAATGTTCTCCTTATGCAATATATCTGCTTTGTAATATCTCCGGCATGTTCTTTCACAAGTTTCACTCTGCCTGGAGTACTCTGTGGCAGTCCTTCTTCCCGGAGCATCACTTTACTCGAAAATTTAATTAGGCTTTCTACTGCATTCTTTCTCTGTCACTCGAGTTTGAAGACCCACTTTTTCACCACACTAGGGAAAGCGACTGGAGGCAGTGCTCTCTCTCAATAACAAGAGGCTGTTTACACCGCTCTCTACCACAACCCGACTTAGCCAAGGGGACATCCCTATGCAGAAGCCCAGCTTAAAACACTCAACATTTTTGATAGGCTTATGCATGGTAGGCTTGGAGAAATGGGGAAATGCTGCAATTCTCTACCTCTCACGCCTTGCTTCTGTAAAATGAGCATACAGCCATCACTCGCCTATGCATTGTCCTGGCTGGCTTTTATCCAAGACAGAATAGTCTTCATCCATCCATCCATGGTGGAGCTTGTTTGGGAGTAGACTGCTAAACTACTGGCAAGTAAAGGAACCTCACAAAAGTATTAAAATGCTTTCCTCTACAATGTGTTCAATGAAGCGTTGCATAATCGAACAATTTCTGGAAAGAAATTATACATTTTGGATTTATGGATATGTCTGATATGTGACTGGTATTCCGCAACTCAGCCTTAAATCTCATCCTATTTTTAGTGCATTTTTGAACAGACACAGCTTTTTTAATCCAACAAAAAGCCTGTGATTTCAAAATCAGCTCCACTATGACCCCCTTACCCCCAAAGGCATGGAAAGATTTTATTTAGTGATTGACAAAATTCATGTCACAGCATGATGTCTTCAAAGCAACATTAATTTCAAATGACATCGAGTACATCCAACATTTTGCATCTTTTTTTATGCCTCTGATCTTGAGGTGCTGCTCCCTCAGTGGAATCAGGAGCTTCCAGGAGTCCCTTCTTGAGAGCACAGAATAAAGCCAAAACCGAGGAAGAGGAGCCAGATTTTTAAAACACATCTCCCATGTGCAGAATTTAAAAAGCACTACTTTTGTTAGAAGATGTGTGCACATGTAGGTTTGTGTGATGCCTAACATCGTGTATGTTTTATGCAAACCTTTGTGCTTCCATGCCTAACGCTTGGAATAATATCCGCAGAATGGGATTTAGCTTTTTTCCTAAGAAACAAATTTCCTGAAGCATTGAGATCCACTTTCTATCAGTAACTGTGTGTTATAATGTCACATTAACAAAATACTAATGCCATTGAATTTGTCGCAGATAGTCTGTAACTGCATTGCAGGCTGCTTAATTAATTTTTGTTTGCGCTCTTTTAGAGATGCTTGGTTTCATACACCTTTGGAATCCCCATAAATGTACACGACCCATCTCTCTCTGTTCTACCGTCTCAACGTTCTGCCTTACAAACCCTGCTCTCAATTTCTGCAAATCCTGAGCTCTAATAAAGCTAGCATAAGTTTAATTTTGTGGATTTCCTATTTCTTTTTTAGGTTTTGAGATGTTGCAAGTTAGTACAAGCAGCCCTATAAAAGGGAGAAACTAAGATGGGAGAAGATAAGGATGATGGGACCAGGGTAGAGAAAGAATCTGGGGCATGAAGGACAGCAGAAATAATATGGGGATGTGGAACACAGGGAATTCGGAAATTAGCAACACAGCGCTGCGAGGCAATACGCTGAATGACCAGGATGACACAGCTGAAATGAGAAGCAATACAGGAAAATAATAACAACAGACTGCATGTCAGATGTAGAAGCCTTTACAGAGTCTAGTACTGTTTTGGAATAGTCAAAACTCACAGGCGGGTGGCAGCTTCCGTTGATGTTTCATCACCTTCTATCCTGTACACCTTTCCATACATCACATATTCAAACTGATCAGCCCTGCGAACAAACAAAAAAGGTTTTACAAAGCAGCTGAGAAGACACAATTAATTTGACAACATTCACTAATACCACCCAGGCTAGCAAGTCTGAGCCTTCTTACAGATCTGGATCGAACAAGGACCCTTAAAAGGATTTTTTTTTACCTGAACCCTGAAATAACAGATTAAAGCACAATACGCGGATAAGCAAAGGAAGACCAAATAATTTTCCTAGAAAAAAGGTACTTTAAAAGGCAGATAATAGAAAACATATTTAATCCGTTTTTTTTTAAAATAAATTAAATATACAACTCAAAGGCTGCAATTAAAAACAATTACAATAAGCATCCCAGTTCATTTCCAACCACTGTATATACACCACTTAAGTTTTATTTTAACAAAAGAAAGTGTTCTGTTGCCAATAACCATGTATTGGGGCCTGTATTGTTAAGCTAGACAGTCAAAAAATTCATGTGCGCTGTGACTTGAGCTCCCACAAACGCAAAATATTCTGACTCCCATTAGGTAAACTGATTTTTGGAAGGAAAACATGGCTCAAGCAAAAAAAAGGTTTCCCACCGTTATTAGCAGGCGTTTGACAAATGACCAAAGCAACAATATAGTTAAGAGAATAATAATGCTAACTGTCCAAAGAAATTCATTTACAATAATGAGAAGTTGGGTTTGGTGCTCCCTAAACGCAGAAAAGGCATTCACTGGCTGGGGACCAACCTCCAGCCATTGATGGATGGACTAGAGACATGGTGGAACAGGCAGCTGCAGAGGAATCCCTAATTAGGCTAACTAGACAAATTGATGGACAACCTTCAGGTGTGGGCAGAGATGATCAGATTGTACATATGTGAAGATGTGTTGTATATTGATTCTTCTTGTAATATGGCTGACAGTAGTCTTTAGCCCTTCCTTAGTGTTCTTACCTCCTTAGCTTCCCAGAATACCTGTGAGTGTTCTAATCTGTACCAGAGTGTTCTACCAGTGTCAGTTGATGGTCTGGTCAGCTGGCGAGGTTTTTGTACTCAGCTGTGTCCTACAATAAATCTACATGTAATCAACTAGTAGTATCTTGTCATCTATCTCCATCCTATTTACAACATTTTGGCGACGTTTTCTGCTGACCAGACCAGAGAGGAACCATCCAACACAGCCTGAGCTACACCTCGCGAAAAGAACCCACTGCAGTCCACCTATCTGCTGCCAGTAATATCATCAAAAGAAGTTTTAAACCTGATGAATGAGGAAAATTCAAAGAAAATTAAAGCAAGAAAAGAACTGTGAGTACATTACTCATCTCTGGCAGTACGGCACAGCCTTAACTGTGACAAGAAGTAAGGTGTAAGAAAATAAAAGCGGTGATGTAACCAGAAATCTTTGAAGCGCTGTGGAAAGGAAAGAAACCAGCCGCAAGTTTTTGTAGTGCATCAACATTTTTAGAAACCTGTCTAAAGTAGCAACTAAAGTTGAAATGAACTACATCTCAAATAACCGGCTAAAACCACGAAGAGAAGTAATTGACAATGCTGTGTAACTCCTCTCATGAATGGAAAGGAACCATTAACTTTAAGAAATCGGTTCAAGAAATTTCTCCTCTAATTTGTGTGAGGTTATAAATGAGGTGTTAGACACGAGAAAGACCACAGATTCAAGCGAAGTACTTTTGAATGCAAACCAGCTGCTAAATATAAACAAGTGAATCGGAGTGAATAAACAGTTACATGCTGCCAAAAACGAGTGAATTACACATATAAACGGAGAAAGGAAAACAAGAAGCAATCCTCAAGGTCATCTACCGTGAGTCTTTTGTCCTGCTGTATACCGTTATTCTGCCTCCGTGTTGATCTGTACTTCCCCATGGCCCATTTGAAAATGATGACGTGGTGCTGTTTCCATTAGTCTCAGCTTAGGAGCTGCATGCTCCATTGTGACGTAGTGTGCCTGCGTTATCTCATTTCTCGTTTCCAAGTTGGGGACATCATCACGCATTGTGTGCAGCGTGCAACGTCATCCTGCGTCAAGCAGCCATTTCCGGTGTTCTCATGGCAACAGCTATCGGGAACTCTTCGCAATGCTGCCCAAGTGCGGTGTGTAGAGCTGCTTCAACTCACAACAAGTGAGAACAATGCCGTAGTTTCACTGCGAGCGCTAAGGACCACGGATGTTCTTAACAGGAAGAGGTCAGTTCGCACGTCAATTACATTCATGCTATTTATTCATTGTGAGATGAGGAGCTCTTTCTTACTAGATGGACTAATTCAGCAACAGTCAGGTCAACATGATATACAAAATGCTGTGTAACGCAACCAGAAACGTGACTTAAGCTCTATGATCTAAGTTCAGAACCGAAAGAGGAAAGTTTACCGAGGCACAAGGTTATAATCTCTTTGCATTTGTGTTTATGACCGTAAATGGGTTTACAGTCAATCAATGTTAGACCTTTGACAACAGTGCCATCTTGTGGACTTGTTTAGTATTTTTTTTCTTTGGCTTGTTTTATTAAAACTACGATCAGCGCAGAGAACTTAAGAACTGAATAAGCAATTCTTATTGTTGTTTCGTGAGAGACATTTGAGAACTTAAGGATAATTAAAGAATATCTAACTGTGCACGGAACCTTCCGAGAGCCTACAAGCAGTGCTAAATAAGTCCATAACTGAGCTGAGGAAACAAGGTGGTAGAAGTAAAAGAAACTGATTTGGACCAAGACTGCTTCAAAAAGTAAAATATGGACAATGGTCTAAGTGGGGACAGGGTTGTCCCGGAACATGGAGCGGAATGTCTCAGTACAAAGATTGAGCGCATGGACAGTAAGTCCACAATGGGGACAAAGGTCCCAGGGGAGACTCTAGAAAGTATGTCCACAATGGGGACAAAGGTCCCAGGTGAGAGTCTGGACAGTAAGTCCACAACAGGGACAAAGGTCCCAGGGGAGATCTTGACAGTATGTCCACAATGGGGACAAAGGTCCCAGGTGAGAGTCTGGACAGTAAGTCCACAACGGGGACAAAGGTCCCAGGGGAGACTCTAGACAGTATGTCCACAATGGGGACAAAGGTCCCAGGTGAGAGTCTGGACAGTAAGTCTGCAACGGGGACAAAGGTCCCAGGGGAGACTCTAGACAGTATGTCCACAATGGGGACAAAGGTCCCAGGTGAGAGTCTGGACAGTCAGTCCACAACGGGGACAAAGGTCCCAGGGGAGACTGTAGACAGTATGTCCACAATGGGGACAAAGGTCCCAGGTGAGAGTCTGGACAGAAAGTCCGCAGTGGGGCCAAAATTTCCTGGTCAGATAAAATGTATCTTTTTACATCGCTTGTTATACTGCACTCAGTAATCTATGAATGTGGTATCTTTAAAGCACGAAGGCGTATGTTGAACTGTCTATCTTCAACTTGGAGCGTAAAGTGTTGACGGACAGTAACAGTTTAGAGGGGGTGGACTCTCTCTTCCTGTCTTGCTGGTCAAGGGCTGATTGGAGGGAGTGCACTATCTTTTTCCTGTTTTGTCAGTCTAAGGGGAGTAGGTAGTGGTGATGCCTATTAGTTGTTTTAAGTGTTGTGTCTCACCTCACACTTCACTTTTACACTCTTTGCCCCAAAATGCTCTTTTGCCTTCATGAACTAAAAATTAGTTCTAGTCGTCTTAGACCTTCTTTCTGTTTTCAATTTTATTGTTGCTGTCTCTCATACTTTAAACTTTATTTTCTGTTTGTTTCATTTCTTTTTGTAAAGAAGGAAGATGTGTTGTATATTGATTCTTCTTGTAATATGGCTGGCGAGGTTTTTGTACTCAGCTGTGTCCTACAATAAATCTACATGTAATCAACTAGTAGTATCTCGTCATCTATCTCCATCCTATTTACAACTGAAGACATGAGCCAAAAAAGGGGGTGTATGCTCTGAGGGTTATGCAACATGATGATGGTTGCTTGTAAAGTAAATACCGATAACAAAGGTGAGGACATGTCCATATACACTGTGAAGGACCATGGCCGAGATGTACGAAGTCATTTAGCATTTCTTAACGGCCTGAACTGCTATTTCGGGCCTTTAAATACTAAATGGTCCTTTCAGATGTACAAAGGGCCAAAACCGGTTGCAATTTCTATGCAGCAGAAATCGCACATTTAGACTGGGATTTAAGAATCGTAAAAAGGGATTACCTATTTGAGATTCTTACAGCACATGTACAAAGCATTACCTAAATGCGAATTGGGCATTTAGGTAATGCAATTACCATTGACTTCAAATCGATGGTAACCATATGCAAAATTAAAAAATGCAGGTTTTTATTGAGACATGAAGCACACATATGCCCCTAGGGCATATGTACACTTACATGTGCACTAGGAAATTCGAGGTGCCTCCAGGGGGGCTTTAAGTCCAGAGGCACCCTTGGCTTTGCATTTCTTAAATTGCGATTTCTTATTAGGAAATCACAATTTAGGGAATGCAAACAATTTCCTATTTGGCTGATGGGCCGAAATGCAATGGTAGTTCCTATTTGCAATTCCCCAATAGAGATTCCTAATCTGTAGGAATCACTATTAGGATTTGGAAGTTGCATATCCTTTTGCATTTCTTAAAATAGAGATTCCTACGGAGTCACTATTTAAGAAATGCAAACGGGGAACCTTAGTACATCTGACACAATTTGTGGTCAAGTTAGATCCTGATAGTTACAGTAGTCACTGTCTGGAATGTAATAAGGTAAGTGGAAAATGAAGAATTGCAATTCCCAAATATGCAGAAAGAAATGTCAGGGTTCTGGCATAGGAGGTCCAGGAAGGTGAACATTAGTGGTGGCAAAGAAATACATCGGTGTATTAAGTTAAAAACTGTACAATGGCTTACTGTTTTCTTTCTATTTTTTTCTCATTTTTACGTTTTCTTTATTACGTGTGTTGTACAAATGTCGTTAGTGACCAACTGCACACTGAATAGCCTAATACCAGCCACCTGGTTTAATTGTATTGCAATGTGAATATAGTGGATAGCATACAGCTTGTATGGTGTAAAACAAAAATCAATTAAAAAAAGAATGTACTGCGTATAATGTCATAAAATTAAGGGCATCTGGTGTGAGGTCAAACGTTATATCAAAAAAGAACTGGACTGGGTCACAACAGCTCTTTTCATGTGAGTTGACCCGGTCTTTCTGTAAAACAGCCATCCTCATGCAGCTTCAAATTGGTCATCACAAAGGAAAATATTCAGGTTTTGTACAGCAACAAAATGTTCTTCTCAAGGGTACCTCAAAGTAAATTGTTCAAATCTTAAGGATTGGTTCCTTAGGCACAAGTGCACGATTTACAGGGTGCACCCCATTAAGTTTCATTACTCCCAAACCCTTAGGATTATAGAAGCCTGGCTTGTCCTGCATCTGTGTCTCCCTGCACATAGATCTGGGTATCTTCAGAAACTGGACTGATTTGCTGGACACAAAAGGAATATTTTCAAATCCTTCTGTGTATGCCATAAAGGCATCCAACACTGAGGGCGACCTTTATTAAGTCTCAAGTGCAGAGATACCTTTTCGAAGTCCCACCTCACCAATAAATCAACCAAAGCCATGTAACCTAAAAAGTGACAATACATCATGTTACGTGGAATACCAGTTCAATGAGATGGAACACCCGGAACCATATGGAAAGCCATCTGACTGCCAAAGGCACAAGGCTATACCAACGGAAGAATGTGTGCTGTAGAAACAAAAATGTTATGTTAATTATATTTCTTGAGCTCAACGGTTTCCCGAAGTTGACCTAGCGCTGGCTGCTGCCCTCTAACCAGAGGAAGACATGGAAACTTGTGTACTAAAGAGCTAGGTTTTCAGTCCGTTCCTAAATGCCATGAGATCAGTGGCATTCCTAATATGGAAACGAAGCTCGTTCCAGGCCCTTGCGGCACAGGCGTTGAAACTTCTTTCTCCCCAATTGACTTTTTTGAGGAGGGTATTATTACACTCTTAGCCCCTGATGACCGGAGGACTCTTTTCAGGACATACCATTTAAAATGCCGTTTCAAATATTCCGGCCCTGTTCCTTGAAGGGCTTTAAAATGGTACACAAGGATTTAAATTTTGTCCGTTGTCTAACTGGAAGCCAGTGCAGCCTTTTATTTCCTTGGTAACGGATACAAATAACACTACATATTACATTCAAGGGTTTAGAATCTCAGATTGTGGGTAGAGAGTTAATTGTGTGAAGTTTTGTAAGATTTAGGTTGGTGCTGTGCCCCAGATCACCTAAATTACTATGTTTGTGCTCGTTATGCAGGCCGTCAAGTTAGTGTCGATAGAGGCTGTATGCCAAGGAATGGTAGGATCAGGGGACAAAGTTGATAGCCTTATCTACCTAGGGACAGGTGGATGTGTAACGTGGCCCTAAGAACAAAAAGCTTGCTACTGAAGTCAATTGTGCTCATAGTAAGTTGACTATTAAGAGCCTTTGCCTGTGTGAAATGAAAGATCTGGGTAGATTTTGCCAATGAGCATGCAAGGGACTCTAGCAGCCGGGGGTTATATTATTGTGGGAATATTAGAGCAGGCTATGTGGAGTCAGTTGTACGCCTTGTGCCATAGATGCAGCGGAATATTTTCAGTTTTGGGGGAGTTAAGAATGACCGCTATGAGCGATGACTAACTTCAGATTGCTACTAAACAGAGACTAAATTCATGAGTACTGGGAAGAATGATCGCAAATAAGAAAATATCTGGGTGTCTTTAGCATACATATGGTATAAAAAAACAAAGAATAGGAGGTTCAACAATGGGGTGGTGTATACAGGGAAGCGGCAATAGGACTGAGCTGGAGTGACCTCTAGATGTGGGGATGGGTGTAACTGGAAAGGGCAAAGATTAAGAGAGAGAATGACTTGATTATGGAAACGGGATAGGAACCTGTCCAGCCTAAAACTATATCTCATTACGGTACATTTACTGTAATCAGAGCGCGATTGTTGTGTGGAGATGTAGGTTTTCTGGGGTGGCAATTGTGAGTAGTGTTGGTTTAAGTGGTGTGGTACAGAGCTGTGTGGAGTGTAAAATTGTGAATTGTGCGATGTAGCATGGGTTTTTTAAAGAGTTATTCAGTGTGATGTAGTATTAGTTGACGTGGTATCGGAAAGTGCACATGGTGTGAAATGGTTAGGAATGATGGTGTGATGTGGTTTAGATTGTTGGTGTGATGTGGACATTTATGGTGTGTTTTATTGTGAGGTATGAAATATTGTGGAAAAGAGATATGTGGGTTTGTGAGGATATGGAGAACAGTATTATGTTGAGGTGCCCCTGGGGTTGTGATGTTGGTATGAGAGGTGATATTTTGAGCAACACAGAATGGTACATTCCATCTAGCAATACGTTGTTATATAGTGTGGCATTTTAGGATATCCTGTGGCAGGGTTTATAAGGTTTTATGCAGCACTGAATAAAAAAGTATCTCAGCGCATCACCTGGATGGCCGGTCATCGATCGGGTTGTATTCCCCATCATCAAGAGTACCATCTTCATAAAGAGTACTGGCAATAACTAGCCGAAACTTGTCACCTTAAAAAAAAAAAAAAACAGAAGGTCAGTACTTTGGCAATTGGAGAAAAACATAAGAAGCACTATATACAATACACCTGAACACACACAGACCACAGCTGTTGGAAACCTGCCTTTTCTGCGTGGTCACCACATATTATTCACCTTTTGCTGGACCCTTTGCTGGGTTTAGAACTCTGTACTTAACCCCACTAACCAGTGGTAAAGTGCATGTACTCTTCCTTTCAACACAATCATATTGGTATACTCCTAATTGGTATATTAAATGTACGCATAATCCACTAGTATAATGTGCAAAATATATCCAGTTCCTGTAAGTTAAATGTCACTAGTGGACTGCAGGATTCATTAGGCCATCCACTACAGTGACAGTATAAACCATGGCTTCAGGCATACCCTTTATAGCCCGACTGTAGCTGGGTAGAACAAGCAATTCAACCTATCAAAATAAACCCTCATGACTGGCCAAAACCTGCCTTTGAAATATTAATAAGCTGTCACTACGTAGGAGTTGTAGCCCACAAGGTAGGTTGTATGGTATTTAAAAGTAGAGCATTAAGAAATTTAATGGCAACATCCCCGTAGAGCAGTGTTTCCCAAACTGTGGTCTGCGGACCCCCAAGGGTCAGCGACACATTCCCAGGGTGTCCTCAGGCAGTAATTTCAAAAGGACAACAAAGTTCCTTGTAGAATTAGCAGTTTTCCAGCAACAATAAAAGTGCCAAGATAACGTCAGTGATTAATGTACCTGCTGGAGAGAGATGAGAGTTTTGTCCAGTGGCAGCTTTGACTTATCTAATGAAGCAAATAGGGTTAATATGCCTACTGCAAAGAAGGTGTAGCATGCATTTAAAAAAACAGTTTTTTATGTGCATAGGTCCGTGGTTACTGCTTTTGTCATGGATATTCTTTTGTTACTGTGCAGGTAATAAGTGACAATCGTAATCTAGCACAGTGACCTATAAAATGTCATCAAAGAGTTGCTTGCAAACTGTATGGTACAAGTTAGAAACATGTGTTTTTTCCAAGTCTTTCATTATCCTGATACTGCTAAAAAGGTTAATTTGTGTGGAAATACATTACTACTGTTAAAGTCAAAGTTAACCACTGTATTATGTTCTTAAACCTGAGTTTGTGCTTCTCCAGACCAAGCACTCTTTGAAAATGCCCACCAGTATGAATGACGTGAATCATACACCTTGCAGTCGCATTTGCCTTATGTAAAACTTTCTATACACTGATTTACACGTATGAATCAATGTCTCTATGGGGCAGATTTACAAGGAAAGGGACTGTGTGTGCCGCAAGCCATTTGGCTGCGCCGCACTGAGTAACTTTCAGAGCACAGGGTTGCAACATATTTAAAACAATGTTGCATCTCTGTGCTTCCCCCTGCGGTGGCGCACAAACTGCTGCCATGCACATGCACAGGCACGTTTGCACCATGGTGCAAGATGCCTACATCGTGGGGAGATTGTTTATGTGCAGGAAGGGAACCCTTCCTCCATATAAACAATCAGAAATTGCGTTTTTCAACTTCTAAGCGTGCTGCATTAGCACACATAGAACTTGCAAAATTTCATTGTTTTACTGATTGTTTACGTGCAGGAAGGGACACCTTCCTGTACATAAACAATCACCAGAGGTGATATCCTCTTTATATGCGTGCTGCAGAATGCAACACGCATAGAAAGAGGGAAAAAAAAGTGGAGAAATGGATACATTTCTCCTCCTTGCGCCTCCCTATGCCTTCCCTAGGGAGGCATAGCATTCAGACACATTTCCAGATTTAAGATTTCTAGTAAATTTGTCTGGTTTCATGGGTTTTGCGTGGGAACACCCACAGCATCACCCATGGAACACCTCTTTCACGCAAAGTGCTGTGTGCAAACGGGCCATATTTACAAGACCAGGAAAAGTCATGCAGGGTGGCTTTTCCTGCCTTGGAAATATGAGGCACTAAAATGCGCCACCGGTGCGTCACTTTTTGTGACGCGCACCTGTGGCGCAAGGGGCTTGTAAATCTGCCCCTATATAGGTGTGATGTAAAGTGCTCTGACAGAGATGCTATAAAGCAAATGAAATACATGTGAAAGAGGGGCTATGGAGAGATGAGAGTGGCTGTTGCCAGGCGCTGAGAGCTAGAGTGCTGGGGTAAGGAGAGAGGGGATACAGGACGGACTCTGCAGGGTCGTCTGGGGCATTGACTGGACAGGGGACCGGTTGTGTGATTTGTAGACACAATGGCAGTAGCTCCCACCTCATTGGAATGGCAGGCATGGATTCCACTGATCCGTAGTCTGTGATCGGGAGGAACACAAGAGCCTCTGCCACCCGTGTCCATCTCCCTCCACCAGGGTGTCCGCATGCTCTCCCAGGAACAGACTGCCACCTTCTTTGTTTCTAGTGCAGAGCCCAGTCCAGTCAGGGAGACAGACAGAACAGCTACGGTCGAGGGGCAGCTCAATCTTGACCAGTGCTGGCCATCCTCAGAGCCACGACCAGTGCAATCTCGAGTCGGGTTTGAGTGAACCCAACAAAGTGTGCCGCACTGGCCACTGGACCAGCGACTTCTAGGCACCCTGCAGTGCACTTGCCACCCTAAGGCAAAGTCAGAACCCTTGCTACTCAAGTATGCCGGGGACCACGGGTAGCGCCTGCCAGTAATGTTGAAGTGGCGATGGATAGTAAATTATGAGAAAGCCACGACGGACTGAACCTTAGAATGTGAATAAAGGTGAATCTGCATGTCTAGTTTAGACTGAACAAGGACTTTCAGAACTGAACCCTTCTACCCCGGTATTTTGTTTTCATTGCAGTACTTTAAAGAAACAGATATCACAGGTAGAGAAAGTTGAAGCACTGAGTGAAAAAAACACAGTTACCCATCGCCCTACAAACAACATTAAAAGTACTCGACACGAGTAACACATTCTATACCTTTGTTTACACATATATGCGTCAAGAATCTTACAGTGGCAACACGAGAGGCTATTCTACTGCGATTAGGAAAATGTTAAACCATAAGCAACGAGTCACCCCTTTCACAAATCTATTCAACAATGAAACAGCTCCAGTCTTGTTGCGCAGGATAGTAATAGCACAAGACCACTTGATCTTGGTGATGCGTGTGATCGTACATATCCCTACCTGCAGGCGACGTTTGTGGCGAGTCCGGAACCGGAGCGACGCGTGGCCCACGAAGTTTTCCCTGAGGGCGTCGAAGCTGTCCCCACCTGAGGCTATGTGGCGCTCCTCAGCCCACGAAGGAAGAAGGCACACGAGAAGGACATCCCGGTAAGCAGCGTGAGCGGGAGCTGCGTCAGGCACCGGGTGGAGGAAGAAGGCGAGATCGAGGCCCAGAAACGCCTCAGGAGCCGCGCAGAGCATGCGCAGAAGCAGGGTCCGACGCCCGACTAGGCCTCACACACGCAGAAACTGACAGGAACACGAGCGCAGAGCAGCGCTCTCACCAGCAAGCGGAAAAAAACATCGGCGAAGCCGATTTCAAGTGTGAAGAAGGCCCAGCTGCCCCAGGCACATAACTGGAAGAGAAGAAAAAAAAAAACGAACAATACTAAAACAAAGCATTGGCAAAAGCAACAGAGAGACATCACAGGGACACATTAATGCCAACAAGCACTGGCAAAACCAACAAACAAGCCAACAAGCATTGGCAAAGCATCATTAATCACCTGAAAGACATCACACTAAAGCTAAAAAGGACCGTCAGCACCCACAATGTCTGACCAACCAGGGGAAAACGCAGGAAGAGGCCATCCAAGTAATGCAAATGATGCTGCGCTTCCACCAAATGCAGCAGTGCAGCCTCCACCCCAACAACGCGTGCCAGCGCAGACACCATCCCAACACTCATCACACGCGCAGGTGCAAGCATTACCACCATTCAGTGGACTGGCAGACCCGTCGACGGCGGCACCTAGGTGGGCTATATGGCTAGGGAGACTAAATAACTATTTTATAGCCACCAGGGAAAAAGACAATGAAGTGAAGCGTTCACTACTACTTCACTTTGGTGGCGAAGAAATATACAAAGTATTTGCACACCTCCCGAACACAGGAGAATCGAACAACTACGATGCCGCAGTGCAAGCACTTAATGCACACTTTGATCCTCAACTTAACCCACATTATGAGAGATTCAAATTTAGGCAGTCCAGGCAAAGGGAAGGTGAAAGCATGGATGCATTCCACGCCCGCCTACGTGAACTCGTCAGCACGTGCACAGAGGATGACTCGAATAAAGAAGTCACCGCCCAGCTCATACAAGGGTGCAGGAACAAACCCCTAAGGACGCTGATCCTCCGCCAACCAAACATCACCTTAGAGGAAATCCTCCTACTGGCAAGATCGTATGAGTTGTCAGATGTACGCTCATCAGCAATGGAAGCAGCCTTGAACACCAATGCAAACACCGGAGCGACAATCAAGGAAGAGAGAGTTGATGCGATCAGCAAGTCCAGCCGAGGTGGAAGAGGCAGATGGCCAACCAGAACACAGAGACAACAACAATGTGGCTACTGTGGGCGGGAAGCACATGAGGCAGGGAGTTGCCCAGCACGCGGGAAGACCTGCTCGAACTGCGGGATCCCAAATCATTTCTCCAGCGTATGCCGAGGAAGAGGCCGAGGAAGGGGATCGTTCAGGAAGAAATCATTATCTGGAGCGATCCGCCAGCTAGAAATTGAAGAAGAACAATCACCACGAAGCGTGAAATCAACATATCAAAGACATGACAGGCTCGACGACTCCTCGGACGATGAAGATGGTGAGTGCTATTTCGTCTCGTTCACAAGTGAGCTGAAACAAAGACGGCGGCCGCAACCCAAGTGCAACATACTCATAGATGGGTCCCCGGCAACCGGGGTGATTGACACAGGCGCCACAGTGAATGTCATGGGCATCCAGCACTATAAGGCTTTAGATCCTAAACCGAAACTAGTTCCATCCAAGGTCCGAATATTCACATACGGCGGGAAAGAGCCACTCCCGTTGCGAGGCAAGATGGTGGTACAGGTAAAAGCGGAAGAACACGAAGTCACTGCAACGTTCCACGTGGTGGACAAAGAAGCCGGCCTCCTTGTTGGAAGCCACACGGCCGAAGACCTGCACCTAATTGCATTCGCCAATGCCGTCAAAAGCATCCAAGTTGATGAGTTACTACAGCAATTTCCATCGCTGTTCAAAGGATTAGGCATGATCAAAAGACCGCCAATAAAGTTACATATCGACAAAACGATACAACCCATCGCTCTCAGGCACAGACGAATACCATTTCATCTCAGAACGGCAGTAGAAAAGGAGCTAGAAAACCTGAAAAAACAAGATGTAATAGAAAAAGTCACTGGCCCAACCCCTTGGGTTTCACCAATGGTGATCGCCGAAAAACCCCGTCAGCCTGGGAAAATACGCATCTGCATAGACATGCGCATGCCAAACAAGGCAATCAAACGAGAGAGGCATATCACACTGACGGTCGATGACATTCTAGCTGACCTCAACGGAGCACAATGGTTCTCTAAGCTCGATCTCAATGCTGGATATCATCAACTCCGGTTAGCGGAAGAAAGCCGCTATATCACAACATTTTCCATGCACCTGGGCCTGCGGCGCTACAAACGCCTGAATTTTGGCATCTCGTCAGCTGCCGAGATCTTCCAAAACACTGTCAAAGAGATCTTATCAGGATTGCAAGGCGTACTGAACATTAGCGATGATATCCTCATCCACTCAAAAACAAGTGAGGAACACCATCAGCGATTACGTGCAACACTCAAACGGCTGTCGGAGCATGGAGTCACACTTCATCAGGAAAAGTGCAAATTCTTCCAGAAATCAGTGGAGTTCTTTGGATACATATTCGACAACAACGGAGTAAAGGTGGATCCCCGCAAGTCACACGCCATAAAACATGCGCCAGCCCCATCCACAGCGTCAGAGGTGAGGAGCTTTCTAGGTATGGCACAGTATTGTACGCGATTCATCCCCGGCCTGGCCACCATAGCAGAGCCGCTTCGCAACTTGACGAAGAAGGATGCACCGTGGAAGTGGGGTTCAGAAGAAGAGAAAGCATTCACAAAAATCAAGACAGCTCTGCTAGACACCACAACGCTTGCGTATTTTGACACCACCAGAAAAACGGAGATCCTAGTCGACGCTAGCCCGGTGGGGCTCGGAGCATTACTGACGCAGGAAGCAGAGCCAGGTGTATGGACCCCACTGGCGTTTGCCAGCAAAGCACTAACAGCCACAGAGTCCCGGTACTCACAAATTGAAAGAGAAGCACTGGCAGTAAAATGGGCCTGCAACCACTTTCATTTATACGTGGCGGGATGCCCGTTTCGATTGGTCACCGACCACCAGCCACTGATACCACTGTTCAGAGGAACCGCTCCACATCCACCCCCGAGGATAGAGAGGTGGGCAATTCAAGTACAACAGTATCAAATGGACCTAATTTACAGACCTGGTGAAAAGAACCCAGCCGATTTTCTGTCCCGCCATCCGGCCGCAGATGGAATGGTACCCGAAGAACAAGAGATCCTGTTTGAAGAAGAAATCAATCTCCTGGCTCAGAGCGCATGCCCTCAGGCCATGTCCATTCCAGTGATAATCGAACATTACCTTCAAGACAAAGTGTTACAAAAGGTGGCAAACACCATCCGAACAGGAACATGGAGTGGATTCTTAAAGGACAACAATGACTGGTCAGAGAATGAGCGCTCCAGGTTAGGCCAGATATGGAAAGTTCACAACGAACTAAGCATGGCAAAAAACGGACTGATCCTCAGGGGACGCCGCATAGTATTACCCCTCAGCTTGCAAGAACAAGCCACCATGTTGGCGCATGCAGGACACCAAGGAACGCGGCGGATGAAGAGCCGAATGAGAGAGAAGGTGTGGTTCCCAGAGATGGAGAACAGCATCGACATCCTGGTAAAGAATTGCAGACTGTGCCAACTCACCAGCACTCCTGAAACCCCAGCGCCTGTCATCACAGAGGAACATGCCCCTACACCCTGGTCATGGGTAAGCATGGACTTTGGGAGTTTCCCAGATGGGAGAACAACGGTTGTACTAATAGACTCATTCTCCAAATATCCCATCATGGAGTTAGCTGAATCCACCAGCTTCAGAAATGTTCAGCCCATATTGAGCAAAGTATTCGCCATGTTTGGTCGCCCTCAGATCCTCAAGACGGACAATGGTCCTCCTTTCCAGGGGAGTGAATTTCGCGACTTTATGAGTACACTAGGGATCAAACATCACCGCATAACACCACAGTGGCCGCAAGCCAATGGTGAGGCCGAAAGATTCATGCGAACCATCAACAAGGCATTACGGATAGCAAGTATTGAGGAAAGCGACCCAGAATCAGCACTACAACAGTTCCTGAGAGAATATCGAAGCACGCCGCACAGTACAACACAGAGAACACTGTGGTCGTTGATGTTCGCAGGGAATCGGCAAGACAGTCTCCCGATGACAGAAGGCTGGGCACCAGAACCTTATACGTCCAGTGAGACCCAGCGGAGGTGAAGACTGAACAATGAGCGGATCAACAAAAGGAGGAGAGCACAGAGTAGAGACCTAGCGCCGGGAGATACGGTGTTACTGCGGACACGAAGACCAGGGGGCAAGTTCAGGACACCCTATGAGCCCGAACCATGGGTCATCAAGGACACCAAGGGCACTGCTGTCACTGCACACAGGAATGGAGAGGAGGTGACCCGCAATGTATCCTGGTTTAAACGCATCCCAGCGGAATCAGCAGAAGCTGAAGAAGGCTTTGAAAACCACAATGATGACCAGCCAGCGGGTCAACGTGAAGAACAACCCAGGACAACACCACATGAAGGAGAACCGACTCTACCGGCACCAGTATCACCAGTGCAATCGCCTGTGCGAACAACAACGCCAGCGAGAGGAAGACAGATGTACCATCTCCGGCCTAACCCTAAGCCCAGTCAGAGACTAGCAGAATATATGTGCTACTCGTGAACAATGTGTGAACACAGCAAACAAGAACTAACTTGGGAAGGGATGTAGCGTTCTAGTGGTCCGAGGGTCTCGGCTGAGCCCCGGAACCACTTGCACACAATGTAGCACCTTCAGGCCAGGCGTGGCCTGAAGGCAATAAATAAACGGTAGGAAGTCGCTCGGGACTTCCTGTCCAACCGATCCACTATCTGTGTCAGTGTCCCTTTTATTATTACCCCTCAGCGAGAGCAGGCCCCTACAATGCGCAGCAGGCATCCAAATTGAAGTTTCTGTGTAACGGGTGAAAAGTGTCATTCTGGGGTGTTGCAAACAGTTACAATTTATCGTTTAGCTGGTACACCTACCCGTTGGCAGGAAGGCCACAGATGCATTCGATATGTAGAACATACAATGTGCTCACCCGGGGTGTTGATCTAATTTCCAGTCTTTTCTCATTATCGCAGCTGCCAGTTCCACAAGTAATAGTGGTAAACCGTTGTACAGAGCCCATTCTCCCGACAAACTGTCACAATTTGCAGACACAGAAAATAACATAATTGATGCATTAAAATACTACGAAAAACCCTTGCCTGCAGGTCAGTCAGGCGGCCTATTGCTGTATAAGAACATTTCTCACCACATTATTCAGCCTGCAAATGTAACAGAGTTCCACCAGCTGCTAATTGATTTTAAGAAGCATTTGGCGAGTGTCTGGAATAATAAACCTCTTGCACTTTCTTCTTCATTAAATTTCACATTTCAGTCAGCCGGAGCAGCCTCTCATTTGTCGGCTTGTCAAAGAAGCAGACTTACAACATCTATTCCCCATGGAACTCTGGATTGGGCCTTAAGATCTGTTGACTTCGATGATTCAAATCTGATATTTGTAATCCCTGATGATGTGCAATGAACGGCAATAGTGATGAAGATGGTGCGAGTAACAGCAGCGGGGCGTCCACGTAAGAATATTTTTTGATGATCTTTAAAGCCAGGTATTGCTGTAATTGATACCCTGTTTATGTGACACTTACAGTTAGATAATATCCAAAGTCCATAAAAGGGGCTCTGCATTTGTACTCACTCATCTTAACAGGTCACTCATAAAATGACGGATTATGGCAGAATATCACAAGGAACACTTGCTTCATAGGCCACGTTCTGCTGCTTGATCCCTCATAAGCAGCTCCGTTTTCCCTTATAGTTAGTGTAACAAGTGCCTTGGATGTGCCCTCTACGCTACCAAGATAGATAGGACATCGAAATGGCATGTCCTACAAAATATAGCTGACAACTGGCATCTTATTCATTTTTATTCTCGTCAACTCGAACGGCGCCATCATTAATTTCTCTCTAAATTTTAGTTTTTGGATTTGAGTAAATAATTTGTTCCCAGCGAGTATTTCAATGTTCATTGTCACTTTGAAAGGTTGTTTTTTATACTATGCATAGTTGTCAGTGGCGCATTTTCAGGTTGGTAGGTGACCACACACAACTCTGAACATCAGTTTACATCTATATGTCTGACTGGGAAGTTTCTTTTTTTAGAGCATTGCGTTGTAAAACCTTTATACAAAGTGCTCAGTACATTTTCTGATACATGAAATAACTGCTGGTGCTCTTTTCATCCTGTGTTTCAATTAAACTCAAATTTCATTTTGGAACTCAATTAGACCAAACCTCACAGTACGTTAGGCTAACGGTACCTTTTACTCATGTCTCGTTGGTTTATTAGGGTTGATTGCATTACCTTCTGAAGATGTGGCTATAAATAACTTTTTTAAGAACAGCAAAGGGAATCCTCATCATTTATCTCAATTGATGTCCATTTCGCTGATCTCCCATTCGACTGGAATGTGAAGCTGTTTGAGAAAGCGCCAATTAAGGCAATGTAGGGAAAAAGCCTTATTTAGGTACTTCTACTGATATTTCTTGCCGCACCTGTGATCCTTTCCTGCCATTATGACCTCTGATAGTGGGGGCTGCTAAATCTAGGTCAAGAGCAAACAAGCAGAGGCTAAACACTTATACGGTCCCAAAAGCGAGACCTATGGGTTATGCCAATGCTTGTTCTTGATGTGTGCAGTGCTCTTTTGAACTTAAATTAAGTCGGCAGTAAAATTATACGATATTGTGAAAAGAAACCCGACAACCAATATTGATGATGTCGTATTATTCCACGTCTGCGACTTAAGTTTCAGAGTTGTTGAAAACAATATCTTTCATAGATGGGCCAGAGTACATACTAAAGAAAAATAAATCTGAGACGATACCCTTGAATGAATATTGTTTTCAGGTCCAAACCGAAGGCAGAAGGCTTTGACAATATCCATCCTGTACCAACTAAAGCTCGAGAACTATCAGAAAACGGAATATGTATTCTGGTTTAGAAAAGACCCAAGATAGAAATAAACATTGGTAATCTCAAAACATTGCATAGAGGAGAAGAGGGAAAGTAGTTAAAATGATAATCCCCCCTGTGCTTTAGCACACCCTCAGGGATATCATGCATTAGACAAATCCAAATCTAATACAGTATATTAGTAAACAGTACAATATGCTTCCTTTTCTCTTCTCCGATATTTCAATAAATGTATCACAATTTATTGGAACAGGGAAAAGCTTGAGATGAGTCTTAAAACACATATATGGAAGGCAAACTGTTAGTGTCCGTGATGACATTTCATACATAAATATCAATTCCAACATGTTCTAAGCAGTGGTTTCCCCTACAAATAAGATACTGCACCTCACCAATTTTAACATGACTGAAAGATGACATGCAATCTGGTCACTGCGCTAGTTAATTATATTGCATATTGAGATAACACACATTAAAAGCTTTGTGGAGAACAGAACTTTAGTCGTAAGATGACTCTTTCACTCTAACTCCCTGACGAAAACTGCAACAGCAATACAGTCCTCTACATCGGCTGCTCTAACCCAATCCAGAGCAGTTTTCTGGACTATAGTCAATCTTCAGAAAACCCATATACTAGATATACAGGACTGGTGGCACTGCAAAGTGGCTTCTGGTACTTCATATGTGTGCTTTCCTACTAAATATGCATTCGTCCATTGATTCTGAGGTGTCGTCAGACACCAAATACACGAACTTTGCTGCAAAAATATTTCAATTACACTAGGTCTAGAGAAACCTTGGCAGTAATAGTACCTAACAAAAGTAAAGTTAAAATAGACAACCAAATTAAAACGAAGTCATGTTAAGTAGCGAATCCAATGCGTAAATGTTTTCTGTGTGTGTGTGGGGGGTGTGGGGGGGGGGGGGGGGGGGTGGGGGTCATCCATCAAGATAAAATCAAGGTGAGTATGCAAAACTTAGGGTTGGAATAGGACTATCCAGTACCCACAGCTGTAAACCCAAGCAGCCAGCTCCACATTCTAAGAGGACAATAAGCATCTTACGAATTGTTTTATGACATCCTTGCTAAGCATATCAAGTTCAAATTGAAATGTTAGTGGCTGTGTAAACTACTGTTAACAGCTAACCCTTCTGCATTCATAGTCAGCCCCAATTACATGTTTACCATCGCAACTCATTAGGATGCAGAGAGGAACATAGGGAAAGAAGAACACACATTGTAGTTAACAAATGAAGGAGATATAACAGTCAATGAACTCACCAAGGTCCACTGGATATATTTGTATGTTCACATCCAAAATAAGGTCCATCTTAAATGACTCACTCTCACAATGTAGACGGGAAACTGAGGGGGAAAGGGGACACTGTTACACAGATGTTTTCACTAAGGTTAGTACTCTCAGTTACACTGAACACCTAAGCATTAGTCTCTAAAGGATTTGAGATGAACCCCCCCCCCCCCCCCCCGTACACCAAAACAAACGGTTCTACTGGGACCAGCTAGTATGACTATATATTTTACAAAAACAGAAATTGCATCCAAGTGGACGTGGGATCATTTTCTCCTCTTGGCCAGAATCAGCAAATTGACTGGTTGTGGCAGAACAATGTCAGATAATTGCGGATCATGGAAGATGTCCAGATCCTGCTATGCACAGCAGAAGGCTGGGTTCTGGGGGCACAGCATGGATGCGGCTTAAAACGGAGGCCTCTATGCAGAATGGTAAGACAGAGCTGTGAGTGTATCGGTGGGTATGATAGGTAAAGAGCACTAAACTTGTGTGAATGGCTTGGATGAAAGCTTCCTGAGTATAACTGAAGTCATCTAGACACTACTGGGAATTGTCGGGGTCATGTCTGGCCATGCTGGGTTTAGCAATGTCACAGGCAATAAGCTATTGCAGCAAAACTATGGTGAGAGCCCACTTGCCACCACCGAAATGGGCATAGGAAGTTTGCACACCTGCGAAAGACCAGCCCCTGCTCTCAAACTAAGATGGCCAGCCTAGTAGATTCTGGGGTTCAGTGGCATTGAGCATCTTTTGTAATATCACTGATGTCAAGTGTAAGGTGAAGTATGGTGTCAGATGTAAAGTCATGGGAAGCATGGCAGGAATATATGTGTATGTTTGGGAGGAGGGTTTCAGTGTTAGCATAAAGGCCTGTCAATCAAACTTTTTAATGGAATGCATGTACAAATATAAATTGTTGAAGAGGAATGAAGCAGAACTGGTCATAACTCATAAGTGCAGTGGTTAACTGTGACCACTGCAAAGACACCTACATACTGATGCTATGACAGTGACACTAACAAAAATTAGTTATAAAGCCATACCACTGTCTTCTTCTGTTGTATAAGAAAGGGGAATATGTAGTATCCTGTTCATGTTAATGTTATGCCATTTTCACCACCTGCACAGCCAGTGTGCTGCATGGAATGTTGGAGTGATGATGCGTATTGGAATGTTGGGTGCCTGTGAGGTGAAGTGTGACGGTTGAGAATGAGCTGAGCAAGAGGCACTCTGCTCTTGGTGGGGCTGCTTCACAAGAACTCCCCTCCCCGAATCTAACTGACTAAGCTACTCCCCTGGTTGCTGTGTCGTGGTATTGAATGAATAAAGTAAACTTATTACAAAGTCAGCTGACAGCAAAGACTTTACAAAGGACATTAGAACTGTAACAGGAGTAGCAATATAGAGAATCCGCAAAGAGCTGGACAACAAAACAAGCAGGGTGTCAAGGATACACAGCAGACTATATCTGGAGAGTATAGGGCGAGACAATCTTATTAGCGTAGTACCGAGAAAAACAGTAGGGGTGGGACACTCGGGAAGGGCTTTTCGGAGGGCCGATCATGCTTTGGGAAATAATAAAGCAGTCTCTCGTCGTAGCAGATTAGTTAGCGGGATGAGTAATTGCAGGTTAAACTGACCCACCTCGGTCGAACTTCCTTCCTTCCGGGTCTATATCCTTCACATCAAAGATATCTTCAAACAATATCCCCGCCATGGTTCCTCGCCGTTAGGGGGGCTCTGCAGCCAATGCTGCTTCCCTTCCCGGTACAATCCGTCTAGCACTCGTACAACGTGCCAAAGGCGCACCATTCTGTTTCCGGGTCAGAGCCCTTGAAACACGCTGTGAGCTTTGCCTGACTCTAAGATGGCAGTTGCCTTTGACAGCGCTGGGCAAAACTGCACTGTCTGGTTATACGTATTTTGCAAAACCCGAGCTTCTTGAAATAGACCAAGGAGTGGCGTGAGACTTCGAGGTTTCCCCGCAATGTAACTGTGAGCTGAGGTGTGGGAGGGCGAGGATGGGAGTACTGGTGGAGAAGAAAGAACTTCCGGTCTGCTACAGCACATTGCCTGACATTAACATGGCAGCTGTCAAAGAAGCGGACCGGCCCATTATGTAGTATTTCCGGAGTAAAATAGACCGAAGTACAGATTTATTTAAAAATGTTTTTGTCTATCCAATCGAGAAATTCGAGATCTGCCCCTTCTTTGATGTATTTATACGTGAAATAGGAGCAGAAGAAACCGGTCTCAATTTTATTTGAAGTTTGTGTATAATATTGATTCAGCAAATGTATAACGTAGAGACGTAAACACTACCCTACGTTTTTCTGAATAAAATTAAATATAGAAGGTAGATATAATGACAAAAGTCAGGCACATACATGTCTACATTTTGAAACCAGAGAGAGGGAGACTTTTTTCATCTTGCCCATTGTCATACAGTGTTGCAAAGGCACTTCAAGAAGGAGATCCCCACCATAAAGCCTTTTTTGCTAAAAAAAAATCGGGTCTCTTGGCACATATCGATAAACAAAACCACATGGGCAGACATGCCAACCCTCCCGATTCAGACGTGAGACTACCGATTTCGAAGCTAGTCTCTCGCCTCCCGATTCCTGCAAGCAAAAACCCGATTCCTCGAGGTTTCAGCTGACAGGGCTTGGCATTGTGTAAAGTGCCAAGTCTTCCAGCAATAGTCAGAGCGGGGATGCAGGGGCTCTAGAAGGGGTGAAAAACTAACAAAGCGTAATTAACAAGGGAATGGTCCCTGTGAAGTATTGGTGGGGGGGGTCTGTGTGTGTGCACAAAAAGCTGTTTTAGCCTGGGCTGTCACACGGGTGGGGGGAGCATGCACTGCCAGCAGCCTGCCAGGCCAGTGCACAACACTTGCATCACCCTCTCTCTGCCTGCCATTGCGCTCCATGCTTCTGAAAGGTATGAAAAAAGCGTGCATTTGTGTTTCAAATGTCCAATCCTGCAGGAGCACACTTCCAAAGCCCATACATGCCAGTTACCCCATTCAAGGCCCCATTCTCCCGATTTTTTTTTTCTTTATCTCCCTCTTTGCTCTTCTGAAATGTTGGCATGTATGCACATGGGTAATGTCCTAACCACTGCCCTAAAATAGCTGCAACGCATTTTAAATCCTTTCTTTTGCAAGGACTTTAACTAAATCTTTTCTCATAAGGCACAAGGGTGCTGGGTGCCTCTAGGCACTTTGTTATTGGAAGATTTAAGAACAGGATAGACAGCGTTTGACTGTCAAAACCTGTCTAAAATGAGATGAACCGCATCAGCCGCTGACTATGTGCTGAGTCCACCCCACCCGCGAACTGCAGATGTGACCATGCTGCACAGACTTTTGTTTCCCTTATGTCTTGACCAGTCGTTCTATCCATTTGCTAGGTCCATGGTCCTTGAATTGCACTTCCCACGCTCTTCTCTCTCTCTCCTTTCCAAGTCTCTTGTTCCCTTTCTCTTTGTTCCTTCTTCACTCCCTTATTTCTTTAATTTTCCTCCCATTCTACCTGTGCTTTTTCGAATTACGGTCTCTATCTCTTCTTTCTTTTCCCCTCCCGTCATGACACTGCATGTGCCTATATGAAGCTGGCATTTGTAATATATTTGCCATGCGATCTGTCTCATGTTTTTCCAAAACATTATGCTCCTCATCAGAAAGTTTAAAATTCAGCTTTAGAACAGCCGTTTGAGAGCAAGAAGATGCTTTAACTTACTCTGCATCCTCCACCCTAAAGTTTATTTGGCAACTAGGGGCTATTGTTACTGGAGCAGCGTAATTTTGACTTCACTTTTACACGTCACAAATGCAAAACCAAAATGTGAACTTAGCACATGTTTCGTGTGTGGCCTAACAACATTAACACAGATTTACCCTTGACATCATTATTGAAGTGCATTCACTGTGTAGAGAATGTCTACATAACACTGTGTGCCTTAACCGTATTAAATAAGGTATTTTTGGGAAACTTGATAAATAAACCATCCTCACATATATATATATAGTATGTGCTTACTTTAGAAATGATAATGGTTTTATTTGATATGTGCACTAATGTTTCATTTATCTTTCATATAAAATATAGTTTTTAGCCATACTTACACATTCTTATTAAACGTTTACTGTATGCCACATGCAGTATGAATCTGATGTGCTGACAAGTTATATTAATTTGTGATTTAATATTCTAAAATTTCCCTCACAAGGTCTGTTTTCACTCTGCGTAAAATACTGTTTTCCATTTCTGCTTGTATGAATTCATCCCTGATGGTGCGTTCGCACACATTGTTAGTTTGGGAATAGATACAACACTTTATTACCGATAGAGAAAGAGCCTGAGAAGAACAACTGAAGAGTTCCCTTCAGGAATATTACAACATGGCTTGGATGATCAAGGACAATGTTGTTCCCATGTTCAGTGTGGGAGATTTCGTAAATGTTGCAGCTTACACCTTAAAAATGTAAAAGGACAATGGAAAATCTGATAATGTGAACCAAGGGGCGGTACCTAAGTGATTTTGGTGCAAATAATTTGAGTCTACACTGTCTGATGTTAGAGCCTCTTTTCCGTGTACTTTAAGAGGTTTAGACCTCTATGCTTATTCCCTTTGACTCTTGCAGAGTGTGGCTTAGGCAAATGCTCAAAATTCCCCAGACCCAAGAAGACTTTTGACCAAGCTTCTGCAACACTTACACCTTCTCTCATTTCCCACACTTTCCTGTATTTCCCTATTTTTCTGCAGTTCCTTGATTTTGAGATCATATAGGTTCCAAACACATTTACTTAGTTTGGACTTTAACTTAGATGATTCTAGATTAAACTCCTGTTAAGAAGAGAAGATGAGGAACTCTTATCTGAGCACAAGATCTTATTATTAGTCTTTTTGTATAGCTGTGACTGAACTTCTTGTTTGACTGATACTGGTATGTCTAAACTTCTTTAAGGTAGGATTTCCCAGTTGTTATTCTGTATCTTTATAGCATGGGGCTGAAATTCATGTACCCATAACTTGTTTGCTAACTTGTAATAAACATTCTTAACTATAGTTACTGATTCCTGGTCCTTATTGTGTAGCCAAATGGTTTACACTGTTAATTGAAATAGATTGATGTAATGTTAACTCCCATCACCTCTCAGTCTGGAAAGAAAAGATCCATTGGAGGACGAATGGTAAGAGGGTTGGTCCAAAGGGCTGTATCACTGCTCAATGTCTACACCAGACAATTGTGTCTCACTGTGCTTGGACATGCACCGCCTGGCCCTTCTCAGTATTGTTATGTGAGATGTGGTCCTTGGAGTCTAAGTGACATTTCCTGTTGGTGTGCCAAATGTGGCGCATGGCAATGTTGAGGAGAACCGGTGGGGCCCAGTAGGTCAGCACTCTGCAGCTCCAGAGGGTCGGAGAGGTATTGGGGGCTTTAGGGGGCTTTAGGGGGAGTGGAAAATAGTGCCTAGTATAGTTGGCAGTCGAGGATGCATGGTGGGATACCCAGGGAGGCATATGTTGGAAGGACAAGGGTTTGGCGACAAGGTTTATGAAACATATGCATGTACCAGCTAGGACTGATGTTACTCCCAGGGGGACGATCCATCTGTTAGCCAATGGCTCATCTGCCCTAGGTCGAGGACACTCAGCACTTACCATACCATACTCTTCACCGCTCCATGCCACATTGAACTCCAGAGTGCATGCTCAGTTAGCCTCTACTCTAAGTTAACAAGTCAGTGCTGAGAGGGTGGCTCCAAGAGGGGAAATCCAGCCATTTTACAGAGTGAATAGAGATATAGATCAGTGAGGGGTACAACATGATAAATCACTATGGCATGAGAACTGGTGATGTCTGCAGCAGCCTCAAGAAACAGCCTGGTTGATTGTTAAAGCTAGGGCAGTGAACCAGACAGGTTCAGCATCACAGTCTGAGACTGAATGCAGTTTGTGTGACAATCTGGTGTGTTTACGGGGATGCAAGAGAAATTCTGAAATGCGTTTGCATAACCAGAGATGCTTGGAAGAGCTGTTCTTCACTTCGTAGTATTACCAGTTGTTACCAAGTTTATTCCTTTATCTTGTGCAAGCTACATTTCTGAGGTAAAGAACAACTAACAAAATAATACCAAGTCCGCCAATCAGACAGTCCCATCAAGTGTAGCCTATCCCTTTCCCTCTTCTTTGCTGCTCAGTTAAATACACATTATGGATTGTATTGATAGCTCCTAATGGGATTATCTCAGAGACTTTTGTAGTGTTCACTTTCTTGCCCTAAACAGGAGCGCAACGCTTGCATGTCTGGCAGTAGCCCAGCAGGCCCTGCCTTGGAAAACCCCAAAGTCTCAGTGCGTAAACAGAGGCTAGTAGGTGGCGCTGTGGTGCCAAGAGGTAGCCTTTCTCAGCGAATGCCCTTTTTTTTGTGTCAGGTGCCTGTAGCTTAAACTTCTCACCTGTCACACCGCTTACGAGAAACTTCCCACTCCAGTGACCGTGACTGACTGGGATCCTGCGAGCATCTCCACTCGCCATACATTGCTCAGAGATAAGGCTTCAACCCTGGGATATTTATACACAGGCTTCTTCTTGAGTACCTGTGAGTGGGAGCCCAGGGTGTCTATGGGTTCAGTAATAACTGCATTTTTCACACTAATTTCTAACTAGGTGTTTTTGGCCCTCTTTTACATTATGGAGTCCATTAAGGATCTCAAATACTCACTTTTCTATGCCGGGGGAGAAGAAGAATGACCTCCTCTGGGGCAAAGACTTCCTAGGGAGGTGCAGAGTTTCATTGGTGTTCTCAGAAGCACTTAGGATGTTAGTGACCAATTAATGAGACTGACCATGAGATTTCCAATTCCTATGTGGGAATACCACCATCAAAACACAAGACCTGGTATAGGTATAGAGTAGGATGGTCAATGCCGCACAAAGGGAACCAGGAAGCGTGACGCACAGCAACTGGAAGGCTTCAATAAAATGTGCTAAGTGTTTCATAAGAATGCACATGTGCTCAGACACGTTCTCGGGAGTGGTACTCGTCTGAAAATTGTTGACATGGTCACGCCAAACAATGAATCCAACATGAATTCCCCAAAATCAGGGGAAGGTGGTAATTATGAGGATGACTTCTTCTCAGACAGGGAGACATCACTCCACCCCTGCGGGCTGTTATTTTTGTGTTATTATCATTAGTCATTAGATATTCTTTGTGTGTTCTGTTTTGAATAAAGTAAAGTGTTCGCTTACATGATGAGTACTGGAATGTGGACCTCTGATAAAGCAAAGTTCTTGGACCTCTGATAAAGCAAAGTTATGTGCTATGGATCAGTTGCTAGTGGTACTGCGCTGCAGGAATACATCCTATTTGTCACCATTTTGAAGTTTTTCACTTTTTTGCTAGGGACTCAGAAGGTAGGTGGTGCCTCAATCAGACATATTTGAATGAAAGAATCTATACCACCTTTGATCTTCAGACTGCATTTTGGAGCAGAAGGTGGCACACTATGTCACAAAAAATCATACAACCTCTCAAAAAGGAGGTTAGAGCAAAATTGAAGGCAGAATGCTCCAGACCCCTTTTGGAGGGCAACGTGACTGCAACTCCAGATACGGACCCTCAAATTTGTATTTTTCCCCAAATATGTAGAAGGTCCTAAAAGCAAGCAATTGATTGTTCATGGAGGCCCTGTCAGGGCAAGCTGCCTGACGTGGAGATGCTGCCATGAAGATCTTGGAGGCCAAAGTCTTGGGCAAACCCTTTCTGCTGAGGTGCTGTTAGGTTGGGGGCAAAGGGTGGTCTGCATGCTTGTCAATGCTAATTGTGCCCTATCTGCAAAGAGACATAGGTTCTGCCTGAGTAAGATTGACCCAGTTTATTATTCAATCAATCAAGGATTTGCGAAGTGGGTTAAATCACCTGTGAGTGTCTCAAGGCGCTGGCGCTACTAACTACTTCATGGAGATCTGTTTATTCGAACAGCCAGGTCTTGAGGTTATGGGACCTATTGGCTTCAGAAGCAGACACTGTTGCTAAGGACACTTTATTTGGGAAGCCTTTTGTAAAGCAACTATGAAAATTCATCTTCACCTTCTTAGGCCTAAACAAGACCCAGTCATCTATCAAAAAATACTTTTTATGGGAATGTCTGTCCTGGGCCCTGAAGATGCAAGGGCCGGTCCTCCAGACGAACATTCCAATAAGCCTCTTTACGAGGAAGAAAGAACAATGGCTGGTACGATGGGAACCAGTTAGAGACATACTTCTCCTCAAGATAATCTGGCAGGGGCAACAGGCATAACCTCAGAGGCGGAGCTAACAAACCAGGATGAATAGAGGGAGATCATATTTGGCCCATGGCTACTGAAGACAACTGAAGGGTTTCACATTGACTTTTATGGTTCTCTAATGCAAACCTCTTGTCCCAACCTCTGAGGATTTCTGTTCAGGAAATGGATTTAATGACAGGAACAAAACTGGAGGCTAAAGGAGCGAACTTCAAATCAGTTCTCTACTAAAGAGGTTTCTAGAATAACATTGTTGTGGTGGAGAAAAATTACAAAGGATTTAGACCAGTAATAAATCAGAATTTTTCCATGACTGGCTCATCTATCAACACTTCATAATGGAGATGTGTCATCTCCTAGGAGACGGCCTACCCCGAACTACTTGATGATCAGGCTCAACTTGAAATATGTTTATCTAATGCTTCCCATTTACGCTCTTCACCGGAGACTCCAGCAATTTATTTGGAGTGACCAGGTGAGCAAATCCTTGGCGCTTCTGTTCTGTCTGTCATCGGTGCTGTGGTGCTTTACGAAGTTGCTACATCCGGTGGTGGAATTTCTGAGATGAAGCAGATTCAGGCTAATAATCCATCTGGATGATATCGTTTTGATGGATAAATGCAGACATAATCACAATTCAACATGACAACTGTTACTGTCTTACTACCGGAATTGGGCTTTGTGATAAGTCAAGAGAAGTCAGACCTGATACAGAGTCAATCAATGTGCTTTGAGGGCTTCTTGATAGACTTAGTGAACGTCTCTCTGGTTCTTCCCAAGAAATAGAAACTATCGAAGATCAAAAAGGAACTAAGACAGCCATGAGAACAGAGAAGGTTTCTCTCAGGCAACTTGCCAGAATAGTGTGTCTGCTGTCATCACCAATTCAATAAACAACAATGTGATGGACGGCGTGCTTGAATTATCCCAGTCTTTGGCAATCGCTGTGGGCCACATTCGTTTTTCACCCACCATCCCATTCTAGACAAAGGCACAGCTTATTTTAATCAGTACTGACCCTGCTTCTCATTGGAATAGTAATTGTCAAACTGCTAGGTGAGGCCCCCTCCAGAAGGGATCGCAAGGAACCCCAGACTGGTTTCTCCCCAGCTGGTGCTCATCAGTAGGGTGTAGTTTGAGTGCGATGGTACAGTGACCCCTGGCTGGGAATACCCAATGCACTTGGGGCTTCAATTCCAATAAACAACAATGTGATGAACGAAATGGTTGAATTATTCTCAGCCTCCTGCAATCGCTCTGAGCCAAATTCCAGTCCATCGCTTTTTGGCCAAAGTGCCACTGGTCACTGTTCCACTAGGTGAGGCCTACCTTGGGTTGTTTGTGTTCTGGTTCAGAGAGGACCTGGCTTAGCAGTTTGTGATGGACTCATATCCGAACAGGACGTTTGGAAATTGGGTTACTGATTGGCAATGTGTGCGTCATGGTCAAGCAGCAACCACAGTCCTAGTCAGTGTAAGGCACAAGCAAGCCCCAAATTAACCGGTGCTCAAATCCCTAGTAGCTTGCACAGAGCAGTCAGGCTTAACTTAGAGGCAATGTGTAAAGTATTTATGCAAAAGTTCAAACAGTAAAACAGTGACAACACCATACAAAAATATACCACACCAGGTTAGAAACATCGAGCAGAATATAATAAATGAAACAAGTCCAAAATGATGAAAATTCAGTTGGTAGAACGTGAGTTATGAATTTTGAAAGGATAAATTGCAATGTAGTGCCTACAAGTAGAAAGCTTCAACCATGGCTATCTGGACACACTGGACCGGGTCAAAGATCAGGCTGACCATGATGGAGTAAGGGTTGGATACAGTCCCAGTCTAGTTCTGGGGAAGTTTTCCCTTCTCAGGTTTTGTGCCAAGAGTCTCGTTCACATTGGATAGGGTGGCTGCTAGCAAGGAGAGCATTGTGGGTGGTGGTGGGTGTACGGCGAAGTGCAGACCGGTTGTCAAAGACAGGCAGGCTGGAGCTTCACGTTAGCAGTCCCCCGCTGGCTGTCAATGCTGCTGTGTGAAGAGACAGGCTGCGGCGGCTCACACTGATTTTCGAAGCGAGCGGCACAGTTCCAGTGAGAGCAGGCCTGCTCACTGAACCAAAGAGCCCAAAAGCTTGATTTCAAGAGTTCCAGAGCCACACCAAGGATCCAGGACTTCTGAGGCTCCACTTGAGGGTTCAGCACCTCGCTGGAGCTGTTGGGGAACTTTTATGTCCCTGAGACTCAGATCAGGAGGCCAGCAGATTAGCCATTTAAATCACTTGGGGATCCTGGGTACCAGATGAAGTTGCAGATCCTGTTCTTCTTCCCCAGACAAGAGGGCAGTAGGCAGCAGGTCAGCACAGAAGGGCACCAGTTCCTTTAGAACAGAGGTCCAGTAGAGTGGCAGTCCTTGTAGCAGCACAGTAGTATTTTCTGGCAGAGTATCCACAGGTCCAGAAGTGTACTGAGGAGTTGGTGTCTGATGTCCAGTATTTACACCCAGTTGTCCCTTTGAAGTGGGGAGAAGCTTCTAGCGGTATGCCTTTGAAGTGTACAAATGTCCCTACTTCCCCGCCCAGGGTAACTACAGGGGTATGCAGCCCTTTGTGTGGAGGCATGACATAGCCTATTCAGGTGTAATTGAGGCTTAGCCTAGCTCCTCCCTCTCTTACTGCCAGTGATCGCCCACTCAGTCACACCTAAGCTCCCATTGTGCGTGGCTGTCTCGGAGGAATTCACAAAGCCCACCTGACAACTTCACTCAGTCATGTGGCTAGAGGCAGGCTGCAGGCACCAAATGGCTAAGGCAAGAAAATGGCAACTTTGTAAAAGTGGCATTTTCAGAAGTGTAATTTAAAATCCAGCTTCACCATCAGTTAGGATTTAAAATTAGTATTCAAGAGACACCAAACATGAACGCGTTTTCTCTTCCCATTTGTAATTATACTTATTTTTTTTTTTTTTTAAATCTGTTTTATTGATACAGTTTGTAATTATACTTATACAATGTAATAAGGCAACTCCAATGTTATCCTATGAAAGAGAACACATTAAATCCTTTTTAATTACCATGGCATGTAAAACTTAAATGTACAAGTCCTGCTTTCTAAATCCACTGCACCCTGCTCTTGGGACTGTCCAGGGCCTACGTTAGGGGTGACATATATTAAAAAGGAATGTTTGGGCCTGGGAAAAGGCTTATTTTGCAAGGTTGAAATGGCAGTTTAAACTGCACACACCAGCTCTATAATGGCAGGCCTGCAATATGTTTAAAAGTGGTTGGCACAGTCAGTGCTGCAGGCCCACTAGTAGCATTCAATTTACAGGTTCTGGGCACTCATAGTACCACTTTACTAAGTACGTATTACTAAATTAAATATGCCAATTGGGTATGAGCCAATATTACCATGTTTAGAGGAGAGGGTACGTGCACTTTAGCAATGGTTAGCCGTGGTTAAGAGCCATAATGCCTGCAAAAACAAGGCCAGAAAAAATAGCGGAGGAAGGCAAAAAGTTGAGGAAAAGATCACCCTATGGCAGACAGGTCTAACAACCAGCAACTGGAAATTGAATTGGGTGATCTTTGAAGTCCTGATGACATGCCACAGGGCCCTCTTTTTGTCCAGGTTGAACAACCAATTGCCAGTATTCTTCATTTGAAGGCTGAACCCAGAAGCCACTGCACTGTATGACTTCCTACAGGGTTGGTTCTTAGGTCAGAAATATGCCTTTTCCCCCTTCAGCTTTGGTAGCCGAAGTGACAGCTCACATAAGGCGATAAAGAGCAAATTCGATTCTAGTGACTCCTATTTGGAGATCACAAGTGTGGTTTCCAATACTAATAGAACTATAGTGGGAACTTCCAATTGCTCTGCTAATAATTCCTGACAGCTTAGTAGACTGATGGGGACATCCTCACACACTAGTGGTACCTGGACATCTCAGACTGATGACCTAGAGGATTTCAGGCAAAGATGGATGAATGATGAACTTTCAGAATTCACATAAGGTTGCATCAGACAAGCACTGGCCTCAGGCAGGCATCGTTAAGAGTTATTGGTCAGCATGGAGAAGATGGCATGGTTGGTGTACTGAGAGACACCTGGATCAAATGCAAGTAACCACTGTCCATATCTTGAATGTCCTCTTGAAGAAGGCCAAGACAGGCGTGGTCTACAGGACTGTAAACACATTGAAATTGGCCATCTCTGTGGGTCATAGACCCATAAACAAGACAGCAGTGGCAGAACACCCTTCTGTGTGTATATAAATGAAAATAATAAGATTATCCAATCTTCCTGAACCCAGGTTTCTGGCCTTTATGATAGTGAAATAGTCCTTAAGTTATTTCTCTCTTGGCAAGTGCCTCTGGCATTTCTCTGGGTTAAGGGACTACTTTCATTTTTTCTTTTTGTTCTCATAAATTTGTATTACAGAGAACAAATGTATTCTGTTGGCACACTTTATAATACAGTATTATATTCACTAGATTGTAATTCATAACCTTACAGCCATCTCTTTACAGAATGTCCAACTGGTAAGTCTCTACAAGAACCATATTAGCTGTTTAGTCCTCACTGAGTGAGCTATCAGATAGGTCTTCCATATTGTCCATAATAGGAGCCAGGTCTGCTTAAGGCACTTTCTTTCTAGAATGTAAATTATCTGGTTGGTTATGAATTAACAATTTGTGTACTCGCTAAATCACCCCCTCCTGCTGACTACTCTAAAATAATTCAGTACACTGTATTTGCAACAACATATTTAAGCTGTGATTTAATTGGTCAAGAAAGGACGCATTTGAATATACTTAAATATACCCATAGGTGGAATTTCATATAATTCTGTAAAGTCTGTAAAGGAATTAAATTGATACTCCTCAAAAAGCTGTCCTACAGTTTGAGGGTGAGTTCCTAGCCATTTATCGTAAGCGTAAAAACGAGAAAAGCCTGAAAAGTCTGGATTGTTCAAGGAAAGCCAGATACCTAATTATGGGGGGAATGCTACTCTTGCTTTTTATGTTTTTCCACATAATAGAAAATAGAAAAAAAAGGCTGAAACACAGTCCACTTAAAACAAGAGGGGTCTATAAAGCCAGTCTGCGGACCTAGCTCAGACTATAGTGGCCACAAATACCATGGGCCTCATTCCGATTAGACACAGAAAGTCTCCGACCACAGGTCGGAGGCTTTGTGAGCCTCATTGCGGGTTTCACTTTCGACCGTCGCATTATGATGCAGGCGGTCAGAAGTGAAACCAGCTGGTCATTCCGGCTGGATTCCGATGGGCTCAAGGAGCCTATTGGCCAGGCGGAGACCGGCCCGTAATCCCTATGGACGGCGTTTCCATCGTAGGAATTACGATACTCGGTTTCCGACAGGCATTACATGCTGGGCTTTCCGACATGGAAAACCTGTCAGAAAGGGAGTTTGGGGTCCCCTAACAGGGCTTCCTTCACCCTAGGGCCTCTAGTTGGGGCCGAGTGGGCACCTATGCCCCCCCTGTTTATCCCAGACAGTGTGTCCGGGACCTTGAGGTCCCTACCACGCGGTGCAGGGATGAACAGATTCTCCCATTTTTCTATGGGAGCGTATGCTACGGTCAGTTTATGGCTGCAGCACAGGCTCCCATAGAGAAATGGGAGTACGCAACCACAATATGTGTGGTCGTATTGTGATTGCTGTGTCAGGACCGCGACTGTGTCGGTCTGATGCAACTCCGACCGACATAGTAATCGAGCCCCATGTGTCCCGAAACACCATAACTAGAGATAAGTAGTCTGAAAATGCTGCCCAATAGTAAAAATTTAAGATTGGAGGAGCCCAACCCCCCTCTGTCCAGTGGCAACTGCAGAAGACATAGGTTCGTATTGCAATACAGCAGATAGGGGAATCTTAGGTGACACAGGCCATGCCCCCTGATCACAACAATGAGGCCCAAGAACGCTCCAGAATCAGGTGTCCAAATTGGATTGAAAAAGACAGGTATTAGAGCCTTACTTCTCAATAATGTGTATAGAGAATATGCAGTAGATGGGCAGTGAGTTTTAAGGCACTGAAGAAGACTGTTGACACTCAGAGCTCGTATTCTGGCTGAAACATGTTATTAAAATAAATGGATAGATGAACCTTTTCCTTTTATCTGATATTGATGCGTGCTGCATTCTTTCAATTCAATACCCCGGGTACTTGTGAATAAAGGGATCCGCGAGGGTATACCCTGAGGTATTTTTACTTTCCAACAAATCCCTGCTTTAGCACAAAAGAAACGTATCCAAGAACTCCGCGAATGAGGACAATTAACACACAAAAGACTTCAGTCTAGGTTTATTCCTCTGCTTAAGCTTCTTATGTTCTTGAAACATATCAGAGTTCTAGAGGTGAGTTCCAAATATGCATTTGAAAGTTCATAATCAAACCACTTATTACCGTCACACAAAATGTGACACTCTTCCAGTCGTAGCTTTATAACCAACATAACTTTGCACTCTGGGACTTAGTGTAAAACTGGTGTTCTAACCATTGGTTCCATTTTTTTCTGCACAAAGTATTCCTCTCACTGACTCATTGCAGTATGGGTATTGTGTTTATACCCACGTGCTTCGACTGCAAACTGAATCTTCTCTATGCAATGAAAATTATGGGAGCCCAGGAAAACATGATATAAGAAGAAATGTTGACTTTACCAGGATCACACAATTTGGAGTGCATTGTGCAGAGTTAACTTATGCCATGTCTTGGCTGGGGAACACTTGTGCCTGTGTGGGCAGTTGTGCTCGTGGGGTAGATATGGGTATAGATTTGATCAATTGCAACTGATTTACCCTCTTGTTGGTGAGTTTTTATATTTGCATGTCATTCACCATTCCCCTCCTTGTTTTTCACTTTCTTTCTTGCTCTTTGACATCAATTAGGAGTTGGTTGGAGCATAATTCCCAGGCTTGATTCCATTCTGTCTGATCACAACTCGCCCAGAGGGCCCACACCTGGAGTTTTTATGCTGAGGAATGCTGGAACCAGTTTTGCCAGCTAGAAATGCTGGCCAGTAAAGGCATTTTTGGATTTTGGAATGAGCTGCATTTCAGCCTAGACCCATTCAGCACCCCTGCCTGAACCTTCAGTAAAGACACAAGTGAAGGAGGGAAGGAAGTCAAATGCTTCTTTCTGCCAGGTAACATCTTCCCATTTACCCTTCACCCCACCCTCTTTCATCCCCAACTCCATAAAGTAGGCACAAATGTATGACGTTACAACTCATACATTTACAACGCATGCCTTTACAACACAGTTATTACATTGCTACATCCTTTACAATGCATACATTTACTTCGCATACCACTACAACAAAGTTTTTAAAACTACATTTGCAACGCATTCCATTACATCACATTATACCTTTACAACACATACCATTACAACGCATACCATTATATTGCATTTAAGGTAAGTATTGGGTGGTGTAGGGGTAAAAATTACTATTCTAACTCCAGAAAACTCCAAAACTAGCATTGGGCTCGAGGGGCTGCGGTGTAAAATGGTCACGTGACAAGACCCATCTGTGGAACTTGAACTAAGTGGATAATTGAGCCTAATGAAAGGGAGCTGACCAGGGAGGAGTTCTGCTGAATAATCGTTGCTATTAAGGTGGAATATTCAGATTGTGTGTATCAAGGGTATTTATCCAACATTTGATTCAAAACTATGGCCGGGAAGTTGTCAAGAATTGTTAGATTGGCTGCCAAATCCCTTCTCTGTGGCATCACATCTGTGCTCTCAAAGTTGGTTTTCCCTTATCGGAGAATAGGAGAACAACCAGGTAATATCCTCTGCCTTCCTCTGGATTATACTATCAAGATTGTCACTATGTTTAGAATTCTCAACAGCCTTGCCAACAAATTTCTTGCTGTCATAGGGTTTTGATAAAAAAGATCCTATCCTGACCGCCCAGAATCAGTAAACACACACACACACGCGCACGCGCGCACACACACACACACACACACACACACAAAACACACCTGGAATTTTAGAAAAACTAATATTTATTGTGTACTAATGTAATAAAAACCATAAGTATTAACATTTATAATATAATTAATCAATAATAGAGCGTTCATGACTATCAGCAATGTAAATTATTGTAAATTCTGAAGACTGTTCATCACACATCCCTAATTGCTTAATCTAAAAACTTCCAGTCTGCTTTGCAGCATTGTACTATTATGGTATTTATCGTAGATTCATATAGTGCTCCCTTCAGACCTGTTCCATGGAGTAAGATCTTCAGTTAAATGGCCCAGCAAACAGCAGTGGGGACCCACTCATTTGGAATCCCGTTTAGCATCATCCATCCAAGCACACTGCTTTCCTTTGGAAGCACTAGTATATAGTACTTCTAGAATCTAGTTAGGACTCAAGCCAGTGCCTCTAGCAAGGACCTTCTGCAAAAATAGTTTTACCTTCTAACCATAGCTGCTGAAAGGAAGGACAGAAAATTCCCCTTCAGCTGAAGCAGCAGAAATCGGAAGGATGATGTCAAAATTCGACATACAAATTAAGACAGAAGACTGCTTGTCTGTGGGAATAGAGCAGGACCTAAATTGAAGGTCTAATATTAAGTGCACATATGCAACACACAAACACCAACTCAAACATGGAAACCTATTGACTCATGTTAATGCCTGTAATAAATATTAGCACCGTCATAACACTTACATGCAACAGAGCATATAGAAGAGTGATACTTGTGACACTGCATCTTGTGTGCTAAATTGTCACTTTATAATTAGGATAGCCACCATCTTGCATACAAAAAGGAACACGGTTCATAAATGAATGTTCTTAATTAGGATTATGTTTTTTACAAACATGTAGTGCTAGTGTGTATTAAGTGTGATAAGTCTACATTAGGTGTATAAAAATTGCAAAAAATAAAATATAGTAGGCTTTGCCAGAGCAAATGATTTCAAGCCCCCGTTAATATCGAAAAGTGATCCAATATTGAAGTTAGAAATTAAAATGGTGGGTGTAAAAAACCCATATTCCCTAGTAACTGATGCTAAAGTGTAGTGAAGAGCTCTTAATATTCCTATACTTCATTTAGTTAGGATGTGTGGCTCTCCTATTATAATAGCAATAGTTTGCCTAGTCCATTACTGAGTACGCTGTTTGAGGTTACTTAGTTACTGGTGCTGCACATGCGATTAACTTTTGTAATAGTGAGATTATATTCATCAAAGTTTGCATACAAAACTTGTTAGGTGTATGCCACTGTTGTTTTGGCGGTGGTGCAAAACCTTCATAATCAGTTTTGATATGTTCAATTTCAGTCACAGTGTAAATCTAAGCAGTAGTATGTTTTTGAAAGAAGGACTTGGTAATACCCACTCATTAAAGCTGTAAGAAGTTCGGAGATGGTAGGTTTCAGTGTACCTAAGAGCAGTGGAACAGTGAAATGACACTCTGCATGCATAATAGCCTGGTTGCATGTGAATGAATGGGCTGCTACATTACCTCTACGTCCCTCGTCCTCGTCCCAGTCATAACTCATGAGGTATCCCACAAGACAGGAAATAAAACAGGAAACACTTTTAGGCTCCACCCCCCCTCCTGCCAGGTGGTATAATACTCCCAACCACTAGAAGCACATCCTGTTTTGTTTCCTGTTGGTGGTTTACTTGATGGGAGACGCTTGGGTGAGTGCCGGGCACTTACCTACTTCCGTAGACTGTCCTGGGATTCTGTGGAGTGGGGCTGCTAGGCTTCCCTGTCTCCTCCTGGGCTCGGGAGGCCTGTGTTGAGTGGCTCCGCGGGTCTCCCTGTTCTTGATGCCCGGTTCTTTTTAGGTCTCGCTATTCGATGCGCATGCGCATCGAGCTTGCGAGACTATGGGGGCTTAAACAGTCTTTAACCAACTTGCAAGGAATCGTGGCGATTCCTTGCAGTGCCCGTGAAATTTAAGCTCAATGCGCATGTGCATTGAGCTTAAAAGCGCGTGCACATGCCCCCAGCCGCCTGCCTTGCCCACTCTCTCTCTCACAGCCTCCCCCAGCTCCGCCCCCTCACTTCTTGGTTGCACGGCTGCTAGGCCGTGCCTCCCCTACTCTCCTCCCCCCTCCTCCTCCTACTCTCCTCCCCCCTCCTCCTCCTACTCTCCTCCCCTGCCTGCCGTGTCGCACCTCTCCCCGCTCCGCCCCCTCCCCTGCCCGCCGTGTCGCAGAACACAGAAGCTTGCCTGTTAATTCACTTGTTGAACTTGCATCTATTCCAACAACAACGAAACTTGGATATTGGCATCAGTATACTAGAAGGCATTAAGGCAGCAGATAAGTCTTGAAAGCGGCTGTAGCCAAGCCATTATTACATTTCAGTTTAAGTGCTCTCTCCCTGTTACGCAAACTAACCAAAGAATTATAGAGTACGAAGCTGCTGCCTGATCACAACACTGGCACTTCCTTTGTTACAAATTAAGCACTAGTAGGGTGGCTGTCACTCCGTGTTTGCAGCTATACACTAATAGAATTAGCAGTGTAGCTCCACTTTAGGTCATATTTATTTTTGGTGTGTATAACAATATGTCCACAATCACAGGCTATTAAGCACAAGCAGACATTAAAACCTAGTTTCCAAACTCGTTCATTGGCAGTTTTCCCCTTTAAACAACATCGCCTCCCCCATTTGAACACCTTATGTGCTCTGTGTACGTCTCCTTCGCCCTCCCCCCACTCACCCTCTCTTCCCACCCTCGCCCTCTCTTCCCACCCTCACCCTATCTCTAATTTTACTTTTAACTTCTCTCTGACCCCTCGTCTCCTCTTCCCGTGCCCCTCGTGCATGTCTGCCTCGCCGCCCCGCTCCAGGCGCTCATGTCTCCCTCGACTCCTCCTTTCTACCCTCCTCCCTCTTTCCTTCTGTTTCCCGGCATCTTTTCTCGCACGCATCTCTCTAACCCCCCCCCCCCATCTTCCGTTTTTAATTTGCGTAACAGAGAGCACATAAACCGAATTTTAATAGTAATTTGGCTACAGCCACTTCAGAGCGGCTGTAGCCAAGTCATTATTAAATTTCAGTTTATGTGCGCTCTCCCTGTTACGCAAACTAACAACTAACAAAAGAATTATAGAGTATGAAGCTGCTGTCTGATCACAACACCGGCACTTCCTTTGTTACAAATTAAGCACTAGTACGGCGGCTGTCAATGCGTGTTTGCAGCTATACACAAATAAAATTAGTAGCGTAGCTCCACTTTAGGTCATATTCACTTTTGGTGTGTATAAGAATATGTCCACAATCACAGGCTATTAAGCACAATCGGACATTAAAACCTCGTTTCCAAACTCGTTCATTGGCAGTTTTCACCTTTAAACAACATCGCCTCCCCCATTTGAACACCTTATGTGCTCTGTGTACGTCTCCTTCGCCCTCCCCCCACTCACCCTCTCTTCCCACCCTCACCCTATCTCTAATTTTACTTTTAACTTCTCTCTGACCCCTCGTCTCCTCTTCCCGTGCCCCTCGTGCATGTCTGCCTCGCCGCCCCGCTCCAGGCGCTCATGTCTCCCTCGACTCCTCCTTTCTACCCTCCTCCCTCTTTCCTTCTGTTTCCCGGCATCTTTTCTCGCACGCATCTCTCTAACCGCCCCCCCCCCCCCCATCTTCCGTTTTTAATTTGCGTAACAGAGAGAACATAAACCGAATTTTACTAGTAATTTGGCTACAGCCACTTGAAAGTGGCTGTAGCCAAGTCATTATTAAATTTCAGTTTATGTGCGCTCTCCCTGTTACGCAAACTAACAAAAGAATTATAGAGTATGAAGCTGCTGCCTGATCACAACACCGGCACTTCCTTTGTTACAAATTAAGCACTAGTACGGCGGCTGTCACTGCGTGTTTGCAGCTATACACAAATAAAATTAGTAGCGTAGCTCCACTTTAGGTCATATTTATTTTTGGTGTGTATAAGAATACGTCCACAATCACAGGCTATTAAGCACAATCAGACATTAAAATCTAGTTTTCAAACTCGTTCATTGGCAGTTTTCCCCTTTAAACAACATCACCTCCCCCATTTGAACACCTTATGTGCTCTGTGTTAGGAAGGCTAAAAAAAAAAACACGCTGTGTAAAGCTGATGCCTGCTGAGAGCCCAGGCAAGAAGCCGGGGTGCTTTTCAAGAATCCATCTAATAATGTTACGTATGTCACCCTTTCTTTTCAACAGAATTTGTTTGAACCTGTTTCCCACAGCTCCCACCAGGGCGCATAGTCTCTTTCTTTCTTTCTCTCTGTCTCTCCTACTCTCTTTCTCTCTCTCCCCCTCTCTCCCCCTCTCTCTCTCACTCTTCCCCTTTCTATCTCTCTCTTTCTCTACCTCCCTCTCTCTCTCTTTATCTCTCCTCACACTTTCTGTCTCTCCCGCTCTCTTTCTCTTTGGCTCTCTCTCCCCCTCTCTGGCTCTCTCTACTCCCCTCTCTCGCTCTCCCTCCCCACTCTCTTTCTCAGTCTTTCCCTTTCTCTCCCTCCCTCTCTCTCTTTATCTCTCCTCACTCTCTTTCTGTCTCTCTCCAATCTCTTTCTCTCTCTCCCACTCTCTCTTCCCCCTCCTTCTATTTCCCTCCCTCCCTTTATACCTCTCCTCTCACTCCCCCCTTTCTCTCTCTCTCTCTCTCTTTCTCGCGCTCTCCTTTCTCATCTGTTGATCGTCCACCCCCACACACAACCCCTTAAACACATCCCCACACACACACACAACCCCACACACAGAAACCCCCCTGCACACACCCCCACACACAGACCCCACACACAGAACCCTCACACCCCCCCCACACACACAACCCCACACACACACAACCCCCCCCCCACACACACAACCCCACACACACACAACCCCCCCACACACACAACCCCACACACACACAACCCCCTCCACATACATCCCCCCACACACACAACCCCCCCACACAACCATCTATCGATCTATCTATCACCCTCACTCTATCTATCTATCGCCCTCACTCTATCGCCCTCCCTTCAACAACTGGTTCAAATATGTTCTCTCAATGTTTCAAGCTTTATTACAAATGTCACAAAAAGATGTTCTGTTCTTGTTTTTTTAACGGCCTACACCCAGTGACTGCAACACTTTTAATGTTGGGCCAGGCTACATATTTTCCCAAGTTTACTGACAACGTGGCCTCTGTTTACAGCAGATGCTTGGCCACAGTTACTTCCAACACTTTGCACTGGCACTTCTTGTCCTACAGCTAAATTCAAACTGTTCTGAACTAGAGTCTCATAATTTTCAAAATTTTGCAGTAAAACGATCAAAGAGGTACTAACTTAATTTCGACATCATTATCGAAGTGCAGTTTATCTTGTCTTCATCAGTACTTCGTACATCTCTCAATAGATGTGGCCTAACGACCAGAGCTGCCATCTAAGTCACGTAAATACAAAACATGTTGCATTACAAAGGCTATAGGTGTCACATTCGCGAAAGTTATAACTATTGGCATTGTAAATGACAAAGCTATCAATTTAGCTATTTTAAAAACCAACACATAAATAAAATATTTGTCATTTACAAGACCAACAGCTCCAACTTTTCTAATGCGAGACCTATTGCATTTTCAATGCTTGTTTCATACTGCGATGGTGTCCGGATCGAGTCCTCTGTTTCTTCTGGATGCCGTCATGGGTGAGTGCCGGTCCTGCTACAAGTTGTGGGGGAGGTAGGCGGTTGCTGGATTAGCGCTTGGCTGTCTTTTGGGCGCGCTTTTGTTCAGTTTCCTCCCCTGGCGGCTGCCTTTTCGACGGGCGCCTGGGTGGGCTCCGGCGCGCCTGTCGTTGCAATGGGCACTGTTTATGCTCTGTGCTTTGGCTCCCTTGTGAGATACGGGCTTTGAGCGGCATCAGCGAACTTCTCAGCAGCGGGATTCCCTGGCGGCCCGCGCTTAATGTTTGGCCGCGGGTTCTTTCTGTTACGCCCCTTCCTCTCGCATCACTTCGCTGCGGTCTCCATTGTAATTGGCCGGCGGCTTGGTTTACTCTCTGCAGCTGTTCGGTTTGACGCTGGGAATTTCTGCATTGGGATTGGTCGTTTTGAACTTATTTTCGACCTATTCAGTTCCTTCCCTGTATATGTATATGCTGTACTGGGCGGGTGTTTTCTTCTGTTGTTGCTGGATTGGGTTCCTGCTCTTCTTCTGCTGCTGTTCTTTGTTCATTATGGGCAAGCATCATCGCAAGAGGAAGCATTCTTCTCCTGTGCCTTCCTCTTCCCCTGAGGCCAGTGAGGACTCGGCTACTCATGTGAAGCGTACCAGGGTGGATGATGATCGAATTAAACGCCTTATCCTGGAGGCGCTGTCTGATATGAAGGCGAGCAAGAAGGATGTTGGTGGTCATTCTGGTGCTGCTGCCTTTTACTCAGACATTTCCTCCTCTGATGATTTTGATGGGTCTTCTCTCACTGCAGTTGAGCTTCAAGGCAAATTCATTTCCCGGGATCTCTTGCCTGATCTCCTTTCTCATGTTTGGGTGAATATGGGGCTTCCGGATGCTTCTGCGCCCAGCACTTCTCAGGATACGCTCTTGCCGCAGTTTAGGAAGCTTGTTGCCTCTTCTCTACCCGTTCACCCTTTTGTGTTGGATGTCCTGCTGAAGGAATGGAAGGACCCGGATCACATCGCCATGCCCAGGTTTATGTCCAAGCTTTATCCTTTGCAGGATATGACGGGCTCCTTACCTGATTCTGTCCCGGTGGACTACGTTGTGGCCATATCCTGTGGTTCCTCTATTGCTGCCCATCGGAACCTGTTGCTACGGGATTGGAAGACGGACGCAGCTCAACGTTCCATGGCTTTGAGGTCGCCTTTCACTGGTACTCGTCTGTTTGGTGACTCTCTTGAGGATAATCTGCATAAGGTCTTTAAGGAGCGCAAGCATTCCTTGTCTTTTCGTGAGCTTCCGTCCCATGGGGGTTCCTCCTTCTCTGTTACCCCTCTTCTCTGAGGTCCCCGTCTCCCTCCCTTCTGGTTCCTCTCACCTTGGCGGTCTGGAGGTTGAACGGTTGTCTCTTGGGGTCGGTGGTCTGCCGGACCACATTATTTCTGTGATGCAGGCCTCTCGTAGGAAGTCTACTTTGGCTTCTTCATTTTTTTTTTTTTGTTGATGCAAAACCTTAATTGCAGCATTCAAAAAATGCAAGGATGGGCCTACAACCGCAGGGGACGGCCGCTAAATAGTAGCAAACCTTGACGTTTCAGAAAACAACACAGCTCTTCAGCCGACACCCCTGAGGTCCGGAAGCGATTCAGGATGGATATTGTATCTGGATGCATTGATAAGTCACAGGATATAATAAAGGTCTTTATTTTTATAATATTTAAATGATCGGATCAGGTGCCATACAACCTAAACAACAGGGTATGGGACAGGCCAGGGAAACAGGATATGCGTGGGAAAACAGTCATTTGTGGGTCTCTGGCGGTGATACCTATATATCATTGTGAACAATAGAACAGTATATCTTATTGTGACTGCCAGCTCTCAAGGCCCGCCCACCCAACAATACGAGTAACATAAGAAGCATGGACACTAATTTCGAGCACAATGAAATCAGAATAAAACACAGAACATACCGATCCTATAGGAAATATGGGAAGGGAGAAAAAGGCCATAGAAAACAGAAAAGGAAAAATAAAACCCTCCCCCTCCAACCCCCCACCCTGCACCCCTGCCGATGGCTACAGCCTAACCCCACTAGCAGCGTGCCTGTCGCCCTACTAACCTAAACCCCTAAAAGAAGGGAAAAGAAAAAGAATGGAGGAGGGCCTGATCATACGGTGTTCCCGGCCCCTTGGCTCCCCCGCCAAAACACAGACACCCCCTACAGCCAAAGATGGATGTGAAGCAACTTGTACATCAATCAAGAGGGGCACCGTGATACACCGCCCAGCTTCCAGTATTAGACAGTACCAATTCGAACTTTCATAACCAGTGTTCCAAGCCATACCAGTTCAGTTGATTCAACCTTGACCCTTTCGAATCATCACACAAACCCTCCCCAGCGAAACCCCCGAGGACACAAATAAGTCATAGACGAGAGGGAAAGTATCGAAAGGCAGTCCATTACCCCATGTGGCTAGTGACTCCAAGAGGTCTGCACACAAAGAAAATTCCCCTCTCCAAATTGGAATGTCCCGATAGTTCTTGCCCCGGAATCGTAGAACGTCCAGAAAAGGGGGATACAACCACAAGGTGGGGGGAGAGTTCACAACACAGTTTCCCGGGTTGGGGACGCCTTTCAAGACCACAGAAGTCGATGATGATGAAAAGCACTGTGATCCACTCGTGGTCCCGAGGACATCGTCTTCCTGGGCGCCATCTGTTGAGGCCGATAGTGACATCCACTCACGATCCCACACGGGGTCCTCGCACGAAGTCAAAATGGCCGCAGCTTGAGGGGTTGTTGTTTGCTGGTACGACCGTAGGGCAGGGTCCGGCACGTCGAACAGGATCCCAATCAGACTGACATCCATTTTAGCCATGAGCACAGTCGCTTGCAAGTGAAACGCCCAAATTTCTGCCATTATTGTTTCCAGCGTTGGCCCAGACGCTGTTCGATCCACTATGCCATGATCGGTGGCAGTCACAATCGAATCCCCGAGTGAATCAGGCATTTTCGGGGGGGGACGAGCAGGAGACTGAGGGGGCAAGCTTAGACAGCGACCCGTAGTTATCCACAGCCGGGAGAGCCCGGCGCAGCACCGCAGTCCAGGGTCCCGACCCGCCGAACCCCGGCAGGAATCTATACCGGGTCCGCGGTACAGGGATCCCCCCACACAATCAGTAGCAGCAGGTCACTTCTCTCACAACGCTGGGCACGGAAAACAAAAGCCATCAAATTCGGCCTTAGACAAAGTCTCCATGTCGGTAGACTGGACATGCCAGAGTCTCTCAGCCGATGTTGTTGAACTGCAACCCGGCCTTACAGTTACTCAAGGCCCCGGCTTCCCCGCCAGAACAGGCCACGATCTTTAACTAGATGTAAGTTTGTGAAATCAAATGATAAAAGCTTGGGGATTTCACCAACGGAGTGAGGAACACTTCATCCAGGTAGAGGCTGGGTGTAAGATCAGGATATCGTACAGGATCTTGCGGCCGAATACGGAGATCGGCGGAGCCGGGAACCTAAGCAGCCATCTTGGTTGACGTCGTAGCTCCTCCCCTACTTTGGCTTCTTATTCCAAACACTGGAATTCTTTTTCTGGGTGGTGTTCCTCCCTTGCTCTGTCTCCTACCTCTTTCCCTGTGTCTTCTGTTCTTCAGTTTTCTCTGGATGGCTTTCAGAAGCGCTTTGCTTTATCTACCTTGCGGGGTCAGTGGTCTGCTATCCGTGCCTTCCAGGATCCGGATTCTTTTCAACCTTTGGATCGCTTATTGGTTTCTCGCCTCTTTCGGAGTTTCTCTCTCTCTTCTCCTTCTGTCTGGTCTCTGGTACCCCCTTGGAATCTCTCCTTGGTGTTGGGTGTTTTGCAGTCTTCTCCATTTGAGCCTTTGGAGTCTGTGGACCTTAAGTTCCTGTCTTACAAAGTGGCGTTTCAGGTTGCTATTACTTCTGTGAGGCGGCTGGGGGAACTAACGGCATTGCGTTGTTCTCCCCCGTTTTTGCAGTTTCTGGATGACGCTGTGGTTCTTTCTTTGAATCCCGGGTTTCTCCCCAAGATCCGCTCTCATTTTCATTCCTCTCAGGAACTGGTTCTTCCTTCTTTGTGTCCTTCTCCTTCTTCTCCTTCTGAGATCTTGCTTCATTCTTTGGATCTGAAACGTGCCTTGTCAGTTTATGTTGCTCGGTCTGCCGGGTTTCGTTCCTCTGACTCCCTCTTTGTGACCTTTGGTTTGGCTGGTTCGGGTAAGGCTGCCTCAAGTCTAACTTTGGGTCGCTGGATTAAAGCGGTCATCTCTCTGGTTTATCTCGGTGCTGGTTTGACTTGTCCTGCTGGGGTCAGGCGCGTTCCACTCGGGGCGTGTCTTACTCTTGGGCTGCTTTTCATGGTGTTTCTCTTGATGAAATCTGTCGGGCTGGGACTTGGGCCTCCGAATCCACTATTGTGAGACACTGTCAGTTGAATTGTGCCCTTTCTGACCGGACCAATTTTGGTTGTGGGGTGTTGCAAGCTGTGGGGGTTTCCCCCTCGCTCTGAGTCTGTGTGTTTATTAACACTTTCACTTGCTGCACTCCTTTGTGTCTGGTCTGTGTTTGCTGTTTTGGGTGTGCCAAAGGCCTTGTTTTGCGTTGCTTTGGTATGCCTCATGAGTGACGACTGGGTCGAGGACGAGGGACGTAGAGGTAATGTGATGATTACTTTCGGTAATCCCCATTACTCTTAGTCCTACTCGTCCTCGACCCAGTCATACTTCCCACCCTCCCTCCCTGTCCAGGCCTTTGTTGCTTGGTGTGTCAGGATGTGCTTCTAGTGGTTGGGAGTAATATAGCACCTGGCAGGAGGGGGGTGGAGCCTAAAGGTGTTTCCTGTTTTGTTTCCTGTCTTGTGGGATACCTCATGAGTGATGACTGGGTCGAGGACGAGTAGGACTAAGAGTAATGGGGATTACCGAAAGTAATCATAGCATTTCTTAGTACTCAGTAATGTGGGTGACCCTTTGATGAAACAAAGTAGTTTGTTTTACATTTTTCATGGATGGATACAGAAACAGTACCACTTTGCAATACTCTCAGATGTCGATGTGAGCCTAAGGTCAGACATTACACCAGGCATTAGCCATGAAAACCTAGGGTTTCCCTATGGAGAAAGAGAAGACAAGTTCTATTGAATATATTAAATACAATGCATGTTTTTTAATTTTCCCGTGCCTATGGACACATCTTTGTATCTGGAATAGAGCTGTAGCATTAAAAAGTGCAGATGGCAACTTGAGTCTTAAGTGCTTTTTCAGCAGATTGTAAAGAAAAACTTCTCTGAAGTGTTCTTTCTCTTCATTAGACTATGCGAAAGAACATTTTACAATTGTGAATACTGAGGAAGCAAGGTGATAAACAGAGCACGGTATTTCTTTATCATACTCAGCTAACTGTCTAATATTGTAAGAAAACCCTTGATATTGTCAATTTATCATATACCCTTTGCTGCTTCCCATGACGAAAGTGATGATTTTCGCATAAGCCCCATTGCTGCAAATTTCTTTTAAACCTGGTTGAATGCTGTGTACGTTTAAGAAAACAGTTTTTGAGAATTTACACAAAGAATCAATACGTTATACAATTGCTCTTTCATCTGTTTATTGGACAGTATTTGAACAAATTGTATCTGCTTTCTGTGTTCTTTTCTTATATTACTGACACCAAATAAATACAGCAAAATTGGTCTTTCACTTTCCTGTCTATATAAACAATTTCCATTGTAGCAAGTTTGCCTATGATAGCCACAACAACATCAGCATTTATATTAACCACTAGTGGAGGGAGGAAGAAGAAAGAATAGTGAGGAATGAGGGAAAACTAAAAAGGACACATCACTGTCTATTTTCAAATCTCTCATCACTCAGTCATAATCCTTCATAATCAATGTCCAGTTTACTGTTTACTCCTAAAGATAGGAGGAGGGCTGATCAATAAGGAACGATGTATAAAGAGTAAAGGGTGAGGAGTGAGGCATGTGGTATGCAGCATGATGGATTATGAATGATAGATGATGCATGAAAAATGAGGGATGAGGAATGAATGAAGTAAACTATAGTATCCAATAATCGCCAAGAGCCACGTAAATCTGTATCACAGTTCAATGTCGTTTGACGAGGTCGTGTAACATGGTACAAAGGGCCCAGGAGCTGATCTTCAACTGATGCCCCTTTCAATAACAACCACCCTGCATTCTAATAAAGAACTTGGCAACAACCAATGAGCTGATGATGGGAGAACGCATAATCAATCAATAAATCTGGGTTCTTACAAAGCGCAACTTCTACCTCAAAGGGCCTCAAGGCGCTGGGGTGATGGGGGATCTGCAGATCAGTCGAAGAGCCAGATCTTGAGGTCCTTCATGAACTGAGGCAGCTCAGAGCAAGACAGAGAAAGTAAATATTCACATGAAGTGAATGAGGAGAGAACAATGAGGAGTGAGGATGACCTAAAATGATGGACAAGAGATGAAAAATTGATAGGTTAGGATAAGCGATGTGGTATGATGATGGATGAGTGGTGACAAAGGCGGATTGAGGGATGTCAGATCAGTGATGAGAAATGAGGAATGACAAATGATGGCTGAAGGTGATGAGTGGCGGATGAGGGATGATTGATGAGTAGTGGCAAATATGGGATGAGGAGAGAGGGGTGAGATGGGAGGAATTATGGGGTCAATTAGGATGGCGGACGGACAAAGTCCGTCCGTCATCCTGTCGGGGGACGGACCGTCCGCCACAGGGGCGAGGTCCCGTGCCTCGAATTAGAATGCACCCACCACAGTGGCGGGTGCATCCCGCATTTTTAACATTGCGGCGGGCGGTGCTGAAAGCACCGCCCGCCGCAATGCTTAAAATACATGTTGTGCGTTTCAAAGCACAACATGACAGAGATCACTGACATAATATCGAGGGACATAATATCGACTACCAAAAATATCGGCGACAAAATATCGACAGACAGAATATCGACGTTGTATCTAGAAACAGGTAAGTACAAAAATATTGAGTAAAAAACTATCGTTTACAAAAATATAGTTTATAAAAATATCGACTTTATTAAAAACAATGTTAAATTAAATTAATATTAAAAATTATTTACTAAAATATACTTAAAAATACTTAAATTACCTTAAAATAATTAAATAATTAATTAAAGTTAAAAAAAAATTAGTTTACAATCATATTTGTTAAAACATGTATATATAGTAACATAATATAATTAAAAAATATCCAATATTATTACCGTAGGATAGCGGAAGTGTAAAATTACTATTCCCACTCCAGAGAGTGCAACAGTAGATAAGGCGTTGGATAGCGTAGAGGTAAAAATTACTCTAACCACGCCAGAGAGTGCAACAGTAGGGAAAGCGTTGGATAGCGTAGGGGTAAAAATTACTATTCCCACTCCAGAGAGTGCAACAGTAGGGAAAGGGTTGGATAGCGTAGGGGTAAAACTTACTATTCCCACTCCAGAGAGTGCAACAGTAGGGAAAGAGTTGGATAGCGTAGGGGTAACATTACTATTCCCACTCCAGAGAGTGCAACAGTAGGGAAAGCGTTGGATAGCGTAAGGGTAAAATTTACTATTCCCACTCCAGAGAGTTCAACAGTAGGGAAAGCGTTGGATGGCGTAGGGCAAAAATTACTATTCTCACTCCAGAGAGTGCAACAGTAGGGAAAGCGTTGGATGGCGTAGGGGTAAAACTTACTATTCCCACTCCAGAGAGTGCAACAGTAGGGAAAGCGTTGGATAGCGTAGGGGTAAAAATTACTATTCCCACTCCAGAGAGTGCAACAGTAGGGAAAGCCTTGGATAGCGTAGGGGTAAAAATTACTATTCCCACTCCAGAGAGTACAACAGTAGGGAAAGCGTTGGATAGCGTAGGGGTAAAACTTACTATTCCCACCCCAGAGAGTGCAACAGTAGGGAAAGCGTTGGATAGCGTAGGGGTAAAAATTACTATTCACACTCCAGAGAGTGCAACAGTAAGGAAAGCGTTGGATAGCGTAGGGGTAAAACTTACTATTCCCACTCCAGAGAGTGCAACAGTAGGGAAAGCGTTGGATAGCGTAGGGGTAAAAATTACTATTCCCACTCCAGAGAGTGCAACAGTAGGGAAAGCGTTGGATAGCGTAGAGTGAACATTACTATTCCCACTCCAGTGAGTGCAACAGTAGGGAAAGTAGATACTTCATATATTATTTAAAAATATATATATATGAATATCTATAAGAAAATTAATTAAAAGTAATTACCACTTTAATATAATATAATAATTAATTAATTACAAATACTAATTTAATTTAATCATTACAATTAGTTATCTATTAATACTAATTAATTACAAATTAACAATTAATTAGTAATTAAACAGTTACTTAACAATTAAAATGTAATAAATACACACAAAAAATTAACATATGTAATTAGTTATAATTAAATTACTTCCCACCCTATTCCCCTATGAACCCACAACCCGCTACAGAAATTAAATTACTTAAATTAACCTAATTATTAATTAATCAATTAAATAAAATTAATTGGCAATTAAAATTTAATTAATTACCAAATAAAAATAATTTAGCAATTAATTATAAAAAAATACCAATAAATACATTTACATATTTAATTAATTAAAATTAAATTACACTACATAAATTAACATATTTAATTAAATTAGTTAAATAACATAATTATCAATTAATCAATTAAATAAAATTAATTGGCAATTAAAATGTAATTAATTACAAAATAAAAATGAATTAACAATTAATTATAAACAAATACCAATAAATAAATGTACATATTGAATTAAATATAATTAAATTACTTCCCACCCTATTCCCCTATAAACCCACAACCCGCTACAGAATTAAATTACGCACAATTTAAATAACATTAAATTCATTAATTAAATTACATTATAACATAAATAAACACTTTTAACACATAAAATACACTATAAAAAATTCGATATTATTAAAAGTTCGATATTTTTCTTAACCTATATTATGTACTTCGATATTTTGACTATCTATATTTTAAAATTCGATATTACATTACTTACCTTCAAAATGATATTTTTGATGTCTATATTCTGTCCATTCCATATTCTGTCCAGCCTATATTTTGTACTCGATATTATGTCCATTCGATATTTTGTAGTCGATATTTTGTCTGATTACCCATGACGGGCACCGCGCGGTGCCTGCCATGTTGTATTTTGAAATGCAGGCAGGTACCATAGGTACCCCCCTTGTGCACCCCCCAACTTCCTTCATCCTGGGGGCCTGCAACGGGCCCCCAAAGCAAAGACCGTATGCCTTTTCGTGGTGGCATTGCCGACAGCACATCCTAATATGGCTGGCAGTGTCTGATAGACACCGCCACCATATTAGACCTTTTCCGCCGCGGTCGCGAGGCGACCGCGGCGGAAAAGCGGCGGACGGTCTTTCCGTCCGCCGCCCCCCCGCCAATTGTAATATGGCGGGGGGAAATAAGTGGCGGACGGGCACGGAGGGCGGACGGATCGCCACCGCCTGCATGGCGGTGGCGATCCGTTCGCCATCCTAATCAGCCCCTTAGTTTGCCTTAAAAGAACGGATGATGGAAAAGGGATGTGTAATATATGTATTAAGAATTATAGATGAGAAATCATAGATGTGGTATGAGATGAGTTATGAAGAATGATAGAGGAGGAATACGGGGTGATGGTTTGCGAGTAAGGGGTGCGAGATGGTGAATGAGGGATGAGGAGGAAGGGATGAGGCATGAGGGTAGAGGAGTGACGTGTGAGGCATGAGGAATGAAAATGTCTGAAAAAGGATGCTATATACATGATTGCCTAAGAGCTGGTTGGAGGATGACAGTAGCATAATGAAGCTGTCACTCACGCATCACAAACTGCAATGCAATCAGGGCACTCATATTCACAATACACACTGACAATCCACATGCACATGATGACCTAAATGACATACTCAGTTTCAGAAAATAACTAACACAGCACAGAAATAAAGATATCAGTTCTAAGTAAGATAAGTTCAACTAGTCTTCAAGATATCAAGGTTTTATTTTTTACTGTTCAGCTGAGCCTGTTCACATTCTTCTACTATCAGTTTCATCAACATCTTTAAGGACAACCTTTTAATTGTCACCACCTTTCTTTTTTCTTATAGTCGACATCTTTATTGCAAATAAACTTAGTTGAGTATCCTCACAACTTTACGGTCTCAGAATAACCATACATTCCTGTTTTTTTAATCATGGCAGCTATTCGATGTTCATCATATCTCCTCCTACTTAAATCCTAATTTATTTTACATTCCAATGTATTTTTTGCCTCTTAATTTGATTCCTTCTTGAGTCATACACGACGTGGCACTGAGCCTGTCTCAGGAACGACTGAAAGGAATGCCTACTTGGCATGTTTTCTTGTTGCTAGCAGGGGCCAGTGTCAGACAATATTCCAGATGCTGAAGCTCAGCATAACGAATGATAAATAATAAATAAGTGCACGCATGACACACCTAAACAAGTTTCAAGTTTAAAAACAAAAGAAAACTGAGATATAAGAGGGAGTAAAGGATGAAAGGAGAAAGGAGCATCGGGGTCAGGGAAACATCCTTTACAACGCAACTTTTACCACGCAGTGCTATTACAACGCAGGTTTTACAACGAAAACCATTACAACGCGTTGCGCTGGGGGGCGCGCTAGGATAGGGAATAGATTTAATTTACTATCCAACACCTTCCCTAGTGTCCACGGGGACTGGAGTTGGAATAGTAAATTAAACTATTCACTATCCAGCACCCCAAAGCGCTATGCGTTGTAATGGCATGCGTAGTAAAACCTGCGTTGTAACAGCATGCGTGGTAAAAGCATGCGTTGTAACGTCATACATACTCGGGGTCATGGTGGGCAAGGCATTTACCAATGTATACTTCAATAAAAAACAGAATTAGCACTTGAATTCGGGTGAGATCTTGAGCTAGCAGTACAGAGGAGGCAGGTGGAGAGGGAGCTTCCAAAAAATTACCAAATGGAAAAAACGGAAGTTGACAATTTAAAGCCCCAAAGTAAATTACATTTATTAAAATGTCCTAAAACAAAGTGCACTCCCTCTACCTTGACATGGTGCCTTTGTGACTATCCTGGCTTTGGGGCAACAGTTCCTAGCTATCCTATATTTTCTCTGAATTGCCAGTAAAATGGCCTCCTCCTCTGGCACTGACATAGTCACAGACGATGCAGATCTAGACAATGCCTGAGGAGGAAGAAAGCTTGTGACAGGGTCGATTTGACAAAATACAGGTAGGAAAGGATTGGTTGTCAAGGAGAAGCTAAAGAGATAGCTGAGAAGTGGAGGAGACACTTGTGGTGGTCGGCATGCATATTTTGCTACTTCCATATCTTTCCTCCCTTCTTGGAGCCTGCAGGACTCCATTCTTTCCAACCACCACCCGCCTCAACTGCACCTTGACTAACTCTCGGGAGAAAATGGATTAGGATGGGCAAGAGGAACACAGACGGGTTTAGGATTGTCTGATCCTAATGATCTCTCAGCTGCTGTTCGACGGGTGCTGGATGTGGGAGGAGGAAAGATAGGAGTGGTGGGCTCAGATTGGGATGTTGGGGTAGCTTGCTCCCCGGACACCACCTTCTCAAGCAAAACAAGCACATGTACATAGGTTGGTAACTGCTGCACATAGTTCTCTATGTTATATAGACAATGTCATGCTGACACGATTCAGTCTAATAACTCAAGGCTGTCTACATAAGTTAGTATCTACTCTGTAGAATCATACTCCTGTGGAAAACGATTTCTGAAGAACCAAAAAGCTTGTGTGAAACATAATAGCCCCAAGCGAACTGTCACCTGCACACAGAGTAACTAACCCTTGAATACAAAGATTTACAATGTGTACAATACCTCTACACGGGAAACAACCATTCCAACGCAGTCATTACAATGCACTACATTTACAATGCAGTCATTACAATGCAACTGACTTTACATTGCATGCCATTACAACGCAGCCATTACAACGCATGTCCCTACAACGCATGCCATTACAACGCATGTCACTACAACGCATGCCAATACAACGCATTATAATGTAAGTAATGGGGAAGAGTAATTTTTAACTATACACTATCCAATACTTACCCTACTGTTGCACTCACTAGAGTGGGAATAGTAATTTGCACCCCTACACTATCCAAGACTTACCCTACTGTTGCACCCACTGGAATGGGAATAGTCATTTTTACCCCTACATTATCCAACACTTCCCCTACTGTGCACTCACTGGAGTGGGAATAGTAATTTGTGCCCCTACACTATCCAACACTTACCCTACTGTTGCACCCACTGGAACGAGGATAGTCATTTTTACCCCTACACTATCCAACACTTCCCCTACTGTTGCACTCACTGGAGTGGGAATAGTAATTTGTGCCCCTACACTATCCAGCACTTACCCTACTGTTGCACCCGATGGAATGGGGATAGTCATTTTTACCCCTACACTATCCAACACTTCCCCTACTGTTGCACTCACTGGAGTGGGAATAGTAATTTGTGCCCCTACACTATCCAACACTTACCCTACTGTTGCCCTAAACGTTTTTTTTGTTGTAATGGTATGCCTTGTAATGGTATGCATTGAAATGGAATGCGTTGTAAATGCAGTTTCTAAAAATGCGTTGTGATGGCATGAGATGTAAAATCCTGAATTGTAATGGATTTTGCTTTGTAAAAACTGCGTTGTAAAGGCTTGCATTGTAAATGTTTGCGTCGTAAAGAGTCCTTTTCCCTCTACACATGTATGATGCATTAGGAGCAGATGTGTTTTGTAACTAGCTGGACCGATGCTGTACAAAGGTAGACAAGCAATATGGTACTCACCCGCCACTTCGTAAACTATAAAATAAACTAGCACACTCATTGGATGAAATCATCAGTGATATCATTGGCAATGTAATTTGAGAAGCCATCAATGACGTAATTTGAGATGTCATCAGTGATGTCATAAATGATGTCATAGAACAGCATGAGCGAGTCATAATCAGTGCATGGTGCGGCGCAAGCTATAGTTAGCACTGCTAATTATAACTGATGAATTTCGGTGTTTTTTTGTTCAAAAGGTTAACATTGTCACTGAGAAATTCACCTCATAACATTACTTTTACCTTTGTTTTTTCAATGAATTTATAGTTTTAAAAAAAGTAAACACATTTTTTCAAGTGTATATTGGTAGAAAAACTGAATAATATATCTTGTGTACCGACATTATTCTGAAGGTGAATTGTTTCGTATTGTAGCTTAACAGGAAAGGAAGCACACTTTACAAAATGTTTCTAAAAATCCTGTATGAGTATTAAACAGAGTAACACAACAATATGTGTGTTGAGATTGTCTATCTCCTTAGTTCTTCTAACTCCACTATTGAGAGATTTTCCTAGCAAGTTCTTTAATATTGTAATAGCATACTTTCCATAGCCTTTGAATGTGTTTTTAAATTAAAGTCGTAATTATAATTCAGAAAGACACTAATCTGTTTTTTAAAAATATTGTATAGTACTAACTTTCATTATATAGATCTATTTGTTAAGTGCATAATTACTAGAGTTCTATGTTTAGTTTTGATCTATTGTTTAGAGTACTCTTTTATGTGTTCAGTTATTATTTAATGCTATCTGTGATAACAGAGTCATTAAAATATGGTTGTAAAATTCATTTTTTTTTTTAAAGGCGGTGACTCTCATGAGATGGTCACAGGAGTCAAACACACAATCCCCCTGCGTGGACTCCAAGGAAGATATACATCATGGTCAACTCTTGCGACCCTCTTGGGATATAGTATATTTGGGATTAAGTTAAGAACAGTGTTTTCCTGTAATTGTGAACAAATTAACAGATTAGAGATGTTGATTACATTAGCAAAATTGATTATGATTTCTTCCATTGAATATATGAAGCAAAAATATTTTTAAATCTCGCGAGACGCTAGTGGGAGTCAAACACACAATCCCCTGTGTGGGTTTCGAGTGGGCTGTACTTCATTTTCGCCTCCCATGAGCTACCTGCAAGATCGTTCCTTTGGAATGAGGTCAATAGTAGTGTTTTCTTGTAATTCTGAACAAATTAAGACATTGGAGATGTTGATTTGCTTGGGTAAATTGAATATGAATTGTTCCATGAAATATATGAAGCAATATTTTTGTGATCTCGCAAGAGCTCAAGGAGAGAAACCACAACCTAAGGATGGATTGTGATTGGTTCTTATGGATGTCTTTATTTAGAAAAAGAAGATTTCTTCCTTTTTGCTTTATTTCCTTATTGGATTTTGCTGAGGGTAGACATATCTGGCTTGCTCTCCTTTCCTTTCCTGTATCCCTACCAACACAAACATGTCTTCATCAGATTCCGATGAACAGCCAGGGACAGCTGCACCAGCTCAGCCACCTCAGCCTCAGTTCTTTGAAAGGCAGCCAATGGACAAGCAAGATTCTGCAGAAATAAACAGTACAGTATAAGTACTACAGGCCTTTGAAGAGACAGAAAAGCCCATCATAATCGGCGACTCTCCCTAGCTTGCAAAAGCTTGTTAATGACTCTCACTTTAATCTTGCAGGATTGTAGCACAATTTGAAAATCACCTAATAGAAAACCTCCTCCTGTTTGATAAGTAACAGTGCACAATACAAACAGCAGTTTGTCACAACCTACCCTACTTTTCTAACTGCCACAAAAATACCAATTACATTTATATTTTTGCCTCCCTCCCATTTTTTGTCTTGTCATATTCCTTCTGAAGCTTACTCATTCTACATAGCACGCCTCTTGTGACTGACATCTCCATACTGCACCATGATTCGGCTCTGGATTTTGGAACACAGCTTCATCCACTGGGCTGCAGAGTATACCAATAATTGTGGTACTGACAATCAGTACTCATACCTCTGCCCACAGTGGCAGGTATGCATAGTAGAGTGTGGGGATGAACTGATTTCTCTGCTGATAATCCTGTCTTGGATGACGGGTATGCATATTAGGGTGTGTGGAGGAACTGGCCTCTATGCAGAGACCTATTTCTTGGATGATGCGTGTGCATAATAGGGTGTGGGGAGGTTCTGCTCACACCTCTCCCCAGAGTGACAGATGTACAATTACAACTGCTGAGAAGTCTGTCTTGGATGACAAGCATAGAGACTAGGCTATAGAGAGAGAGTGCTCTGTTAGCTCAGACCTACCCCAGAGTGATGCATGTGTGTAGTAGATTGTGGATAGACAGTTCTCTCTGCTCCTACCTCTTGGTGGATTGAAGTGGATAGTTGAATGTGGGGACACATTCCACTCTTCCTCAGTATTTCCCCCATGGAGAGAGGCATGCATAGTAGGGTATGCATAGGTACAGACGTCTGTGCTGAAACTTCTCTCAAAAGTAAAAAGCATATATAGTTACATTTGCAAAAGAACTACCCTCTTTACTATCAAATATTCACAATCTGCTAGCAGTTCATAGTAGAGAATGGGAATGCAATGGCCTCTGTGCCAAAACCTCTCTTTTGTAAAAGAGGTCTGTGTACTACAGTGTGCTCAACGACTGATTTCTCTACTGATACGTCATAGTTGCATAACAAGTCACCATAGTTGGGTATTCAAATAATTGACTTCTCCATTAACAAGTCTCTGTCACATAAACGTTGTGCATAGTACTGTATAGATATATACATGCAAGAGCACTTTTGCACTCCCTGAAGATGGAACTGACTGTTTTAGTCAACATTACAATACTGTAATAATATTCAAATCTATAACAACTATTAAGCAAGCAAATCAGTAGTAACTTTAAACTTTTTTATTACAAAAAAATGTACATCATTATAAAACAACAATATTAACAAATTATATCAACAAATATAAAACAAAACAAACAATTTTACTAATTTAGAATGTATTCATCAGCTTATGATAAGACGTCTGGTGGAGTTGCACCACCACAGTCTGGCAAACAGGTTTTGGTATGGCAGTTTTTTGTTTTGAGGCCATCTAGCAAAAAAAGCTCAGCAAAGTTTCTCATATGTAAAGTTTTTTTTAAAGGAGTTCACAAAGGCTATCTCAGGCTGTGTTAGCGTGTGCTGCTGAACTGGAGAGCCCTTCATGTGCCTCAACATCTTTTCAACTTGGATACACTGTGCCTGCTCAGGTACTTACTGATGAACTAGACAATAATCTTGCTTGCCTTAAAGGCTCTTTTTTGCTGCTTATGTAAGCAGATAATTATTTCCTCAGAGACAAGTAGACCTACACAGCAGGTGCTTGGCAATATCACAAATATCCTCCTCTGCAATATAAACATTATCACTTCTCCAATAAATATTTTTCCCCTCATTTTCCACAGAGTTATTATTTCCTGCTTTTTCAAAAGTGAACGAAGCTTCTTTTTCTCCTCCATATATTTTCTCACATGGTAGTTTTCTTGTTGAAAACTTCTGTTTTCCATTTTCCTCCTACTAAAAGAGAAAATAACCAAAAAACTTAAAGTTACATGTGGCAATAAATGATAACATTCATTCTTCACTCTGTCCTTAAATGGTTCTACACCGTTCACCCACAATCATATATTTATATATAGTGTACCATGAACTTGATATTCTTTTCTCCTGAAAAAATCCACACCCTCACCCGTGCATTTTCTCACAAATAAATTAGAACATGCCATCAAACCTGATTTCATAAAAGTTTATAAAGTAACACATTCCTCTTGAGACACCTTTGCTAACACTTACCAACATGTTTCACGCTAGAAATAGCAATATCACCACTCCAAATATCACATATGGCTAAAGTATATGTACATTGAGGTTCATAAAAACACCAGGGCTTGTATTAACACATTCCACATTCTTTGTTTTATAGTTTGAGAAACACTGCTTCCTTTATTTACAACACATAGTTTGATCATATCGTTTTTAACCACAATCTGCAATACTTTCTGATATCTCTCTACATTCTAATGTCTACCTCTTTAAAACTATATTGCGAAATGTACACCTCTACAAACAACTTTTCACTCAGTAACCCTTGTGTAGAATAAGTTTAGCAACATTAGTGCACCTACTGACACTTTTCAACATACTTTATAAAGTATATAATTAAATACCTGAACTTGGAGCTCATTCTAAAATGTAGCGGAAGACACCAGTCTCTTTCAGTGCCAAATTAAGTCACATCTGCGGAGCAGAACTCAAAAAGATTTCTTTATCCTCCAAAGCACAGAGGGTAATCTGAGATATCAACGGTTCTTCACCCAGTCACATTACAGCACTTCTTCAACCATTTAATAACAATGTTAACTATTGGTTGAACCTTGCCCCTTTTTTCTACTTCTCCTCATATAAGCTCACAAGATTCTCGCGGAATTACGAAACACTTTGTGGCAGGCCCAGTAATTTTCCATGCAGGTCTTGCAACATGCTTGCAGGATCGAGCACGCCTTCTGCAGCAAGCGTCACTCCCTGAAGCTTGCATTCTACTTTTGTGAGACTCTCGTGTGATCGTAACATAATTCTAGGGAAATAGTAGTATATGGAAGGGATGAGTACCTTTACTGACAACCATCTCTTGGAAATGGATGTCCACACTAGGGTGTAAGAAGGGTCTACAGGAGCAACTGCTCTCTTCTTTCAAACCTCTCAAATGATGAATGTGCATGAAAGGATGTAAAGGAGTAGCATGCCTCTCATTTCAGTCCTCTCTCTCAGATGACTGATGTGGGTAGTAGTGAGTGGGGAGGGAATTCTCTCTCAGATGCCTGATATGCGTAATAGTGTTTGGGGACGAACAGGCCTCTCTCTCAGATGACAACTGTGCATAGTAGGGTGTGTTGATAAACTGGCCTCTCCTTTCAGACATCTCTCTCAGATGACGTGTGTGTGTAGTATGGTGTTTGGATGGACAGATTTTCCTTTAAGACCTCTCTATCAGAAGACGGATGTGCATTGTAGTGTGTGCAGATGGACCATCCTCTCCTGTCAGACCTCTCTTCCAGATGACCGGTGTGCATAGCACTATGTGTGAATGGACGGGCCTCTCTCAGATCTCTCTCTCAGATGGCAGGTATGCGTAGTAGGGTGTACGCGGAGCAACAGACCTCTCCTGTCAGACCTCTATCTCTCAGATGACTGGTTGTGTTTGGGAAGTGCCTTAACTCTACTCTCAGCTCTTCCTAAAAAATGGGCATAAATAGTAGACTGTGATAAGCACCATCTACAACAAGACTCCTTCCTACAGTAACAAGTGTGCATATCAGAGTGCATTCAAAGATCACCTACTCCTTCCTACTTAGCATGATCTCGCAAGAGACTTACAAGATCACAACATTTTTGTTAGATAAGAAATAACCATCGACTCATCACAGTACTTATCTCTTAAGCACTTCATCTCAAAAACAAGGACCACAAAATGCATTCCTATTAGTAGAGTGTATTAGGAACTCCTCTACTCTTTTTTTTACTATTCACGATCCTGCAAGAGATTAGTTAAAAACAATATACATTTATTTTCTTCAAAGTAGTTATCCCTTAGACACGCCCTCTCTAAATGTGGGGGACAGCATACCTTTCTGCTACCACCTTATAACGTTTTTTTTACTTAATTTCCACAACACCTCCAATATTTCACAGTAACTGTAATGGCGGCCATTTAATTTCTAAAATTTTAACAGTCAGCCAATCAGAGCATTTGCTCTCATGGTAGCCTCTCGCTTCCATGAGAACGCGAAGGCTCACGGGGAAAACCGGTCTCTCAACCAATCACAGGGCTCCATTTTTAATTATGCTTTCTCATGGGATGCTTGTGGGATTCTTGCAAACCCATCTGCCAAAATACACAATAATTATTTGCCCTTAATTTCTAAAAAACTACTGAACAGGTTTACACCAAAATCACAAAAATAACTATTTGCGGACCAAGATCTAGCTTCCTGCCAAATGTGGTGTAATCTAATTCAACAGTTTTTGCTATAACCTGTCTTAAAGAAGTTTAAGGAAAATGCATGGGGATTTTAGATTTTGGGACCCAATCTTTCTTGGTCCCCACTTGACTGATCACCTTGAAACTTTCCCCGAAGGTGCTGAGGTGAATGCCATTTTGGGGGGAAAGTTTCCTGAACAATCGTCAAATGAGGCCAAAGTTATTAGCAAACCATCTATGTACGAGCAGACCTATAGAGGCAGTGCCTCACCCTGTTTCTACCATCTGGAGAACACTTGACTGATCACGGTTCAAGAGGCATATGCAGGAATGGGAATGCCTCCATCTTCAGACGGTAGAATTAGTGGTTTATTTGAAAAAAAAAATAAGTACAGGGCTCAAGGTAACATTCAGGTACACACCACAAACTGCCCAAACTAGCACAGCCTGAATGCCCATGTTAGCTCTACATTCTAACATCCCACTCAACTCTTATAAGTGGGACATTTTGGTCTATTCTGGGTCAACTTATGGTTTAATAGTGGAATGAACTTGCTGGTCTCCTTGTTTTATAAAACTATGTTGAATTGTAACACGCTTTATGGATTTACTCCATTAAAAAATCCACAGGCAGCATCACCATGCGGTGGACAGACATTAATAAGCATTGGTGTTTAGAAATAAGTGCGGTGCAGAGCACCAGAAATGGAACACATTAAGCGCTGGGATCAATACATTGTTTGAGCACCAGCCTTACTTAGATAACCTTGTAAATCCTCAAAATCACAGCTCTGAATCATTGCAAGGCAGGTTATCCTTTCTGGTTTGGAAAAATTAGTCCGATAGAGTCATAAAATAATACCTTTTATTCATGTGTGAAGAAAGTTTGACGTATGTCACACTAAACGTCAGTGTAAGGTGACAATGGTGCCACATAAGCGCTTTGTAGTCAGCATATTTGCTACAGATGCAACCAACATAAATTAAAATCATGTTCCCTTCCCTCTATTCCCTTGTGCTATTCTTCGTCTCTTCTGTCATCTTCTCTCCATGCCCTTTTTCTTGTGCAATGCTTTAAAGAAGTGAAAAGAGCTTTAAATACAAAGTACATTATATATTGAGTTCTTTTTTTCTATCCCCTTCTTCTGTAACTCCTATCTCTCCAATTCCTCGTTGTACCTTCCATTTCTGTTTTGTTCCAGCACAGCATTGATGAGCCTAAAGGGGGTCAGTGAGCAATATGCAAACAATCTGCATGAAATTGCATGCTATGCTTTGTAGGGTGATGTCAGGCTATACCTTGGGCTTCTGGAGGGAGAAGGAGATCACACAAAAGACCAACTGAGACAGCAAGGGATTTAAAGTAGTCAACAGTTCAACAAATTCGCAAACAATGGATGTACATTAGTTCAGTGATACAGTGCATATATCTTTGATGGGCCCTCCTTGGGAGAGAAAATCCTGATTTTAAACCTAGAACGGTAATTAATTTAGCATCTTCATTTTTGTTCATCTTAGGCTTCCATTCCACCCAATGTCTTTCAGTGGAGAGTTTGGGCATGTTCCTCCTTCAGACCTGAAATGTCACATACATCTTAATAGTGTTGGGAGGGATGGCATGAGCATGGTCACATGTTGGAAAAGAAGCCCAGCAGTGTCTTTAGCTTTGGCTGAAAAGGGTGGAAGGAAGACTAAACATGCCTGAACACCTTGTTGAAGAAACGCGAAAGCCCATGCATAACATTCAGCGTTGGTACAAAGAGCAATTCAGCTTCGATATCCCAACCATCCTGAAAAGAAAGCCTAGGCATCAGCTGGGTCGAGAAGGGCAGCCCAGAACTGTTATGAAAAACCCTAAAAGTGCTTCAGCTGGAATGAGAAGTGCCTGATCAATCACAGGTACCTTGGTCATCCCATGAGGAACTCAGACCTCCCATCTATCATGACAATCCCAGGAGATAATCAGGCCTTCAGTCCATCAGTATGACCACAGGAGGAATTCAGACCTCTTATCTGTCATTCAATCCATAATAGCTAAGCGTTGTCATCATTGTTTCTCCATTGCCTCCACAAGAGTCTTTGCACAGAGAAGATGACCTGAGTGTTGCAGATCCTTGTGTCCATGCGTTGTTGGCAGACCCTTGCGAATGATGAGAAAGGATCAAGAGGGAAAGGTGATGTAGGCTACAGTATTGCTAGTGGCAGACTCCATGTTGCTTTCCAAAAACTGATGAAGGATAGTTCAGTTGAGCTCCCTGGAGGTAAGAGATGCTGTTGCCAGTCATACTGCAGTCACTTTCTGCTGTCAACTGGCGTTCTTTTTGCAGCCGGTGGCTGCAATGGCTTTAAAGAACAAAAATATCTTCCCTTGCATGAGATTCCGGTATCGCTCGAAAATGTCCAAAATCTTGGTTGTGTTCTTTCCTAAACACCCCTCAGAAAGGGAAGGGGGCTGTGTGCCTGCTTCCTAAAGCAAAGGAGAAAAGAGAACCCAAGTGAGAAGAAAGCATTTGTTTGTTGAAGGTAACTCTTTGACCACTACAGTTTTGCCATAGATGCTACTGTACGACTCATTGATTCCTGAACACACTTTGATAAGCACACCAAGGCAAGTCTCATCACTCTTTTTAAGGCATATTTTCATGCACACAATTTGCATTAGTTTCTTGGGTCAATTGCTTTTAATTCCATATATAACACCCAAGCAGCAAAGGGCCACAGTGACGGGTAAGAGCCAAAGGGGAGGCCATGGATCTCTCTGTCAAAAATAAAATAAAATATAAAATATAATGAAAACAGAAAAGAGGCAAATATATCTTTTTAATGAAATAAGTATACCTTGGTCATCTGAAAACATATGTGTGTGTGCTCAATGTGCTTACATGTATATCACACTATATCACAGCCGATGTGTGTGTGTTTGTGTAGGGATACCTGTCTGTATGTGTGTGTGAGTTTGTGTGTGAGAGAGAGAGAGAGAGAGAGAGAGAGAGAGAGAGAGAGAGAAAGAGAGAGATTATCACAATTATTAATGCTATGGGAGACCTAGGCAATGGTAAATCCATCAATAGTGTGCATGCCTCAAAAGATCAGGGTTGAACACTAGGGGAAGGGGAAGAAAATGAATGGATTATCCATCTGTGCATTTCATCAATAGAATCTGTACTAGCCAACCTGTATTTGGAATACTTTGAGTTTATCCTGCCAGGGCCTAGTGCAGGCTGCATTGTCTTGTACAAAATGAGACGCAACAAGGGTAAAGTAGGTCTTGGGATAATTGAGAGCATTTGAGTTGTTGGAAGTGGCCTCTTTCCACTCCTCTAGTGTCTTGTGTTCAGCGGTGTGTGTCCTTTTAGCATATCTCTGGTTATACTCTAGCACAAGGTCATAGTATAAACATACTAGAATGGTTCTTCGAAGATCCCCCTGCAGTTGCAGTGCCTGCTGAGAGGGAGACTCTGAAGAGATATGCAAGCTTGGTCTGCACGCGCACCCACACACACACACACACACATACAGGCACACACGCAACCCCCCCCCCCCACGCACGCACACACGCATGCACACACACACAACTATATGTTTGCATACATCCACACTGACACAGTAGTAGTCACTTAGTTTGTGATGTAATTAACAAGGTTTCCCTAATTTTTAAAGAGATGAGATGGACTTCAAAGGCCTGTTTACTGCTAGGGAGCTCCAGAGGGCAGGAACCTGAAAATAAAGGATCTGAACCTTTCCCTCACTCTGTTAAATCAATTATTAGACAGAAGCCTCTTAATGGAGTACCTGAGAGTGCATTAGTGGGATCTATGCCGCAAAAGGCAAGGAAAGTCCTGTGTGGTAAACTTCAATAAGCAGTGTACATAATCTCCTAGATGTTTTGATTCGTTCACTCTTTATAAGTCAGTAAAGGGATATATTAAATAAACATACGTTATTGTAAAACTAATCTTTGGCCTCAAATAAGTTTAACACACTATGGCATTTGTAATTCCTTTTCCTAATAGTGTCTTATGAGTTAGCTTACAAATCTTGTAATAAACCATTTTCTTCATAGAGCTGTTAGCAAATGCCTTGACAAGAACACTTGCCATTGCACAAAACACCATTCAAGCTCTTATTCCCAGCACAAGCCTTCTGCTACTCCTCGTTTCTTGTATCCTAATACTGACCCCATAACAATGGTGCTTACACCCCGATTGCTCTCCATTCCCTGGAACAGCAATCTCACTGGACAATTTCCCCCTTACACAACCTTGTAAATGGACTTCAAACAATGTTTCCACCACCTGAGGTGCAATGTCTGCCATGTCTGCACTCCTACAGGAAAATCATGAACTAAAGCCGTGTTGTCCATGCTTACAAACACTGCATATCCTTAAACAAAAACTGAAATGTTAGCCCACAGCAGACTAATGTCCCTTGGTTTTCAATCTGTTATTTTTCAAAGCACACCACTAAGCAAACTGAGCAAAAATGATGACACTCTCCCATTGTCAATATCAGCACCAATATTACTCCCAATCTGTTTGCACTTGCATTTATAGACACAACCGTCTGTCTTTTCACATAGAAACATCTTAGTAACAGTTCCTTATACTCCCCTTCCAATTCAAGATCCATTTGTGTACCTTTCGTACCAATTGCTACCTGTCCTGTGAAAGATTATCCACAAACCTAGAGTAGGACTCTGCAAGTGGCGGTTACGTCTTCAACTGAACTTACTTCTCTGATTCTGACAGTTTCCTTAATTCCTGAACTATATCCTACTTTGTTGTGATCCCTTTTGTAGAAATTATGTGGCCAAGATATGTCACTAAATGTTTTCTCAAATTATGTATCTCTTTCTTCATTGTAAGCTCGCTCCAAAGTCTTTAGGACCTAACACAATGCCCTACCATGTTCTTTCACTTCTATTAAGGAAAGGTATTGTCTCCATGAAAGAACATGACATTTTCTCAACTGCGCTAAAGCTTCCGCATTAAGTACTTAAACCGGTAACTTTTATGACAAGCCAAATTTCACATGTTTGAACAAAAAGACATCATAAAAGCATTTAGGTTTTTTGGATCATAAGGTTTTCTCCATAACCAATTTGGTAGATGCTTCTCTGAGGCAGGTCAAGTTGAAAAACATGACTTTAAGGGCGCTATCATGGAAGAAAGTCACAAGATTATTTAAATATTGTTTCTATAGCAAAAGGTAAGTGTGTGAATTACAATTCCTCAAGAAAATTAATTATGTGTCCATATTAGTTTAAATTCATAACAATAAGATCTGTGATTAATTTTGGTGATAAATGCTTATATTCATTTTGTTTCTGTTGGTCTCTAGCAGAGTTAGGGCCTGTGAGGACATTGTTAAGACCTCATTTTATATTTAGACTCTCTCCCAGATCCACTGGACAACTGAACTCTAGGAAGACTATTAGAGTAACCTGACCTAAAGTAATACCAACGTAAACGAATTTTATTGTAAACTTAATTCATCATTGATGAAATCTTATGCACTTATTTTGGTTTTAGGGTGAACCCTTACCTATCAATGGATGCTTTTAGAGTTTAAGGGACCCCAAAATGTAGAATCTAGTTGGACGCTTTTGAAAGAAATTCTTTAGTCCTTTAGCACAGGATGCGTAGGCATATATTCATAAAATGCTCATTTGATTATTTGTTATTATTTTTTATAATATTTTAATGTTCTATTTCCTGTTACGAATTTTAATGTGTATAGCTATTAATGATTTATTGTAATTCCTTGTAAGGGGTGGGGGGGATTTGTGGAGATTTAATTCTTTCATTGTAGAACTCAGTGATGCCATAGAATGACATCACTGAGAGATTCTGTGAAGACAGTGAGTTGGAGAAGCTGGAGGTAGCTGTACACTTGTGAAGATGTACTCTCATGAATAAAGGCGTTTAATCATTTACCACTGCCTCTGTGGTTACTACAGGATGCTAAGCCTCTGACACCATGGCCTACATGGGGAATGGGTTCCTTTGGATATCTGAGCTGAGTTTAGATTCTGCAATTAATCAAGAGAGAGAGAATGCCATAACACATCACCTTATGACAAAGCAATATGAAATATGTCTATCCATACATGGAGCTCTCTGTAAGTTGAATTTGCTCTATATACCAATGAAAGGTGTCATTAGGGCCTTAAATTGGTGCAGTCGTTGCAGTGGCGCCAGTGCCCAGGGGATCATCACATCAAGTGGTTAAGAGCACCCAAATTATGGATGTCTTTTACTATTCAATTGTGGAGAAGGTGGCCATTTTCCTTGCTCAATGGCACAGTTTTTCCTAATAAGAGAATGAAAAAAGCTTAATAGAGTAACCCGGATGTGAGTTTGTGACCTTCCCACATTGCAGATTTCTGCTGTATATGCATTAACAACTAACTTATCTTACCTTCTTCAAAAATGAGCCTATGTCAAAAGGAAACTTTTCACCCGCTCTTCACGCATATCCATCACCATCAATCCCCAAAAGGAATACCACTTGTTTTGAGAACAGCTAACAATCATTTTGTTGAAGGGGGTCTTGAGTTATGATTTCCATCACCCTTCATAAAAATATTCTTATCCCCTTTATAACGTTTACTGTTTTGTTGCAAAAGGCACTCCTTAATGTTCTGACACAACAAATGGGTTGCTTGAGGGCAGTAGGTGACTGTAGAAACCACACTGTATCTACTTGGTGTGGGAAGTCACCAACTGCTCAACTCACTTATCAATCTCTTTCATTTCTACCAAGTCACTGACAGAGCAGTACATGGTCCAGGTCTCAGGTGTTTTCTCTATTCACTTCTAACAAACATTCATGTTATGTGCCCTTGCTTTTCAAAAAGAAGTATCCATCAATGTGTCACATCTCTAGCATTGTAAAATAACCTATCCATGGCCAAATAAATATACCAAACAAACAAACATTAGATGCTAGAAACCCCCAGGCCTCATGTGAAGTGGAGACATTCTCACCTGTGTGATGAGATGTTTCACAATGCTGTCAAGTTCACCAAGGACCTTTGAGAGCTTTTGCGGCAGGTTCTCGGTGCAGTTTGGCATGGCCAGGCCCTTGGCCATAGTTAATGCATTTGAGAGCATCCTGAGAGGGCAGAGAATCTCTGTCCCTTGTATTGTCTTCTAAAAGAGACAGAGACAAGCAGACTGATCAGAAATGTAAAGTGTGTCCCAACAGTTTCATCACCCTAACACATATGGACAAACACATTGGTTTGCTTTAAGAGGAAAACAAAGCACTGTACACCAATTTGAACAAATAATTACTACTTCAAGTCTTTCTGTGGACCTCCTCCCACACTCAGCACTTAGGGATGGGTGGGTGTCTGGTTATCACTGCCCTCTCCTGCAACCTGGTGACCTGCAGGCTGCTGTTTACGACTTTGGACAGAGCCCTGCACTAACGTAGGCGACCAGCACCCACAAGGTGTGCACCACCATCTGGTCTTGGCCTGCACCATCTCTGATTTCTGTTGGTCTTTACGCTGTCCTGTGATCTGGTGATGTATTTTCCCATGGTGCTGTGGTCTGTTCTTTGCTCTACATAGCTGTCCCTTCATCTGGGATCTTGCTCTGTCCTAGGTCACCATCCTGTGGAACCCCTTTTCCCTCAACCTCCAAGGGCATAGGCCTTCCTTCCTTGGGATGCAGTGTAACCAAATAGAACAAGAATTGGCAAAACAAATAGATCTGGTGTTGCCCGCCAGCCTTTTGGCAAATTTTGTTTGGCTTTGTCATGGTTTTTGCAAAATGTTATTGTTTGGGAAGCTGCTGTGGTCTCATTAATATAAAATAGAAACTTTTGGGACTCAAAAAACACGCATCACCATAGTACTCCCTGGCAATGATGGGAACTACTTTGTGTGTGGATCTGCTCCTTCTGAAAGGGCAGTTTGCTGTAACTCATACTACAGGCACCCAATGGCCATAGTGGGTTTGTACATTACCCTTGACAAATATGAAGGACACAACCGCAGACAAATGGATGAAGTGTGGCTGAAACCCCTATAACTAAGCATGTTATATAAGAAAGAAAGAAAGAAAGAAAGAAAGAAAGAAAGAAAGAAAGAAAGAAAGAAAGAAAGAAAGAAAGAAAGAAAGAAAGAAAGAAAGAAAGAGGGAGGAAGAAAGAAAGAAAGAAAGAAAATGTTCTTTGTCCAGTCCATTTAATGGGACAGTGACCCTTCTCTACCCTCCTCCTTGCCCACCCCCACACATTCCTCCAGAGAGATAGACCATCGGCCCATGGGAAGGCAATGTAACCCACAGACAAAAAAGACTACCATCTCGAAAACTGGCTGCAACAAACCCCATCATGTTTAGTTACGGTGTGGGAGGTATGACTCCAAGCACTGGCAGAGCCCTCCGTTAGGTTCTCAGTGTTACCGGTGCCAATCTTCTAGTCCCGGACAGAACAAAATGAATGCTTCCAACCAGAGACACATTTCTGCCCTCCTGCTGCTGAGCCAAGCTCGAACAGAGGAAGGTGGAACAATAGGCATCCTGTCACAGGGAGGTGTGACCACCTCCCAGACAGGATTTAGTGTATTGGGACCGGGTGGGTGTGCTCGTCAGCACCTGAAAGTCTGCATGAGGGGCACATTTGTGTCCCTGTGCATAGTCCAGTTCAAACCAGTACTGGGAGCCGTTGGCTCCCGCTCTGCCACGAAACTGGACAAAGGACATGGGATTAACTTCCCCCCTGTCCAGACCCTCCCCTGGGAAAGTCCCTATAATCTTCCCAATCCTTTCCCGAGGGTACTTAAGAGCTTACCTGGGTGTAGGTCCCTAGATTCGTTGTGGGATAAGATTCAGAACTGAAACCAATGCACTTTTACCGTCTGGGCACTTTGGGCTTCGTTTAGGCCTGACTTCGTCTTCCTTTCAGTATGCTCCATCATCTGTGCCTTTGCACCATACAGGATACGTGCAGGAGCTGTGGAGCATCCAAGATACTTGAAGGAATCTCCCTTGAGGTGAATGAGTCAATTTCCTGCATTCGCAGGCACCTCAATACTGCCGACCGATCTGCGGATCCCAAGCTCCTGCGGACTCCAAAGGGTTCAACAACACAGGTGGTGGTTTTCTATGTCCCTCGAAGCCTGAGCTGTCCTCTCACCGAGTTTGAGGTTAGACTCCCTCGTGGGGGCGGCAGTAACGGAACCCATGTGCACCACATACTTTTGCAAGTGCAAATGCTTGTTGGCAGCTTTATGACAAGTGCATTGGAATCTAAGTAGCCCAACCTCTTGGCAACTTCTTCCACCAAGATCTTCAGCCACACCGCCTTGTGGGCACCAAGGCCTGGTCCTTTTGGTGAGCTGCTCAAGGTCTTCTCTGCGACACCAGTGCCTGGGGCCTGTGGGTCCATCAGAGGGTCACTTTTGTTTCCTGTGGGCTCCCCCACTTCCTTGGGGACTGCCCTGACTCTCCTGTGTGTGCCGGTCCCAAGTTTTCACCTTCTTGACTTCCTGCATGGGTTGCCTTTGCCAGGGCTTGTTGGTGCTCCCGCTGGACACCGACCCCTCAGCACTCGACATCCTTCATGGGACAGTTCGTATCTGGGTCCTGGTCATCCTCTGCATCTCCTGGTCCTCGCAGCTGCAGAGTCATGATCATCGTCATCTTTCCTGAAGCACCTGACATAGGACGGCATTCGTCCTCCAGGGCTCCTGGTCACTCTCAAGTGACATAGATTCTGTCCCCTCTGCTTTCAGGTACTCCTCTTCAAGAATACACATTTGAATTCCCACGGACACTTTCTCCCCTTCCAGCAGCGGCACTTACTTGAAGTCCTCCATTGTGTTCGAAGGCAGTTTCCGACACCACTTCACCCCTATGCACCCGGCGTCCCTGGTGTAAGTAACGTGGGTACTAGGGTAACCATGGGTGGGGTGGCTCTCTAACCTTCTTACTCCCAAGGGGTTTCTTCAGGGTCTGTTGGGAAGGGGCTCTAATCTTTAATAATCCAACCGCGACTTGCACATAGAGTTGTACAGAACATGCAGTTGTGTACTCACACTGCACATTCTCTCTGTGGGGTCCCTATCTACTTATCTTGGGTGGATCTATGGGTCCCCAGTGATTCGATGTCCTCTTTAACATCGTCCTGACTCGAGTCATGGTTCTTATACCACTTTCTCAATATATGGTTTGTCCCCCCCCTGGGGTCCACTGTGTATAGCTTGCTAATTACTGCATTTCTAGCAAAAGTATTGTTTGCATTATGTTTATCTCCATGTTGGAGATACTTGAGCAGTCTAGAGAGTATTGTGCAATAAATATATATTTTTGTAAATACTTGTTTCACTTAATCTATAAATAAGATTGTATTCTGTAAAACAAGCTGTTTTACACTCCTGGATAAAGCCTGAAGGCTGCTCTCCACAGCTACCACTTAGAGAGCTTTCTAAGGTTGTCGATGACCTCTTAAATCACCATAAGGGTTGTCTGGACTGGTGCAAGGTGTCCACTTACATAGGTGTACATCATATATCAGGCCAGCTTCTCATATGGACTAGCAGACGGAGTTGCCTCATTCAGAATTGCAGGAGCTGTCAAATGTTGAGGTAGATACTTAAAGTGTGATGAGTCCCGTGTGATGGACTTTCCGGGACTATGCGCCATCACCATATATCCATTGCACATCACAACCCTGAGAGGATTGACAGCAAAAGGACTTTCTGTTTTCTGCTTTCGTTTCTGCTTGAGCAAGAACCAACTGAAGAATGTTTTCTGAACTTGTCAATGCCGATAGACATATGTTTTCGTTTTGCACTTTCAAGAAATATCTGTGACAAACACCTTATCAGCACTCATGGATCAGTCGGCTGTCCACTGTGGCAGTTTGGTTCCTTTAGCTCTCCCAAATGGCTGTCAGTACTCTCACCAGTTGTGGAGTGAGGAGTTGAACAATAAGCACAGAGGTCTTGACACAGGGCCTAATTTAACTCGATTCCCTCCATCGATGCTTGTTGAACTACCCTTTGAGCATACCCAAAGCACCATTGGCTTGGGGCCACAAAGGTGTACTCTTCTAATACTTGACATCGAGTCTGACTAGAAGCTCTTAGAATTGTTTGCTATTGAACGGCGGACCATTGTCAGACTTGAGAATGGCAGGGATACCCTACGCTGCAAAGTTGTCATTCCGCCACTCGAAGACATCGTCATGGTTTGTTGATAATAACTCCTCTACTAAAGGAAAGTGTGAATACTCATCGATGACTCCCATGACATGATGATCATTTTCTAAGGGCCCAAGAAAAACTGCAACTCTTTCCTAGGCATGTGCAGGAAGGTCAGACATTGTCACTAGATGCTGCGCCATTCAGGGGGAAAGGCAATTGTAAAGATGCCCTTTTTTTTAGTTCCCTCTCAACTCGTTCATCTAGGTGCCACACTCGGTGTCTTAGGGTTCCTTTGGTGGCTACAATGCTACAATGTCCTTCATTGGCTAGTTTGATTACTTGCTGTCTTAGGCTCTCAGGTATAACGAATCTTGAGCCTTTCAATACAACATCTTCTCTGGTAAAGGACAGTTAATCCTGTATATTTTTGAATTTTTGAAATTCAACATCATCAGCCATAGGTTGAGTACTCTTCTTCCACGATTGAGTTGATATAATGTATTTGAGCGTAAGCATGTAGTTGTCAGCATTAGTAGCAGCAATAATCTGTTGAACGGATAGGGCTGCTTGTGTGCTGGACCTCACAATGAAGTTGATGTCCTCATCCACCGTTTTGGATGTCGAACTGTGACGATGTATCGGTACTTGTGGAATGTAATCTGCAGGGTTCTGGTCTTTAATTGGTTGGTATACAACTGCATAGTCGTATTCTTGCAGTTGCAAACCCCACCTCTCAATCTAAGAGAGCATCTTGGCTTTCAGGTTTCCAAAAAGAGTGAGCAATGCTTGGTGGTCTGTAACGATAGTGAATCGTTTTTTCTGTAGCGAAACACATGAAAATGTTGGCAGACACACAACACAGCCAGACTCCTCTCCTCCAGCTGAGAATAGACATGTCCTGTATTAGTCAGGCTTTGACTGCTTAGGCCACAATGTGTCTCTGAGCATTATGTTGAGCAAGGATTGCCCCCAGCCCCACTTGGCTTGCATCAACTGTGATAACGTGGAATCAAAATAGGCCATCTCGGTTGCATTCTCAATCACATTTTTTATTCTTTTGAAACTTTGATCACATTCAGCAGTCTCTCCATGGGGCACTCAAAGTAGCAAAGTCACAAATGTACCTTGAGAAATACCTGGCCATGCCTAAGAAGGATTGCAGCATGGTGACATCTTGTAGGGGCCATGTGTCTGACAAGGCTAGCACTTTATCTGGGTCAGGAGTCATTCCCCATCAGAGAATATGTGCCCAAAGAACTTACATTTGGTCTTGTGAAACTCACACTTTGCTTTATTCAGAGAGAGCCCTGCATTTGAAAGTACCTGCCACACTTGTGTTAGGGCCTTGTCATGATCTTTTTGCATTGTCTCAAATACCAGTATGTCATCAATGTTGTTAAAAGCACGTGTAACAGGTTGAATTCTTTAACTGTAATATTTCTGCAGCAGACAACACTTCAAAACTCAACCTTTTGCATCAGAATAAACCAACATGAGTAGAAAAAGTTGTAATATACCTACAGTTCTCCTACAACTCAAGTTGGTGGTACCCTTTCTTCAAGTCGAGACAGAAAAAGACTTTGGCTCCATTCAGCTGCATGATCATGTCCACTATGTGTGGGCCAGGATGTCTTTCTCTTTCAGCTGCTTTGTTGGCCTTGCACATATCAACACAGATGCGCACCGCACCTCCACTGTCCTATTTTTGGCACCACCACTCTACGCGAGACCCAGGGCGTAGGACGGGTGTTGCGCTCAATTATGTCATGCTTAAACATCATTTCCAGTTCTTTCTCAATGGCTTATTGAAAGTTAAAAACCACTCTACAGTGCCGCTAGGCAACAGGGTGAATGTTTGTGTTAAAAGGAAGTTGCATTTTCATTTTCTTTCTTATGCCTCCCAGGCCATGAAACAATGACAGGAACTGACTCAGAATTTCAGACATAGTTTGAAGGTCATATTTGAGGGATATCAGTCCCATGTCAGTGGCGGTGGCAAAACTGAGTAAGCATGCACTGGATGAAGTTCCTTGCAGAACATGTATTGGCACACTGTTTTATGTGACAGAGTTGCTATGAATGAACCTTGAATCTGCAACTGTTTGGCATCAGCCTACGTGTATATCTTTCTGTTTGACAGGTTGAGGCGTGGCACAGGAGACTGGCTGTTAAACTTTTTGACTGGCATTATGTTAGTTGACTCACTGTTATGAGAAAGTAAACATTGGTGGGAAAACAGCATCTTTGCAGTCTTACATTACGTACCTTTTAGTTCTAGTCACTCTACAAATTTCACCATGTACCAATCTAAAGCACACATGTAAAACACCAATTTGTCTCACCTGGCAGATTTTCATCTCATCACATGAAGTGCCAGGTTCAGTGTTTTCATTGTGTCCCTCCAGTTTTCTAAAATACATCTCTTTTCAGTAGTTTTTTTCATTTTGTTCTGTTGTGAAATTCTCTTTATCCTATTATATCAAATCTGAGTTCATAAGTATTATGATTTGCTCCTCAAGTTTTTTACAACTTGCTACCTCATATTGTTTTGGTGTATTGTAGTCTTCATTCACAATGTTGTGTTCTCATTGTTTTTTTTATTTTCCTATTAATGCTTTTCCACAGGGATTTTTCAAGCAATATAAAATGCTGTATTCAATGCTGCAAAATATTTGATCTTGAATTATTTTTTTTGCAGTATATTGGTGATTTACTGAGTCTTCTTTGACTATGAAATTGCTGTAATTGCAACACTTTCAAGTTTCAACATTCCCAATTCTCTTTGAACTTTTATTGTATTTAGTTTCTAGATAGTATTGCCATTTTTGGACCTTGTTTCTCTTCTGGTATGCAAGTGTGGGTTGACCTTTTCAAAGATTATTGAAAGCTGTCTGTTTGAAGTATTAGCAAATTCTTTTTGATCGAATGTTTATCTTGTTGCACTGTTCTTAATATTGTTTCTTGTCATACATGAGTGAATTAACTTGTAAATCTAGTTTTGATATGATCTTCCTACCTACCCTTCACACTGAGAGTTTCACAGGAAATGCTTTATTGCCTTTCATAAACCTTGGATTTGTAAACAATCTATTTTATTCTGATTAACTGTGAAAGTGTATGATTTGCATTCGAAGAAAAATTGTAAAACTTTCATACTACATATTATTGTGGCTTGTTGCTTTTCTCAGCACATTTGTCACCTAATTTGTATATGCAGGAATGCAATGCTTTCATAATGTATGCCATGAGTGAACATTATCCTGTTTGCCTTTTGTTCAAATCATGCATGTTTACTAAATAATCAGCTTTTAACCTTTTCCATATTAATAAAATATTGTTAATGTATCAATTTTAATCCTCCACTCTAGGAATAGTTGTCAAATATGTACTCTTGTTCAAATGTATTAATTAACAAATTCATGTCCAGCAGCTTCTTTTTTTACAGACCAGAAAACATCTGTTGGGATGTTCAGTCAGCAATTTTCTTCTGTTTTTTATGCAACTTGTATCTATGGTGTTGACTAACTGCATCCAGTAGTCATCTGTTACATTTGTAACTGTATTGGATGTGTTTTGAAACAAGACCCCAGTTTGAATTAGCAGAATTTTTGCTGTATCTACAGGTAAGAACAGTGAGTTACTATATATATTGTTGTTGCTGACTGCACAAGGTGGAGTAGTTATTTCCCCCTCTTTACTTTGTATGATTCCAACATCCTTTCAGAGATCCATGATTCTCCTGCATATGATTGGATGGAGTCTACCCTTGTCCTAAAAATTTAGGGTAGGTGGGTGAATCCACCTGACTTGAAGAGGTGTGAGAACTATGAGAATTCTTTGCTAGTTGCCTCAGCTTTCACAATGACCCTTTTTTAAACACGCCTTCCTAAAGTTAGCAGAGGTTTAACTGATAACTACATAGGTAAAGGATGCTTCTTTCTCCAACAGTAGGTTTTCCAGAAATATTTGTTGTGTTTGCAATCGTACCAAGAACTCAAATGCAGCGAGTATTTATTCTTGCATAATTTACTTAAATGCAATTTAGTCATGGAGCAAACCATCTTGCAAAACTCCCTCATAAGCAATTTTGCTAGAAAACAAATATTCTTGCGCAGACTGAAGAGCCAATTTTACCATGGAGTAATAGAACTGGCCATTCACTCAATTGCAGGTTTTTCATATAATAAGTACTCAAATACATTATTCTTCAGTGTAATTTCTGAAGGAGAAAATGTTCTTACACATTTTACTCAACTACACTTTAATACGAAGGACATTTTCAACTAGGTGTTCTTATCCTGTTTCCTTATATTAAAGGGCAATCACACCCATCCACCCATTTATTGCCATCCTTGGTTACACCCATGTATTTTGGAGCCATGCCTTTTTATGTGCCGAAAGAACAAATGTGAGGTCCTTTGAAGGCTAATTCCTCAGTTGCATTTTGGTTGGGAAGGTTCAATGTAATGGAAAAGCCTTGTGTGTATTAAAGACTCTCTGGGGTGTAAACCTCAATGCACCGCTTCTGATAGGAGGGGAATAAGGACATGTACTGAATTATGAAAGTTTTTAATACCATGCAAGTCAACATGATTTCTGGTGGTTGATGGTATCAAAAATTGGCAGGGGTTCAAGAAGGACCACAAGGCAGGAGTGGCGAGGAGGAAGAGTTCTCCCAGTTAATTTGAGGTCCAGAGGGGGGAGATAAAGGTAAACTAAGCAAAAGGGGTACCTCTAGAGGGACCTATATTTCTTTTACAAGGAATAAATCCTAGTAACGTTCACAAGAGAAGGATGCTAAAGAGGGAAGCCAGAACTTTAAAGTATTATCAAAACATATTTTTATTTATTTTTTTAGAAGTCAGTTTGAAAATATTTGTGCATATATACATTTCATTTTGTCATATAACATCGTTAACAGAAATTTAACAACATTCATAATACAATTTATATAATGAGATAAAGTGCAGGATAAGGAAAAGAGAAGAAAAATACCCCTAACAGTCTAGTGTATTCCTACCAAACATACATCCATTCTTACATACCAGTCATACTTTTACAGTGGTTTAAAAACATACTTAACAACATAGATACAGAAACTGAGCACAATAAGACAAAAACCCCAAAGGTGTACTTGATGGTTTACAGATAGAACCTAGATTAAACAGTTCTGCCAGTTAATCATTGGTCTGTGTGTCATTGACCAATCTCTATCCAGATTGTGGATGTACGGCCGACGTACGTTTCGGTGATGATGTCACCTTCCTCAGGGCCAGGAAAAAACATATAACGAACTAACATATATACATATAATCTGTACACGAGTTAAAAAGAGAGGGGCATTGCAAAAACTATTTTTATAGATTGGATATCTGTTGAAAAACCGGCATAGGATACTGCTACTAGCTGATGATAGCAGTGTGATATTCTGTGCTGCACGTGGTGCATTTACATGACAAGATCCGCAGGGTGGTGGCAGAGAGTTGCTCCCATGTATGATGATGGAAATGGAGCGCTTCTATATTGTTGGAGTATATCATAAAATATATCTGGTTGTTTGACTTTTTAATTCCTGAAGTGTAAGATTTATTGTGAGCCAGCCACTACATCTTCTTAGTAGCGAGCTGACGCTGTAGCATGGGGTTCCTGGGTCTGTCCGAAAATGGATAGCCACAAGGCAGGAGTCACAGTCTGTTTTGAAGCGCATTTACTATACCTAGGATGGAAGCTACTTCTGTTCTGTCACATACTCTGAAGCATGACTGGAAGTCTGTAGTTGTCGCCAAAAGTGTTTTTTTAAACATTTTTGTTGAGTCTATTCTCGATGACCTATCTAAGGCATACTAAGTTTGCAGGTGGTTAAGGTTTCATGGACGAATTTGACTTTTTCATTAGTGGGGTTTTGTTTGGTTCTGAATGCCTTGGGAAAGAAACCTTGTGGTAAGGAAGCATTGTTTGGGTACCATTAAAACTTCTATTGCAAAGTTTTTCACAGCAGTGGAGGAGCGGAGTTTAAATTCTTATATCCTGACTTTCAGCAAGGAGAGGATGTTAGTGACTTTGGGGCTCATTTTAAGGAGGTTCACGTTGGAATCTTGAGTGGATGGCTAGGAGGAATATTGTTTGTCTGTTTGTTTGATGGTATGTTATTATGTGGCCTGACTTGATCTCTTCACTTGACAAAGAACTGAAGGTTTTACTTTTATCAATTGATCTTAATATCAGAAGGTCAGGTATAAGTTTGACATTGTGCTTATAACTTGCAAGATTCTCTCAGTACTGAGCCTTTTCCAAAATGAACATAAAGTCAACAAAAAGTACACTGAACAGCAGATAACACGCACCAGAAACAAATGTGTAACTTGCTGTATGTAGTTATAACAGCACACAAGGAAGCGTTGATGTTGAAGATCAGATCACAGTAAGTATTTCAGATAAATAAGAGATATCAAGTCATTGATGCATTCTGTGTTTGGGGAACAATAGCCAGAAATACATTTCAAGAGAAGCTGTAAGAGACATACCTATTTGGACTACTACATTGCTGATGAACATCTGGGCAAATACATTTCTAAACAGCATGCACTTCTGCAAGTCAATTTAAGGTAAAGCTGTGACCATCCTTATTGTTTAAATGTTACACATTGTAGATATATCAGATATAGAACAGTACCAATTGCTTACGTTCTTTTTTTTCCACTCTCTCAATCTGAATTCAACGAAGGGAATCACAACAGAGTCGTTCAGTAATGGGGCTTGTGGACACATTTTTGGTAACTAGAGAAAGAATGAAAAAATAAGAGTAAGACATGCGGGAAACTGAGTATGGGATATTGAAACTTAGACGATGATGTCCCTGAAGGCACGTTAAATGCCACATTGAAGGAACATTAAGGGGTAAAATGATGGTTCCAATAAAGTGCATTGCAAATTGTAGCATACAAAGACTCAAACAATTCAGTACAAGATCCTGACACTAATACTTAATTCTTCTAAGTGTATTGGACCAAGTTAGGAAGAACAGGGCAGAATTGGCCCATGAAATACTGCTGTGAATAGGCCGGGCACCTGGTGCTAAGCTGGCTGCGTAACACAAGCAGTTGAACCACCCTTAGGGTGTTTGACAGCAGAGGAAAATGCGGCTCCACTGTTTCAAACACATGGTTCTCTCACATCTAAGTCTTGAAGGAGAACCAACAATTGTTGAGTAGATGAAGCATTCAGCATTTTCTGGCAGATGCCCTGTTACTGTCAACCTCTAACTGAAGATCTTAAACTCTCTTGAAAAAGGTTTAAAGGCTGTTAACATATATATTAAAACAGGGCCAATATACATAAATGTCCAGTCTGGGGTTCTCAATTAGAAAAATAATTATCTTTTCACAACAGTAAACATTAAAAATGAGGCAGACAGAAAACTAATATGACAACTCTGTAACAGTTCTTAGGTTAGCATCCCAAAGACACTGATTAAAGCCAGAGACTATATGGAAACAGTGGGGCACTCTTATTCAAGGTAGAAAATGCATTCTATGAGTCATAGTGATCCAATGTCAGTTTAATCACAGGAAACAGTCAACTGGTAACACTTCTAAACTATACACCATTAAGGTTTGGGATTTCAGTACTATAGCACTGAGAACCATTCTTCTGCTGGGAAAGTCATGGCATCATGGGTACAACCTTTATCAAGATGCTTTTGGTTATTTATCTGAGGGGCAAGAGGATTACTGTGAAGTCGCACAGCTCTAATTGGCAATAGGCTATTGTGCCTAAAGGAAGGACTAATGTGAAAGAGTCAGAATTATAGCCAAGGGGAGGAGTAGAGATGAGAGTAAAGGCAAAAAGAAACATAAAGTTAGAGAGTGGAAGAGTGACAAAAAACAAAACACCAAAACACCAAAAAGAAACAGGAAATAAATATATATGCATGTAACCTGGTGTAGGTTTACATATGCATTGTAAGGGAGTATGAGGAGGAATGAATATGCTATAAGATCTTCAGTGTATATAAACTGAAGAAGTCACAGGCCACTGCCTGTGATGGCACAGGGCAACGCAGACATTGGTAAAAGCGATCTGCTTTCTATGAAGTGATATAATCGAGTGGCATCTGATGAGAGTCTGAGGAAGACACAGACCGGGGGAACTGGACAAGCTGTCTTGTCAGAAAATGATTTCTAAGGTGCATTCTCTTAAGAGCAATGCCCATGTTTAGTTTCTCCCCAGTCCAATGCCTATAGTTAGCTTCTGACCAGATACTGTCAGTTAACCGAAATTCTCTCAAGATGAGCTTGATAGTCGGTCCCTGACTTCTGCTTCAGGCCCTAACCGGGTGAGCCGCTTCATGCTACAGTGCATTGCCAACTGTCTCAATAAGTTCCTTTGCTCACTGCTTACAGCAACAAGCAGGACGGATGTTGCAAGTGTGAATGAAAGCTGAATGCCTCTTTTTAGGTAGAGGCATCATAAGCTTTTATGCATGGTTTCTAACAGTTCGGTGAGGTGCATCTTAGATAACCAATCATCAGTGCAGCTTCTGCTTCCTTAGGTAGTTGGATATTTTTGAGGATCCTACCGTCATTGTCCATGCACGAACTGGGGTGTGTAGGCTGTTTTTGGATTGATCTTGTGTAGAGTGAGAGCAGCACAAGCTTCAGGGCCATTAGTGCGGGGTCTCATGTTGTTGAAAACAGTGCAGGATTTAGACAAGTATTTAGCCACGGTTCGTTTGCAGCAAGATAGGTTTTTATCGGGCAGGTTTAGGTTTAACCAACTTCGCCATCTTTTGGCATTCCCATTTGGTTGGGCGTGGCCTGAGGCAAGGTTGTCCTACGGCTGTGACAATAAGTCTCCGCAGAACATGCTGCACTTTGTCGTGTTTTGCTCTTTTTTGAGCAAGCCAAGGAAGTGGTTATTAATTCCCCTGTTGAAGTCCTTGAATTTTAACCAAATAAGGCCAGCCATCTTTTATGTTTCAGATGCTTCCTGATGAATGTGCTACCTTTACCGTTTTATCATTTCTGTGAGCCGCTTCGGCATCCAGAAGATCAAGACCCGATTAATTGATGTACTGTGTTTCGGGGCTGGGTTATTCTGTTTTATTGACTTCGATTTATTATCTACATTTTTAGCGATGCTTCTTATAATGATCACATGTTGTTTGTATTATTTTGTGGCTGTTTTATCAACCAATTAAAGATTAAAGAAAATGAAAATGAAAAGCAATCACCAGAGTTAAAAAGTTTGATCCAGTCCTACATGGGCAGGGGAAGCACAGGAGACAAACTTGAGATCATAGGGAAGATCACAGCTCCAATGAATGGGTAAGGCAGTTCAGACCCCAGAGTATAATGCACAGACAAGCCTAATTCAGGCTAATGGGGGGAAGAGCAAGACCCACATGACAAGCTTTAGGTCTGCATGGGAAGTGATCCTTAGTCAGAAGGACCATCCTCTTGAGCCCTAACTTGGGGTATGTGAACTTATGTGCAATACAGTCACTCTTGCCTAGAAATCCCTTTGAATGGTCAAAACCATGTAAAATGGGTGCAAGAGAAAGAAAGAGAGATTGAAGAGGAGAAGGAGAGCGAAGACAGAGAGAGAGGGAGAGAGAGAGAGAAAGAGAGGGTCAAGATAGGCCATTTTGAAAGGGAAAAGCGGGTAGTGTTAAACTACACCTAGCGAACTAAATGCCCTTTAAGATCAAATGAGAGTGCTACAACAATAATTCCTTTTGTGGATTCACATAAAACAAAAAATAAGGCTAACTGAAAAGGAAATATGTATTAGTCTACAAATATATGTTTACAGCTTTCCTGTAAATATTTTGGGCCCAATTCACATAGTAAACTGGGACGTGACAGGCAGAATCTTGCATGTGAAATGGTGTAATAGTAGGGAAGAAAGACCAGTCAGGATGCAAATTTCCAGGTACTATTGCACTTTTCACATTACTTTTATAAGGCAGCCTATCCCTCCTGTATGGAATCCACCGTTGGGCATATTTCTGCACAGTGTGAAGGGCAGCCATAAGGGCTGACCATTTCCCCCTGAGGAGAACACCCCAAACAAATCTGGGGGTGATCAATTTCCAACCTGAAAGGCCTTACGACCATTTCCATGGTGATATAGCATCAGATTTCACTTTCTGAGAGCCAACAAACATGCAAGGCAAACCACACCTTCCAATGCCCACTTCTTACCCCTTGCATGGGATTTACAGCATCAGATTTCTCTGCATTAGTGTCAGAGATATCCATAGTATTAACACCATTTATGCCTACAAGAAATCCTCTTGTGAATTTTTGCAAGCTGAAAATCAACTATTTTCACCATATGTTTACAGTTGAAATGCTTGTGTGAATTGGGCCCAAAATAGAAAAAAATAATAGAACCACATACAAAGTATTATTTTTTAGTAGGCTGAAAGCAGGTTAATTGTGAAATAATAATGAGAAAGGAGTTGCCCCATTTCTAATGTTGTAGGTTGGGAGGAGGCACTAGTAACTGCAAACTATAATGGGTCAACAGAATGGACCACCAGTGAGATTTATGTAGATAAAATGCACACACTTACAATGATACTCCTGGTACTTGGTTACAATAACCGTGAGAGCTGTGTATTGAATAACGCGGATTAAGGTCACTGATCCCCACCATGATAGGAAAGTGAGATCCCCTCTCCTGTTTATATGGGATATACTATGCCTTGCTGGTTAAAAGGGGAACTTGATATGATTGGACAGCTCCAAACATGCAAACCCAGATTAAACTGACATGCAATCAATGAGAAAGTAAGAAATATTAGAGGAAGCATAATGTACCCACGAAATCAAGTGGAAGAAGGACACTCACTGAAGAAGAGAGATGAAGGAAGCACATAGCGAGACTCCAGCTTAAACTGCAGCAGAAGAGACCTGAGAGGTGTCCACCAAATGCAATGCGATGATTGGTAATTCAGCAGGCACCCAGGGTGAAGTGTAGGAATTCTGCATGCATAATCCATCAGAGGCAGAGGCAAGGATGAAACAAGGGTTAGGCATGCATTTCAACTGACAGAGAAACCACAGGTGTTAGCAAAAGATCCTCTTATCTTTGACTGTTTTTCTAATAACCCCCTTATCTTTGATTACTGCTCTTATAAAGTGTTCATTTAGTTTTTTCTTTGTTTTTCACTGAGGACACCTTTTCCTTGCTATTTGATCTTATAACCTTTCTTTGGAACATGTAATGAGCCCTGGAAGTCTGCTGTGACTAGAGCAAGCCATATCTCTTAAGGTGAAGTGTGAAAAAGTGATACTGAGGCTTGGAATGGGTGTTTGGAATGTTCTTTCTGACCTGGCCTCCAACCACAAGTTCTAAAATGTTTGTCTTGGAACTGACTACGTTTTTATGGGGTGGTATGGTCAAGCAGCAGGTGGAGGAAGCCCATCAAGGTATGGGTAGCTGTGCAAAGGCACAAGGGTCGGTATAGGCATTTAGCCAAAATATTTGGAAATGTTTTTACCCTTTTCATTATAAGTCAAAACAAGTCATAGGTCCCAAGTGATAGAGTGACAGAGTTTAAGCTGGTCTACCTTGGAGGTACCAACTAGGACACACACACTCTTCCTCCTCTCTGCAATGCTTATGCTCCAGTTGCTGTCTGCCTGTGAACATCTTATGTGTGGGTGGCAGGAAAGAGACAACCACAGCACTCCTGGAGAGGGTACACAGTTACAAACATGTATAATTGTCAAGCAACAAAAACAAAGTCAAAATACAATGTGAAATAAACAATGTTCTTGGTGTTAACACTCCCAAGTTTGAAAAGGGGAAAGTAGTGCTTTTAAGGTAAGTCAGAGGGTTCAGCAAGACGCTGATTTGGGGACTCGCACCATGTCTACACAACAAATAGGAATACTGGAAATCAATTGTGGTGAAAAGTCAGCTTGACATAGTTCCAGAAATATGAACATTTTACTGTTTGTACAGTACTACAATGTGTAATGGCAACAAGATTTGTCTCTTGTTTTTCAGAAGGTTTTCACTAATTCAGAGTAAATGTTGGCGAGATCTTAATAGGTCAATTCTTTTTCATAAATTCTTTTAACATGAATTCATGGAAAGGTTGTCAAAAAGTGGCCCATATTTGCCTATCTTTGGTCACTAAATAGTCGTAGGGGTGTATATATAAAAAACACACATTTTATCAAACGATGACATCACAGGAAAGACTTCATCCAACCTCGGCCTCATGGTGGGATCAGATTAAATGACCCTGCCCGGCCACCATAGGATCCAAATCAGAGGGATGTCCATATGGCTTTCAGATGACATGGCCAAGATCATATAACAATTAAATCATGACAGATGTTTAATCTTTAAGGACTGTGGCTAACCTTAACCTCACATATTGTCACCAGTAAGCATACCAGCCCAGTGCAGTAATATGAGTTGGACTACATCTTCTATTAATTACTCCGTCCCTCTTTCCTTTGTTTCTTCTGCTTCATTCACTTCCTTCCCATCACTGAATCTGACAGCAGCAAGCACCCTTACCTCTTTCACCATATCTTTGGAATCGCTGAGATATTTGCTAATCATCTTCTTGTCACAGGGCACCTGAAGAGAACTCAACATGGACAGTTTTGGGATCATGAGAAATACTGCTATGAAGAGGAATCCTAGAAGAAAACAGAAAAAGGTAATATGAACACAAACAGGAATACGGAAGTGAACACAGGGGTTATTTATTAATTTGATCTTAGGACATTTGAGCACCAGAAGCAAATGGACTGGTGCACAGTAGCTGGGAGTTAACCTTAAAGACAGCTAGAACAAAATGCGTAATATGTATGTGGGTCTGTGTAACATTGCATCAAAACCTTGTGCAATACTTGGGGCTAAAGATAGGGCACACAGAGTTGATGCAGTGGTAATTGGAAGACCTTGAGGACCTCACTCTTGGAGGAGTTGTACGAGGCACCATATGTTTACTTTAAAGTTTGTAGTACAACTGATGCAACATTATGGTACCTTCAAGATTTTGTCCTAATAATTATCACCAGGTAAAACCCTGGTGGAATTTGTGCCATTAACAACTGAATATATACTGAGGTTCTCACTATTGTAACACGCAGTTCTCACTATTGTAACACGCAGTATTACAATGCTATCCCTCATTTCGAGACGCGGAACTCAGATGCCTCCTCGTGCTCTCCAAATGCGGCATGTACTGTGAGGTCAAATGCAAGAAAAGAGAAGTTGCTGGCCCTCTCAATTATTTAGTCTCTAAACATTTTGAGACCACAGACAAAAAATGAATCATTTGTTTGTAAGGGTAAATTTATTTAGCCCTTTTTGAACTTATTTTCAAAATTGAACTATTTTAAAGGCGAGAAGAACACTTTACAACAATGTACAAGACACAGTAACACCTATTTACAACTACTATACAAATAACGTCTATACAGTTAAACAAACATTTATACACAAACTTCTTTATCAAAAAGCAAAAATTGGCGATTATTTCAAAAATGCTGATTATTCTTTACAAGAGTATAAACCACTACAAAAACCACAGACTGAAAGAAATGGCAACAAGAATTGAATTTTTGCTTAGCAATCAATTTAGAGAAACTGAATAATCTCTTCAGGGACAGATAGTTTATAGTTGCCGCTTGCCGACGCGTTTCGAATCTGTAAAGAATCGCAGATTCTCCTCAGGGCTCTGTCATTGTGGTTGATCTATGTGAATAAAGGAAGTTTGTTTTAGAAAAAAGTAAAATGAGACTTGTTGACCCCCTATGGTCGCTAAGGACTACCGGACTCATTACCTTCGCGAAAAGGCGATATGGTCTCGATGGTCCAATTGCTCATGCAGGTCTGTGCGCTGCAGATGTTCAATGTGGCAGAAGATGGGTTCTGCAAGAGATTAATTTATATGCTTACTAAACCACCCGGGGCAGCACAGTGTGACTGACTCCAGACTGGAAAGGCACAGGGTTTTCTTACCTTAGTCAGATATGACGGTAAGGCTCTGTCTAATTCCTTTCAATGGTCAATGCATTTACGATGATACCTATGAGACACAAACGTTGTGCTCAGTGTTAGAATCTATTTTGACACCCTGGACAAAAAGAGTTATGCGAGGGAGTGTTGAAAAACATACCTATTGTTTGAAGGTAGAGCGGAGAACGCCGGTCGTCATGCCGTTACTCCTTATCGTTCTCTGTTTGAGGTTTTAGTCAATGGCGGGGGCCAAGTTTGGAATCCTCCGCAGTATTCACAACGGCGTGTGTATGAATCACGCTGAAATGAAAGGGAGAGATTTCCTTAGTTATCAGCATAAAGCTGTTACGCTTGCCCTAGTGCTTACAGAGCCTCACTGACACTCACCTCGCTCTTGTGATATCCGACCAGCAAATGCGAACACTCAGGCAGCCGTGTGGCCGGCTAGAGCTCCTACATCATAGTGAACCATGCACTCGGCATTGTGGGTATTGTAGTTTTTCAGTATTGATTAAATGGGAAATTTCACAGCCATGAAATTTCGGAGAGTGAATTCAACCCAGTTTGAGTACTGTTAAACTTGAGTATTAAGTACGCCTCCTTTTTCAATAGGATTTGTTCAATGTTGGTACCTGTTTTAGGCTGGTTTATGCTGAATAATACGGTCCATGTAAACTCGTTCTCACCGTGTTGTTTATCTGCAAAGTGTTGGGCTAAGGGCGCAGTTAAAACTTTGTTCTTAATACGTGACCTGTGCTGTGTCATGCGTGTATTGACCTGTTGATTGGTCTTGCCTATGTAGATTTTAGAACAAGGGCAAATGATGGCGTAAACAACATTTTTTGTTCTGCAATTGGTAAAGCCTGTGTGTGACCATGTTGTGTTGCCAATGTTTTAGCACCAATTGCTAAAACATTGGCATTTGCTTGAAGAACTAGACACACCGATTCCACGCCCAATATTTGCTTTTAAAAGAAATCAAAATATTGGCCAGCAAATAGTTCGTGCAGATATTAGAATAGCCAAATCCAAAAGTGACTTATTGTCTCAATGGGGTCTCAAACCCATTGAAGGACACCACAGATGTGGTAATTGCATTGCTTGCGATACAACCATTGAAGGCAAAACTTTTCAACATTGCAACACAACATGGTCCCACACAGGCTTTACCAATTGCAGAACAAAAAATGTTGTTTACGCCATCATTTGCCCTTGTTCTAAAATCTACATAGGCAAGACCAATCAACAGGTCAATACACGCATGACACAGCACAGGTCACGTATTAAGAACAAAGTTCTAACTGCGCCCTTAGCCCAACACTTTGCAGATAAACAACACGGTGAGAACGAGTTTACATGGACCGTATTATTCAGCATAAACCAGCCTAAAACAGATACCAACATTGAACAAATCCTATTGAAAAAGGAGGCGTACTTAATACTCAAGTTTAACAGTACTCAAACTGGGTTGAATTCACTCTCCGAAATTTCACGGCTGTGAAATTTCCCATTTAATCAATACTGAAAAACTACAATACCCACAATGCCGAGTGCATGGTTCACTATGATGTAGGAGCTCTAGCCGGCCACACGGCTGCCTGAGTGTTCGCATTTGCTGGTCGGATATCACAAGAGCGAGGTGAGTGTCAGTGAGGCTCTGTAAGCACTAGGGCAAGCGTACCAGCTTTATGCTGATAACTAAGGAAATCTCTCCCTTTCATTTCAGCGTGATTCATACACACGCCGTTGTGAATACTGCGGAGGATTCCAAACTTGGCCCCCGCCATTGACTAAAACCTCAAACAGAGAACGATAAGGAGTAACGGCATGACGACCGGCGTTCTCCGCTCTACCTTCAAACAATAGGTATGTTTTTCAACACTCCCTCGCATAACTCTTTTTGTCCAGGGTGTCAAAATAGATTCTAACACTGAGCACAACGTTTGTGTCTCATAGGTATCATCGTAAATGCATTGACCATTGAAAGGAATTAGACAGAGCCTTACCGTCATATCTGACTAAGGTAAGAAAACCCTGTGCCTTTCCAGTCTGGAGTCAGTCACACTGTGCTGCCCTGGGTGGTTTAGTAAGCATATAAATTAATCTCTTGCAGAACCCATCTTCTGCCACATTGAACATCTGCAGCGCACAGACCTGCATGAGCAATTGGACCATCGAGACCATATCGCCTTTTCGCGAAGGTAATGAGTCCGGTAGTCCTTAGCGACCATAGGGGGTCAACAAGTCTCATTTTACTTTTTTCTAAAACAAACTTCCTTTATTCACATAGATCAACCACAATGACAGAGCCCTGAGGAGAATCTGCGATTCTTTACAGATTCGAAACGTGTCGGCAAGCGGCAACTATAAACTATCTGTCCCTGAAGAGATTATTCAGTTTCTCTAAATTGATTGCTAAGCAAAAATTCAATTCTTGTTGCCATTTCTTTCAGTCTGTGGTTTTTGTAGTGGTTTATACTCTTGTAAAGAATAATCAACATTTTTGAAATAATCGCCAATTTTTGCTTTTTGATAAAGAAGTTTGTGTATAAATGTTTGTTTAACTGTATAGACGTTATTTGTATAGTAGTTGTAAATAGGTGTTACTGTGTCTTGTACATTGTTGTAAAGTGTTCTTCTCGCCTTTAAAATAGTTCAATTTTGAAAATAAGTTCAAAAAGGGCTAAATAAATTTACCCTTACAAACAAATGATTCATTTTTTGTCTGTGGTCTCAAAATGTTTAGAGACTAAATAATTGAGAGGGCCAGCAACTTCTCTTTTCTTGTGATATATCGGTCCAGCTGCCCCCTCGTCCCGGGACCAGACTCCATTGTTTCATAAAAAGTGAGGTCAAATGCGGCATGTACTGTGAGGTTACTTAACAATATACCCTGCAAGTAGACAATGCAACACCACCTCAGCAACGTCTCAGCACCACCTCAGCATCAGCGCATAACCACTTCAGCGCCAGTCAGCGACACTCAGTACCACTTCAGCAGCACCACCTGAGCATCACTCAGCAGCACCTGAGCTCCACCACAACACCACCACAGCATCACACAGCCTCAGCACAGCACCGCCACAGCACCAGCACACCTCCACCTGAGCACCACCGCAGTACCAACTCTTCACCAGTGCATCATCTCCTCAGCATCACTCAACACCACCACAGCACCTCTTCAGCATCCACAGAGCACCACCTCTGCATCAGTGCACCACCACCAGCGCAGAACCAACTTAGCACCAGCACAGCCCCACCACAGCTGCAGCACAGCATCACCTCAGCAGCAACTCAGCTTCAACGCAGCACCACTTCAGCATCAGTACCAGTGCAGCATCACCTCAGCACAAGCGCAGCACCAACTCAGCATTACTTAGCAGAACCTGAGCACCAGCACAGCATCACCTGAGCACCACCAAAGCATCAATCAGTACCACCTCACTATCACTCAGAACTACCCGAGCACCATCTCTGTACAAGCACACCACCACCTCAGCATCACTCAGCACCACCTCTGCATCAGTGCACCACCACCAACGCATCACTAACTCATCAACAGTGCAGCCCCACCGCAGAATCAGTGCACCACCACTTCAGCATCAGCGCAGCACCACATCAGCACCACGTTAGCACCAGTGCATCACCACCTCAGCAGCAACTCACCTCAATATCGCTGAGCTCCAACAGAGCATTAATGCAGCACCACCTCAGCATCAGTGCAGCATCTCTCATTAAAAAAGAGCTAATGGGCCCCCTAAAAGAGCATTCGTTACTCATAAAGAACTTTAGGAAGGCTATTATACTCTTGGATCTGGAGGAAGCAACCCTCTTTGACCTTTCTGTGCATCAGCTAAAATCTACATTAAAACAGGCAACATGGAAGTTCAGCTTCGAAAGGGACTGCAACTATATTACACTTAAGAAGGGGGTCACTCAAGTTGTTAATTCTTACCTGTTTAGACAATTACAACCGTATGTCTCCTGGAATATGCCCCATGGTTTGCGACGTTTTTGGCTACTTTTAAGGCAGGATCTCCTTCCTTTGAATAAGTTGTTGGCCAAATGGTACGGTATACCCAACATATGCTCTTTCTGCAATAATTCAGTCCAAGACACCGTACATGTTTTGTTAGTTTGTCCTGCCCTAATGGCCTATCGTTGTCTGTGGGTGAGACCAGTTTGTGTACAATTGGGTATTTTATCAGCAAGATCTCTCATTGATGCAATTTTCTGTCCTCCCAATGAAATTCTTTGCAATAGAATTTTTAACTTTTTTTAATGCTTTTTAGAATTGTATTAAATAATTTGCACGAAAATTTGTAAAACCATGTTAACAACAATCTGCTTTAATAAGTTGTTTTACTTTCATACTGCTCTTTTGTTACTTTATTATATGTGGATCTCTAAGGAGTTCCAAATCATATATTCAATAAAATGAAATGAGAATAACTCAGTGCAGCATCACCTGAGCCTCAGCGCAGCACCACCTCAGTATCAGCACAACACCTCCTGAGCACCACCATAAAATCACCTCAGCATCAGCATAGCACCATCTCAGCATCAGCACAGCACCACCTCCTCATCAGTACACCACCACCAATGCAACACCAACTCAGCATCAGTGCAGTACTACCGCAGCATCAGAGCAGCACAATGTCAACATCAACACATCACAATATCAGCATCAGCACAGCACCTCATCCACATTATTGCACCACCCCCATCTCAGCACCACCTCAACACCAGCACAGCCCCACCTCAGCACCAGTGCAACCCCACCTCACCAGCAATTCAGCACCAATGCAGCACTACTTAAGCATCAGTTCAGCAACACCTGCGCCTCAGCGCAGTACCACCTCAGTACCAGCACAACACCCATGAACACCACCACAAAATCACCTCAGGATCAGCATAGCACCATCTCACCATCAGAACAGCACCACCTCCTCATCAGTGCACCACCACCAATGCAACACCAACTCAGCATCTGCGCAGAACTACCTCAGCATTAGAGCAGCACCATCGCAGCATCAGAGCAGCCCCATGTCAACATCAACACATCACTATCAGCATCAGCACAGCACCTCATCCACATTATTGCACCATCCCCAGCTCAGCACCACCTCAACACCAGCGCAGCACCACCTCCTCATCAGTCGATTTTGGTGACGACCATGAATGTGACTATTTTTTTCTGCAGCTCAGGAGGGATAAAAGGCAGGATTTCCTTTAAGGTCTTTAATGTGTGGAAGGAAGATGACGTATTGACATTGATCTGGGCACCAGAAGCAAGTTTCTCACCCACCAGTACTCCCAGGTTACGTACTTTCCTTACAGGGATGGGAAGGGAACCCAGTTCAAGGGGCCACCAGGAAGGGAACCAGAGGGAGGTTGGATCATGTTATGATGTGCCCAGATGTTTTTGGTCCAGATGAGGCCCACTGTCTGATGCACACAGGGTCGGAATGTCAACACTTTTTCTAAGACTGGATTCACAACTTTTTTAAATAGAGTTCAGAGAACGCCTCTTACTTAGCATTGATTTTTAATGCAACTTAGGTATACAAGTGGCACTGTCTATACACATTCATCTACTTACTTGGCACTGAGCACTGTATTGTCTGCAGTAATACATTTGCTCCAAAAGGTGCGGAGGGCCTGGGTGTAAGTCCACCAATCACTGGCTACAGCAACAGAAGTGTGTGATGATGTGGAAGGTACAGAGAGGACCCGGATGCCAGTGCTGAGATGCAGCATTCCGCAGAGCTTGAGTTGGAGCTCCCTGCCAAAGCAGAGAGCAGTGTATCTTCCCACAGTTTGTTCCCAGAGGAGCTGTTGGACAGGAAGGCTGACGGGGATTTTAGGCTACATATGGCCAAGCATAAGATTGAGGAAAAGAAACTGGCTATAGCAGCGGAGAAGGCTGAGGCTGAGAGAGCCTAACCAAGGGAGGAATAGTCTTAGCGAGCTACACCTCAGAGATAAACAGGTGGAGTCCGGCAGTACTGGTGGCAGCACACAAGTGGTGCCACCTGGAGACAAGAGAGTCCACATCCCAAAGGATCTGGTGTCTAACTTTGTTGTGGGAGATGACCTCAACAAGTGGTTTGAAGCCTATGAGGTTGCTCTGGAGATCAATAGGGTGCCTGGGGAGGATTGGGGGGCCAGTCTCCGTTAAGATTGAAGGGAGGATCGCCCTATTGGCCCTAGAGAAGGGGGACAGGATGAGGTATCCCCCCATGAAGGACATCCTAGTCAAGAAGTATGGCCTCACCGCAAAAAAGTTTAGGCAGAAGTTTCGGGACACTCCGAAGTTGGCACATCAGTCCTGGGTGGATTGTGTAGATTCCTTTTGCAAGGACTGGGATTGTTGGGTGAAGGACAGTACAGTAAAAGATACCAGGGGCAGTAAAATTTGGTGGCAATAGAACACATGACCAGTCTTTGTTTTTCAGACCAGTGCCAACACCTGATTGATAGCAGCCTCACTGGCCCCAGGCTGCTTGCCAAGGAGGTGGAGTTCTGGCTCAGCACCACAAGAAGGTATCGGGGGGCATCACAAGGGTGGGCAGGGTACCCACCAGAAGGAAAGGGAGCTCAAAATAAAAACAAAGGGGCCGATCCACAAAATAATCTGAGACACAATCTTAACTTTATGACTTTCGGTATTCACAAAAGGCATTTAGGAGTGGTAAAGTTAGGATTCCTAACTTTACTACTCCTAAATTGAGAAAAATCCTAACTTTACGGCTTTCGGTATTTACAAAAGGCATTTATAAGTAGTAACATTAGGAATCCTACCCAACCCACTGACACGCACTTTGTTTGGCTTCAGCCTTAGCGCCTGCACGCTCAATCAAACACCTGGCACAGCTTAAGCCTCAAAGTATACACAGAAAAAATAGAGATAAACAACATTATAAAATAGCTAACTCTTGGGGAATAAGAGAGGAACTAAATCACTGAAATGTACTGCCTCAATGATTTTAGCATTCATTGTTTGCAAGTCAATCCATGTTTTTGATATCAGTGTTAACTTAAAAGCATGAAGCCACGGCCATTTTTGTTTAAATCTCTTTTATTGAGTTTGTAAACAGAGAAAAAATATTAACAACGCCAGGAAATAGGCAGAATTAGTCTAGCAAGAATACAGCACATACAGCATTGGTACGCATCAGTGAGGTATAAAGTACACAGCACGCTAATTAGCCCCCAATACAAGGAAAGACACACTCAGTGTCACCACAGCCAGGTTGGCAGGAGCCAAAACAGCTGCAACCACAGCAATGGCCACAAGGCCACTACAGCAGGTATTAAAGCCGCGACCACAACTGCAACCAGAGCAGGAACAACAACATCAACTATCACTGCCACCATGTCCGCAACAATTGCTGCTACAGCAGAAAGGGTGAGTGCAGGAACAGAAGCCACAACTGTAGGTACGACAACTACAGCCACAGCCGCCATCATATCAGAAGCCACAGCTGAACAAGTAGCTGGAGGAAAATTAATTATTTAAATGCTTTTATGATAGATCGTTGAATGGTGCTCAGAGATGCCCCTTGAGGTTGTTTTCTAAAACTTATAAGTGACAAAACATCTGTCTGTGAACTAGGAAACTATAAATATCTGCAATACAAATTTTTATTAGCAACAAAGGGACGCAATGTTGTTATGGTCTGGCTTTTTAAGGAATCGCAATTAAAGAATCGCTATTGTCTATGCATGTAGGAATTGCCAAAAAATTTGCGATTCCTACACATTCCTTAATTACGACTCGCAGATTGCGAGTCGCAATTAAAGAATTGCTTCCCATTCATTCCTATCGGCCCATAGGAATGAATGGGAATTGCATGCGCAATTTGCAAGTACCCAATAGGTACTCGTAAATTGCACATGCATTTTCAAGGGTGCAAGGGTGCCAAAAGGACACTGTGTTGCCTCCCTGAAATTTCAACTTATCCACATGTTGCGCACACACATGCCCCAAGGGCATGTGTGTGTGTGTGTGTGTAACATGGTACTTTGGAAAATGCACTTTAGTGCATTTTTCAAAGAAATCGCAAATTGCCATCAACTTGAGATTGATGGTAATTTGCGATTCCTATTTGCGAAATCGTACATTTTTACTGGTTAATCCGTTGCATTTAAGGAATCGCAATTTGCGATTACTTAAATGCAATCGCAATTTAATTAATCGCAACTTTTGCGATTCCTCAAATTGCAATTTTTGCATTTGGGATGATGCATCCCAAATGCAGAAATACCGGTCGCAAAGGGTTGCGACCGGTTTTTAGGTTGATGCATGTGGCCCTTGGTTTCTTCCAATATGATTTCAGTTTTGGTGAATTTCAAACATTGACACATAAAAAATATGCCAATGTTTGAGACTGAAATTCTAACAGGCCACATTGTGGACCTCATCACGAGAATCTATTGTGCAATTGAAAAACACACATACCAAACAATTTAACCCCTTCGCTGCGGCGCAAATTGGGCCGAGGTGCGAGGGGGACGAAGTTGGGCGTGGCGCTCCAGTACTTAGGACGGCTCCCGGCCTTCATAAATCACGGTGGTCGTGTGCTCATGATGGCTGGGAGCAGTCAGAACTCCGCCCACTGATTAATTCTCCCGCACAGGCGGGGAATTAACTGCGCTTGGCTGGAGCTGCAACATTCTGACGCCTCCTGGCCGTCATGAGCACACACAATTAAACAAGAAGAATCCTACTCGGGGTGTACACCTCAGGAAGTGGGGGACACCCAGTGTTGTGTTTAATACCCCTCACACACCAACAGGCCCCTTGGTGTCATGCTTCATCATCGGGGTCTTCGCACCCCGCTAGAGGGATGCGGCGTGCTACGACCAGCGGCTGCGCGGGAGCACTAGAGTGGTTGACTATGTGTGGTGTGTGTTATGTGCTTGTGCTGGTGTACATGGGAGAATGTGAGTGAAGGGTGTGGTGAGGATTAAAAAGACACCTGGCCAGTAGGTTGTGAAAAAATTTTTATTCGAAAACTCTGGCTGGTGCTATTAAAAACAGTGCAAGGCGAGGTTAGTAGTCTTGATTATGGACTCTACCTCTGGTGTGCGTCAACATGTTTCGGAACTCAGTGTTCCTTCTTCAGGACGGGTGCACAACTTCCCAACCCTACTCACGTGTGTTTTTTAGTAAAAAATGTTGTTTTCTAAACTTTAGAAAAAAGTGAAAAAATATTTACAGTGAGAGACTAGGCTATAATGTGCCTACAGCGGTTTGTCGGGATCATGCAGTTGCATGTCCTGAAAAGAAAAGAAAAAAGTTTTTGAGTTTGGTTACCACTCGGGAGTGGCTCAAACAAGTGCAGTCACTTGGAGCCCCAAACGGTTGAATAAACCTGTAAAAGAAACACATACACAAAAGATACATAAAAGACACACTTTCTGTTACTAATAGTTCTGAATTCATACTCATTTAGACTGTCATGTTTTGCCTTACGAGCATGTCCAGAAAGCCAGGGTAGGTAGGTGGACTCCTAATCTGTAAAAGGTTTGAAAAAAAGGGGATTTAGTCCTTTCCTCACTATTTTTAGTATGTTCAGTGGGTTTCGTTGTAAAGGAAGTTTTTTACTCATACTCACAAAGTCCGCCAAAGTAGGCCTCTTTCCTCCCTGCTATACTCCGCTGGTAATGTTAAGCGTGCAGGGTTTGTGGTATATATGGGGCCTATGGCGCTCTATGATTCGTTAATTAACGGATGTGATTTTTAAGACCATATATGGGACATCCGCCTCTGTGCCTATCATGATCATAGACCTGTCGGAGGGAATAACGTGTGTCGATCTGAGCATGTAAAAAGGGTTAGTGACTCATTTACTAATAGCGCATGCGCATGTTGGGTGGTTTAGATGGGTTTAACTGTTATGCGCATGAGTAACAGGTTTGTGTGTGATTTAGGTACACTACTCCTCTGTTTACATAGATCTGGCACGGTTCATGATCTGAGTACACAATATGTGACCTGTGAGTATTTTCAAAAATCCCACTTGTACTTGGTAAAGTGGGGGGCGGAAAAGGGGAGGTGTGAGCCTGGCTACCGTTATTTTGCTGATTTGGAAGACACTTTCTATTGCTTGTCCGTTGTTCTATCCGGACAATTGACCCCAAGGAATGTCATCATTCAGGCCGTCCAGATGAGTGCCCAAACGGAAAACCCAGCGCTGTTCTTTTTGAAGTAGGCCAATTTCAGAAGGCAAGTGTTCAATTACCGTCCAGTGCAAATCGTTGACACAGTGTTGTCTGTCTAAAAAGTGCGATGCCATCTTTGTAGTTGTTTTTTTGCATCGGACGTTGCTTTTGTGTTCTCCAATTCTTACTTTCACTGGTCGGGATGTCATGCCTATGTATTCAAGGCCACAGGGGCAGGTGATCATATAGACAACATTTTTTGTGTTGCAGTTCGAGAATTGTCTTTGCTCCCATGATGTGCCATTTCTGAAGTGTATTTCTTTGCTTTTGCGTGTGAGGTGGCAGCTGCTGCAGTCTCCGCAGGGGAAATGTCCTTGTACCCCTATGTTGGTTTGTCTGCCCGTGGGATTTTGGCGAGGTCTTGTGTGGACCAAAATGTCTTTGATATTTCTACCTCCACGGTGTGCATACATCGGTTTTTCAAAGTTCAGCTGGCCACAATTCAATATTTTCCAATGCTTATTGATTACTTTCGATACATCATTAGACAGGGTTGTGTATGTTGTGACACATATCGGTCTTTTCTCTCCTTCCTTTGACTTGGTGTTGTCTTCTAGGAGTGCTTCCCTGTGGTTATTCTTTGCCCTCTTCAATGCCTTGTTTATTGTTTTCACTGGGTATTGCCTTTGTATCAATTTCTTCTTGAGGTCCTTTGCCTGATTGTTGAACTGGTTTAGTTCCGTACAGTTTCGTCTGAGGCGTAAGAACTGCCCATAGGGTAGGTTCTCCCTAAGGTGCCTGGGGTGGAAACTGTCGTACCTCAGCAAGCAGTTCCTCGAGGTGGGTTTGAAATGAGTTCGACTTTTCAATCTACCTTCCTCGCTGTATATGCTCAGGTCCAGGAATACCATGCTGGTGTTTGATATTGTGCTCGTGAATCTTAGAAATTGATTCTGATTGTTCAGCCATGTTACGAACTCTTGGGCACTCTCCATGTCTCCATCCCAGATGATGAAAATATCGTCAATGTACCTCTTCCATGTGTTAATCTGGGAATGGTATGGGTTGTTGATGTTGAGGATCTTTGTATGTTCAAGATGGTACACATACAGTCCAGCCAGACTCGGCGCAAAAGTGCTGCCCATGCTTGTCCCATGGGTCTGTAGGTACAGCCTTTGGTCGTATTGGAAAAAGTTCTCTTGTAAGGCTACGGAGATGCATTCCACTTTTGCGCCGAGTCTGGCTGGACTGTATGTGTACCATCTTGAACAAACAAAGATCCTCAACATCAACAACCCATACCATTCCCAGATTAACACATGGAAGAGGTACATTGACGATATTTTCATCATCTGGGATGGAGACATGGAGAGTGCCCAAGAGTTCGTAACATGGCTGAACAATCAGAATCAATTTCTAAGATTCACGAGCACAATATCAAACACCAGCATGGTATTCCTGGACCTGAGCATATACAGCGAGGAAGGTAGATTGAAAAGTCGAACTCATTTCAAACCCACCTCGAGGAACTGCTTGCTGAGGTACGACAGTTTCCACCCCAGGCACCTTAGGGAGAACCTACCCTATGGGCAGTTCTTACGCCTCAGACGAAACTGTACGGAACTAAACCAGTTCAACAATCAGGCAAAGGACCTCAAGAAGAAATTGATACAAAGGCAATACCCAGTGAAAACAATAAACAAGGCATTGAAGAGGGCAAAGAATAACCACAGGGAAGCACTCCTAGAAGACAACACCAAGTCAAAGGAAGGAGAGAAAAGACCGATATGTGTCACAACATACACAACCCTGTCTAATGATGTATCGAAAGTAATCAATAAGCATTGGAAAATATTGAATTGTGGCCAGCTGAACTTTGAAAAACCGATGTATGCACACCGTAGAGGTAGAAATATCAAAGACATTTTGGTCCACACAAGACCTCGCCAAAATCCCACGGGCAGACAAACCAACATAGGGGTACAAGGACATTTCCCCTGCGGAGACTGCAGCAGCTGCCACCTCACACGCAAAAGCAAAGAAATACACTTCAGAAATGGCACATCATGGGAGCAAAGACAATTCTCGAACTGCAACACAAAAAATGTTGTCTATATGATCACCTGCCCCTGTGGCCTTGAATACATAGGCATGACATCCCGACCAGTGAAAGTAAGAATTGGAGAACACAAAAGTAACGTCCGATGCAAAAAAACAACTACAAAGATGGCATTGCACTTTTTAGACAGACAACACTGTGTCAACGATTTGCACTGGACGGTAATTGAACGCTTGCCTTCTGAAATTGGCCTACTTCAAAAAGAACAGCGCTGGGTTTTCCGTTTGGGCACTCATCTGGACGGCCTGAATGATGACATTCCTTGGGGTCAATTGTCCGGATAGAACAACGGACAAGCAATAGAAAGTGTCTTCCAAATCCGCAAAATAACGGTAGCCAGGCTCACACCTCCCCTTTTCCGCCCCCCACTTTACCAAGTACAAGTGGGATTTTTGAAAATACTCACAGGTCACATATTGTGTACTCAGATCATGAACCGTGCCAGATCTATGTAAACAGAGGAGTAGTGTACCTAAATCACACACAAACCTGTTACTCATGCGCATAACAGTTAAACCCATCTAAACCACCCGACATGCGCATGCGCTATTAGTAAATGAGTCACTAACCCTTTTTACATGCTCAGATCGACACACGTTATTCCCTCCGACAGATCTATGATCATGATAGGCACAGAGGCGGATGTCCCATATATGGTCTTAAAAATCACATCCGTTAATTAACGAATCATAGAGCGCCATAGGCCCCATATATACCACAAACCCTGCGCGCTTAACATTACCAGCGGAGTATAGCAGGGAGGAAAGAGGCCTACTTTGGCGGACTTTGTGAGTATGAGTAAAAAACTTCCTTTACAACGAAACCCACTGAACATACTAAGAATAGTGAGGAAAGGACTAAATCCCCTTTTTTTCAAACCTTTTACAGATTAGGAGTCCACCTACCTACCCTGGCTTTCTGGACATGCTCGTAAGGCAAAACATGACAGTCTAAATGAGTATGAATTCAGAACTATTAGTAACAGAAAGTGTGTCTTTTATGTATCTTTTGTGTATGTGTTTCTTTTACAGGTTTATTCAACCGATTGGGGCTCCAAGTGACTGCACTTGTTTGAGCCACTCCCGAGTGGTAACCAAACTCAAAAACTTTTTTCTTTTCTTTTCAGGACATGCAACTGCATGATCCCGACAAACCGCTGTAGGCACATTATAGCCTAGTCTCTCACTGTAAATATTTTTTCACTTTTTTCTAAAGTTTAGAAAACAACATTTTTTACTAAAAAACACACGTGAGTAGGGTTGGGAAGTTGTGCACCCGTCCTGAAGAAGGAACACTGAGTTCCGAAACATGTTGATGCACACCAGAGGTAGAGTCCATAATCAAGACTACTAACCTCGCCTTGCACTGTTTTTAATAGCACCAGCCAGAGTTTTCGAATAAAAAAATTTTCACAACCTACTGGCCAGGTGTCTTTTTAATCCTCACCACACCCTTCACTCACATTCTCCCATGTACCCCAGCACAAGCACATAACACACACCACACATAGTCAACCACTCTAGTGCTCCCGCGCAGCCGCTGGTCGTAGCACGCCGCATCCCTCTAGCGGGGTGCGAAGACCCCGATGATGAAGCATGACACCAAGGGGCCTGTTGGTGTGTGAGGGGTATTAAACACAACACTGGGTGTCCCCCACTTCCTGAGGTGTACACCCCGAGTAGGATTCTTCTTGTTTAATTGTCAGTGCCCGTGGAGTGAGAATCCTATCTCCATACTCTACCTCCCTCTGTTGATACTTGTCGTCATGAGCACACGTCTACTGTAACTCATGACGGCCAGGAGCCATCATGAGCACCGAAGGAGTTAATGAAAAAGTTAAGACAATATCGAATCTGTCCTACCAATCCAAACCATGAGATTGGATCATTATTGACCATCAATAGCTTTTTACTGAAATAAAAAGGCTGATGTTAACTTATGTTACATCAAAAAGCTTATGTTGTGCAACCAATACCACCAAAAGGCTTCTTTGTGCTGAAAGCAGAGAAACACCATGATCATGTAATAACAAAAGTATGAGTAAGACATCAGCATTGATGCCCTTGCTCTTACTTTACTCATACATTTTAGAGTTTGCGAAAACTGAGGTTTTCTAAGTCGAAACTCAGAGTATGGGCCAGCTATACCCAGGCCTTTGCTGCCTTACCCGAGAAGACCTAATTGACCTATTTTTAGGCATGGGCGAATTTTGCAAATCTGGCGTTCGCGAATTTGCGTATTTGCGAACTCGCAATCCGCAAAATCCGCGAATTCTCGCGAATTTGCGGATTTTTTTTTTTGTGTTCGCAAGGGTTTCTGCCAGTTCGCGATGGTTTTGTACCAGTTCGCAATTGCAAACTTACTTGTCGGCTCGCAATGGTCGCGACTTTGTTGTTTCTACGTCTGGTTCATCATCACAGGTTCACAGCACCCTCTGTTTCCCCACTGCCACCCTCTGATTCACCCATGCCACCCTCTGGTACATAACTGCCACCCTCTGATTCATCACTGTAGATTATCACCTGCCCTGCTTCAACTGACATGAATTAATTTGGGGTTCATTAATGTGTCACTGAATTTAAACTTCCTGTCTGGCACCTGCTTCCTTATCTGTAATTTGCTTTCTGTTGCAGTGCAATTTTTTTTTCCCAGGACCTTTGTGGCCTACTTGTAGCTATTCTATGAGCCTGCTGTGAGGGTCAGAGCAGGGTCATAGAATAGTTGCAAGTAGGCAATTGAACTCTGGAGGGGCCCCTCAGGAAGCACTAGTACTACAGGAAATGGTTACTAATGATGACTTTGAACTTTTGCACCTGCTGAGTGCTTTCAGTTTTGCAAAACTCGTTTTTCTGCAGAACAGCAACTGTAATGCCCCAAACAAACGTAGGCAACTGAACTCTGGAGGGGCCCCTCAGGAAGCACTACAGGAATGGCTACTAATGATGAGTGAACTTTTGCATCTGCTGAGTGCTTTCAGTTTTGCAAAACTCGTTTTTCTGCAGAACAGCAACTGTAATGCCCCAAACAAACTTACTTGTGAAAGTTGATTTCTAATCCAAAAGTGATCCAAAGACAGTCTAAAAGGCCTCAAATCCAAGAAAGTGCAGGCAAATGTCAACCTGAGGAGTTATTCTGATAAAAATCATCATTTTCCGAAGGTTTATGCCGCTTGCTGGTGGATTTCTTGTGCAGAATTGCAAATTTTGTAATTTCGCGAGTGCGAGATTGTTGCTGTCCGTCGCATCTACATGTTCGCAATTGCGAACTCTCGCGATGCGTCGCCAAACTCCCGCGGGATCCCGCAGCAAGATCCAAAATGGAGCAGCACTCGCAAAATATCGAGAAAAACAACTCGGCAAACGCTGAATGACGGTAAGTGAACGCCGCACGCCGCAATATTGTATCACCAAGCAAAAAAATCCGCTGCGTGCGAATTTGCGGATTTTCGGTAAATTCGCGAGAGTTCGCGGATTGCGAATTTACCGAAAATCTGCAAAATCAGCGAGCGGAACGGATTTGCCGCCCATGCTTACCTATTTTACTCCCTTAAACAAGGGAACATCAACAAGGAACTGATATTCCTACCATAGTCATCCGCCAGGTCTATATCAAGTGAATATGTCCGAACTGAAACTTAATGACTTTCTACGTTGGGCAAAATAAATGTTACAGAGCGAGACTGGAAAGGCGCCTACTCCACCCTCAGAGTACAATGGCTTTTTGTATTGCATGCTTGTCATCTGGAGAAGCTCCAGCTACCTCAGTATGAACAACAAGACAGAAAGGATAGTGTTTGGAGACTCTCACTCTATCGGACTGGCTGTAGTGCTCAACTTGTAAGAAAATAGGTGCCAGGGCACCCTTCGGAAGGCCACTGCAGCTTTAACCACCCATTGCCCATGCCAGCTCTGCCAACAAAAATGCCTGCACAACCACTAACCATAATACCCTACAAGTGTGATAATTCAGACTATTCCAGGCCCCCAAAGCTATAAGAATAACTTGGGCCGCAGGAATTATTTATTTGTAATACATATTGAATTAAAAATCAGATTTTGTTCCACCTATCTCTAAATTACGCAGACAGCCCCACCTTGTGGCAGACTAACAATTAAGCGCCGGTGCTGAGTACCGGAAACCACCGTCTCAAATTAAGAACTGGATATTGGGAGGGTAGAACTTGAGGCAGCTCCAACCAAGGTTTTGAAAGACAAATCTCTAGGCATATGATCCCAGATTCAGGTTTACCAACTTATCAGTGCTGTTCTGTTCTAACAATAAAAATGATCCATTCCTAGGTCTTCTGCACCAGAGTCAGACTGGATTGGCCTTTGTGTAGGCAAGATACAATCTAACAGCACATTGCACATTTTATGGGTAGTGAGAAGTCATTGACAATGATGAGCGCCACATCCTGGTTGATAGCACAGGTTGGGCCATAGCTCTGGACTGCACTTGAAGATGAAAGAAGTGGTAGTCTCTGATTTATGCTACTTTTAACCTCCATCCAAATGTTCTCACTTGTACAATTGAAGTAGCAAGCTTATTCTCCAGAGCCTTTTGCAGAAACTATCCTCTTTTGCATTTCCCTGTAGTCAAAGTGGCTTCAAAGCAGTCTACAGAGCCACAACTGGACACTGACCAGTACCAGCAACATTTTAGTTTACCCGTGTAGGGTCTCTAATGATGTGTTTGATACTGTTATACAAAGTGTTACTCCCGAGTTTATGAAGAGTGCAAATTCCAGTTAGATTGATAGAGCTCATTTTTAAGATCCTATTTCCGCTTGAGTCTATTTTTAGCAGATAGTGTCATGAAATGCTTGTGTTGCTAATAGTTAGATTCCTAGCTGGCTTACAAAATGATTCAAATTGTATATAAGCTGTCTTGATGTATTTGTTTTAATATATGTAGGTTATAGTGCCCTCCCATTTTTCTACTGACCACACAAGGACATTACACTTAAACTTGAAGCGTACATTCACAAACCTCAAATAAACAGCTCACCAAGTGCAAAATGAGCACAGAATGAACCTTTCACTTACTAGATGACATACCAACATGAAGCAGGCTTTCAATCATCATGGTGAACATTTGGGAAAAATACTTATTTTATAGTCATTAGCAATTGTGCCTTTTGTGTGCCAAAATGCAAACAACATTTACAAAAAATGTTTCATAGCCAAGTATAAGGACCAGTTCTTCATCAACTAGTCTGGAATCATTTATAGCAATTGTTGAAAGTACATTAACGACACACCAAACTTTACACATAACAGTAATTTCTGATGCAGACCTATTTTCAGAGACCAGTACTATGACCTGTAGTTGTGTGTCAGAAGGAGACGGGTGGGTGAGTTTAGGTATTCTGTGAGATCATGCGGGAATGTAGAGTGTTACCCAAGCCTTGTGAGATCTAATACCTGAAGTGGTACTACTTTTCTGTAATATGATATAAAGGCCTTATTGTCTTTTATGAAGTATAGCAAGATATCATGAGAGCTGTAGAAAGGGGCTTCTCTATTGGTCAGTTGGTCATGACTGCTGGTCTGTGAGGCTTTTGATATAACATGCTTTACCTAATATTCATCTGGGGAGTCTACCAGAACTTCATCTTTTCTCTTGTCATCTTCAACCTCAACACAGATCCCCTTGGTACTATAGTCACCAACAACAGTGTAAAAATTCACCAATACGCTGACAACACGCAAATCTATTTGAAAGGCTACTAGACATACCATGCCTCAACCGCTGCGTGCACCTCATCCTGACCTGGATGTCGGGAACAACCCTGAAGCACAACACCACTGAAAAACAAAACATGCTACTCTCCAAGAACAACAAACAACAACTAGACAAAATCTGACAACAAAATGAACCAAGATGGATTTGTACTCTTGCTTACACCCAACACCACGCCAGTCTGGTTCACCCTGGTCACCGATCTCACGCTCAAAGAACACATTACCAAGAAAACTAAGAAGGCCTGGTAGCAGCTATATCTACTAAACAAAGTGCAAAAGATCCTCACACAAACCAACATAAGTACAAGCCATTGTAGTCCTGCATCTGATGGTGGTAATGCCCTGTTTCATGGCCTTCCAGGCTCCTCACTAGCCCCCATTAAAGGCATCTTACAAGCTGCAGTTCACCTCTTCATGGGTCTAAAGAAATATGACCACATCACCCCACCCAGATGGACATCTACAGACTCCCTTTGCTGTCCTGCACCATCTTCAAAATCAGCGGATTCATCTACAAGGCCATCACATTTGGAATCCCCACACATCTGGCTCTAGTTCATTACCTCCTCTGGCTCTCAACACACACACAGCCAATACATCATCCATCTGCAGGTAAAGAATTGCAAAAAAAGGAAATTATTCATCGCAGGTTCAGCAATAACATTCATGGATCAAACAGAACAGCCCCAACACTGCTTCAATAAATTATGTTGACAGTATCTTTGCCTTTGACCCTGTACAGATTTCAGTTGCCTTTAGGCGTGCTTCGGTTAAACAAATACCACCAACATACATAAATCCAGTTGCAAAGAGCCTAAAAAGCACTGGTCAGCTGAAGACAGAGATGGGAAGCATGACTAATGTACCTATGTTTAGCAAGCTTTGAAAACCAAATGTACTGCAACCCTTGCACAAGTCTTGCACTTCAGGGACCAATACCTAAGTGCGTACAAGCGACAACTTACTACCATGTATTTTAAACCAAGTATGTGGGAATTGTTGTCATTGTCTAACTAAGCAAACTCTCGAGTATTAAGGTAAGTGGACCAGAATGTAACCAAGTGTGGTGCTACAAATGTGCCCATGGATTACAAGCATAGTACTGTCAAAGAGTAGGCATGCAATGGAAGACAACACATGGTCTGCTTGAAGTATCATGGGGAACCACTAGCGACAATGACCGAATTATGGGGCCGATTATGATTGCGATCTTTCCGCTTCCTCGGGGCCGGCGGAAGCCACCGCCGGCCCAGAGGATGCGGAAAAACCGCAGCGGACTGACCAAGGACCCACCGCCACATTAGGATGGCTGGTGGGTCCTGGTTTCCGTCCGCAGCTTTTCCGCCGCGGTCGGCTTACAACCACGGCGGAAAAGCTCTGATATGGTGACGGTGTCTCTCAGACACCGTCCGCCATATCAGGATGGGCTTTTAAAAGTGCTTTTCCGCGGCGGGTTTTCCGCTGTGGAAAAGCATCCGGATCTTCACTGCGGGGGCCCGTTGCGGGCCCCCTAGGTGAAGGGGGGGGGGTGGGGGGTGCACATGGGTGGTACCTATGGTACCCCCCTGCATTTGCATGCAGAAAGCGGCAGGCACCACGCGGTGCCTGCCTCTTTCTGCATGCAAATGCAATGCGTGCATTTTTAACATTGCCGCGGGTGCCGCTTGAAGCTGCACCCGCTGCAATGTTAAAAATAGAGGATGTGACCGCCAGGGTGGCGGTCACATCCTAATTGCACAGGAGGGAACTCCGCATGCCATGCGGAGGTTCCCTCCTGCTCTGGGGTCGCGGACGGACTTGCGTCCGTCCGCGATCCTAATCGACCCCTATGTGTGGTCAAGCAGAATTGGAGTGCCATTGCGTGATTTTGTTAGCATCACTGGTATTAGTGAAGTTTGTGGACGCTACAATGTGAGACCGCATTGTGAATGCCTTGTGTGCACAAGGCATTGGGACTGCAGCATCCACCTGAGACATGCATTAATGTATGTGCCACCCCACATCATGCATTTGTAAGATTGTTGCTCCTGGGCTGTCTCACTTATTGTGTCAGGTAGACTGTAAGTGCATGCAAGCCCTATGCTCACAATGTATCTGTGTACTGGGGAGGGCCTTGCACATGAAAATCCAGACTAGATGTATGCACTGAGAGAATAAAGGCAAAGGAATCAAATGGTAATTTTGTCCTGTTAACTATCAAGGGTGACAAGTACATCTTGGAGAAGACTAAGAAAGTGAAAATGCACACATTCAGGGAGAACCTTGAATTACCTTCCTGAATTCCAGCAAGGGAGGCTGAGTGCATTTCAAGAGGCACAGTGTTCCATAAGCAGGAATCTTGTAGTGAGAAAGATCTTCATCGAACCGCAACCTTCCTCGAGAATGGGATAATCAGATGTTGGCCGGGTCTCGATTGAGGACCAGGGCTCTGATGGAGAGCTCTATAAATCAAGCCTATTCTTTATCTTGCATTTTTCCGGAATCCAGAGCCACTGGCATTGTGCAGGCTGGGTGTGGATTATTTTTTGGCCTTGGGTGATCATGGAGCTTAAAGCAGGTAGCAGCATTTGTTCAAGGCATGAGTTGTTTGTCCCTTGTACTTTAATTGAGGGTGCAATCCTTTTCTCCCTCTTCAAGGTTTCCCGCCAGTAGCTGGTGATCATGGTGGGAAGGCACCAGTAGAGTTACGTGGCAGCAACAGGATGAGAAAGGATGCTGATGAAGTAAAGTAGCCTATGTTACTACATGGTTAGGAACACCCTGCACTATTTGACCTCATTCCATTCTGGATGCATTACAGTCTGGAGGGAAGAACATGCCCAGGGTTCCACGACCTGTCTGAGTGCTGAACCACGGCGCCCAGACCAATCACAATGCTGCAGTGCATTGTTGTGATTGGATATGGGGAGCCTTCTGCTTCCTGCTTCCAGTTCGGGCCGAGAGATACGATGGAGGAAAGACGCGGCAATCACGTACATTTTTCTTTTTGTTTTTACACCCGCTAAACCCCCATCTCCGTTTGGTGCGGGCAAACAACTGTTTTTTGGTGGCAGCAGGATAGGAGAACCTCTTCACGATGGCAAAGAGTTCTTTGCTGCGGTTTGTGCTGGCTTCAAAGGGGTCTGCTAAGGCGTTCTTCTTTATTCTTTCAGGAGGTGGAGGTCCTGGTTGAGTGCTTTCCTGTAGGTGGTGTGGTCTTCCGTCCTTTCGCTGCTGCTCCACCTCTTTCCTAGTTGCCAGCAGTTGCACTTGGTAGGCAGCAGTTCCTCTGTGAATGAGCTGGGTCTTTGGTTGGTCCTTTGGACTTGGCTGTCTTGATGGGAGCAATAGGGTCAGCACATTTTGTCATCCACTGGGAGAAGTTTTTTGCTGCTTATTGTGGGTCTGGTGTAGAGCCCGGGAGGTGGGACCAGAGAGCATTGTCCCAGTGGTCTTCTGATATCTTCTTCCAGTCTGTGTGCAAAAGATTGCAAACAAAAATCTGAAACAATGGATCATTTATTATTTTTTGGTCAGCTTATTGGAAAGTAAGAGTGCTCTGGCCCCACAACCTTTTCAGGAAAAAGGAGTATGATACATTAATGCACACTTGTGAGATAAGCATGTGATTGAGAACCTTAAATCATATAGTGCAGTGGTTCATAAACTTTTCACCATCACTGAATGATTACTGGAAGCTGGGACCACTGTCCAAGCAATTTCAATGATTTTAACCTCAAAAAAATACATAATATTACAGAATAAAATATACATCAACTACATATTATGAAATATTCAATTTACAAATGAAAAACTATACAAAAAAGCTGAATTTCAATTTTAATGGGAAGGTGTGAGCTTTTCAATATTTGGTGTTCTTTCTAAAAGTCAAAGCGAGATGCTAGACTCCACCACATCTACTCTTTTTTTTGCTCCTAGTGCATGCTCACTTACGGTGGACATAAACCGGGGGTTCTTTTAAGGCCGCTAATTGACCATACTAGACTCTGTTTTCTGTACTTGTGTTGCTTTCATGAACTAGAAGCCTTCGATTTGTATTTCCTTCACAATTACAAAGAATTTAAAATGTTATATTTTATATATTGCTTTTTTTTTTATGAACATACACTGTATTAGCTGACATTTTTTTAGAAAGTTTTCAAAACAGTTCCAACTCCCTAACCAGATGCCATGGTCCCCTGGCAGTCCGCAATCCACAGGTTAAGAACGACTGACGTATTGTGTTTCCAATTTTATAGTTTTACAGTGAAATTATGGCTAGTACACTCAGAATGCGCACATCTACGAGCTTTTACGGCTGAGATATTGAGGATAAGATTGATTGATATAGTACCTTTGGAGCTGGTTTTATGGAACATTTTGTATATTTTGAGTGCACTAACTGGTGGGTGTGTATGCATGGACGACAATACTGGGTCGCCATGGGCTGCCACTGTGACCCCTAAGCCACCCGTTATGATCCCTGCAACTTGCTTGCCACCCCTGGATGTTTGTCAGATTTGGCAAGTGCTCTGGTGGCATAAACTCAGCTGCAGTGTGAGAAGCGCTTAATTGCATTGCAGAGATGAAGCTCTTCCTGCAGAGACATCATGATGGCCTGTAAGCTTGGCCTGGGTGGGGGTAAGAACTCGACTCACTTGTAGCTATTGTGACCCTGGGCTAGCTGCCACAGTACTTGATTTGATATGTTTTATCTATCTGCTGCGGAAATGGGACAGGAAGCTGAGCAAATGAGCATGAAGCGCACGCAACATGGCTGGGCATGATTGGACAGTGACTAGCTACACCTGCTGCAGTTAGCAGCATGTGTGTGTAAGTGCCATAGGAAGGTGGATACCTGACTATGGTTACCCCAGATTTTTTGCCTAGTGTTTAGCTGGTTTTTGACTTAGTTCACCTGGGATCCTGCTAATCAGGACCCCAGGCTATCTGCTCTCTCTGTAAAATGGACTCCATGTACTTTAGGTACATCTCTAATTGGATACTGGGTCACCTTATGAGTCCCTGTACAGTGTACTATAGGTACCCAGGGCATAGGTGCATCCAAGGCCTACCAGGGGCTGCAGCATGTATTATGCCAAACTTCTCACAAGTGCAAGCATGCACCTGCTGCACCCTGCCCTGGCTGAGGACGGGGTGCCTGGTGAGGTATGTGTAGCGCGTGAAAGCGATACTGATGATGATGGCTCTGGCAAAACATATTGGCCAGTCCCCGAGCTGCAGCTCTGGGTGTCAAGACTCTAAAGCAGAGGTCGTCAAACTTTGTGATGCCGAGACCCTCTGTCAAAATTGTTTAGGCATACGTACCCACTCCTGGCAAATAGTTCTAGAACCTGGTACTTCTCATCATCGACAACCATAAACATGCCCAATTCCCATGCCAAATATTGTTTACAGTAGGGAAATAATATTAAACAGTGTTTAGCAAACCAAAGGTTTGTGGATGACTGTGATTCGGTGTCAGAGACTTACCACACAGTTCAAAGGAAAAGTTTCCAAAGGGAATTACCCAAAAATGCACAATTGTACTTTATTTTTCATAAACAATACATAATTTGGCAAAACTAATTTGGATGATAACACCTTTCTGAACTATTGTGATAGATGTGCCTGTTTTTCTCCAGAGAGAGGGTCAATCTGTGGTTGCAACTCATTATTACCAGTTTAACACCCAAATATAGCAATAAGCAACAAAAAGGTGACCAGTCCAGCTTTGCAAAGGGCCTTCTACTACACGGCAACATGTGCTACTGCTTTTTAGTAACTTTTGAACTGTTTGATCTATAAACAAATTCCTTATTTGTTAAAATCAGAAGACAATGCGGCAGATGCTGGATTTTGTGGCCAATGCGACAATTCTATAATTGTGTTAAAAAATCACTCCATCTGCACAATCACATAATCCCAGTGGCCCTGGCTATAATGGCTTTAATGCATGGCTGCAACTTTAGTAAACAGCATCTTAGGAAAACCATACTAAATTTAATGGATGCTGGCAGCTTGGTTTTTACAGCTGCATGAAACTGGAGGTTGCTGAACATCATTCATCACAATTAAAGCATACCATTTAAAATCATTAATGATGAACTGTAAGGTCTAAGTAGGGTGCATTCTTTAATTCTAGGGGAGGAAACGGTCCCTTAATCTTCTTTCACACTCTTTAAAAAGTTTTTTTTTGTTGTTTAAGAAATGTTTATTTTATTTTTATTTTTAACATGATGAAAACAGGCGCTTGTATTTTAGCAAATACTGACTACTGGTTATATTAGTTTCCTGCTGTTGTTGACCTCAGTCAGGGTTTTTTTTGGGGGGGAGGGCTGGAGGGATTTGAGCGTGGTGGGGTCAAAGGTGTGGCTAAATACTAAATATTCTGTATTCAGTTTAGGTCTTTCATTGTCAGGTAGCTACATATAACATAATGAGCAGCTTAAATGACAAATAAATAAAAATATAAACATGTTACACAGTGGGAAATGCACTATAGTACATTATGAAACCTCGATTAGTTAACGCACTGCAAAGGTCTGTGTGTAAGTACAGATCCACAGAATTAAATCTTGGTTGGTGCAGTGGAGAGTAGTCATTTGCGTATGTTTAGAGCTACGAAGTCACAGCCTGTGAAGACGGCACAGTGAATATATTAGTCATTATTTTATACTTCCTTTATATACAGTATAAGATAAACTGCTTTAAAATTCGCAAAATGTTTTACGATAGAATGGTGCTTCTAAATGATAGATTTTAGTAACACCCAGATCGTACGTAATGCACCGTTTTTTACATAACTGTCCCATCATCACCTCCTCAGGGATAGTAAGTGCTGTGTAATACAATCACAATTAAAAGCATGCACTTCAGAGCTCAGTTGTCCTCGGAAACACCTTTTCTAGTAGGGTCTTTCAGTACATTGAAACTTTTTGTGAACATTTGTTTGAATATTAAACTGAAGTACCCCAACATTTTAACTAATTGTCGGCTCCCATAACTCGCATCAGGGCTACTGATCCACGGATACAAAAGTCAGCAACAGTAAAGTCAGAACAGGAATTTGTAATGCGCCTGCCAAGTAAGTGCCAGTTTACAGCAGCAATCTGTAGTGCATATCAAAGGGTGTTTGGGCACTTTTGGGTATGTGTTTGTGTCTCTCATACTTCTAAGTTGCTTCCTTTGAAAGTCTTAATGTGGGTAATTCAGAAAACAAATTTAGCAACTTGGGAAATGACTGACTCTTGCTTAAGTTTTGTGGAAAACGTTGCCTTATTTGGAAGCATGAAGAGCTCAGGATGTATGACGTTAGCATGCATACTATTACCACGCATACCTTTACAACGCGGTATTTACAACGAATACCGTTACAACGCATAGCGCTTTGAGGTGCTGGATAGTGGTAAGTATAATTTTATATTCCAACTCCAGTCCCCGTGGACACTAGGGAAGGTGTTGGATATAAAATTAAACGTATTCCCTATCCTAGAGCGCCCCCCAGCGCAATGCATTGTAATGGTATGCGTGGTAATGCCTGCGTTGTAATGGTAGTGCGTTGTAAAAAATGCGTGCTAAACGTTGTATACCAGAGCTCACAATAAACAAAAACACAAACCTTCGGTCCAGCCGCAAATACTGGTTCTTTACAATTGTATTGAGGAACCTTCGATCCAGAACTTCAGGAAGAGCAAACACCACCCACGTGAAGACTGTCAGGATGGGAGAGCGGGCTTTCTCTCATCTAGCTGCAACCAAGTGGAATGATCTACCTCCCAATCTCAGACTGACAGAATGTCTCTTATCATTTAGGAAACAATTAAAGACACTACTCTTCCCTAAACCAGAATAATCAGTAATCAATGCGGTCACCGTACCCCTCAGCACCAAACCTCAGCGCCGTGATATCCTACCTAGGATGATTGTTAGCGCTTTATAAATAAATTAAATACAAAAATACAAATATTAACACTTGACCCTAACCAGGCCCGGACTGGCCATAACGGGCACCGGGCTATCCCCCGGTGCGCCGCACGGGTGGGGCCGGTTTTGGGCCCCTGGGGGACGATTTTGTTACAGGGCCGTTTTTGCAGCATAAGAGCTCGGCTGCACCCCCAACCCCCAGAGGGGGGACTGGGGCCGGCCGAGCACTTTGCCAGGGCCGGTTTTGGTTCCCAATCCGACCCTGACCCTAACCCATCCCCATGCCTAATATTGCCCTCCCCAACAGTCTAGCTGTGGTATTCCTTATGTCATCTAGAATCTTCCCATGTCATTCCATGACCCTCTGTCATCTGGAATCTCTTCATGTCATTTAGAATGGTCTGTGGGGCTTAGAGTGTTTTCCCTTGATTGTAACAGTTACTGCCTGGCTGAGGGTGTGAAGACATTTCCTGCTACCTGTGGTTGTCAAGCTGTTCTTCTTGTGAATAAATCTACTTGAACCTACTTCCAGTGTAGTCTCCATTACTACACAATTATTGGCGACGTTGGGAGCAGTGGATTTATGAAGACAGCATTCACTTATTTCTCCTTGTCTTCAATTTTATGCAAAATTTACTTTTGCCAACTCAAAAGAACTTCATTTGCGGTGAGAAACCTCATCTATACTCCAGTGAACCTTCTAAAGAAACTTCCGGACATTGACATTTCTACTAAAACGTAAGTGAGCCTATTTAAGTTTCTTTTGGATACTCATCTCTATTTCAAGCATCTACTTCTTCATCATCTAATCTCTACTCGACCGCATGCATCGAGCGGTTTTCACATTTATTAATTAAAAATACTTTGGCTTGCTCCCTTGAACCATTGCTCGTTTTGGAAATAAACCGCTCGTTTTGGAAATAAACATTTCAGAGAACTCACCTCGAGCTTCTGTCTCGAGCACTCTGTGTTCGTTTTCACTGCCGATCATTCGCAGTGCATCCTGGGACACGAGCGTCATCGCGCACGTCATCGCGCATGACTACACGCTCACGGCGGCCATCTTGATGTAGTTTGAAGCAATAGCTTTGTGTTTCCAAGCAACCACGTTGTTTTCTTCGTGGATTCAACGCGAACATTGGGATTTAAATACTTTCAACTCTATATCTACTTTAACGCTTTCCTGTACTCTTCAACGGTGATTTGCACACCTCTTTGGAATATTGCTGCAAATTTCTATGGTGATTTGCACACCTCTCTATAAAAAAAAATAATAATAATTTTTACTTTTAAACTTAATCACTTATATTGTTCTAAAAATCGTAAATTGTGTATTAACATTAAAATTTTATTTTCAGGATGTCTAATATCGCAGCACCACCTCACTTCCTTCAGATTGCAGGTGATCCTCCTATTGAATGGGATCTTTGGTTCCCCATGTTTATTGCATATGTCGATGTTTTAGAAAAAGATGATTGTTCGCCTAAAAGAAAACTTGCCCTTTTAAGACATTGTCTTGGTGGCGCAGGGATAAAAGAATTTGACAACCTACCACCTCTTGAGGATGCAGGTGACATGGATGTATTTAACAAAGCCTCTAAACAAATGAAAATTCGTTTTGGTAGGAGGATAAATACAGTAATGGAAAGGTTCAAATTCTACTCTCGCGAACAAAAACCGGATGAAACCATTGAGGATTACGTTGCGGCACTACGTTCACTTGCCTGCACTTGTTCTTTCGAAACTATATCATACGAACAAGTTCTCAGGGACCAAATCATGATGAAAACAAAAAGCAAAAAGATCCAAGAAAGGCTTTGGTTGGGTACGGAGACTACTCTTTCTGCAGTAGTGAACATAGCTAAGGGTATAGAACACTCTGAAATATTTGTATCCGAAATTAGAGGAAAAAATCAGAAAACTATTGTTCCTGAAGTTGAAGTAGCCATTGTTAAAACCACTTCGAACACTTTTAATCCTAGATCTACCTTTAAGAAAGAATATGTAAGGAATGCTAGCGATAATAAGAGTTTTACTAAGAAAAGTACAATAGTTTGCTACAGATGTGGTAGTACCAACCATGTTGGTAACTACAAAGGTTGTCCTGCATGGGATAAAATCTGCATCAAATGTAAAAAAAAAGGACATTTTGGCAATGTGTGCAGATCTGGTCAAAGAATTAATTATATTTCTCCTGAAGAAGAAGAAGTCCTAAATAGTCTAAATTGCATACTTTCTGTTGATGAATGTATTCAAAATAATTTTCCTTCTTGTACAATTTTTATGGACGACAAACCTATTGAAATTTTTGTCGATTCATGCGCATGGTACACTATTATTGGTAAGGATATTTTTGAACAACTTTGGCACAACAGGAAACTTTTAAGTCCTGATATATATTCTGGTGGGTACACAGGACGTAGGATTGCATTAGAGGGTTTCTTTTGGGCTAAATTGTTTTTTAAGAACTGGGATGTCAGAGCAAAGGTTTATGTTGCTACCAAGGGTGTTTCTATTCTTGGTTGGCCTCATCAACGTGCTTTAGGGATCAAGTTGGATCCAAATTCTGTTCCACCAGTTTATGTTGACGAGCCCCGGTTTGAAAAACACATTACTGACTCGCTAGTCAATTTAACTTTGAATACATCTAATAATTCTGATTTCACTAAGAGTGTACTCAAGAATTTTCCCGAAATTTTTAACGACAAGCTGGGAAAATACATTGATTTCAAGCACAAAATTGTCCTAAATGATAATGATGCTCCTGTCAGGCATAAGGTAAGAAATGTTCCTTTAGCTTACAGACCCAAATTAAAAGAAATTCTAGATGATTTAGTAAAAAGGAACATAATAGAGCCAATTGAATCTTCTCCTTGGGTTTCGCCTATTGTGATTTCTCTTAAGAGTTCAGGCGAACTTCGCTTATGTGCGGATTTGCGCAGCCTTAATAAAGAAATATGGATTGATAAACATCCTTTGCCAAATATTCACGAGTTAATTTCCGCATTGTCAGGCGCTACTGTATTTTCTTCAATTGATTTGGCTAGTGCCTATCACCAAGTAGAATTAGATGAAGACTCAAGCAAATTGACTGCTTTTGTTACCCCACAGGGCATGTTTCAGTATTTACGCATGCCTTTCGGGTTGGCAAGTGCAGCCTCCGTCTTCCAGCGTCTTATGAAAGAACTATTGACAGACTGCAAAGGGGCCATAGCTTTCCAAGACGATATTTTGATTTTTGGGAAAGACCATACTGAACATGATGAGAATTTATCTTGTGTTTTGGGGAAAGTTCGTTCTAAGGGTCTCACTCTGAAATATAACAAGTGCAAATTCAGACAAGACAAAGTTGAGTACCTGGGACATGAAATATCGAGTCATGGATTCAAACCTAAACTTAATCATGTCCAAAATATTGTCAATGCTCCCTCTCCCAATTCAAAGGAACAGTTACTTTCTTTTCTAGGACTGACTGAATTCTATGGCAAATTTGTTAAAAATTATTCTGATATTGTGCATCCCTTGAGAATTCTTCTAAAAAAAAATGCAAAATTTGTCTGGGGGAAAGAACAAGAGAATTCATTTGAAATTTTAAAACGCAAAATTGTTGAAGCCCCATTTTGAAACCTTACTCAGTGGGTACAGAATGTATTGTTTATGTTGATGCAAGCAACGTCGGTTTAGGGGCTGTTCTAATGCAAAAAGATAAATCTGGTGAGTTTGTTGTCTCTTATGCCTCTCGAGCTCTACGTGATGCTGAGAAGAATTACTCAACTATAGAGAGAGAATTACTTGCTTGTACTTGGGCTTCTCAGCATTTCAGACAGTTTTTGTGGGGGACAAAATTTTCTTTAAGAACTGATCATAAGCCCCTGATCACCATTTTAGCTGGTGGTGGTGGAAGAGTTCTTACTGCTCGCTTAGCGAGACTAGCGGCTAAATTACAGGAATACCGTTGTGAGGTTGTATATATTCCAGGTCGTTTAAATGTTCACGCAGATTGCATGTCGCGTTTTCCAGCCAGTGTAGAAGTTGGTGACAGCATAGATTGTGATGTTGTGTACTCCTGTGCAGATGTCAATATAATTTCAGATCAGGAAAATTGTTTGATTCTTTCAGAAAAGAATTGTTCAGAAGCTATGGAGAATGACGTTGTCTTGAATCTAGTTAAGCAGTATTTGATTAAAGGTTGGCCTGAAGAAAGGAAGCCTTCTGGTGAGTTGGGGTCGTTTTACAAAGTTAAGGATGATTTAATGTTATGTCAAGACATCATTCTCAGATCAAACACTACTGGTGGCCTGGTATTGATGCCATGGTAGATAGTTGGGTCAGGAATTGTTCCCCTTGCTCGTTGAGTGACAAATCTGTGAAGAGTTTGGCTGTTGACACTACTCCCATTGAGTACGCTAATGGTCCTTGGCGGAGGTTAGCAATTGACATTATTGGACCTTTCAGTTATCAGTCCGGTAAGGAAATGTTTGCATTAGTTCTAATTGACTACTTCTCTAAGTGGCCTGAATTAAAAATTGTTGAGAAAATTTCCTCAGAGCACGTAATCGATTTTCTTGACGAGATATTTGCTAGGGAGGGTTTACCGGAGGAACTTATCTCAGACAATGGCCCACAGTTCATTAGCAATGAGTTTGAGTGTTTTCTCAGAAATTGTGGTATTATTCACAAAAGGACCTCTAATTATTTTCCGCAAGCTAACGGCCAAGTTGAGAGGTTCAACAAAGTCATCAAAGAATCTTGCCAACTGGCTATTAAAAGTGGTTTGAAGTGGAAGAAAGCACTTCAAGCAACCTTATTAACCTATCGGTTGTCTCCCAATTCAGTCACTGGTCTATCCCCTTTTGAATTATTGCGAGGGATGAAACCAGGCTCTCGGCTTTTACCCTGGTGGCTAAAAGGTGATTCTCCCTACGAGGTAGACTTTAAGGAGTTGAAGGATAAGATTGGGAAATACCAGGAAAGAATGATCCAGCATTCTGCTAAAAAGAAGTATAATTCTTGCAGTATAAAGGTTGGTGACCAAGTTCGTGTAAAAATGGGTGGTTTGTTTCACAAGAATGTCTCTAGATGGTCTGATCCTGTCAAAGTTATTGAAATTTTTAGCAAGGCTGTCAGAGTCGAAGGGGGAAAATATGGAATTTGAGAATGATTTCTTTATGCAAACCCTTTGTTGCCCCTTCTCAAAAAACTACTCTTCCAGAGAAACTTGTCTCAGACCCTAATCCAGATGGTTTTTCTGGTATGCATGAGGTTTATGACAATTTAGAAAAGGTCATTGTAAATAATTCTGATGTTGTGATCAACTCTGATGTTCGACCTGTTCCATGTGTCGCTATACACAACCAATCAAATGTAGAGTGTGAAGATATTTTGTTAAGACGTAGTGAGCGCGTGAAATGTGCTCCTTCAAAGTTTAAAGATTATATTAGAACTTAAATGCTTATTGTATTTTCTAGTTTCTGTTAAGGCTTTAGTTTTTTTTGTTTGTTTGTTTTTTTTTGTTTTTTTTAAAGGGGGGGAGGTGTGTGGTATTCCTTATGTCATCTAGAATCTTCCCATGTCATTCCATGACCCTCTGTCATCTGGAATCTCTTCATGTCATTTAGAATGGTCTGTGGGGCTTAGAGTGTTTTCCCTTGATTGTAACAGTTACTGCCTGGCTGAGGGTGTGAAGACATTTCCTGCTACTTGTGGTTGTCAAGCTGTTCTTCTTGTGAATAAATCTACTTGAACCTACTTCCAGTGTAGTCTCCATTACTACACTAGCCACTCTCCTTTCTTTAACATTCAACCCGCCCCCAAATTTTATAAATTAAAGACTCCTATTCTTCCAACACTTTTCACCACGATTTGTTTTCCAGCCTGCCCGAGCTAGCTCAGGCTTTCTCTGCTTCTTTCCCAGTCCTTGCCTTCAACGCCTCCTCAGAGGTAGTAGGCGCTATGTAAATACAATTCCAATTAAAACCATGCACTTCAGTGCTCAGTTGTTAACTCTTTGCACTGGCACTCAAACAGAATAAATCTTTGTCATCACAAAGCTTCCGTCCAGTGATTCGATCAATTAAAGCCAGTATGGCTCCCAAGCATCCTTTACATTTGCAGATTATACCCTTTACATTTGCATGTTAACTTGTAGCACGCATTCGCATTTCTTTGAGGCAAGCAGGCACCCTGGCAGGAAACCTTGTTTAACTGTCTGAAAGACTTCAGTTTCACTGTATGGGGCTGCGACGGGGCGGGTTCACCCGTGGGGGTACAGGCACCGGAAAGGGACTGGTGGTCCGCCACCCCGTTGTTACCTACTACCCTTCCCTCATTTCAGCAGCCCGAATCCAGCTCACGTGAGGAGTGGGCAGAACGAGACCCTGAACACTGGTGGCAAGAAAAGGAGCTAGAGGTGCCTGTTCCCTTTAAGTGGGAGTATTCATCAAATGAAGCCCCGCCCATGACAAGTGTCACAACATCAAAAGGGGAGAGAATCCCGGAAGCGACGGACGGCGTTTTCCCGGAGGAGAAAGGAGTTTTTCGCATCACAGAAGAGAGGACGAACGAGGAGAACTGTGCAGAGCAAGACCTGAAGAACCGAGGGAAGTCGGAGAAGCCAGGAGGCCACCGTTCCCACGAGTCGCTCCGCCACGTTCCCACGGGAGGAGCGTGGCTACAACAGGTACGGGGCAGAGTGGCGGGCTGGGTGGGACATCGGGTCCATCCTACTGAGTAGCCTGTAAAATTGTATAGCCCCATGTACAGTCCTGATACCCTCTTCCCTGTACTGCACGAGCACTCCTACACATCGGCTGTAGAAACTCACTGTGTGTGCACTTGGTTACCCTCACTCCCGGTCCTTCTTTTCTCGAGTCCAAAACCCTTCCACTAAATCCGTTCCCTTTCTCTTTTCCTTATGGTGGATGCCTCGGATTCTGCCGAACAAGTGGACACTTAACTGGAGAACAAGCTGGAGTCCTTAAGAAAACCGGCCATCGACCCTGCAGCCTTTGCCCGAGAAAGAATTACCAGCAGGAGGAGAAAGTCCTATATCAAAATAAAGCCTTCACTAAAAACTTTCTTTAAAGTCTCCGACTCGATCTCTACCACACCTTCCCCTCCTCCCTCTCCTACCCTCACCAACCCGGGACAGGGGCACTACCTGAATGACACTTCAGCTGAAACATTTTATCTATTGGAATTAATGGTTCAAAAACGGTAGTCTTTTTATAGATTCCAGGCAGAGGTGAGACTGGGGAATGTGCAACCCCTTCCCATAACTCCGCTGCCACCCTGGGGGTCATGCCCCACAGATTGAAGACTCTAGAGTGACTGTCTAGAATCAACGCAAGTTCAGGACTGAACACTCTAGAGTGACTGTCTAGAATCAACGCAAGTTCAGGACTGGTATGTGAGAGACTTGCTTCACTTACTGGCACATGCATCAAGGTAGGATTTTGCGAGTCCTTAATTGCGATAGTTAAGGAATCGCAATTAAGGACTCGCAAAAGCCTATGCATGTAGGAATCGCTGTAAAAATAGAGATTCTTACACATTCCTTATTTGCGTCTCGCAAATTGCGACTCGCAAATAAGGAATACCATCCCATTCATTCCTATGGGCCGACAGGCCCACAGGAATGAATGGGAAATTGCATGCGCAATTTGCAAGTACCAATAGGTCCTCGTAAATTGCGCATCTAATTTCAAGGAGCAAGGGTGTCAAAAGGACACTCTGTTGCATCCTTGAAATTGATCTGTGCACATATGTTGCGCACACACACATGCCTTAAGGGCATGTGTGTGCACAACATGAAACTTCATGGTAATTTGCGCCCCCTATTAGCGAAATCGCTATTTTTTTACTTTAATGCATTGCTTTTAATGAATCTCAATTTGCGATTCCTTAAATGCAATTGCAATTTAAGTAATCGCAATTTAGAAATTACTTAAATTGCGATTTTTGCATTTGGCCGGTCGCAAAGGGGCAGATTCTGAGAATCAGTCCGTTTGCGACTAGTTTTTCTTTTGATGCATGTGCCTGTTAATTTGTACTCTCTGACTGAGTTGGATTGTCGGACCTTGGGCCGGTCGCAGGGCAGGTGAGGCCATGTGAGAGTGAGACTGACAAAGTCGTTACATCGACTCATCTAGAGTCTCAGCTCTCCGACTCCTCTTGTGGTGGTGCTGGTCGTGTTGACTCTTGTAAGATGCAGGCCCTTGGCAAACCTCTAACAGAAGCAGCAAAGTAAAATTAGATAAGATTGTCTGTTTTTGGAGTTGACACAAGATTTTCAAATGTCCTGCAAAACTTTAGAAATTATTGTTAAAGAGCGCACAATTTAGGTTCAACCCTTCTAACGGTCTAGCCATTGTTTAGGTAATGTGAATAACACATTAATTAGCAATGTTTTTTGTTGAACACTGCATCTGTGTAGCCACAGCATGCGTCCGCAGGTCAGTGCTGGTGGACTGCCCAACAAGGCTTTGTCTCTTTTGAACACCCCCAAGGCTGGAATGGTGGTACTGGGAATCGAGCGACGGGCAGCTTTTCCCTGGGAGGCAGAGAGAGTGGGGGGCAGGTTTTGTTAGTGTGGCTGGATTTGTAGACGTGCAGTAGTTTTAAAAGCACTGTAAAGTTCCTGTATATTCAGCAATTTTCAGGCAACAATAAAAGTGTCAAGTTAACTCTGGTGATTTATTAATGTACCTGCTGGAGAGAGATGTAAATTTTGCTTAGTGGCAGTTTTCATTTATCTAAGGTAGTGCAGAGGGTTATTATGCCTGTTGCAAAGAAAGTGTACCATGCATATCAAATAGCAATATTTTATCTGGATAGCTCAATGGGTTACTGCTTTTATCACAGAAATGTTGTTGTTACTGTGCAGTTCATAATTTACAATCATAATCTAACACAGTGAGCTATAAACTGACATGTAAGAGCTGCATGCAAGTTGCATGATACAGGTTGGAAAGTTATGTTTTTCCCAGTCTTTCTATCCTGATGTTAATAAGAAAGGTTTCTTTGGGTAGATATAAATTCTTATCACTAAAGTGAACCCTAACCACTGTGTTATGTTCTAAATTGTAAGTTTGTGTTTCATCAGACCAAGCACTCTTAAAAAATGCCAACCAGTACGGATGACATGTGAATCCTACACCTTGTAGTCTCCTTTGCCTTACGTAACATTTTCTATACACTGGTTTACACACATATGTTTGTTTGCCTACCTGTTAATGACTAGTCTACCATATTTGATGTTTGTTGGTAATTTTTGTGTTAATGTCAATTTTGTATCCATTCAATAAGAAGCCTGTATAAGTGATTTAATACTGGTTTTAGATGTTTTTAATTATGTATATACTGTATATTATGTCTTTTATGATGAATCAATCGAATAAAGACTTCTTGAATTGAAAAAATTGATTTGTTGTCTCTGTATGTGTGTGTAATGGATTTTGAAAACGTGGAAAGTTTTGCTTTTGGAGCAATGATTGATGGAGTTATTTTTAAATATGGAATGTGACATCTGTACTTGTAAAGCAAGCATTCATGCCTTTGGGCATTCTGGCTGTTAGATAAGATGTTTGTTGCAGGTAAGGCATGCTGATGAAGAACTTGCATGTTACTAATCAACACAAGTACCGTACTGGCGATGTGGAAGTTTCTGTAGACGAAATTAGTGACAGTAAACCTGGAAATGTTCAATGGCTCCACAGGTTTAAAAGTATATTTACCATGTAATGGAAAGGAAGGTTGCTGGGATAATTTGACCTGCATTAAATAGCAGAGTTATCCATCTTCCAAGACTGAGATTCAATTACATGGTACTCTTAGTTTCTAAAACAAATGATAAAGTGAACGTGTTTTGAACATTACAGGCCCATCAACTTTCCCATTTTATACATTATTTGATACAAAGATTATGGCTGATTTCAATTTGACTAGCGTATTTTCCATTGTTGCACACTATTTGATAGGTTTTTAATCAATGCTACATTATCTTAATTGTATATCTGAACGTTACCTGAAACAATGTATGTAGCTGCATTTTAAATAGGATTTGAAGTATGTCTGTTTATAGGATATTTCTTTCGTATCTGTAGAATCTTCCCAGCCTCTGTGTGTGATGTAAGTAACCAAAAGATAGATGCATCACTTCCTGTTATAGCACCAAGCCAAAGGTCATGCAATGTCTCTTCCTTTAATTTCATGGTGTCCAAATGTCAAGTGATGTCACTTCCTGTGATGTCATCAGGTCAAATGCCCAACGATGTCACTTTCTGTAACATCACCTGGTAGGTTAAAGGGCAGGTGACATCACCAGGTCAAAGTTAGAATGATGTCAATTTCTGTGACATCGAGCGGGTGTCAAATGGCATGTGATGGCACTTTTCCTACCCCTGCCATAGTGATGAATCGACATCCATGTGTATATGTGCAATGAAACAAATGTTCCAGCTTAGTGAACAGTAGGCTGTTAGACTCGGAGGAGTACCAGTCTTATTAGACTACAGTGGAAAAAGGAGTGTTGGAAAAGATTGCATAAGTATAAATATAGGATGTGATTGCTGTGGTGTACAAGGAACTGGTATGATTTTGTAGAATATGCCAGTGCCAAAGTAGAGCGCAGGGAGGAGGAGTAGGGGTAAGTTATTTGTTTTAAAAATTAAAGGATGGATTAATCAGGCAGACATTTGCATTATTCTTACAGCTGGACACAGGCTCCAATTGATGATTGTACATAAAGCGTTGAAAAACGACAAACTTGGGAAAAAACTGTTTCCTACAGTGTTTAATGATAACATTGAAGAACTGAGTAGGTTACGTCATAAAATAATTTTAAGATGGAACACCCAATGGGCATGAAGCTTGGAAACTTCTGTCTGGTAATAACAGTGGAGATTTAAAAGGGGGAGTTCAGCAATTATATAGGAAGGGCACCGTGGAGTCTACTGAGACATCTCCATTGGTGATTTATGTGAACTTCAAAGGATTGTAAATAGCAGCACACAGCAGTGGGTATGCATTTTCGACAAAGGGACATTTTATGCACTCTTGAAAAGGTAGAAAGGCACACTACAACTCACCTTTCATGTGCCCCTCATTGGGTAATGACTCTTCCTTCTGAAAGATGCTTGAAACAATTCATTGTGCCTCAGGGTGTAACTATGTTCTTGCACAGATATCTCTCTGATTGACATTAGCTCTGAGTTTTTGCAAAAGCTGCAATGGTGATCTTTTTCATTCACAAAGGTAGCAAGAAAAAACTTTGCACAATCCATGCTTAAAAGATCCTTGACCTATTTTTAGGTCTCGACTATTATATCCCGCAGGGATTAATAGGCGAGTATATAGTAGGCAAAACAAAATCTCTACCAAGTGCGGATTACGTCCAGTTCATGTGATGCACTCGTGTGAGATGCGCGTGCACGTCAAACCCATCAGCCTCGCACCAGACTTCAATGTAATGCCTCCCAAGCTGCTCCCCCGTCCCCTGCATCAGACTTCAAAGCAATGCGCTCCCACCCCGCCCACCCACAGCAATACCAAGAACTTATTACAAGCGCCCTGTGGTCGTGTTATTTACTGAGGGCTTGCAAAATCTCATCCTTCGGCTCCATGCGATGCCTTAATTAATGAAGGGGCTTTTGTCTGAGCACCAGCACGTTACCCATTGCCCTCTTCCTTCTTTTTTTTTTTTTTTTAAAGGGGCCCTTATGCATGACCTGACTGACCTACCCATTGTGCAGACGTCGCGGTCTGAGAGCAAATAAATCCCCTGGAACGTAAACAACTTACTCCTTTAGCAAAAACCTTTTAGTTTTGCTTTTCTTAGCAATGCGCCGCCTTTGTGATTTCAGCCATTCTGCCATTAGTGACACTAGCGGCCCCCGCAGCAAGGTACACGGAGGTGCCCCGCCCCCGGACTCAGTCGGGAGTTTTCAGGCCAGGGTGCTATGCTTTGATTTACAATGCATGACCTGGCAAGAATGTTGTATTGCTTTATCAAACTACGAGGCCAGCGTTCAGAACTTCATGACCTCGACTTGTGCTTCATCCCAGTGCAGTGCAAACCCTATTCCCTTTACAAATGGGAAATGTGAAGCTCCCTTCTTACTCGGGCACTGATTACACGCACCAACAATACGCCTTTTTTTTTAAACCTCCCATCGGGGATGCACACTGACCTCGGACTGAGGGTCGTTGCGCATGCTGGTTTTGAAAACCTTTCCACAGTTAGCAACAGGCCACTTAAATGAGGGGCAACACTGATCTGTCTCGCCAGGAAATACAAACTTGAAACGAAAACATTTCAAAATATGTTTTGCTCCACGGCACTCAGAGAATGTGTAACCTCGTGGGAAACCACTTCTTTAAACTTGCGCATCTCCCGGCTCCAAAATTCAAATAGATGGATTATTTTTCCAAAAGCGTGAACACGTGAACTAAGAATACCGTGCTCTGCAGTCCCCAGGTTTGGCCGGCAGTTATAGCTCCGGTGAATTTCATTCTACTTATTTGGTGCGACCCAATAAAATTGCATCCTCTCCGCTAGCAACTTCCGGTCGGATTATTCTTCATGAGGCGCATCGCCTGATATGTTAATTGTATAGTTATGGGATTCTCATTATATACCCTTTTGGCATTCCGCTAATCTCCACATGGCACGATCTATGCCCTGCTTGTAAAGCTAACAACAGTACAAGTTCCCCAGAGGGCTGTGTATGCTCGCCTCTCCGCCCTTTGACTTCGATCAACACATGTGTCATGTTCACCTTTCTGCAGTGCAGCAGTGTGTGTGTTACTTTCTTACAAATTCCTTTTTTTTTTAGAGACTGGCAGCGAGCGATCAGGCAGCTGCCTGCGATCAGTAAGTGCTGGCGACTCTACGCGCTATTGAACCCTTTCTTTTATTTTTTTTGCGCCTCTGAGCAGTGCGGGTTGGCCCTAGGCATTTCCGAGCGCCCCAAGCCAGTTCTGGCCACACTAGGCTATTTCACACCCTGTCCAACCCCGGGGGGAGGGGGGAGGGGGGATGGGACCCAGCAACCCGCTCTTAACACAGGCCATAATGTCTCCCTTTTTTAGGTCTTGCCTGAGCCAATTCGCTCACCCTCACACTCCCTCACCCTCACACTCCCTCACCCTCACAACCCCACACCCTCACACACCCCCACCTTCACAACCCCTCACCCCCACACACCCCCTCACACCCCTCACCCACACACACCCTCACCCACACACCCCCTCACCCACACACCCCCTCACCCTCACTCACCCTCACACCCCCTCACCCTCACACCCTCACCCTCACTACCCCACAACCTCACCCACCCTCACCTTCACACCCCTCACCCTCACACCCCCACACCATCACACCCCCATCACCCTCACCCCTGTCACCCTCACCCTCACACCCCCTCACACCTTCACCCTCACACCCCCTCACACCCCCTCACAGCTTCACCCTCACACCCCCTCACACCCCCTCAACCTCACCCTCACAACCCTACACCCTCACAACCCCACACCCTCACCCACCCTCACCCTCACATCCCCTCACACCTTCACACCCCCACACACCCTCACACACCCCCTCATGCTCACACCCCCTCACCCTCACACCATGACACACCCTAACCCTCACCTCCCCTCACCCCCCTCACCCTCACCCCCCTCACCATCACACACCCTCACTCCCTCACCCTCACACACCAACCCTCACAAACCCTCACCAGCATAGCATAACATAACAGAACATAGCATAGCATAACAAAACACAGCATAGCATAGCATAACAAAACACAGCATAGCATAACAAAAAAGCATAGGATAGCAAAACATAGAATAACAAAACAAAGCATAGGATAGAAAAACAAAACATAGCATAACAAAACAAAACATAGCATAGCAAAACACAACAAAACATAGCATAGCATAATAAAACACAACAAAACATAGCATACATAACAAAACATAGCATAGGAAAACATTGCATAACACAACAAAACATAGCATAACAAAACACAACATAGTATAGTCTAACAAAACAAAGCTTAGCATAGCATAACATAACAAAGCTTAGCATAGCATAACATAACAAAACAAAGCATAGCATAACAAAACAGCATAGCAAAACAAAGCATAGCATAACAAAACACAACAAAACATAGCATAGCATAACAAAACAAAGCATAGGATAGCAAAACTAAACACAGTATAGCATAACAAAAAAAGCATAGGATAGCAAAACAAAACATAGCAAAACACAACAAAACATAGCATAGCTCAACAAAACACAACAAAACATAGCATAGCAAAACAAAACATATAATAGCATAGCAAAACATAGCATAGCATACCAAACACAACAAAACATAGCATAGCATAGCATAAAAAACATAGCATGGTAAAGCATAGCATAATAAAACACAACAAAACATGGCAGGTCATAACAAACCATAGCATAACAAAGCATATCATAGCAAAACATAGCAGAGCATAACAACACACAGCATAGCCTAGCATAAAACATCAAAGCATAGGATAGCAAAACATAGCATAGCATAGCAAAACAAAACATAGGGTAGCAAAACAAAACATAGCATAGCATACAGCATCACTCAGGGGCACAACAACATCACTATGCGCTTCTACAGCATCACTGAACGCCACAGCATCACTCGTTCGCCATCACATCACTCAGCGCCACCACAGCATCAATCTGTGCAACCATTCAACAACAACTGGGTCAAATATGTTCTCTCAATGTTTCAAGCTTTATTACAAATGTAACAAAAAGATGTTAATATTTCACTTCTGTTCTTGGATTTTCGTCACAATAAAATACATTGAACATAATCTTCACAAAAGTTATTTACAAAAGTTTAAGCTATTGCCATTATAAATTACAATAACTTTTATTTAAGTATTAATTATTTAAAAAAATTAAAAGCCATTGTTATTTGTAATATCAATACATGTAAGTCACGTAAATACAACACATATTGCATTACAAATGCTATAGGTGTCACATTTGCAAAAGTTATAACTATTGGCATTGTAAATGACAAAGCTATTGATTTAGCTAATTTCAAATACAAAACATAAATAAAAAATGTGTTATTTACAATACCAATATCTCAAACTTTCCTAATGCGAGACCTATTGCATTGCAAATGCTTGTTTGGCCTTGAGACTCGGACATCCTCTAAGCGCAGGACGGCGTCCTGCAGAACACGTTCAAGCCAGGGCTTTCCTGATATTGTCCTGAAAGGAAATTAAAACTGGGGGCCCCAGACGCTAGTTAGCAGCCAGTTACTGGAAATGAGCTAACACATTAATGTCATCAGCCTATTCTCTCGTCCATCAACTGAAGGGGAAAGGAAGCGGCCGCTGCTGCAGACGGAGTCAGTCTAGAAAGGGAGGGAGGAGAAATATGGGTAATTAGATCCCCATTCCCAGCAGTTGGAAAAACTGGGCCGAGCAAAGTAAGACAGGATGTGACTGATGCTCTGTGCCAAAGGCTCCTGTGCTGCTCGGACGACCTCCAATGAGCGACCGCTTTACGAAGACCACGTAGAAAAGTCGTAAATCGAGCTCTGTAGGTCTACTCCAAAGTTTCCAACTTTACGTAAACTCACAACGTAGCCAGGAACATTTCATTACGCAAAATGTAAGTATGGTAAGTTATGTAGAAAATGAATGCATACATATTGCACAAATGTACACTTCTACGTGCAACTTTTTTTCTTCATCCACTGGGAAATAAGTGTCTGTCTCGGTGTAGTTAGGCGCAGATACATGCCCACTAATTAATTATCCACCCAGAACGGAGTAAGTGACTTTTACTCCTGCCTGTTACAGGAGTACACTGGCACAGGCTGCTATTGGGGAAGCTACTCAGTGACACTGAAGGAGAGGACCAAATTATGCCTCAGGGTTGAATAAAAAATGCGGCAAGAAAGGCAAATTATATGGTGTATTGCTGCACATTTCGCAATAGTATTACTTAATTATTTTGGGCCCAATTCACAGAACCAACTTAAGACAAAATCCTAAACTTACTACCAGTTTGGTATTCATAGAAGGCACTTACTCATTTTGGTATTCACAGAAAGCACTTATTCATCAATGAGTAAGTAAGCACTGCAAAGTATCACATAGCTGTGTGTCTGTGCCGTGAGGGCTGCTAAACCAAGTGGAAACCCACCACAGTCACTGTTAGCCCGACTGGAGGCCCCTAGAGCCAACCACCCATACCAGACTTGATTTATCAGAGGGGGTGTCACACCCCAAGCACCACCCCTAGAGATAAGTCCCTGGTGTTTCTGTTTCTGTAATTGGAGTTGTCTGAATTAAAAACGACTGACTGTCAATAAACTAACTTGAAAAGTATACAAAATACATGACTAATCAACCAAACATAATTTGAGTCTGCGAGTGACCAAGTCAGAGGTGTAAGGCCATATCAACAAGGCAAATAGAAAAAACTCCCAAAAAAACTCAGGAAAAAATAATCACTCCCATGCTCCTCCCCTTTTATTCTACATAAGGTGGTGGCAGGAGTGTGGAGTCTTCCGAAATCCACCCTTGGAGAACTAACCCATTGTTCACCCATACACCATTGCCATTACCACGGCCTGCCATGACCTTCACTTGCCATTACCTTCATGTGGCATGACCTTCACTTGCCATGACCTTCACTTGACATGACCTTCACTTGACATGACCTGCGCTTGGCATGACCTTCACTTGACATGACCTGCGCTTGGCATGACCTTAACTTGGCATAACCTTCACTTGACATGACCTTCACTAGGCATGACCTTCACTAGGCATGACCTTCACTAGGCATGACCTTCACTTGGCATGACCCTGACTTGGCGTAACTTTCACCTGACATGACTTTCACTGGGTATGACCTTGACTTGGCATGACTTTCACTTGGCATGACCTTCACTTGACATGACTTTCAGTTGGCATGACCTTCCCTGGGCATGACCCTCACTTGGCATGACCTTCACTTGGCATGTCTTTCACTAGGCATGACTCACTAGGCATAACCTTCACTTGGCATGACTTCCACTTGGCATGACCTTGACTTGGCAAGACCTTGACTTCACATGACTTTCACTTTGCATGACCATCACTTGACATGACTTTCACTTGACATGACTTTCACTGGGCATGACTTTCACTGGGCATGACCTCTTGGCATGACCTTCATTTGGCATGACCTTCATGTGGCATGACTTTCACTTGGCATGACCTTCACTTGGCATGACTTTCACTCAGCATGACTTTCACTCAGCATGACTTTCACTTGGCATGATCTTCACTTGGAATGACCTTCACTTGGCATGACTTTCACTTGGCATGACTTTCACTTGGCATGACCTTCACTTGGCATGGCTTTTCCTTGCCATGCTTGCTATTCGTACTCAAGCCTAAGTAGTATGGGTGCTGGTGCTACGTCGAGGTCATGGCGCGTCGTGGCCACGGTAGGTGATGTTGTGGGTGCATCACTGTAATTAGCTTTCAGTTGAAGAAAGACAAGCCTAACTCAACACCACTATCCTTTCTTTATGGGATCACCCTAAATCTTCTCCATGCCCAGTGTGGCTGGGCACTGAGCTGCCAGCTGTCACCCTGCTTCTTCCATCGTTGTCTGCTGCAGCATCCTACAACCTATCCGAGATGCAGAGCAAAGTCCGAGGACATTTTGGACTCGACCTACTTCTTAAAACAACTAACACAACTTTTGCGTTCCACCTCTGCCCCTACTACGAGCCGGTCTCTGTTTTCCGACATGAAACCACGTGCCCTCTTCTTGTCAGGCCAGGAGTCATCCTGATGCGAGATGAGGACTCCGGCCGCTTCAGTGCAGCATGTCACCCTCCACAATCGGATGTGGCAGTGATGGATGTGGCAGTGATGCGTGTGGACACCCTCACTCTGCCCCCGTCACAGAATACCAGGAGCCATATGTTCATCATGTCCTATCTCCAGCTCCAACTTTTCGGCTCCTTTTCATCTTGTCTCGCTCGAGAAACGACTCTCTGGCCCGTGCTCACACTCCAGCCAGGATCTCCCGTTTCTCTATCTACAATCCAGCCAAAAGTCACCATTGCCTACAAAGAACCCAGGAACATCATGCTTCCTCTGGACAGACAGTTAATAATGGATGAACATCAGACTCAGTCAAAAGCCCTAGACCCCACCTTCTAACCCATGCATCTTGGTTGTCTCATGGGATGACCACATGCCCATGGGTTCCACTAAGGTGGATGTTCTGGTACTGAGGGGCTATCACCTGAAATCTACATCTACTTGGCTGCGCTGCTTCCCCAGACCCTGTTCCACTTAAACATAACCCGCAACCACTACAACCAATTTTGGCCACTTGGGCCAACGAGATGCAGAAAACTCCTTCTTCTGCAGCCGGCATCCACCCTCTCCCTCCCCATCCGGCCCACAACCAATGACAGAAGCCCAGCCGACGAACCCCTTGGCTGCAATTCCCTTCTCCAGCATCAACAGGAGGTACCAATGCTCTCTGGTGAATATTCACCACTGTTCTCATGAAAAACTGATTAAACACATCCCACAAAACGTATGTAGAGGTAAAGGGCAACCCACTTCAAATTTCTAATACTGAGCCACTGGTCATTGGCTCACACAAGGATACCTTTCAAAACCTACCCTTCCCTGGAAATGGGGCACCAGAGGCCAGCCACTATTGGCCACCACACCATCCACCCAAATCCTCAGGCACCAGATTTAGTTGGGTCATAGATTCTTTTATTTAAGACCTTAAGGCACTGGCAGGACCCACTTCTGGGATGACACATACACAAATAAGTTGTATAGACCTCTAGAAAAGTCAATATCCTTACACAGGCCCTTTCTAAGCCTCCCTTGGACTTTCTATTTACAGAACATGAGCAGGTGGTATCCAATTTAAACTTAAATCAAAGATAGGTGGCATGATTCTGAGTTGACTGATAATGGAAAATCCATCCATTTCAGAAGGAGAGGCTCCATCCGGAGGGGGTGCATCCGGTGGAATTTCTTGCACCACAGTGTTCACATTTCTTTCGTCACAGTATCTCTTTGTGCTTTTATTTGTCCCTGATTTATAATCATTTCAGAGTCTGGCGGATTTGAGACATCTGTCAAAAATTGGCAAATGTATCCGCAGCCCTATTTTGGCTGCATACAACAGTATACGCTCTAAAAAGTGCAAAGAGGACATCCCCCTATAAGTGGTGTGTGTACCACACCCGACAAACTATAAAACAACCCCCTTCGTGTTCCGGATTACTGTGTGTGAGCAGTGAATCAACTGTGTGTAATGCGGGTGAGTGGGGCTGCTTCCTGGGTACCCTGCCCATCACAGCAGAAAGAGCGTCCTTTCATGGTCTGTCAGCCCTGGATGTACCAGAGGTGAGAGAGCATGGGGCGAAACAAGGCAGACAGGGTTCAAACAGGTCCTGAAAGCTAACCATGCGGTGCCATCTGAATAGGCTGGTCTGTACACAACTTTAATCTGGAAGCAACTGAAAGACAAGACCTAAAGGCAGAAAACGACCTGATAACCTGCCCAAGATCACACAGTTGATCAATCAAAATTAACTAATATTGGAACTCAGGTCTCCTGATTGGCAACTAGCCACTATTACTTCCTCAAACCTCGTTTCATTTACCACCCTTCGTTTCTTGTTTCTGTACTTTGGGGTTCCTAAACAACTTTGCGCGTATATGTGCCCTTTATGTGCCACAAACAACAAGCTACCTCACACAGAAGCGCCGGACTGCCGCGAGAGGCGACCACGTGCCTGGCCCCCGGGGACCACGTGCCTGGCCCCTGGGGACCACGTGCCTGGGCCCCGGGGATCACGTGCCTGGCCCCCGGGGACCACGTGCCTGGCCCAGCATACCCATACAGAGTAGAAATAAGCAGGAATAAATCACTCACGGTTTAACTCCATAACACGGTCGCCGCGACGCACGCCCCGTCATGTTGCCATCGCGTGCGCTGCTGGGGCCACCGGTCTTCCATGGATGCTGCGGGTCTTGGGGCGTCCACGGGAGGCGGGGGTGGTCCTGCCGGCCGGCTGCGGGGGCGCCACATCAGAGAGCGGGACGGCGGGAGAGGGAGAAAGAAAGAAAGAGAGAGAGACAAATGACCGTCAGTGCACACTGCAAACCAGCTCCCCCACAAAATAAACATTAAGCGCAGCCCGGCTTCCTGCTCTGCTGCTGACCCGCGGCCGAGGCGCCGGGGCGCGTGCAATGTGGTCGAGAAATTGGTATCCGGGACAGTCCATCTTCCAGATAACTCCTGTCCGCCTCCGTCGCTGGTGGGACCGACCAGAGGCCGGGGACAGGCTTAGCGGAGAGGGACAAGCTCAGAGGGCAAGGGCCTGAAATTAAAGCCAGTCAGACGTGCACGCGCTTTGGTGCGCGTAGAGGATGTAGCTTAACGGCCAGAGTTGGCGACCTTGGAGTCGGGGAAGCAGGCTCGAGTCTCGGCGTCGACTCAAGATCCTGTGATTCAAGTTTGCTATTACTTCGCATAATGAAGGATTCAATTGACATTATCTTGCAGGGCATGATCAAAGGCGATTTTCCTGTGGCATCTGGCCCAGAAGACATCATGTTAAATACATTCCAAGACATAAAACATAGAAGAGGGACCTTTTTGCACAGTGACCAGTTGCAAGCTCTATGTCACGTCTCCTCAACATTAACCACCCCTGTGCAGTTAGGGTTGCCAGCTACTCCGTGCCATCAGGGACACTGTTGACATTCCTAGATTTTTACTTCATAAATAATTGATATCAGTTGTATTCTCCTACTTGACTGCGTGGAAAGGTAACCGAAACTACAAAGCCCAGAATGCATTAGAGTGCAGCAAGAAAGCCCAGGACTGGAAACAGAGGCTTTGATAAATTACACTAGAATGGGTAAACTATTATATTATCTTATTTTATGCGATTTTATATAGCGCAAGCTTTACCCGAAGGTGTCAGAGCGCTTTACATAAGAACCAGTTGCAAAACATAAGGATTTAAGATTACATGTGTTACATAAAAGATACAAACAGAAAAAATTGCAAATGTACAAGATGTAAAGTCACACAAGGAAGAGATACAAACAGAAAGAAAAATTGCAAATGTACAAGACGTAAAGTCACACAAGGAAGAGATACAAACAGAAAGAAAAATTGCAAATGTACAAATAGTAAATTCACTTAACGAAGAGATACAAATGGGTATACTCTAAGAGTCACATAGGAATGGTAGAGAGTACAAAGGTCTACTTCATATACTAGTGATTAGAGTGATCTCTATATACATATATATATACACATAGTAGATTTTCTCAGGTCAAGAACCCTCCCAAAAAAACCAGAAGAGCAGAGTTCCATTAAGTGGGGTCGGAGGGGGGACACAGTCACAGCACCGAGGGTGGGAGGGATACAAGGGTATGGAGAAAAGGCAAATCAGACAAGGGAAGCATTTCAGAATTTTACATGGCTTACAGAGTTTTGCTGGCAATGCTCGTCCTGCTCACGGAGCTGTGTTTCATCTTTTAGCAGGTTCAATTTTGCACAACTTGCTAAAGCAGTAGGGCAGTGGTCTTCAAACTTATTACTGCCGCGCCCTCCCGGTATAAAAAAAAAAAACCTTGCCCACCTGCAGAATTTTTCACAATTATTCTATTCAATTTGCAATGTTTAAGTATGTTTAGACTTAGTTAAATATTAGAGTTACGTTAATCTTTTAAAAACGGCACATTACAGAGTTGCCGACTGCTGTTGCAGTATAAATTAAAGCACTGCTATCAGCATGATGCTTCCTTTGACCAGAGCCAGCCCTCCCCCCCACCCACCCCAGGGTGTCAAACCCCAGTATAAAGACCCTGCAGTAGGGTGATGCTTGAGAAATCTGTAGGCTGTAGTTTAGTTGTAATGCTGTAATCTTCTCCCTAAATCAGTAGAGTTGCAAGTATGTTACTGTCCCTTTAAACAGTATGCGGGGGCGTTGCTAATAATTCTTGTTGCATGGAGGACAGAGTGCAATGCCCACCATGATGAAGTGAAGGGAATTCGCAAGAATTGCAGGCCACACTCGCCCCCAACCATCTTGTTTTCTAGTTATGTCCATTATGTGACCCAGCGAATCGCAGTAGTAGAACTTTGCGCAAGAGCTAGGGGGGAGGCACAGGGCATGCAAACAAAACCCAACATGTTTCGGTGTATTTGTGTGTAAATATAGTTGACCTTCACCCTGTTCTTATTACTGTTTGCTTCGGTTTAGCAGACGTGCCCAGAGCCCTGTCACTTTTTCTACTGTGACATGATGTAACAAGGGGAGCTGGAACTGCAGCACAGACCATCTCCATCTGCTGCAGTGTGTGCTGTACAGCACGAGGGCCATGGGAAAAAAGGTTCCAGGAAGAGTGGGAAAGAGATACATGTACCCTATTATTGCATAATGCTTCATTCATTGGCACTAATGTCTTCTGCATGTTTGCCTTTGCAAATACACTCAGTAGACTGTGGTAGTAGGTTTGTGGCCAGGCAGGCCACTCGATTCAGGACTCCTTCCCTAAGGCATCTACATTCTTAATTAGCAGTTCCAAAGTTAAGCATGTCCCTACATAGGGGCAGATATACAAGAAACTGACGCATCTGCATAGATGTGTCAGTTTCCCTGCGCCTGCGTGAAAAACCCTTGCGCCTCCATAGATGTGCTGTATTTACAATACTGCGCAATATGGAGCAAAGATTGTCAGATGCGTCAGAAATTCTGACGCATCTGTTGGCGGAAAAGTCACACATTGCTGGAGTCATATCTCAAGCACGACCTAACTCCAGCAATGCGTGTTGCGGCCTATTTCCAATATACTGCATCACTCGTTACGCCTGTTTCAAGCAAGAGTAAGGTTTTGACGCAGTGGCGTCCTAAAAGTCACGCAGTGAAATCTTGTAGATTTCACTGCGTCATTTTTATGAGGTTTTCCTGCGTGGGAACGCCCACCCTGCATACATTATACCTGACACAGGTATAACGTGACACAGGGCTTTACAATTGACGCGTCTCCCTAGATGTGTCATGTTTTAAATTGGCCTCATTGTTTGCGTTGCCGTTTTCGGCGGCGCAAAGGTGTCGCAAGGGGCTGGTAAATCTGCCCCATAGTATTAAGCGTATTAGGGGAGAGGATGTGGTCTGATGGCTAGATTGCCAACTTTGGAGCTGGGAAACCAAGGTTCGAGCCTCAGGGTCACGTCCACATCCTGTGATTCTGGGCAAATCACTTAATCTCCCTTTACCTACTAAAAAAAAAAAGAATATATCCCTGTGTAACGTAACCGGTGCTCATGTAAAGCGCTCCAATGCCTTCGGGTCGAGTTTCCGCTATATAAATCAGCAAAAAAAAAGCAGGACACTATGCTGAGCAGGACACCTTAGGTGCAGCACGTTTCTTAATCATATTTATCTTGTAAATAAAGGCTGTCCCCTCTAAGTTACCTCTGTGCAGCTCTTGTCCACACTCTGAGCTGCATCATGGCAGACCCCTTAGAGGCTTCACAGCCTGGCTCCCTGGATCACAGCCTCTTGTTGCTAGGGAGATGGTCTTGTTTTAAGGTTTTATAGTGCACAACAAGGACACCAGGGAGAACCACATGCTCGCTTTTGCTTTTTTTCAACATATTTTGAGCTGCCTTTTACTAAGTATCAAAATAAGCACACAAAGCTGCTTCTGAATGCTGTGATTTATTTTTCATTAAATCACAATGAAAGATTCATACTTTATTGTTTGATTCATTTTTGTGATTATATTTATTTTGTGAAACAAGTAATTTTACACGCGTTTGGACTTTTTATAAACTGAAAATAAACCAAAAACCTAGTTTATAAGCATAAAAAGAAGAAATGAGTCTGCTGTGCCCCACCTTCATCTCTGCATACTATTCTTAAAAGAAAGGAGGAGTAACAGGCATTTACCTAACCTAACTATGGCAATGCAAATGTGTGTCTGCATATTTTCAAGGGCACTGGGTAATGACTGAAGTTTTTACACTATGTACAACATGTTGTTTCGTCCCTATACTGATACAAGTAACTAATTGAGAACATACACACTCCACCAGGAAAGCTGAGCCCTGAGATCCTGCAACTTAAAACCGCTCATTGAGATACTTGAAAACACACATAAACCATCACATGCTACCTACCTCAATGGACCAAGGGGACTCACAATAATTCACCAGTAACAACCATTCAGAAACAAACACACACACACACACACACACACACACACACACACAAACACGCGCTGTCTCTCTCTCTCGGTCTCTCTCTCTCTCTCTCTCTCTCTCTCTCTCTCTCTCTGTCTCTCTCTCTCTCCCCTCTTTCTTTCTCTCTCCCTCTCTCTCTCCTCTTTCTCTCTCTCTCTCTCCTCTTCCTCTCTCACTCTCCTCTCTCTCTCTGTCTATCTCTCTCTGTCTCTCTCCCCCCTCTTTCTCTCTCTATCTCTCTCTCTCCTCTTTCTCTCTCTCCCTCCCCTTTCTCTCTCTCTCTCTCTCTCTCCTCTTTCTCTCTCTCTCCTCTTTCTCTCTCTCTCTCTCTCTCTCTCTCTCTCTCTCTCTCTCTCTCCTCTTTCTCTCTGTCTCTCTCCCCTCTCTCTCTCTTTCTCTCTCTCCCTCTCTCTCTCTTTCTCTCTCTTTCTCTCTCTATCCCTCCCTCTCTGTCGCTCTACCCCTCTCTCTCTCTCTCCTCTTTCTCCCCGTCTCTCTCCTCTCTCTCTCTCTCCCTCTCTCTCTCTTTCTCTTTCTTTCTCTCTCTCTCTATCCCTCTCTCTCCTCTCTCTCTCTGTCTCTCTCTCTCTCTCCCTCTCTCTCTCCTCTTTCTCTCTCTCTCTCTCTCTCTCTCTCTCTCCCTCTTTCTCCTCTTTCTCTCTTGCTCTCTCTCTCTCCTCTTTCTCTCCCCTCTTTCTCTCTCTCTCTCTCTCCTCTTTCTCTTTCTCTCTCTTTCTCTCTCTCTTTCTCTCTCCCCTCTCTCCCCCCTCTGTCTCTCCCTCTCCTCCCCCTCTCTCTATCTCTCTCCTCCCCAATGGACCACTTTCTGTTTATTCACAGCTCCCACACATCACCCTCGCGAATGGTTCTCATTGTTTCCCTCATAACATAGTTTATTGTCAGTTTCCCCCCTGATGACTCATGGTATCTACATTTTGATCTTGGCTGGCGCTGGCCTGACTCCCTCAAGACCAATAAAGGAATTAGCTCCTACAGTGAAGGAAACAGTAAATCTATAAACTGCAAATATTTACTGTTCATATCACTGTTCAATCTTCAGAAAAAAATAAGGTTGTTGATAGTAATGCCTGCGTCAGGGGATGTCAGGAGCTCTAGAAACAAAATCAAAGGAAAACTTGAAAGGAAGGAGGGTAACTGTGGGGTAAGAAGAGGTGCCAGAGGGGGACACAATGTGTAAGAAAGACAAACAGGGTAGCAAAGTAAATGTGGAGATGGATGTTGGGCTACAGTGGCTGCAGGATGCATTAGGACAGAGAGAGGAAGGCAGTGCAGTCAGACAGGCCCTGTCATCTAGCCAATCAGCAGCAGTCCTCTGGAGTTGGTGAAATCGGACTACTTTTTGAAACTAGTAAACACATTCACCTGCACTGCTGGTGATGCAGTGGCGGCTCCTCTGCTATGGTGGAGGAGCGCCGCCCCACTGATTTTAAGCAGTGCAAATAAAGGAAACATAAAATGATAATAACTTTGAGTTATTCTCAATTGTTTCCGCGCTACTTTGCGGGTGGGCGAGGCTGCTCTGCTCTCAGGGCAGGGCAGGGGAGGAGTGGTTTGCCCACTCCTAAGTGCACATGACTGTTTGGACGGCCGTCTGGGACTGGCCTAAACAGTCATGTGCACGTTCCCTGTTCTCCATGCAGGCTGCATTACAGCCTACTGGGAGAACATGCCCAGGCCCTCATGCCCTGGCTGAGCGTCGAACAACGATGCTCAGACAAATCACAACGCTGAATTGCAGCATTGTGATTGGTCAGGGGAGCCTGACTATGCTTCTTGTTCCTGGAGTCCGACAGCATTTTTTACATTGCTCCCCCCTGTGCGCCACCCACCTGCACCCGCCTACCACCCGCGAGCCGGGCATGCCGCACTGCTCATAGAGGATGATCCAGAGACAATCTGACTGGATTTTTCCTCACACCCAAACTTTCACAGCTTGTTACAGAGTGTTTGGGACTCATGGGGGCATGGCTTGCGCAGTGAAAATGGCGGCTGCGCCTAAGCTCAGCTCTGCGCCTATTGTCCCATATCCGGCCATTAATCCTGATTTCCCCCTCGCCATCTACCTGCCATTTGTTGCTCGCTGTCACCTGTGTCACAGCAAAACCGGAGAATGTTTCAGGAGATGCAGGCGGCCTGATGACGGCCGTGGCGTGCCTCGCTGGGACAGCCTCTTCTCGCCGGCAGGGTTGCGGTCCATGGGCTGTCGGGCGTTGCGGTTACCGGTTTGTATACAGGCACAGGATACTGAAGCTTACCTGGTGTGGGTGCTTTGTGCCAGACAACGAAGAGTGCTCCCCGCCCAACCTGCAGTCAAGACCTGGGCCCCTGTGGTCCCGACAACAGCCATTCGTGGTGGTCTTCTGGCCCCTGGAGTCCTGAGGCCCATACATGCCTTGCATCGCCTGCCTCCCTGCTTCACCAGGTGTTGCGCTCGTTAGGTAGCCCGCCCTTATCTGAAGGATCTATGGTGGGGGGTTTCACTGATAGAATATCGATAACAAAAATATCTATGTTAAAAACATGTTAAAAAATACAGACTACAGAAATATCGATTCCCATACCTACACAGGTAAGTACAAACATATTGACCTAAAATATTGATGTAAAAAATATAGAAGTATAATATATTTAAGATTTAAATATATTTATAAAATAAAATATATTAAATATATTTAAAATTAATATTAATTTTAACAAAATAAATGACATTTAATATACATTTTAACAAAATGTTACAAATAAACTTAATTAAAAAAAGATAAACACTCAAACAATAATTTATATATATATATATATATCATTTAAAATAAATATTAAACTATTATCTTTAATTCATTTTAAAACTTTAAAATTATATAAGAAAGAAATATATATATATATATATATATATATATATATATTAAAATATAAAAAAAAAAAATATAATAAATTAAAACATTAAACAATTAAAAAATATTTATACATACATTTCCCAATACAATCAGTGCAACAGTAGGGAAAGTGCTGGATAGCAAAATAATTAAATTATATAAGAATGAAATATATATATATATATATATATATATATATATATATATATATATATATATATATATATATATATAAAGCGCTCAGAACCTCGAACAGTTTTCGAAGAGACGACACAGCGTGGTGGAAAAACCTTCTTTTATTTTTCAGTCGCTATCGACACGTTTCGCCTGACCCAGCAGGCTTGGTCACGATAAAGTTTCAACAAACATGTACAAACATTTAAAGTGCTCTACAGTCACGTGATGCATCACGTGACAACCAAAATCATAGAACTGAAAGAAATATTCGCATTGGTTTTCATGATGCGTGTTTCCGTGCATTTTGTTTTAACAAGTAATTACATTTTGAGACTCTTTGGAACATAAATTAGCATCAAGTGTAAATAAAGAAGCCTTTGAATTTAGTAGTCATAACGGTGTAAACAATAAAGCATAACATTTCGTGCTCATTTGTTCGGACCTCAATCTTAATTAAAGATACTTTCACAGTTATTATGCATAAATTCAGCCCAAGTGGGCAATTAAACTGCCAAGACTACAAAAAGGCTAGTTATAATCATTGATTACCGTCATGTCCAATAATTCCCAAGTATTAACAAGGATGCACGTAGGTAAAAAACCAGAAGAGTTTTTCAAAATAAAGCCCTAGTGGGCAAGTATAATCAGTTCTATTGTTTATATGTGAAAACAAAAAATTCTAAAACCAATAACACAAGTTATATAAACTCTAATCTAGAGAAAATATAATAAGTTAAAACATTAAACTATTAAAAAATATTTATACATACATTTCCCAATACAATCAGTGCAATAGTAGGGAAAGTGTTGGATAGCAAAATAATTAAATTTACTATCCCAACTCCAGTGAGTGCAACAGTAGGAAAAGTGTTAGCAGAGGGGAAACATTACTATTTCATTACAAGACAGGAGGCTAACTTTATGCAATAACTTTTATTGCTGCCCCAACATGCAGCCCTTTAAAGAACATGTGTTATATCACAAGTAAAACATTGCATAGAACTTTAGAAACATAAGTTGGTAACACTGTAGCTAGGCATCATCCTCTCTTTTATTCAACTTTATACTCTACATTCAACTTGTAGCTCAGAGTTTTGCTATTACTAATCTTTATTTTCAGGATTTACAAGGTAAGTGAACTTGTTGTTCATACTTGGGTAGCAACTCCTCCAATTTCTGGTCGGGTCCCAATCCCCTATTCCGCCTTATGCGTACTTTAGGCATTATATGGCCTTTTAGTGCGTTAATAATCGTACTTATGCCTGTGCTCCGAATGCTCAGTGCTCTTTATACTAACTACTACTCATCATTCGAACGAAAATAATATAATAATGTATGCCAGGTAGACCTGACTGACCTTATCTCACAGAATTGGTCAACCGGCATAACCGGATTATATGGAGCTGGCTCAATAATATGGCTCTCCATCATACACTGTGCCCAAAGTAGCCGGGTCGGGCTCTCTGCCCAAGACTTGAGAGACGCTGCGTCTTTATTTTTCATGCCGAAGGGATCAAAGGCACCGCAGAGAGCATCTCCAGACTCTTGTGGTCCCCCTCCTACCTTCGACTCCTCCTCTGCTATCTCTCTTCCCCTCAGAGAGAGAATGCCCCTCAACAAAGGCCTTGGTCCTTACGCGACCCATCTCCCGGACCCCAACAGCTTTTGGAAAAGATCTCTCTCCGATCATAAACAGACGGAGAGGGACAGTTACGTTTTGGCAGAACTTGGAGCTGGAATTCAAAAGACTCTGCCCCCGACTTTTCCCAGCTTCGTATACACCGTCTCTCATCTGTTTCTTTACCCTGATTCCTCCTATGATGGGGAACTGAGGCATACCCAAATCGGGGAAAACTAAAAAAGGACTAAAGCTTGTTGGTACCCTTTTGTTTGGTAACCAAGCAAACTCGAGCCTCGCAAACGTCTTTCACTGACACCAAAGGAGGCAGGATCAAGAACAGTTACTAAATGATAATAAATTAAGATAAGAAAGGAAACCCTTTAAAAAAAATGAGAATAAGGGGATTCTACCCCTTAGTTATCTGACATTTAATTTTATATATTTGGTTTTCTGTTTTAAATTACTAAAACTTTATTTAAACAGTATTATTTGAACAACCTTTTCAACGTCATGTCTGATATTGAAACAGAGGGGACTTTAACCATACCCCTCAGTGAGAGAGTTCTAATTATTTCCTTGAGAAGGAATTTAAATCATCCCTGAAAGAGGCAGTGTAGGCGGCCCTTAGCAAAAGAAAAAGGGACTACTCTGAAGAGGACCTAATATCCCTTTCAGAGGATTAGACTCCCATCAGAAAAGGATTAGGGTTATGAAAAAAATGAAACATATGTCTAATATTCAGTTTATCAATGGTAGCCAGCGCGCTACAAAATACATAGATGAAGCATCAGATAGATTGTGCGCTACAAGTGACCTTGGTACCCCTAGCGGTACAATTAGCAAGAGCAGCCTTATTGGCGCAATAAGCCCAGGTGTCCATTGCGGCACAAAAAGACCAAGTGACCTTCATGGCTCAATAGACCTCGGCTTGAAGCTGGAAAAGAAATCTACTCCTATGATACATATCCAGAGGATGAAGAGGATGAATATATTTTTGACCCCCTAGAATTTAGACAATAATCTTCTTGAGCAAGCCTCTAGCTCAATAGCCATTAAAGACCCTACAGGGGTAGAAATGTTTAATCCTAACCAGATTACTCAGCCAAGGGGGTCAGTCTGGTGGCCTATGGACCACGTTTCAAAATTAATTAAACACTGGATCCACACTTCCCTCGATAAGGAAACGCAAAACTTGATGAGGGCAGAGTGCCCCAGACCCTTCCTAGATAATAAAGCTGGGATGACACCAAATTTGGATTCAGAACTGATGATATTTTTATTTAAAACAGGAAAGGATCCTAGGAAAGGCTTAGAGCGTTGCCTCAAACAATGCTGAGGCAAGGTCTTGGATATTTTGGGTCTCCTTGCAAGAATTCTTGATCTGTCAGAACGAAGCTTCTCTGAGGGGCACACATGTAGATGTTGCCCTACTAAGTGGCTGGAGTCAATGTGCCCTATGTCTCTTGGGCAACGCTAACGCTGGCCTTTCAGCTGAGCGTAGAAGGGCCATACTTATGAGGATTAATCCCAAACTTTCGGACCTGGCCAATAAACACCCTAAGGGTGACTCCAATGTTTTACTCTTTGGAGAAAACTTTATTAAAACCCTAGGAAAGTATGTTTCAACCTTCTCAGTCTTCTGCAGGGCTCAATCTAATATGAGGCGCATGTTTGGAGGTAGAGTTTTTGGCAGGGCTGGCAGCATGGGACTGGCTGCCAGCCACGGACAACAGAGGTCCCAATTTTAATCAAATAACCCAAGAGGCTTTGGAAGACAATACCATGGCAACAATAACTTCTTTCCCCAAAGAGGCCAAGGTGCATGATCCCGTGGCGCAGGGAGACAGATTCTAGGGAGGTAGAAACCAAGGTAATAGTCTCAATCCCTCTTGGTTCTTCCCCTGTAACGGTAGGAGGAAGATTACATCTTCTCAGCCAAAATTGGTGTTTAATAACAAACGACACATGGATATTCAGTACTGTAAGAGGTTTCAAGATAGATTTTACCCACACACCACATCAAACACACCCACTCAGAGAATTGATCCTAGATCAAGAACAGTCAAGTTTGGTAGAACTGGAGGTTATCCAAATGTTACAGAAATGTGCCATTCGCAAAGTCAAAAACTCAAAGGATGGTTTCAAAGTACAATCTTTTTAGTAAAGAAAAAGGACAAGGGGTGGAGGCTAGTGATAAACCTAAAACAGTGGAATGCATTCTTTGTCTACAGATACTTCAAGATGGAGGGTATCCATCTTTTGAGAGACACCTTACAAGAGAAACATTGGCTTGTGAAATTGGATCCCAAGGATGCCTTTTTCGCAATACCAATGGATTACAACTCTCAGAAATATTTAAGGTTCTCATGGAAGGGCACAACTTAGTAGTTCTGCTGTCTTCCCTTTGGCCTCTCATCAGCTCCTTGGTGCTTCACCATAGTTCTAAGACCTGTAGTAGCCTTTATAAGGAAAAGGGGTGTTCAGATTATACTTTACATAGACGATATGCTGATAATGTTACAGAGTCAGGAAAAATTACTAGTACACATGGAATGAGCAGACCTCTTAGAAGGGCTAGGATTCATTATCAACACAGAAAATCTGTAACAACTTCTACTCAGAATCTAGAGTTCCAAGGTTTGCAGGTGAAGACCATCACTAGCCAATTACAATTACCCTTAAAAATGGCAAAAATAAAGAAAGAAGTAGCTTATGCCTTTCAAAGGATACTCTGAGCCTAAGATCATTAGCAAGAGTGGTTGGCCTTCTGTCCTCTTCTATACAAGCTGTTTCACCAGGTCCTTTACACTACAGGGCCCTGCAGAGATTAAAATCCTTTGGTTTAAGGAAGGGACTATGATACTCAGACAATGTTCCCTTGTCTCAAGAAGCACAAGAGGATCTCCTGTGGTGGTGGAACAATTGGAATGGGAAGTTAATCTTCGGGAACGTCCCAGATTTCATAATGGAATCAGACACAAGCAACTTAGGTTGGGGTGCAGGAATAGGTATGACAGAGACTGGAGGGAAATGGTCAAAAGAAGAACGTCTACTTCACATAAATTGTCTAGAGATGATGATGCACTGATGAGCTTCAAGTCATCCATAAAGTACAGCGTAGTATTCTTGAGACTGGACAACTTCACAGCTGTGTCCAATATCAATCGCCTAGAGGGCGCGAGGTCCAGAACGCTCACCAATATGGCCAAGGAAATCTGGTATGTTTGCTGGACACAGAACATTTTTACTAAAAGCAGAGTTAATTCCTGGTCACCAGAACATAACAGCAGATTGGACCTCAAGGTTTCTAAGGGACTCACGTGCCTGGAAACTGAACCCGAAAGTTTTTCAAAAGATTTAGAACCTTTGGGCTCCATACACGTGGATCTGTTCGCCAGCAGATTAACATATCAAGTAGAAGGCTACTTCAGCTGTAGACCAACCCCAAAGTGATGGGAGTAGATGCTATGCTTCAAACCTGGGACATGGAGATGTGTTATGCTTTTCCCCCTTTCGCTCTAATTCAGAGGGCATTATTGAAAATACAGAGAGAGAAATACAAGATAATTTTGGTAACTCCCTTTAGGGATATACAGGTATGGTTTCCAGGGGTCCTGGAATTACCAATAGACGTCCCACATTTAATTCCAGGGAATTTAGACCCTCTCCTGGGACAAGAAGAGGAGCAACATCCTCTCTTATTGGAAGGAAACATGAACCTTCTTGTTTGGAGGATTTCAGGTGCTCAAGCAAATACTCAGGCCTTTCAGGAGAGGCTAAAACCCTACGGGATGAGCCATGGGCACATGGGACAAGAAAAAGATACACTGGTGTATGGAAAAAATGTATAGTTGGTGCATGGAACAATAATTGGATCATGTGGATGCTCCTATAATTTATATAGCTAATTTCTTAGCAGAGTTATTTAGATCAGGCCTTTGCTATCGAACTGTTAACTGTTGTAGATCAGGAATTTCAGCTGGTCACTCACTGATTAATGAATTTTCAGTTGGTAGCGATTCTTTAATTCGCAGAGTAATGAAATGGATAAGACTTAAACGCTCTCCTAGGGCTAGATATCAGTCCTTATGGAACGCAATCTTATTTTTGACTTATTTATGTATTGGCCTAACAACCCTTTATGATCAAGAAAACAGTGGTCTATGATACTAGATACTCTTCTCTGCATTATATCTGTTAGAAGAGTATCTGCTGATATTGGAGCAATAGAAATCTACACTAGATTTTTTTCCCTAGACTGGGTCCATTTTGACATTTGTAGAAGAACCAAAACAATGTCTGAGAGTATTGTTTACCCTTATTTTAATGATTGTAAAAAACTTTACTTTGTTAGTTGTTTGAAACTTAAGAAAGTGTTACGACTGTTGGTGAAAATCAATTGCTGATATCGTTTTTGAAGCCTAATAAAGCCATATCTACAGCTACTATCTCTAGATGGGTAAGAACAATTATGTCAGAAGCTGGAGTGAATTTAACTAAATTTGGAGCACACTCTTCCAGGGGTACAATGGCCAGCTAAGTCTTTTGGGCTGGTGGTATGCTTTCAGATATATTTAAAGCAGCAGACTGGTCTAGGGCTTCTACCTTTGCAAGTTTCTGTCTTAAACCGGAGGAGCACGTGAGCGGAATGGTGTTAAATAGCTTTAAACTTGCATAATGATAGCCTCCGGTCTTGTAATGAAATGGCGATTCTCCAATTAACATACAGAGAGAATCTTGATTTCATTAAAGACAATGGAGGCTAACATTATCCTACCCTCCACGCCCATTTGGAGTAATGTTATGTCTTTTTAATTAAATAAGTACATTCTAAGTTTAATCTGTATGTTAAAGATGCTTTGTTGCCTTTGCAATGCTTATTTTACTTGAATAATCGAATGTTAAATATTTTAGAGGTTATTACTCTTTTCTATTTTTTCCAGACAATTCTTCATTATGAAGTTTCTTTCTTCAGCAATCAATACAGTCAATTCAACAAGTTTATTCCGATGAGTTTAACTTTTTGGCGCAGCCTTATGAGGATGATGCCTAGCTACACTGTTACTTTGTTATTTTTCTAAAATTCTACTTGTGATATAACACGTGTTCTTTAAAGGGCTGCATGTTGGTACAGCAATAAAAGTTATTGCATAAAGTTAGCCGCCATTTTCTTTAATGAAATCAAGATTCACTCTGTATGTTAATTGGAGAATCACCATTCCCAATCCAGCGAGAGCAACAGTAGGGAAAGTGTTGGTTAGCGGAGGATAAAAATTACTATTCCCACTCCTAAGAGTGCAAGAGTAGGGAAAGTGTTGGATAGGGTTGGGATAAAAATTACAATTCCCTCTCCAATGAGCGCAACAGTAGGGAAATTGTTGGATAGCGGAGGGGTAAAAATTACTATTCCCACTCCAAAGAGTGCAACAGTAGGGAAAGTGTTGGATAGTGAAGGGCTAAAAAATTATATTCCGACTCCAGTGTGTGCAGCAGTAGAGAAAGTGCTGGATAGAGGTGGGATAAAAATTACTATTCCAACTCCAGTGAGAGCAACAGTAGGAAAAAGCGTTGGATAGCGGAGGGGAAATAATTGCTATTCCCACTCCAATGAGTGCAACAGCAGGGAAAGTGTTGTATAGCGGAGGGGTAAAATTTACTATTCCCACTCTAAAGAGTGCAACAGAAGGGAAAGTTTTGGATAACGGAGGGGTAAAAATTACTATTCCCACTCCAAAGAGTGTAACAGTAGGGAAGGTGCTGGATAGCGGAGAGGTAAAAATAATTATTCCCACTCCAGTGAGTGCAGCATTAGGGAAAGTGTTGGATAGCGAAGAGACAAAAATTACTATTCACACTCAGTTAAAACAAAATTAGAAAATATTAAAAAATTATTTTAAAAAACATTAATAAAGAAACAATATTTAAAAATTAAAATTCTAATATATTAAATATATAAAAAGAAAAAATATTATAATATTAATTACATATAAAAACCTAAAATAATATATAACCTAATATAATAAATACATTTATTAAAAAAATCTTTTAAACTTTACAAACAAATACATGAATAAATACATACATTTATTTATTGTATTTCCTACCCTATAACACCAAACCAATAACAAAACACTTCAACATTTTACTTAATTTTATTTACAAAATTAACATAATTGATAATCAATTAAAAATAATATTAATTAAAAAACGATTAAACATTAATTGACTACACACACTTTAACACTATGATATCCATAAGACACACCTAAATTAAACTCTAAAATAATAAAACACAATTAAAACGTATTTATAAACTAAAAACGATTACTATTAACAACTAATAACAAAATAATTAAAATGTATTCAATACCCACCATTTAACTCTTTTAAAGTAAAAACAACAAACAAAAAATAAACAATTACCCTGAATTTATATCAAATAATTAACATTAATTAACAAGTATATATTAATTATTAAGTACAAATTACTTCCCACCCTTTACTCCTATAAACACCAAAACACACACCTAAAATTAATTATATAACTACCATAATTAACCCGTTAAGCGCGCGCAAACATTCCACCCCAGTGCGGACGTTCGATTGCACTAACGGGATTCGGACGTCCAACGGTCGTGCGCAGCACTAGCGAGGTAGTGCACGCGACGACCGTTGGACGTTCGAAGCACGGAACGGGTTAATTACCAGTTAATTAATTACAATTAATTAACAGACAATTATTAATCCATCAATTAAAAATAAATTACTTTCCACCCTTAACACCTATAAACACCAAAACCCACGCATAAAATGAATGACACAATTACCATAATTAATTACTAATTAATAATTAAAATTAATTAACAGCCAATTATCAATCCATCAATTAAAAATAAATTACTTCCCACCCTTAACAACTATAAACACCACAATGTACACCAACATACACTTAAACAATTACCATATTTAGTTACCAATTAATTAATATAATTTAACAACTAATTATAAATTAATTAATTAAATAAATTGCTTTACACATTTAACAGTATAACATCTCAACTAAACAAATATTAGTAAACAAAAATAATCAATATAAGGAATATAAATAAATTACTTCCCACCCTAGTCCTCAATAAACCCACATCGCACTACGGAACAAAAAGTGCAAAATTCCAGTTAAAAAAAAGAAATACATTTAATATAATCCTACTCCCCTATAAACCCACAACCTGCTATGGAACTTAAAACACAAAATTCAAATTAAAAAAAATCATAACTACTAAACGTTTAACACATACATTGAAAATACAAACATTTCATATACAAAAAACATCCAACACATAGATATAAAATATATACTAAAATACATAACATTAATAAACAAACAATATTTTTAACAACTATATTTTTGCAAACGATATTAAACACTTCGATATTTTTTTAATCGATTTTACTTACCTTAAGCCAATATTCTGGACCACGATATTCTTGCTGTCGATATTTCGGACCCACAATATTTACAACTCAATATTTGTGCAACTCGATATTTTTGATTCAATATATTCGACATTCTGTCTCGGCACCCTATGGGGGCATGCGCTGCAACAGAGAGTGCAGCCCCTCAGCGAGGAACATTCTCCTTAACATATTGACACAGCGTGGCATCCTGTGAGGACCTGACTGCCTGCTCAGTAGCGCTGCTGGCTCTGGCCTGCAAACACTCACTGCTATTGAGAGGCTCATTATTTTCCAAAACAAGGCCATTGAACTGCCAATGCTCACTGATTCCTTTACTTCTGGGGGCACTGAATTTGAAAGCACTGGGCGCCCTCGAAACATACTGTCTGGAACACTATACTACTACATCTACTACTTTGCTGAGACATTGCCACCTAGTGGTAGCAGGTTTGAAAAACTATTCTGTATTGTTTGCCCATGCTGTGCCATTATCTGCACTTCACTTCCACTCGCACTGGCAAATGGTGAGGCCCGGCCTCAATAATTGCCACGGAACCCTTAACCTAATGACCGCCTGCCTTCCTGTCTCCTGATTAGCGTCTCACTGCCCTCAGCTTTTCGCTGCCCTCGATCTCCACCCACAGACCAGGGGCTACACATTGTGGGGCCTACATCGCTGCCCTGCGGAGCCTATGTGTGGAAAGGCACCTCACGACCCATATGTACTAACTCAGTTGTTGGTATATGACTTTGGTGGTGATCTTTAGCCTGGATATCAGCTCCTAATTGCCTGAGTGTCTGCACTGCAATGTTGACCACCACAAGTATTTCCTCCATGCATGTGGCATACATTACCTCTGCCGCATCTCAGGCACCTCTCCTATATATTTTCATTTGCCTGCTGTGACCTCTGCTGGACTGCCTGTTTACATTATGTACAGCGGAGGTGGCGCTCCACTTGTGGCTGAGACTGAATTAGAGACAGACGATGACCACTGGCTCTTGGTGACACTCATGACGTCTGATTACCTGGGGTAAGTGTGGCTCTGATTGGTGACAAGGTCTGGTAAGAACATGAGCAGTGCTTGGGCAGGAGGGCCTTGGTGTGTATGGGGGGCTTCTTGTACGGAATAGAGACTGCATACAGTGGGGCATTGAACAGTGTATAGCTGTGCAAGAGAGACCGGGAGCTGTGCCTCAGAGACAGTAGCATGAGTTTGTTTCATATTGTTTTTGTTTGGGGTGTATATGTATGGTGAGTTGGGGTGGTTAGCTCTACAATCTTTCAAAATCTTTATTCGGTTATTCAAGCAGAAACAACCATAAAAGCACAGGGGTTAAAAAACATAACAATAAAACTTATTATTCACATGATAAAAGTTCAAACCCCGTATAAAAACACATGATAAAATCAGTAATCACAATTAAGCTAGTATACTATTAATGACAGTAATAACAGTACTAAGCGATTTACCCTCCATACTATTTCTGAATTTTAGGGCAGATTTTAAAAATCCAATTACAAATAAGGTACTTTTGGGGTTTAACAATTGCAGGTAATCCAGTGCTGGTCCAACCTGAGTGAAATTCATTTTTTTTAAAAGGGGCTTTATATAAAACCTCCGAGGTAAATCGTAAAAAGGGCAGATAAATAAAAAGTGTACGAAATCCTGCGGAGACTTATTGTCGCAGCTGCAGGGAGGTAGCACTTGGCCTCAGCGTGAACCCTTTCGAACGGTTAACATGTGGTGGAAATAATCCAGTTGGAACCTAACTAGCAGGTGTCGATCAAAATCTGACATCGGCCAAGATAGATAGGGCTTCATGGAAGATGTGGTCTTCAAGAAAGCGTGTTTTCGAACACTAAGTTTATTTAGTTCTACCTCTTCGCGATGCATACGTTGTGAGAGAGAAAAAGTTTTCCTCACAAACTCTACATCAGCGATCCTAATAGAGTCAGGGTTTAAAAAGATTTCTGGCCGCCCCATACCGAAGAAACAATCTTTCAAATATTTTAGCCATGGTATTTTAAGCATGTTATCCAGGGATAAGGCCTCTCTCAGGAGTAGATGATTTAAAATCAAGTCTTTATTTAGCCAGCATTTTAACCAGCAGATTAGTGGCCGTAGTGCTAGAGTATCACTTATAAACGGAGTGCCAGTTTCTTCATGCACTACAAAGTTGGAAGTACCCCTCGGGACCCCCAATAGTTGCTTAAAAAAATTATTCTCTGCCACCGCAATGTCGTTAGCTGACACTTACCCCCAGAGTTCGCTACCATAGCGTCCTTTTGCTACACTCTTTGCCTGATAAATCTTTAACAGTGCAGCGATAGGGCGTTTGCCCATTTTCTTTGCAAAATTAAAGACAGCAGCGTTGGCCCGGGTTATCTCCCCCCTTTTTCTCTGAAGTGATTGGTTCCATTTTAACTGGTCATCGAACAGGACGCCCAGATATGAGAAAGTTCTTGTTGTAGGAACCTTCTCATTTTTAACCCGGAATGAAAACGGCTTCTTATTACACTGCCCTACCTGCATTACAAAGGATTTGGTGTTATTAATAGATAACTCTCGGGCTTTCATAAAACTATGGAAAGCATCTAATAGGGTTTGAAGTCCTCTTGCGGTCCTAACCAGTAGAACGTCGTCGTCCGCATATAATAGGACAGGCAAGCCCTTACGACCGACATAGGGGTAATCAGCACCAGTATTTAATAAAAACTCCTCCAAGTCATTAATATATAAATTAAAAAGAAAGGGGGCCAAAATACAGCCCTTGCCTAACACCCCTGAGGACTTTGAAGTCCCTGGACACCTTAAGGTCCTGTGAGTACCTCACGTTTGCCCTAGTATCCTGATGCAGGTCCACCAGGAGGTTCACCAAATTAGGCTCTACCCCCATTGCACCCATGGCCTCCCAAAGCTTTCCCCGGTTAACACAGTCGAAAGCCGAAGAGAGGTCCATGAATGCCATGTGGATGGTGCCCTGTCGCGCTAAGGTGTATTTACCTAGAACCATATATAGGTTGAGGCACTGCGCTATTGTGGAGTGACCGGGCCAGAAGCCATATTGAATTTTGGAGATTACCCCGTGTTCTTCCGCCCAGGCTGTTAATCTATTCAAAATCACTCCACCCACTACCTTGACCACAGAGTCAATTAGGGATAACGGCCTATAACAGGATGTGCTGTTTCGGTCCCCTTTCTTAAATACTGGTACTATCGTCGATGTCCCCCAAGATCTGGGACAGCCATGTTCTGCAGCTGCATTAAGCACAGCAGTAAGGACTGGCACCCATAGAAGTACCCTTGATTTAAATAAGTCAGGGGGCATTCCATCGGGGCCTGGCGCTTTATTGCTTGATAACCCCCTAATGCCTGTTTCGACTTCACTATTAGAAAAGAGTGGTGGACTTACTCTTTGTTCACCTCTATCAGATTCTGACTGTGAATTATTACTGTCAAAAATAAGGCTAAAATGGGAAACCCACTCCTCTTCGGTGAAATTCGTACCAACTGAGGTATCACCTACCGTGTCAAATAGGGGCTTGTTAATAATACCCCAGAATTTTTCACTATTACCTAGGGTAATGGGATCTAACAGATCTTGCCAGATGTTATCCCTCACTTCTCCCTTGCGCTTTGCCAAAGCCTTTTTATAAGACAGTTGTGATGCCCTGATTAGAAAGGGGTCCCTAGGTTTTAGTTTAAGAGCCGCCTTTAGGTCACGGCCAAATGTTGACCACATTTATTACTCCATTCAGTGCATTTACCTATTTAAGGCTACCCTTCGGTTTAGCCTCGGTGACTGGTGCCATTCAGAAACTCGTGTTTTGCTTCTTTAAAGATGTAAGTAGTATACAGGCGTTCAAGACAATATATTAATTTTTTCAAAAACTGTGGAAGCGCATAATGTGATTTTAAAAGAATTAGTATATTTTTGAAACAACGTGGTATGACAGTTGAATATCTTGGTCACAGAATAACTTCTGGTGGCATCATACCCAAAATGGATCTTCTTAAAGCGTTTAAGGGATGTGCCTTCACCTAAGGATAGAGATGAGTCGAAATCTTTTGTGGGAATGTGTGACTATTACTGCTGATGCAAGTGTGATTGGCACAGGTGCTGTTCTGTCAGACAGTGGATTGAATGGAACGTAACATTGCATTCGCATCAGTGCATTTAGGGAAGTTGAAAGAAAATAGATCACAATTGAGTGGGGGGCATTGGCATGTGCCTGGAGTCTTGAGAAATTCAAGACCCATGTGTGGGGAACTTATTTTATTTTGTGTATGGTGCACAAACCTTTGACTTATTTATTAGGTGACAAAAGAAAGTCTGAAGTATCGTCTAGACTTATTTGTATTTTATCCAAATTGCAGGAGTTTTGTTTGGGAGTACATTATATTGTAAGGTCTGCAAATTGTCCTGCACACTGTTTTCTTGACTTCCAGTTGGAGAGGAATCTGAAGACTGAGATATGTTCAGTGACGAATGAGTTGCAGCTGCTATATATGTTTCTAAGCAATGTCAAAGTATGACTGATGAAAGGAAATGGTTGAGTAGTGCATGTGAAGAGGATTACGTGTTGATGAAAGTGCATGAGTCTGTTAAGAAGGGTTGGCCTCACTTTAAACATTTGCAAGGTGAACTTTAAAGTTTTGTTTTAACTGCAGATGGTTTAATTATAAAAACACAATATTCTGCTCAGAGAGGATACGTTTTTCCACCAAATAAGTTATGAAATAGAATACTCTCATTGGCTCACACTGGTCATTTGTATTCCACTTCTCCTAAAAAAATGTTAAGACATTGATTCTGGTGGCCAGGGATGGATGGTAATGTGGAAGAGTTGGTTAAGAGATGTTGCAAATGTTTATTGTCTAACAAGCATTGGAAACTTACTGACACACTGATGATACCAGTACCATTGCCGGATGCACCATGGAAAAGCTGGTATTAGACTTTGCAGGACCTATATCTTATTTACCATTTGTTGGTGCATTATTTTTCAAAGTGGGTATATTATGATTGTGTTAGTAGTATGACTAATCAGGTAGTGGTAGACCTTCTTGCAAATGTGTTTGCTTTAGAAGGTGCACCATTGGAACTTGATGCAGATAATGGTGCACAGCTGATATCTGAGATATTTGGAATCATTGTGAACAAAGAGTGCAACAGTAGGGAAAGTGTTGGATAGTGGAGGGGTAAAAATTACTATTCCCTCTCCAGTGAGTGCAACAGTAGAGAAAGTGCTGGATAGAGGTGGGATAAAAATGACTATTCCCACTCCAGTGAGAGCAACAGTAGGGAAAGTGTTGGATAGCGAAGGGGAAATAATTGCTATTCCCACTCCAATGAGTGCAACAGCAGGGAAAGTGTTGAATAACGGAGGGGTAAAAATGACTATTCCCAATCTAAAGAGTGAAACAGTAGGGAAAGTTTTGGATAACGGAGGGGTAAAAATTACTATTCCCACTCCAAAGAGTGTGACAGTAGGGAAAGTGCTGGATAGGGGAGAGGTAAAAATAATTATTCCCACTCCAGTGAGTGCAGCATTAGGGAAAGTGTTGGATAGCGAAGAGACAAAAATTACTATTCACACTCAGTTAAAACAAAATTAGAAGATATTAAAAATTATTTAAAAAACATTAAAAAAATAAACAATATTGAAAAATGAAAATTCTAATATATTAAATATATAAAAAGATTTTTTAATAATATTAATTACATATAAAAAACTACAAATAATATATAACATAAAATAATAAATTCATTTATTAAAAAAAAGAATCTTTTAAACTTTACAAACAAATACATGAATGAATACATACATGTATTTATTGTATTTCCTACCCTATAACACCACACCAATAACAAAACACTTCAACAGTTTTACTGAATTTTATTTACAAAATTAACATAATTGATAATCAATTAAAAAATAGTAATAATTAAAAAACGAATAAACATTAATTGACTACACACACTTTAACACTATGATATCCATAAGACACACCAGAATTAAACTCTAAAATAATAAAACACAATTAAAACGTATTTATAAATTAAAAACTATTACTATTAACAACTAATAACAAAATAATTTAAATGTATTTAATACCCACCCTTTACCTCTTTAAAAGTAAAAACAACAAACAAAAAATGAACAATTACCCTAAATACATATCAAATAATTAACATTAATTAACAAGTATATATTAATTAATTATTTATTGGACCTGAGCTCCCTGCTATTTCCAGTGGATTATTATTTCCTCCTGCCACCGAACAAGGGTCGTTACTGTTGGAAACGCCTACCCCGAGCCGGGTCTCTTGTTTATCGGGGTAACTATACAGTAGCGAACCTAAAGGGAGTGAATATTTAGAAGCCTATTGTTTCCAAGTCCTGCTGAACAGGATTTGTTTGTTCTAAGTGAAGGCACACGCTTTCTGTTCCCGCTGTAGAACTCACACCTTGGAAATCTGTCAAGGATTTTGCCTCTTCTTTGCTTATTCCTGAGGTACACGAAAACCTTGCCTTCCCTCGGGATTTATTGCAAGTGAGTTTGGGTCCAAAAATTGGGTTCTGATATATATCCTCTGATGAGAACTTTCTGAAAGGAGGGTGTTTTGACTAGCACAGGGCTTATACGTCTACCCCTGTGATCTATTGGCCCTATGCACACACTTGTTTATGTGAAGTCTGTTCTTGAGCATGTTTGGTATTTGTGTTTCTTTGGGTTCCCTTTGCAACGACATACAAAAGTCATGCAAATATCAAATAATCATGCAGTGTATAGGCTCCCTTTTTAACCAGAACGTTAGCAAATTTGTGATGTCATGAGGATAAATCTACATATATGTATATCAAAATAATTCTCTTGTGGAAACAAAAATGTGTAGCAGTGTAGCAATGAAGTGTACATGCCATTAGCTATATGTTTTTATTTATTTCAGATATTTGCTGTTTCCTCGTCACCCTCCCCTCTTCTGTGTGCCCTGAAGAAGGTGCGGCCTTAGACCTGGCCTTGCACCGAAACGCGTGTCGGTGTTGTTTGTTCTGTCCTGCTATCTTGTCAACTAGTATCCGATTTTGAGCTTGGAAACTATTCAGGACATTACATATGTATAACATCTGGCTACTGAAGTACAATGTATATTGGATGATTTATGAATGAATGAGTATGTCAGAATTTTTTGAGTTGGTGTATGCCTAAAGGATGTGTATGTTTGCCGAGTAGTATGATTGAACTTTTTTTGGGGTGTGTGGGATGTTTTTTTAATTATGTTGTGATTTATCAGTGATTTTGATGTTGCGTTAATCTGGTCTTTTTGTTGGCAAAAAAAATGATATTTTTATACTGAAAAAGGAAAATAAAATATGACTATCCTCACATAAGCTCTTGTCCTGACATCAGTTGTTTTTGTTTTTGGTTACTGTGAGCCTATACCTGCTTTGTGTGAATCGAGGACTCGCTTTAAGCCTTATTATAAATCATTCGGGGCAGACCGTTCTTGTCTCTTGAATTTAGTTGCTGAGAAAGAGACCTTACTAAGGGATGTTCGGCCATGGAGAAGGAGGTGGGACAGTTGGTAGGCAGGCTGGAAGACACAGAGGGAAGGTCCTGTCACCACAATGTTTGGATTGTAGGATTGCGGAGAAAGCGGAGGGGCTGAGCATGGAAATCTTTGTAGCAGAGTGGCTGGATAAAACAGTTCTGTAGGGTAACCCTTCCCGATTTTTTACAGTGGCGTGGGTGCATAGAATTCCATCTTATCTAACATGACTTTGGGCAAGCCCGCATCCGATCATCGCACGACTGAAGCCCTTGAGGGAGAGAGATGTCATTCTCCAGGCAGCAAGGAAGCATGGTTCCTGGATGATTGAAGGCACTGAGGTGCATACATACCTGGATTACAACAATTTGGTTCAGAGACAGAGAGTGCTGTATCTGCATATTAAGAGGGTTTTGCGGCAGCTGGATCTCCAGTATGCCCTCCTCTGCCCGGCAAAACTGTGGGTGGTACATGGGTGGGCACACTTCCTGGCCACAGCCCAGGGGACTTCGTTATGTCTTGAGCAGCAGGTTCTCTGGTAGGGCCCACCACTAGAGATGGAGAGTGAGAAGGGGGTAAGACAGTGCTGTCAAGGTGAAGGAACAATATGAGGCCCAGAGTGGCAACACTGACCAAGGAACAGGTGAAGCGGCGCAAGAACTGTCAAAGAGGTCCAACGTTGCAGTGACATTCTCAGTGATAATATGTGGAGGTCTCTTGTCTCGGAGACAGAGGGTAGCGACTCAGAACAAACTGAGACTGAATTAGAGACAGACGATGACCACTGGCTCTTGGTGACACCCATGACGTCTGATTACCTGGGGTAGGTGTGGCTCTGATTGGTGACAGGGTCTGGTAAGAACATGAGCAGCGCTTGGGCAGGAGGGCCTTGGTGTATATGGGGACTTCTTGTACGGAATAGAGACTGCATACAGTGGGGCATTGAAATGTGTATAGCTGTGCATGAGAGACCGGGAGCTATGCCCCAGAGACAGTAGCATTAGTTTGTTTCATATTGTTTTTGTTTGGGGTGTAAAATTATCGTGAGTTGGGGGTGGTTAGCTCTACAATCACTACACGGTAAGGTAGGGTGAGGGTAGGTTTTAGGTGTATTTCACAACACCTTGATGCACCATGGGTTGGAGGAGGTCCCAGATCTGTCACATACAGGCGCAGTGTCTCTTCTGGTTGAGGGAAATATGAACACACCATTCACGCACTGGTGTTGCTGACTTGGAACGTTAACGTACTGGGTAACAAGGTCGAGAAGAGATTGATACTCAGGGCTCTTAATAGGTTAAAATCTGACATAGTGTCCCTACAGGAGACACATCAAATAGGTGAATACCGTTGCAGCATGGGGAGGGGGAGGCTATATGAAGGGGCAAAAGACAGGCAAATTGCTAGCGTGGATTGGGGGTAAGGAAAGGGAAAGTATCCCTTTGCCCTGGAGGGCACCTTTCTACATACACTTTTGAGCTGCCCCGGTGTACGTGTGCTCTGGGATGTGGTTGGGAAATCCCTGGCAGGGTCAAGTGGGCTACCCCTGAAGCTGCAGCCACGACTGAAGCTTCTGGAAATATGGGGCCCGACAGATCACTCACGCTGTCAGAAAATGTTGGTGAATTTGAGATGTATGGTGGCAAAAGGGATCATTGCACAGAAATAGGGCTCTGGGGCTCTCCCATGTCACAGGGATTGGGAACTTGGAATGGAATATTGTAGAAGGATGAAACAGGAAATCTATAAAGGGTGAGAGTGCAAATGGAAACCTGACAAGACCAGGAGAGGGTGAGATGCGAATGCGGCTTGTGAGTGAGGTAGATGGGTGTATAAGCCGCACCAACATGGGAGAGAGGAGCAGCATTTATCTGACTTAGAGGCCCTTGTGTGAAGGCCTGGAAATGGGTTTGGTTCGGTGGGACAGAGTGGCCTGGGGTGAAGACATGAAATTTGTTTTGGTACAGCAAATATGGCAAACTTCTGGCCATTTGGGATATTCGGGGATGTTGTGTTGTGAGTGTTGATGTGAATGTTATAATGCATGAAACAATAAACACTTTCCAAAAATAAAAACATTTCAGATTTTTGATCAGCACTTTAAGTAGCTCAAAGAACTTTCAAGCGATCTCCAACCACCCAGTGCTGTACCCCATCTGCCCACGACCATGTGACAATCGACTCTAATGTCCTGCTCCAACTTATCCACCCTCTGCCTTTTCTTTCTTTCACTCTCCTGACAATGTGGCATCATATTCCTCCCCCAATCACTTGCCAGCCAGTCTTGTTAATGCAAGATCTCCAGTGTAAAATATTTGTGACATCCATGACCTCATCCTTACCAATCTCCTCCTTCTCATAGCTGTGACTGATACATTTTTTTCTATTACTTCACAATTCTGTGTTAGGCACATGGATGAGTGTTGTGATCAGTGTGGAGGACATACAATGTTCCCTGTTACTCATCAGTGCTTTCTCCAGAATTAGAGATGTGTGAGTGAAAATACAAAACATGTTTAGTAATTCTATTACCATATACTTTTCGAATATTTTCTCCATTCAATTGCCAACCGCAAAGTACTGGATGGTACTGGTGATAGGGAAAGTACCTCAAATTGTAAACCTGTATGGTGATCAAATTATCACATATTTTTAAATTAAACATAGCCACTGTAACTTTGCAAATAGATCTCTCTGAGGATGATTCACCCAAAAAATTTAGAAGTACCTGCACCGATTTACACTTCTTCTGAACATATTATTACATTTATTGTAACTAACAAAGCTTTCTAGGAGTACACCTGTGCCTCTCACACGTTTCCTGACACACTCTTGGTAAGGGTAAGTGACATTTTTCATGTATTACCACTTTGTAGAGGTGGGCGTTAAACTCAACTCTGCCGGTGGAGTTTGCGGAGATTTGCCACTCCACACTCTGCTCGGAGCATGGAGTTCGGTAAAAACTCCACCAACCGCCATGTGGTGGAGTTTATAGCTGCTCACCTCTACAAATGGTGCTGAATTACACCAATAGATGAAAACGCCTGTCAGAACAAGCAAACTACTCAAGTGTAAAACTCAACAGACATGTTAGTCGTACTGGAACCCTAAGACTGTCAAGGAATACGACACAGACTATGCATATATACAACTCCCAGCAAAATTCCCTCTCACTAATATAAGCATCACTGATAAGAGCGCATGAGGATGGAATGTGCAAAAGCTCTTGCGAAGTCCACAGCCAATTACTTCAGAATTCTGTGTGGCGTAGTGGGATTGGCAGGGGTGCCCCAACTCGCCTTACACATTATCAGCACCGGCTTGTGCCAGGCAACTGGCAGAATAAATTCAACACACAGAGGGATTAGTTGGTATGCGACCCAGAAGCCTTTTAAAATTACGGCTAAATGACAATCATAAAACATTATAGAAGGATGACGGAGTCGTAAGTGATTCTGAATTCACGGGTGGTCTATCTAAGTAGCGGACAGGTGGTCATCGCACTGAGAGGTAAAAAGGACTAATATAAATGATCCCTAAACAGTTTTATTGTTCGTTATATTTTTGGAAACAGTTGTAATTGAATAGGTTTTCTTCACTGTGGTAATAATTGAACTTAGCCTTGTGATGTGAAGACTGTGATAAGAATGACTGACGAGGTGGTACTAGTAATGAAGGTGATAGGCATTGCAGGGGCAGGTTTACTGGGTAAAGGACTGTCTTGTTCCTGATGAAGAGGAGCCTCTGGAGTTTAGAGAATCTAAAGGGGACTGGTTGTTTTGCGCAGCACGCAGAGACCTGTAGAAATGTCATAAAATCCATTAAGCTATGAGGCGTGGCTTGAAAAGTCGTCAGGCTGGTAGTGTCAGAGATTGAAATACATGGGCACAGCTATGGGCCAGTCTTCCAGTTGATGAAGGCACCCAATTTGATAACAGAGCGTGTCAATAAGTGTTACTGCATTCTTACGACAATGCATACCATAGCAGGCAATAACCATTAATAAATAATAGATTTATTGCTGCGGTAATGAAAAGAGTCTCGTTCTTGTTTAGTGAAGATAACTTTCCAGCAACAGAAACCTGCATACCCATCTATCACGGGTTTCTGAAAGGCTCATGCAGTCCAATCTTGGTGTACGCAGTTTTGAAATGTCTTGTTCAGTAATTTTGCCTGGAAAGATCAAACAGTACATGCATATAATTTTACATATTTCAAGTACCAAACTCTTAATTTGGCTGTGGTGGAAATGTGGAATATGAGCGTGACCAATTTTTCCATTGTTTACCATCCTCAAACACTCATCAAACTGTGCAGTGCTTTGAGTCCAGTTAGTTATACATGTTTCACACCATGTGACTCATAAAGCCAGGCATGCAGATTACTAAGGTACAATAATAGCTTCAAAGGCTTTACCTAGTCTGGCATTTTCACAATACCACTGGCAAAACATGCAGGATGACTACTTGCCAGTTTTCTGGAATACACTAGTTTGACATGGAACAAGAGCCTCCAAAAGGAAGAACCCTGAGATTCAGATGGAGAGAAAGGCTGGCCTGTCATGTATGTGAACTACAGGAGCTTCAATGGCGCACGTTTCCTGTTTTATTGTGCATATATGTGTATATGTCACATGTGGTAACTGCTAGGAAATCGTATGGTTATTATTTAATATAATACTAATAATAATATAAAATGTAAATAATACTTGCCAGTAGTGTCACTCCTAGTGTGCAGAAAAAAGCAGAGTACAAGATACTGGAAAGGTTGAAAGGCTGAGATGGACCTGTATATATTCGAATTTGTGACCATATCACTATCCCAGATAAAGTGCAAAGACCTCAGCACTTTTATTTAAATTAAAAATCAGCCCCAAAGCCTTCCTTTCTGCAGCATCCGTCTGGGCTTTAACTCCTGCGGCTATGAAGCACAACAAATCGAACAGCTGTCCAATTTTAGAAATGAATAAACATAAACCTACAGGTGGGTGAAACACCATAGAATTTCACAGAGTTTTTATGTAACTCCAAGGAATTCCCTGGAGGAAAACCTCCATGAGTTCCTCCCACCCTTACCATTAAGACAATACAGAATTGTACACAAACAGCAACATTGGGAAAAGACAATGCTTCTAAACAAGTGCATGTTATTTAGTTTCTTCAAAGGGAATATGTTTCTGTTGTAGTCAATAATTTATATTGTAATTATGTACATCAATCTGATGTACAGGACTTGAATGAGGAATGAGGAATTCACAAAATGGCATTGACAGTTTATGTTGAAGAAAACAAGGAGTCTGAGGTCAAAGAAAACAAAAGGCCTGTAGCCAGCAAGTCACTATTGGTAATACTGAGATAAAGATAATGACTGATTCTGGATCTCCAGTTATCCTGTTGTCTGAAGCCAAATTTAGGTTAGGGCGGATATAAGGGCAGTGGCTTATGGAGATTCAGAAATTGAAAAATTTGGGTTTTTTGAGGATTCTTTTAATTTTGCTGTGAGAGTGATTTTAACAAACATCTATGTGGCTGTTAATCACTAAGATATTATGGGGTTGAGTGTATAAAGGAAGACTGGGAATTATTTTAAGACCTGGTACTGATGCCCCTGTTATGCTCATTGAATGAAAGATGGAGGATATTGAAAGTATTTTGGAGAAATATCCTGAAGATTTTTTAACAAGATTGGCGGAGTGAAAGTATTTGATTAGCAAATAGTACAAAAAGAGAATGCTGTACATGTGGCTTATAAAGTATGAGATGTGCTGTTATGTGCGAAAGATGATCTGATAAACACTTGGATGAGTTATACGCAGAAAGGATTACTGAGTCAGAGAATGCTGCAGAGTGGTTTATTGCTATTGTGAAGAAGAAAGGAGGTTAAATAAGACTGTGTCCTGATTTACGTTTTTTAAATAAGAACATTGTGTTGGGCTGTCAATCACTACCTACAATTCACAAACTACAAACAATGATTGGAGTAGCTAAATTCTTTAGTAATATCAATTTGAAAGCACCATGTCATCAAGTTGCTTTAGAAAACAAATCTCAAATGTTGACCGCATGTATTACTCCATTCAGTGCATTTAAGTATTTAGCCTCAGCGACTGGTGCCTTTCAGAAACTCATGTTTTGCTTTTTTAAAGATTTAAGTTGTATACAGATGTTTCAGGAAAATATATACATTTTTTCAAAAATTGTGGAAGAGCATAATCTGATTTTAAACAAATTTGTACATTTTGCAACAATGTGGTATGACAGTTGAATATCTTGGTTACAGAATAACTTCTGGTGGCAGCATGTCCAAAATGGATCTTCTTAAAGCGTTTAAGGGATGTGCCTTCACCTAAGGATAGAGATGAGTTGAAATCTTTTGTGGGAATGTGTGACTATTATTCCACGTTTGTGGAGGGGTATGCTATCGTCATGGAACCCCTTATGAAAATGTTGAGAAAAAGAGAAAAATTTGTCTGGGGTAATGTAGGAAAAAAAGTGGTTGATGATATAAAAAAAGATGAATGAAAGTTCCAGCTTTAACTCCTTCGACGCTCATGACGAGCTCAGCTCGTCATGAATAATGGGATTTACCGTTTTCCAGCGCAGGAGAGGGAATACGATAAGCACCGATGTGGTTAAAGACATCTATGTTGGGTATAGAATGCCCTATTACTGCTGATGCAAGTGTGATTGGTATAGGTGCTGTTGTGTCAGACAGTGGATTGAATGAAACGTATTATTGCATTCGCATCAAGTGCACTTAGTGAAATTTAAAGAAAAGACATCACAATTGAGTGGGAGGCCTTGGCATGTGCCTGGGGTCTTGAGAAATTCAAGACCTATGTGTGGGGAACTTATTTTATTTTGTGTATGGTGCACAAACCTTTGACTTATTTATTAGGTGACAAAAGAAAGTCTGAAGCATCGTCTAGACTTATTTGTATTTTATCCAAATTGCAGGAGTTTAGTTTTGAAGTACACTATATTGCAGGGTCTGCAAATTGTCCTACACACTGTTTTCTTGACTTCCAGTTCGAGAGGAATCTGAAGACTGAGATATGTTCAGTGACAAATGAGTTGTAGCTGCTATATATGTTTCTAAGCAATGTCAAAATATGACTGATGAAAGGAAATTGTTGAGTAGTGCATGTGAAGAGGATTATGTGTTGATGAAAGTGCATGAGTCTGTTAAGAAGGGTTGGCCTAAATTTAAACATTTGCAAGGTGAACTTTAAAGTTTTTTTTAACTGCAGATGATTTAATTATAAAAACACAATATTCTGCTCAGAGGGGATACGTTTTTCCACCAAATAAGTTATGAAATAGAATACTCTCATTGGCTCACACTGGTCATTTGGGTTCCACTTCTCCTAAAAAAATGTTAAGACATTGATTCTGGTGGCCAGGGATGGATGGTAATGTGGAAGAGTTGGTTAAGAGATGTTGCAAATGTTTATTGTCTAACAAGCATTGGAAACTTATTGACACACTGATGGTACAAGTACCATTGCCGGATGCACAATGGAAAAGCTGGTATTAGACTTTGCAGGACCTATATCTTATTTACCATTTGTTGGTGCATTATTTTTCAAAGTGGGTACATTATGATTGTGTTAGTAGTATGACTAATCAGGTAGTGGTAGACTCTCTTGCAAATGTGTTTGCTTTAGAAGGTGCACCATTGGAAATTGATACTGATAATGTTGCACAGCTGATATCTGACATATTTGGAATCATTGTGAAAAGTGAAGATGTTAAACATTACACGGTATCAATGCATAGTCCCCAATCTAATGGAGCTGTTGAGAGAGAGAACAGATTGCTGAAGAAGGGAATACCGACTGCTTTGACTTGTGGAATGTTTGTGATTGAGTTTGTCAGAGAGAAAATGTGGAAGTATCACAACACTCCACATTCCGCAGCTGGTGTATCTCCTTTTATGTTGCTGAGAGGGAGATGTTCTCGGACCAATCTTCTTCCGAAAGGGTTGCAAGACCAGAAAAGTGAGTTGGTAAATCAGGACAACTGTGTGGACTATGCTGAAGTTTATTCTAGAGTGAGGAAATCTCACCAGAAAATGAAATCTCGACATGATGGTAATAGGAGGTTGTTTACTAACTGTTTGGAAACTGGTGCCCAGGTAATGCTAAAGAACATGGGGGTATGGGGCAGTAAAACTGATTTTGATTTTTGTGAACCATACAAAGTTGTTCAAGTTAAAAAATCTTCTGTGAAACCTGTTGATGGGAGATGATATGTTGCTAGGAACCAGGTTCCATTGGACGATTTTCAAAAAGATGTTCTAAGGAGGAAATGACATGTTTCTGGAGATGTACAATTTTTTTCCCCAGTTCTTGCAAACACAAACCTAATAAACACAAAATGTTAGAACGCAATTCTAATGATTCTCAATGTGATCATATTAGGGCGTCTACATCTTCTAATGATTATCAGGTATTTCAAGATGTTGTTTCAATCTATCGAATTATTGCCCCATCTTGCTGCTGCAATTCAAGGCTAAAGTACTCAAGAAATTGGTCAACCACCAGGTGTCCTCCTTCTCGGAAGATAGCTTGCTTCACCCTTCCCAGTCAGGCTTTGGAGTGAAAAACAGCACCGAATATTAGACTCAATGCAGATCAGGGAAAAGCAGTAGCTTTAATTTTATTAGACCTGTCTGCAGCATTTGATACTGTCTGAAAAGGGCTTTTGGTGAAGAGGCTGCCTGAATCAGGGTTTTATTTTACTGAATTTCAATGGTTTGGCAATACTATTTCTAATAGATCCTAGTCTGTTCAGCTGTACCAATTTAGATTGCACACCCACAGCTCTGAATGCGGTGTTCCCCAGGGTTCTACTTTGAGCTCCACACTATTTAATGTGTTTGTCGCACCACTCACCACTCTGGTTAAAAAGTGGGTCTTTGTCGTTTCCTTATATGCTGACGACACTCAGCTTATCATCTCCTCGGGTGACGATCACAAGCAAGATCTAGCAGGCTGTCGCTTGGAAGTGCCTGGTTAGATGTCATCACACTACCCGAAGCCCAATGCAGAGTAATCTGAATTGTTGCTTTTTGGTGTTGCTGAAAACATATGGGATGAGTCCTGGTGGCCTCCTTCACTTGGCACAGCTCCAGTGCTGACAAAAACAGGAAAACACTTTATATCATTGTAGGTCAATCCCTCACCATGAAATAGCAATAGCAAAATAGTAGCAATCAGGAAGAGGGTTCTATGAGAAGATGGGCTGAGAATACAACAGATGTGGTAGTATGAGTGACAACTAGGATGAGACGCATTTCTAGAAAGCCTCGTTATTTATAAGATGTTCACTTTTAATGGAAATTTCTATAAATATTTATGATTTTTTTTGTTTGTTTTTGTTATAAAGCGGAGAGATGATGTAGTCAATCATTTATATTGTAAGTGTTTACATTTAAGCCTTGTTTTTATCTTTCTGTTGTGTGAGTGTGGCACAAGCTTCGTGAGCCTTGTTTTGAATGTTGATGGAGTTCAAGATCCCGACAGTTGGGAGTCAGATCTGGACTGGAAAGGCTTTGGATGGCTTGAGGTGGACTCCACTGTACTTGTACAATTGAATAAATTACCTCTTTTCGAATTACAAGACATGTTTCCTGTATATATATATGGAAAAACAACCATAACAATTGGTTCTTTAAAAGTTTACTTTAAAGTGCTTTGTGCGTAGGCATGACTGGTGCAAATTTGCCAATTCTGTATACCTTTGAGACTTTCTAAGTTAAAATGCTTGATGTGTAAACAAATAGGAAGATGCTATGACGGTGAGACAGCTTGAACGTTCTCATCATAGTGGCATGGAGTTTGTGTTCAATGACTTCAAATACTGTATTTAGTTGGTTTTTCCAGACTTTTCTTGAGACATCTTTTTTCGCCAGCTTTTCCACCTGAAAATTGCAATACCACCAGTCTCTTTTCCACTATGTTGAGGAATCTCACAAAGCGACAATTTAATTGCATTGCGAACTAATGCTTCTTTAGTTGAAATTGTACGTTGTTTCTCCAATAGCTTAGTGTAGATACATATTATGTGTAGAAGGACTTCTTGGCTGGTTCCGCATAGGCGGGAAGTGGTCCTGCTGCTACCCGTGAACTGCCCTGCAGTGTGAGGACATTTCTGGTCTCTGATAAGGAAGACTGGACCTGCCCTTTTCATCCCAGGCTCACACGAGGGACTCCAAGGTCAGTTTGCTGACCTTCTGTCTGAGTTACACGTACAAGCTCCAGAGGCCTCCCTGCAACTGCCCAGCTGACCAGCTGTAACTGGCCCTGCCTGTACCTGGCAAAATACCTTTTGCCAGGCCCAAAGCTTCCTTCCTAACACTTATAAGTCAGCCCTAAGGTACAGCCTAAAAGCCCATAGGGCAGGGTGCATAGTACTAAAAAGCAGGACTTTTGGGTCTAACTGTTTCATGTTCTCCCAGTGAATAATACCTAATGTCTTTTTTACTTCTGTAAGGCCTAGATCTCCCATTGACCCACACTTGTGACTCTATTACACGTAATAAATGCTAAATTAGGATGGAAGCAGATAGAGATATTGTGATTTTGCTCAAATGAACTGTAATGTAAAATCCTCTTTTATGTTAAAGTCGAATATTAGACACTTTAATAAAGTTACAGTTTTCTTGTCCTCAGCATTGTGCCTTCTGCCAGTGCCATTAGTCAATGGACAGATAATGGCTCTGCTGCTTGGGGTAGTGTATTCCTCCTAGATGGTTACAAAAAGGGACTAGGTGTGAGCAGGATAGGCCATCCTGCGAGAAGGGCTGGGAGACGAGCTGTACCCTGCCCCACTTACACTTCAAAGTTCTTGCCTTCAACACACACACAGGACCCTGACAACAGCCTTCTGTCACCCCAGACCTCTTGCAGCCTTGACAGGGGAAGAGTGGAACTTTTCAGAACCAGTTGTGGGGATAGTACAAGGAGTTCTCCAACACATACAGGTTGGCACCAGGTATAAATATTGGACCTCCTAAGCCACTCGTCAATAGACTTCATGACCTGTAAACATTACAGAAGTGGAAATACCCTGCTGCTCACAGAGAACCGCCCTGCTGCTGAGTGGCTCCAAGGGTCAGTTGGCTGAACCCCTGTCTGAACTACAGGGACAGGCTCCAGAGGCCTTCCTACAACTGCTCAGTTGACCTGCTGCAAATGGTGCGTCCGAGGTCCTTGACGCTTGGGTGGCATCAGTTGTGCTCCTCCTGATAAGAAAGGAGAAATCCTAAAGACTGGGTACTTCATGATACCATGAACAGGCTCCTTCGCAGAAGACTCATCTGCCTGTGGTGAGACCTACTATCTACGTTACAGCGAGCACCAGCGATGACCGGCAATGCAAGATCTGCAATTCAGGCTATAGCAATGACAGCCCGTGGTGACTTCCAACATGAAACTCTAGCAACAACGTCTAGCAGCACCCAACCTGTTCTTGGTACTACAGCGGCAATAGCCTGTGCCATCCAGTCTGCTCTTCAAGCTACAGCGACAACCAACTGTGACACTCTCCCTGTTCCCTGTTGCCTCCACTTCTGCGAACAAACTTTTCACGCCGGTCTTTGAGAAGTTAACTTTTTAGATAGACTAATGTGGTTCTTGGATCTGACCCATGCATCATTGTGGTTGGGCTTGAACTTGTGACTTCCCCCCGGTCCATCATGGCCAGATTACTGCGAGTTGCGCTTAGTGTTTTTAGGCGCTATTTTTACCTGGAGTTTAAAAATTGCATATGATTTTTGTTGTTCTGAAACCGTTTTACATTTGAAAATGTACATTATTTTTCTAAATTGGTTTGCGATTTTCTTGTGTTATGCTTTCACTTTATTACTGTTTGAGTGCTGCATAAATGCTTTACACCTTGCCTCTAGGTTAAGCTTGACTGCTTTGTGCCAAACTAGCAGAGTGTTAAGCACCGGTTAGTTTAGTAACTTTTGTGGTTCCAATACTCTAATTTCTTACAATATCAACATTACAATGTTGAAAAAGGGAGATTTTGGTTGTCAAAGGGATGCACAGTTTTAATTGCCAATTGAAATGTATTCAGCAGAATTGATTGGGAGGGTCAAAAATGAAAAATGCACTATCATTTTCTTCTTCTAGCCTTTTAAATGGTCACCGGGGTGCTATTGCTAGCACAAGTGCAACGAGACATAGTACATTGTCCCACAATGTCTGGCAGTGTACCCTTAAGTGTGTGTTCTGGGAGAAGAATGGGATAGTGCACCATATCACAGCCAATGTGCTGTTCCCAGTGAATGGATGAATGTGTGTTTGCACTGGAAACTGTACAATAGTGGAAGGTGGCCTCTCGGTACGAAGTCTCCGCTGTATTTTTTCTGCAAATGGAAATGCAGCCTATATTTCAAAGGGATGCTGAGATCCCACTCCAGGTGTGTGCAATGAATAACTGCACTCACCTACACGGGGCATGCCTGAGGGACACACCCAAGAGGCACAATGGGGTTGGGTACCTACTGTGCCTCACCTAACATACTCGTTGCCTCTGTCTTCACTTCTGTAATATGTAGCAGGCTCAAAGGCAAATAATGTTCTCATTTGCACAGGGCTATATCCATGGTAAAGGAAGGACCACCCATTTGAAAACATATTTGCAAACATTTCGAACCAGCATGATTAGTATTACAGAATGGGCTGCAAAACTGTAAATAGTTACTTTTTTCCAAACTAGAACTATCAAACATTTGTTTAACATGATGTATGCTCTACCAACCTTTTTCAGACAGTTCACTGTACTCGTTTACTAATTCACCAAAATAGAAGGCCTTATAACCCCCACGCACATAAAAAACTCACGATTTCAAGAATATGCTAACTACTAACCTAAAAATATCACAATACCACCAGCAAAACTGATAGGAAACAGTTGTAAGCCATGCAATATATTTTATTTCAAAACATGTTATATGTGTAAGCTGTCTAAACTGTTTTTAAGCAATATCCATTTACCTGAATTAACCACGGTTGCCACCAGTGGTAACTTACAGCACACTCTTTAAAACAATGTTTAAATGTTTTATTACAACCCACTGAAACGCACATCAAATGGACACACCAAAACATTATTTGTAAGAACACAACTGTGCAGTTGTGAATAGACAATGAGTGAAAGATCTAGGGCATTTCACTCTGGAGTCTACCAGCAAGCGGTTCACAGGAAGTGGCTTCTCTGAGGTTATGGGAAAATTGAGCCTCTAGCTTCCAAAGACCTTGTTGCCCTGTCATTGTCCCCACAATCCAGATCTGGTGAATCAAACCATAGTGTAGTGTGAGCAAACCAATGCATAAAGCACTGGCTTCAATATGAAGGACATGTGAAACTCTTAAAAAACACGTTGAGCCTGATTTAGAGTTTGGCAATCGGGTGACTTTGTTACAAATGTGAGGATATCCCGTCTGCCTCACTACAAGGGCCATAGAAAATAAACCACCCGGAAACACTTAATCAAGCCATTTGTTTCATCTGAAAGCTACAAGCTAAAACGTCGGCAACTTCCTCAGATCGCAAATATTTATTTAATATGTCCAACTCAATGTGCCAAAAACAGTCAAAAGTAGGAAAACTATTTGTTTTGGATGGTGACCAAACAAATGGAATAAGAATTGAAGATCACATGAATTTTGTTTTCCCACAAAATTCTTAATGCTCTTTTGTTTTCTGAGGAGTGTTGGTCAAGAGAGATAACACCTTTGAGTCTTTGAAGACTGGCCAATAAGCTGTACAATTTGCCAAATTCCATTTTGTTAGCCTTAATGTTTCTTGATGAATCAGAGGTGTTCCACGCTTCTCCTGAATTGATAGGAGTCATCAGATTTTTAATGAGCTCAGTCAGAGGTTGGCTATTTTTCCTGATTTGTTCTATCATGTCAATTTTTTATAAGATAGCTCCTCTTTTCTATTGTAATTTCCCCAATTCTGAAATGTGAAACCCAATTATGGCACTGTAGTGGTGTCTTACTAGCCAGTGCTCTCTTTAAATATGTTAGCGGGAGACATTGCACGGTTTTGAATACACTTCATCTATACTACTATTATAAAGAGAGAGCTTGCACCTTTTGGCCAGGTAAACTCGGGAACCACAGCGTCAATCTACACACCCGATACATCTATGAAAATGTCGGGGTGTGTAGATGGACATAGGCTATATAAATTAAAAAAAAGTAAATTAAAAAAATTAAGTTTGTAAACAAAGTAGTCCCCTGAAAGTAGCGCCGGCCGGGTCCTAGCGCTGGCCGCTGTGCGACGTGCGTGATGACGAAGGCTCTGTTTTAATATACAAGTAATTTTATTTCCTGAAAATTTAATACTGAAAGGACTGCGAGACTCAAATGTGCTGTTTCATTCCTCCCCGTACACGGCCAGAATCCTTCTTCCTCCAGTCAGCTTTAATATCCAGCCGACGCGACATGCTGAACATGTATAGTTGGCGTATTTCCAGGTTTCCTTTGGAAATATTAAACTATACAGATTTCTTTCAAGAAATGCTGTTAACGGTAAAGCAGAGAGCCGTGCAGAGTGCTCTGCTCTGAGCCTGTGAAAGGGAGAGAGCACCGGAGAGCACATGACCACTTCCAGTACAAGGCTGCAATGTAAGTACTTTTCTTTCAGCAATAATGCACGCAGAGCCCGTTATCAACATACCTGTCCACAGAGAACGCTCGCTCTCCATTTCGCTGAAAGCAATGCTTGATGGAATACGAATATTAATGTTGCATTGGCAGCTAACACTATTAGCCCCTAACTGAAAATACATTAAAATGGCAAAATACTTTTTTGAAGAATTTCTCCGTTAAAATAAGGGTGCTTGCCTGCAAGAGTTATGTAATAAAGCACAAGCAAGGGGGCATATCCCTATAAGGACAATCATGTCGAATTGGATTCCACATATAAAGTAAAATCGGAAAATAAATCTATCCACTGTGTTTGTGTGGGTGGGCGTCAGAATTACGGCGAGCAATGGCGCCACAAACCAAAACAAGGAGCAGAAAAACACAGAGAATGCCCATTCCAAACCTTCACCACGGTAATTAAAATCACAAAGACATATCTCTGATCTCTGATTGGTGACGTGTGCTGGTGCGGGTGAAGTCTAATTCGGCGGGGAAACGTCCCTTATGCTGAGTGGACAGTGGCTTTTGTACAGTGAATGGAATGGGAGGAACAACAAATGGACAGTAAATGTTAACTGTTTCCATCCCATGAAGTGACAGATACAGAAAAAAGTAATGCTTAAGACACACATTTTGGAGCAATTTAACAGAGTTCCCGGTAGTTCGAGTATCGCCCCCGTATTAAGTTTAGCTTAATCAAGTGATGTAACACATGGCCATGAATCCTTTGCAAATCGCAACAATCACACAAATATATCTTCACACAATTATATAATTCATATAATTTTGTTACATTAACAAGAGGAAAACAATCGATAAAGCAATACAAAATAACGTGTGTTCTTCATTAGACCATTTCATATTCCGAATCATAAATAAGTAAATCTATACTACTATTATAAAGAGAGAACTTGCACCTTTTGGCCAGGTAAACTCAGGAACCACAGCACCAATCTACACACCCGATACATCTATGAAAATGTCAGGGTGTGTAGATGGACATAGGCTATATAATTTTTTTTTTAAGTAAATAAAAAAAATTAAGCTTTAAAACCAAGTAGTCCCCTGAAAGTAGCGCCGGCCGGTACCTAGCGCTGGCCGCGACGCGACGTGCGAGATGACCCCGATGCGTGCGTGATGACGACGAGGAGGAGGAGCGGCGGACATGAAGCTGCGGTGAGGTGAGGAGCGCGGGCGCGTCATGGCGAAGAGGAGGGAACGGCAGCTCAGGTAAAGTAAAGCTTGAAATCAGGGCGAGAGCGGGAGGGAGTCAGGGCGGGAGGGGAGCTGGTGTGCACAGAGGGACAGGCGGGAGGAGTGGGGGCGGGAGGGAGTCGGGACGGGAGGGGGTCGGGACCGGAGGGGGTCGGGGCGGGAGCGGGTGTACTGCCCCCAGCCCCTTTCTGCCCCAGGCAACGCTGGGGCGGGCTGCTAGTGATATTATAAATCTAAACTGTTTTTTTGCAACTACATGCTGAACTTTTTTTTTAACCTCATCCAGAGTCACTGCTGTCCTCACGGTTAGTTCAGAGTGACTATGTTAGGATTTCTAGACACAGTCCTTTTTTGCTCAAGTCTCTTTTTGGTCTATTCTACATCCTGGTCACAGTCCTTTTCTATTGAAGTCTTTCTTCCATGTCTCTACCCTGTTCCAGTCAATTTGCAAACAGCTATTCTAGTCCTTCTATTACTTTTCAAAGTCAGATCCCCCAGTCTTTGATTGAGGCAGCATTATATGTTTCTTGCTCTCTTCTGCTCTCAATTGAGATTTAACAATACATTATGATATATGTTGACACTTTTATTCACTACTGGAGAAAAGGGTTTTCCAATTATATTCAAGTTCATTACAAGACTTCAGTATACTTTTTCTTGTGAGCAGCTTGCCCTTGGTCAGAATTGTTCTCACACAAATCATTCATGTATTTGGCCCGTGCAATTACTGTGAATGCAGTTAATTTTAAATGCTAGTGTTGTTTCCAGCTTCGAGGTTATTTTGTTAACCATTAGCTTAAACATTGTTTTGACTTGTTGGAAGGAGGCCTAAATATAGGCAACTGTGTAACTGTGGATAATGGCACAAGACTTGAATAATGTCATCAATTTCCTTTCTAAATAACAATCTTCTCATTGCTTAGAGTCGACCGCCATCACTCCGCTTGCCAGATAAAATTAGTTATTGTAGGTTTGGCCTTTAGTCACATCACACATTACAAATCTGAGAATGGCATGTATGTAGCTCGTCGCCACAAGATTTGCTCTGGGTTCTCAGGCCCTTTGTGATGGCAATGCCAGCAACTAAAGCACGCCCATCGTGGGCAAAAGACTGATACCAAATGCTAAGCCAAATATTGTGGCCACTCTTGCAAACTGCGAACAAAGCAAGATAGAGGTACCCGATTGGTTCCCCAATATCTCAGAATCACATAAACAGTTTTTTCCTAAAAACTTCCACTGTAAGAATGTAATGCATCAGTGATGGAAACTTTAAAGAAGAATAGAAACCAATGCTGAATGGCTGGTTTCAGCCCACTGACCATTCTGTTTACGGTAGGTGTCTACAGCTCACTTTAACTCACCTTTCCATTCCCCGCAGTAGGCCAGAAGGCCTCCAGGGAAGTCTTCTGTTCTCTTATATTGACAGACCCCTTGGCAGTGGACACAGGAACTGAAAGAGGAGGCAATGCTGATGCATGTGGAATCCACTACTAAAGATGCTACAGAAACCAGCAGAGAGATGGGCTCTATTGAGTGAGACCTGTAAAGAGAGAGAAAAGTCTTTTAAATGCTGACGCCTTATGAAGGGAATGAATGAGACCACATAAGAAACTAACAGAACTTCCTTGTCTTTAACAAAATTGTAGAAAGAAGATTTAAGCGTCAATTTAATTCAACAATTGGACATTTTATCATTTATTTAACATTCCCAGGAGATGTAAAATGTTCTTGATAGAAAAAAAGTTTGGTCATTCCACTGTGGGTGCACTGCACCCGACACGATGGTCAAAGGCTGTTCAACCTCAGTGGAAATGACCCATACTCCCAGATGTGTTTCCAGATCACCCTTCCAAGCCTAGGCCCTGATAAAGCCTGACGAGAACCCTGTTTCAGGGTGCTTCCACCTAACTCTTACATTTTAAAGCTATGCAGCATCCACATCCCAAGCCTTCTCTACAACTGTACGGAAACTTTGCTGAATGCTAACTGGTGATGCCATAGTAGTTCCATCAAAAGATGAGAATTGAAAAGATAAGTTTTAAGAAAACTGAGAGCTGCTTATGCCAGTCAGGCACACAGCGCTTAGGCAACAGATAATATATGCTTGCTATATTACACATAGCGTCCTACTCGCTGGAAGAGATGACCAAATGAGAATATTGATCACTAACAAGACTTTGACGGGAATCCATCTCTGGACATTGGGTTTCACCTACTGTTGCTGGTGGCTATGTGTGTGTTGGGTTGTGAGTATTTCTCTAAAGACTCCAAGGTATTGAACCTGGCACTTAATTGTTTGGCTTTGAGTCTTACCATTTCGGAGTATACTTTTCTCTTTAGCAGACCCCCTGGTTTATTATGTTTTTTATAAATATTTAGCTGGTCAGTGACCAGCAGAAGTATTTGACCTCAAATGCTGGGTACGGACTTTCGTCCTTTGTTAACTGAGGGGGGTAAATTAATTTGCAAAAGATAACAATCAAGGACTTATCTCACTGATTTATGCAGTACATTCATATTCCCAAATATTTACTTGGGCATTTAGGTAAACAATGGCAAACCAAGCATCTAAATCTCCTGATACATTTGTTTCTGATGTTTATTTATAATTTCCATGTACAATACATGAAAACCAAACGATCGTATTGCATCAAGAAAATCCTGTAAGAATACAAGTATAAACCAGGTACAATCACAGAGACATCCGTAAGCACAGATACAAATATGAACACAGTAGCCAGTGCAAATGCTCAGGTATGAGTCACTAGTGGGAGTAACAAAGCCTTTGGCAATGTTTATCAATGATCAAAATAGAGTCCCCTGCAAGACTCTAGAGACTGAAGAGCAAGTAGGTCGGTGTTTTAAAGCTCTTTATTGAGGGTAAAAAGGCAAGTGTATAGACTTGTAAACTAACACTCAATCAATTCCCACTTAATTTGTGGGTTTACGCCAGATACATTGGGCCCGATTCATAGAACTAACTTAAGACAAAATCCTAAACTTACTACTTTTGGTATTCACAGAAGTTAGGATTGTGTCTTAAATTCTTCTAAGACAAACTTAAGTCAGACTTAAGACAGACTTAAGACAAACTTAAGACAGACTTAAGACAGACTTAAGTTAGGATTTTGTCTTAAGTTTGTCTTAAGTCTGTGTTAAGTCTGTGTTAAGTCTGTCTTAAGTTTGTCTTAAGTCAGTCTTAAGTCTGTCTTAAGTCTGTCTTAAATCTGTCTTAAGTCTGTCTTAAGTTTGTCTTAAGACAAACTTAAGGCAAAATCCTAACTTCTGTGAATACCAAAAGGAGTAATTTTAGGATTTTGTCTTAAGCTAGTTCTATGAATCGGCCCCAATCACATCACAGAAACCGTTTTTTGGGTCCCTTCGTCTTGCACCTAAATAGAAGCTGCAGGAAATCATTTAAGGGCTCTCTTATGTAGAGTCAAGCACAGTTTCAGTTTTTTTATACCGCCCCTACACTCTCTATCTATTGATACCACTACAAGCATCACAAATTATAGCAAAAAATTACACTCTATAAACACATCTTCATAGTAACCATCCTTTATCTTTGTGCTGTGCTGTTAGCAAACTCTTTGCAGGTTTCTGCAGTGTCAAGCATTCCTAAGGTCATGTGCATAATGAAAACCTACATCAGATGTAGTGTAATCAGTTTCATTCATAAAAGTATAGAGGATTCCTTTTTCCTTTTCTTAAAGGTGGCTAATGCTTTCCTCTATTACAAAACATTCCTCCTGACTGCTCTGACAAAGTTGGTGGGAAATATGCTTCAGTGTGTACCCATGACTAAGTTTTTGAGGGCAGATGGGGGGTGTCTGTAGGTTTTGCACACTAAAGGAGGAAGTTGTCTATTGATACGTCATAATGGAGTAGGTTAGGTGAGCCAAAGAAAAGCTCATTGATGAGCACGATTCAGGATAAGGGTAGTGAATTTGCATGAGCAGTTGTTATTGGGCAAATATGAAGCTGTCACTTTCTATACCCCATGTATGGGTGCCCTGCTTTTTGTTCTCCAGGCTTGTGGCTACACACAGCAGTTTGCACATCAATGGGAAACAAATATCTTTTGAACATTTGTGGTTGTCCATGTTACCACTCATTGGGACATTAAAGTAAGAGATATTGTCTCACCTTCAGGAAAGATTACATTAGATGAGTTGTTTTACTTAATACATAGGTGGCATTTTATAAAGAAATGAAAACACAATTATGGGCCTGACTTATTTCCTGGCGGATAGCCTGTTGATCAGCTAGGGCGATGGACTAAATTACTCCGTCGCACTGGTAGCCGATCTGGTTAGCAGATTTAGCATTGCCAGGAACATTTACCACAGTTTCCGTCATTGCATTCCCCTGTTTGATACAGGGCTCCGTCAACATGGCGGAGCCCTGCACTAAACAATTTTTTTATCCAAATAGAAAATCCCCAAACTGGATTTTATTTTTGAAAACAAAAAATTCAATGACCCTCCCCACCCCACCCCCCCCCAGCATGGGAGTCCACTCCCATGGTGATGGGACTACTTAGCAGTTTCTCTGCCCCTAACAGCCAGGGTTTTTCTGGGGGTGACGGGCAGTGAAAACAGCCCCTTAATTCCGCCAATGTAAATTATCCGGTAAGAATTACAGGTCTGCCTCTGTGCACCTTTACCCCACAGGGCCCTCAGAGGGGTTTAATCACGGCAGAGATGGAGTAGTCTCAGCCATCAACATACCTATGGTCCGTCCGCATCTACATCAGGCGGTAAACATACTCTGGCAGGATTGCGACACAGAATGCTTACCACCAAGATATAAATCATGCCCAGATGTTACTTATTCAGTAGATCTAATGCCTTCATCTTGTAATATATGGAGTGAAACAATCAAAACGTTTTTTCTGAACTAAATAATAAAAATCGTACATCACCCCACTGTAAACTGTACATTTTTTCGTAATAAAGAGAGACAAGCCTGGCCCACCACAGAGGCCGACGGGCTAGCACCCTGAGTGGAAACCCCTTGGAGCAACATCCTATTTCCTTGCTTGCTCCACCCCTCATGCTTCTTTACCTCTTCCACTTACTTAATGCATTTTGCTTCAGCTTGCTACTTCTAAGAGCTTTATTTCCAGTTGTTACTCTGCAGTGGCGGCTGCTAGTGAACGGTGGCGGGGGCTGCAGTGGGTGGTTGAAAAAAATAAAGAAACGGCTACTTACCTTCTGAACGCCAGCGGCCGCCTCTCCTCCATCCTTCTGTCTATGATGCACGGAGGTACGGAGGCACACAGGCTCCAATTCATCCCTAGCTAATCACCACGCTGCTGTCACCAGCATGATAGCAGCATTGTGATTGGTCTGAGCTCCGTGGTTCGCCGCTCAGACAGGGACTGGGTGCCTGTGCATGTTGTCCACCCATGCTGTGCAATACAGCCAGGTGCAGAACATTCTAAGTGTGCATAACGTAGGTGCACCAAATCATTCCTCCCCTGCTGGCTGTGACAATAGCCCTGCCCCTTAAAACTGTCTCAGTGCGGACAAATTAAATGATAATAACATTTTATTATTATTGTGTTTTTAATTTTTGCACTGCTCAAAGAGAAGTTTTGGGATGGCGCTCCTCCGGTTGTATGACAATCCAACGCATGCTTTTACCACGCATGCCTTTACAACGCAGGTATTACAACGCAAGTCGTTACAACGACTTGCGTCGTGGGCCGCTGGATAGTGGAATAGTTTAATTTTCTATTCCAACTCCAGTCCCCGTGGATAGTAGGGAAGGTGTTGGATAGAAAATTAAACGATTCCCTATCCAACTGCGCCCTCCAGCGAAAGTCGTTGTAACGACTTTCATTGTAGTTCCTGCGCTGTAATGGTAGTGCGTGGTAAAAGTTTCGTTGTAAACGATGTTCCCCCGCTCCTCCACCATTGCGGAGGGGTCTCTGCTGCTCAGTTCCCACGATATGAATGTTCAAATCGGATGTAAAAGACATTGCCAGACAGTGTCGGGAGAAAGATTAGGCACCCATGTGATTGTCAGAGACATGGAGTATGGATGCTTCTTATAGAGACAATGTGTCAGATTGCGCTGCACCTCCTAGTAGTAAGTGGAACAGACCTAAAGGATCAGTGGAGAGGAGGGCTGTGTGGCTGGGCACAAATGATTGTTAAGGTGGAGCTGCCCTTTGCCACAAATGCAGATCACACAGTCATCTCCCTGTCAGAGCCTCTGTAGACCCACTTTAAGAGCCCCGAGGGGCCTTTGGGCATGTCCCAGATCCCTGATGGTGAATGTCATTAAAGGAGGTGACAGTCACAGAAGCCACAAAAGCTGAACCAGAGGCTTTCTCAGCCCCAGGCACTTTAGTCAATTATATTTGATTGTTAGGAAGCACGTCAGACCGGTCTGTCCTGCAGAGTAAACTTGTGGAAGGGGCAAATGTTGCTCCCTATTTTCCAAAAAAAAGAGGCTCAATCTGGTTGTCACACGTAGAATTATTTGCATGACCCCCCAAACAAGAGTCATGCTGCCCGAAAGGTCAACCGGTGCAGGCAGAACTCTATAAATTCAAGAAAGGGGTGGTTTCATCCTGGTCTCTTATGATACTGTAGAGCTGTGGAGGCAAGTCAGGCATTGCATGGAAGTAACACCAATAAAAAGCAAGTGGCAGTCTGCATTGGAAAACTGCAAGCATGCAGCTCCCCTCAGGTTGCATGGAGGGTCTGTGTGGAGACAGAGTAGAGTGAGTGACTTCACTGTTGATGTTACTATAGTTTGGAAGGCTTAGACGCTGGGGTAGTCCTTACCATCTGTGCTATTGTAGGCTACTGTGTTGGGGACAGTGGTACATGAAGGGCAATTTGCCCATTGGTGCACCGCAGCATCTCAGTGCCACTCTCCTGTGTGTTGATGGTGTGTTAGGAATCAGTGTCTATCTCTCCATGGTGAACTGCTGCTTAGGATGCCGCTGCCGTGGTGGGATCCTTTGACATCCATGTCTTGTGGCGCCTCCATGCAGGGATATTGTGTGGGAGACAGAGGCAGTGATGTTGTGGTTTGATATTTGTGTGCCATGGCACCTCCATCAAGGACAGCTTTGTGAGAGCCTGTAGAGCCGAAAGACCCACTAATAAAAAAAAAAAAAACCTGGTAGGTAAGGGAAACTCTTCGCTCATGTTCCGACTTTCCTAGTCTGTTTGACGAACCATTCACATAAAAAACACTACACGTTTTGATTTTTGATTTGATTGGATTGGGATTTATAGAGCGCATGGCTGCCCAAAGACTTCCCTGTGCTATATGATGAGTACGGGTGTCGGTACAGGGCAAAATTAGAGATCTAAGGGAAAGAACAAGGTAGTGCGCTTATAACAGTTTATCACGCTCACTAATGAGATTAATCGCCAAGTCAACTGGTGAATGGGCATTTGTTCTCAGAGTGTCAATAGTACATGAGACCAACATCAGGACCAACTAGCATTTTTCTTGTGTATCCTTCCATTATAGAGTTCAAAGCAAGTACTTCTGTAAAGAATTCACCCACATGGGGAGTGCTTCACTGTTCACACCTTTCACCAATGTTAGCAACTTCTAAGGCTGAAAAAAATGTCTACAGGCCCTGCCGCATTCATGTCTTCACGCACAGCAAAAATCATATTAATCATTGGACAACAGCCAAAATGGACTTAACTGCAGCACTAACGGCTAATAATAAGCAGCATGGAAAACCCCAAGCCCTGACCACCACGGGGACGCTTATTTACCCACTGTCTGACTAATGCATGCATCTTTGGAAATCACGATTTGTAAAAATTCCTTCTCGTTCTAGCATGGCACAAGATGGATGAAGAGGTCAGCTTCCCCCAGATGGTGGAAGTGTAATGCCTGCACTTCTGTAGCTGGACATTGGTGATCTAGACAATGAATTGAGGGGGGATGGAATCAGGGCTACCTTTAAAAATTCATTGAGGACCTTGTTAGCAAAAGACTGCTGATTTGTTCACCCTGAGCACTGATATCTGATAGATGGTAGGGCTGAAGGTTCTGTTGTTCAAGGACAGGACATTCCAAGGCAGGGCCTACCCTTTGTCCGTCTCTGATTACTGCTTCAGGAAGGCTGATGAAAGCAAACACATTGGATACTTTTGCTTAGAGCCAGCCCCATTGCTATCTGCTGTATGAGTCATAACTTTGTAGTCTCTGGAGAGCTGCCTGGGAATGATATTTGGAAAAGAACAAACCCATACTTGTTCTAAAATCTGAAGGGAACGACACCCCTTGTCTAGAAAATGTGTATGGAACATGGATCCATACAAACCCACTTTGTTGCACTTCCAAGTTCTTCTGGACCAAATAAAGGAGTGCTAAGCAGAATACTCAAAGAGCTGCTGTGAATTTAGAGCAGGTGTCTCCCTTACAGCCAATCTTCCAGAGGTGAGTGGACTTCACTTGAAGTCTGCAAATTCTCCTAACAAAGCTGAGGGTATGCCTTAACTGCCTAGAAGCATGTCTGCTGCTGAGAGAGGGAAGGAAGCTGTCCTGCCCAGCAGGAGCAGACTCTGTCCAAGTGGAGAAGCCCAGCATAGTCCCAGTGCAAGGAGGCACCCAGGTAAAGCAGATTTGCCAAGGAACCAACACCAGGAGTGACCTAAGTCCTGGAAGAGTCTACCCAGTAGCTGGGTGCAGTTTCCATGTGAGCTGCATATGACTGTACCAGAGTACAAAGTATCCTATGTTGTATGGCAATTTGCTGCTGGCTTATTAGACTGGTACTGAAGCTACTGATGCTCTGCGTGCAAACCATGGTCACCGAAGTGGGAATCCCTGGTCAGCCTGGAAGTCACAACTGCCCAAAAGACACTACTTAGAAGGATTTAGCCTGGAGGTAGAAACCGCTAAACCAGAACAAATTTCTCTAGCCAGTCTGTGCGGCCGCTGCTACCAAAGATGAGTGCAGCCGCGAAGATTTGTCCCACAGATCACCTCTGCAAACTTCATTCGAGAAAGGCTACTGGTGTGTCCTCCTTAAACAGAAGATCCGTTGCCATGAGACGGGAGCCTGGACCACATCAGCCACACAACCTAAGCTGCTACAAAAACGAACAGACAAAATGTGGTGCTTAGTCTACACCAGGGTTAATAGACAAAATTGACAGACGAGTCTTCCACGCCCACTAAGACGTTTTGCTGAAGGTGTTGCGAGACATTAAACTGAGTTAGAGATGTGACCAGTCTGAACCATATGCACTGAGGCTAAATCCTGGCTAAACCCATAATGTGTTGGGGACTTTGCACACTTGATCATGATCATGACAGGAGGAACAGGAAAATTGGGAGGGTATCGGAAAGAGGTAGGTCTAACTCCTCACTGTTTATTGCAACTTTGTGTAGCACTTACATCCGCTGTGTGATTGAAGTACTTTCTTTTTACATAAAATATAAGCACTGGGCTGAAAATTAGGTTATTGTATCCATTAGTTGTCTTTTTGATTTGTGAGCTATTGCCCCCCGCACATCCTCCATGAAAAGTCTGCGATTGATCACTCTGGCTATTCTGAATCAAGTGCCAAAGTTGTCGTGCTGAGCTGAGATTGCAGCCCCACAGTAGGACAGACCAGTGACAAACTGATTCACACCATAGTGGGATCTCAGTGGCCCATCTATCTTTTGATCCTCAAACAGGTATGACAAGCAATTATTTTCAAACTACTCACCCAGTCAAAACCTGAGGTGCAGGGAAGCAGACTTTTTAAAATTTATTTTTAAGAGTTTTATTTAGTGCGAACTAGATCCGTGACATCGGGTATCAGAGCGCTTTACATAGCACCAAACTTGATCACATAGACCTGAATCGACCTCAGAGATAGGTCTATTAGGACATACAGAAGTGGAAATCACCATGCTAAGATCGAAATCAACCCAATATGAGATCTTTCAAGAATAAACTGACACATGTCTCTTCGGAGAAGCCTTCTCATACCATCTAGAAGTAAGCAGACCGTATATTGTCACATAAGTGGATTGGTTAATGTAAGAGCCACCTCCAGCGCATCCATCTGCACCAAAAAGTGGCTATCTGTAGTGAGGATGCCGGACGTGTGTCCCGTGCGCACTGAAACCAAGCTGTACCTGGCTGACGAGCCTATTTCTAGGGTGTAACTGATACTGTTCTGGGTCAGGGAGGACCTGGTTTGGGAGTTCGGAATGGACTGTTCCTATTGGAGCAGGGTCAGGACTGATTTGCAAATAGCTGGGTCCAAACTGAGGTGGCCTGGTGTGCAAAATAACAATGGTCTGGGATGCGGGTCTGATTAATTACCAGTGGCTGAGCATAATTCAAGCATTCCATCCATCACTTCTTGTGCATACTTTAGCTATCTGTACTAAACCAGAATTTTACAAGTAAAAAAAAGCACATTCATTAAGTATCAGGTTTGTGAGACCCTTGTTAGGCCTGGTCACTTTTAAGGTCATTGCTTAATTTATCTCTATGTTTAAGACATAATCAGTTAGTGTGACATTACCAGGCTCAGCCTGGGTGCAGACAAACTAATTTATTTACTGGATCTTTCTTTACAGTGTCATCAGTTTATTATGACAGTGATTATTTAATTAGGTTTTGCTGCAGGTGGCACAGCTGTGGCAGGTGAATTTCCAGTCTTTAGCTTCACCTGTGCTGAGAAGAGGAGACTAATTAATTTAGGGTTTGGAAGACAATCTTCTTCATAGCAAACAGAACAGAGGGGCATATTAGCAACAAAGAGCGATAATTATCCCTAAATGCGCTAAGCGCATTTTTTTTTATCGTCGCCTATCGCTGGATATTATTGCAGAGATAACGTGCTACTAGCAACGTTTATCTCTAAAGCGATAAAATATCCGGCGATATCGGCTCAATGCGTGAATATCGCTGGAAATCCAGCGATATTCAGGCATTAATGCTAATGGGGACTTAACTTGAATATCCACCTCCCATTGGATATACAGGTTTAGTCGTGGTCTGAGCAGGCGTTATGTTCTGGCGATATTCGCACTTAGCGCAATTTTTTTTATCGCTTCGCCTGCCTTGCTAATTGGCGATAGCTGTGTTAGTGACTGCTTTCAGTCGCTAACAGGTTGGGTACGCCCACTTTGCATGTCATTAGCGATAAATATCGCTGACATGCAAAGCTGGCCCCAAACCTGTAGCTATCGCCTATAAGCTGTCGCTAACTGCTGTTAGCGACAGCTTGCTAATAGGGCGATAAAAATATCGCCACTTTTAGCGGGTAAAAGTCCAGCTAAAACGGTGATATCGCCCTTGCTAATATGCCCCTTGGTTCGTCCGCCTCATTTAGAGGAGGGTAGACTAACATGTTTTCATCGACAGAACGCCCAATTGGCTTAGTCAATGGAAAGCATTACATTTCCCACCCATTTAAGGTGGACAGAGCAATGCCCTTTTTTCTGGTAATAGCGAACAGAAAAAGACAAATGACCGCCCAGCCTTTAAATCTTTTATTTTTCAGTACTAACCTCCCAGATCTGGAGGTTTGTTCCAGAGTGGGTGGTTAGTTTAAATGTGTAGTGATCAGCCATCAAAACTGATGGTGGCTGTCCACCAAACTTTGTTGAAAAACACTGTGACAGCACTTCCTTTCAATGAACAGTGAGGACCCCTTGAGTGGCTACAATTGACCGACGTCATTGTAACAGGATAGTGACAGTAATGTCCTCCGCCAGCCCAACGAGCACCATATGAATCAGACCCTACAGGTTGTTATGTACTTTTTCATAGAATATGGACAGTTATGAGGAAGAAAGATGATGGGGTGATGTTTCAGTTAGTTTGCCATAAATGCCATTACTCAGATTCCAGATCTCTTTTGTGACAGCCCTAAGATTTCCCTTTCCTCTCTCCAAGACTCCAACTTAGAGCATCAAAAATTTAGTTTAACTGTAAATTTTATGAGTGAGTCCTGTTATTTCATACAGTAAACAAGAAGTAATTTGTTTAACAAAGGAATGAAACATATACATAAGGGATTTAAGGGAAAATATATTTGTTTGTAAGAGGAGAGTGAGAAGCTTGTCTCCAGGGTAGAGACTAGTCTCACAGTAACAAGGACCTTGCAAAGAGTATAACAGTTTACAAGAAGAAGACCAGGGAATGACATCACCTCAGTCATTGTAGGCTGCTATTTCCCTCCAAACAATCAAGCAGGGCACTGTACGGATGACTCAGTGAACTAACTTGTGCCTCTGAGAAATGTGGTGTGTTGGAGGTCATTGGTGCAAATGCTGGCAAGTCTCAGGCCTCCATCCTACCAAAATTTTGTACATTGCGTGTCATAATTTGAGTTATAGTAACATATCTTAATTTCATTGCTTAAAAATGGCATAAGTATGATATAGGGGTGCTATATATAACGTTATTATTAGTAGTAGTAGAAGTAGTAGTAATAACAATTGTAGAAGTGGAGTATGCAATAAAACCTCTCATAATTTATCTCCAAGACACTTAGGGGTCAATCTATGTCAATAAATTGGTTCATGTTATAAAAGATGTCCAGTAGAGGTGCGCTTGTAAAGAACTGTAAGGTGGTTTGGATTGCTGTTTATTCAAGCACTTGCATTAATGTATTTCAATTCATTTCCATTTCATTTCAATTGGTCCTTATGCTGTGATGGGCTTACATCTTGTCTCTTTACAATTTCTAGGTTGGCGGTCCTTCATTAAAAGAGTTCTATCGCCTAAAGTACAAACAATACATGAGAATACAAAGGGAATATCTTGGTTTACAGATGCTAAAAAGTCAAAGCAAGTTCATGCTGCCTTTTACACTGAAGTACATGTCAGTTAATTCTATGTACAACTTTACTGTAAAGAGCGGGTTTCACGTGCCTATGTTAGCGTGCCTCTGTTTCCCTGCTGATTCGCCATTTCACTGTATCCCCATCTGTGTCTTTTCTGGTTTTTATTGGAACGAAATTCCAGTTTGGTTGGTATCCTGGTATTGGTAGTGCTAGTACAAGGCAGCATTTTAAGTAATGGAACTTGCCTTTCATGAATTGGGCCAGAATAGGACACTTTACTACGCACGCATTTACAACGCGTGCCATTACCTCATGTTTTTTGCTACGCAAAAACTTTTACAACGCAGGGCTTTACAACACAATCCATTACAAGGCATTGTCCATTACAACACAATTACTATTCTAACTCCACCGGGGCATTGTGATGGGGAATGCGATATAATGGTTTGCAGTGCAAAGCCCTGCGTTGTAAAAGATTTTGAGGAGTAAAAAATGCGGGGTAATGACAAGCGCTGTAACGCATGCGTTGTAAAGGATTTTTCCCATTGTGCCAGTATCTCAGCTTATTTTGCTTTTTTGTCTGTCCTAGTGATAGCTTTAGCTGTCTTGCAAATCTTTTCTAATTACGAAAAATTATACTTCATATTCTTTGTAATTTTACATAAAGAAAGGGGCTTTGGGTCAGCCTCCTTCAGCCATTGGTCTGTGAGAGTGTCATTTACACTTTGGTTCAGCCCACATAACAGCATACATATAGTAGGCTGTGTGTCAACCCTCTTTAACCATTGGCTCTGCTGGGAGTGACAGTCTCATTTTGGGTCAGGCCACAAAATAGCCATGTGGGGCCTGAAATGTCAGTCATGTGGAAGGATAGCATGTTGCCAATTTACACGTTTTCCCACTTTGCGTTCAACAACACGCAAATAGGTCTCTGTTTGAGATATTGTCTTGCACTCACACATACATCAGAACCCCCTTCACCCCCACCGAGAGTGTATGAGTAGTCTGTTTCACTCCTGCCTACATCCACAGAATTCCAAAATCTGCTACTTAGCTTGTTCAGCAAACACTGTGGTATAAAACACTAGACAAAACAAGTTAATATTTCAATGATAGCCAATGTCAGGCTCCTCTTACAGTTGTCCAATTTCGACATAGAAACGTAAAATTTTATGACGAAGAATTAAAAAAGAGAATTATTTCTTACTACCCATAGATATGTTCATTTTGAAATTCTCTATCTGAAGGATCTCACATTATGCACCTCACCTCCTGCTGTGATGGGCAAAGAGCATCTGCAGAATCCAGCAGGACACATTTCTGTCCAGCTGTTCCTAATTTCTTCAAGATGCATAGTGTCTCCTTATAAGGGTAAATGTTTCCTTCAAATAGTAAACTTTCCTATAAAGTTATAAACTCTCTGGCAGACTCATCAACACGCTATACACTGATGCAACTATGCAAGACCTGGTTCATGTTCCAAGAGGATAAAGCATACGTACGCCTTATGTTTCTACTGCTCATGTAGCACGATGAGTCTGAGACACAGCTTACGCCTCCATAAAATGAAACACATAGGGGCAGATTTACGAGAAAGTGACGCATCTGTAGAGATGCGTCACTATCCCTGCGCCACGAGGCGAAACCCCTGCGTCACCATGGATATGCCGTATTTACAGTACGGCGCACCATGGCCCAAGGATTTACAGATGCGTCAGAAATCCTGACTCATCTGTGGACGGAAAAGTCACGCATTGCTGGAGTCGTGTCGCAAGCACAATGCAACTCCAGCAATGCGTGTAGTGGCCTATTCCCAATACACTGCGTCAATCCTTACGCCTGCTTCAAGCAGGCGTAAGGTTTGGACGCTGTGGTGTCCTTAAAGTCATGCAGTGAAATCTTCTAGATTTCACTGCATCATTTTTACGAGGCTTTCCTGCGTGGGAACGCCTACCATGCCTACATTACCCCTGACACAGATATAATGTCACGCAGGGCTTTACAACGTGACGCATCTCCCTAGATGAGTCATGTTGTAAGTGGTCCGCAACTTTTACGCCACCACTGCGTCACAAAAGAGACGCAACGGCGGCGCAAAAGTGATGCTAGGGGCTTATAAATCTGCCCCAAAATTCAGTTGGATATATGTAGAAATTTGACGTGGTTTAAGTGAACAATAGTTTAATATTAATTGTAGCAGGATCAGGTCTATACACCTAGAATGTGGTTCCCTAAATGCTCTTCCTTCTCTGAGAAGTACTGCACTTACTCAGTTAAAGTACATTCTTGCTTCCTGTTTGTGTTGACATAGGGCCAGTTGTTTTGCATGAGAAGTCCTAAGTCTGGTCTGTTTGCCAGTGATATATTCAGAATGTCAAACAGCAGTTGAGGACAGATGTTTTACGGGTCTGTAATGAACACAGTTTCAGGAAAGATTTAAAAACCTGGCTCGTTAATCAAGTGTAGATATGAGTGGTCGAGCCTGTTCTTCAATCTTGCGTTTGAGCCCCGGGACGCCTCTGCTGGGGTAGCTGTGCGCTGTACCAATGACTTGGAATGATTTATGATGTTTCTCGTGCGTCATCAGCTAGAGGCGCACACGAATTAGACAACTTTGATGTCGGCAAGGCTGACTCAGCCTTCTATTACATAGGCAATGCAAGCAGGGGTGCGGGAATGAGGGCGGTACCTCAGCACCCCTAAAAATAACTATGCCAGAGTTCAGAAGGTATAGTGAAGATAGAACGGGGATTGAGGCAAGACGAAATAGCACCTATCCCTTAGTGAATTTTTATCTAAACAGGCAAGGTGCTAAGGACCGGAGATCCAAAACCCCTAAATCTCCTATGACACACTGTGTCCAGTGGTTAATTTGTCAAATAAAAAGTGCTGGGGCTCTCCTCAGGAGGCAGCGCTAACAGGAGAAATGTGCTGGTGTAAACTGACTCCGAACTAGAGCCCCAGCACTTACTATTCTGGAGAGGACTTTGCCTAATGGCTAGAGATGCTGATTTTGGAGCTGGGGAACCGGGTTCGAGTCTCAGCGTGGCTCAACATCCTGTGATTCTGTGGAAAATCAGGCTGCCTTCCAAATGAGTGTGTCCTTAACTGGTGCTATAAGCACCTGTGCTGAGGAATAGGTGCCGGTGCTGAGCACCTGCAAGCACCTGCTCAAATTAAGCACTGACTGTGTCTCACTTTACCATAAACAGCACACAATGGTCCAGCACTCTGATTTCAGTTAAGGTTCACAATAAGTGATTAGTTTTATATAAACATTTATAAATCATATTTCATCAAAAGAATGGCAGTTCAGCAGAGTTGTTTCATCAAATTCTTTATTCATGACTTTGGCAAGATAAAAAGACCATAGCCAGATGGGGTAAACAATGCCTGTAAATTTTATGTTTATCGTCTCACATTTGCTGTCAATAACAGGAAATGTCTTCAGATAAATTACTGCTGATCTGGAAACTGATGTTTACTTTTATTTCTCTTACGGGAAAGTGAGAGGATTTTGTTAAAGTGACCTAGGTGGAAGTCTGGCTGGGGTACAGGGAGTGAAGGAAAAGGCTGTAGGATGTCATTTTTTTGTAAAACACAACAACATTCAAATACCTGTACACGAACTATACACATATTTCAAAATATATCAGCTATTAGGAAAGAAGTAATGAAGCACTTTTTTTTGTAAGTGCTGAAGTGTGATCAACACAAAGACTTTAATAGGATCAAAACAAATGTGATGCTCAAATGATAAATATTCGTAGAAACACAATTTTCCCACACATTACGACTCCATGTCTATGAAAATATCAGTGGCTATTCCAACAGAAACTGTTCTGTCTGTAAACGAACAGTGCACTACCACACCAGTGCTCCAAAACGCACCACAGGCTACATCCCACACCCTTACCGCTCTTCTGCTGAATAGGTGTGGCACATTTGATACACTTGTTTTTGGATTTCTGCTTGGATTTTTCACAGTACCTTTGACTCCAGTGATATAACTACAATGGCGGAACCCCCACTTTTCATGTGTATTTTGTCCTTGGGACAAGTAGGTCCAACCCCCTACAGGACAAACCCTTTGGCTGCCAGTATACAGTAACACATTATGGATCAGGGAAGGAGATTACCTGCAATTAAGGTAATTCTTGCAAAGCCTTTATTATTAGGGTGAGCGCTCCAAGTAAATGTCAGCACAGACGGCACTACTGACACTGGTTCCAGTATAAAAATGTATACAGACGTTTTCAATGTTAAGCAATATGAGGCTATGTATAATGCTCCCAGAATCATCTCCGATTAGATTGAAAATATCTCCAGAAACTTGAAAGCAAGATTGATGATTCTTTGCTTTCAAAATAAAATGTTCACAAAAAAATGCTTAAAAATGTTGCAAAACTACTGTAAATTGTAGGTACCATTTCTTTGCAGTATCATTAAGTAAAATGTGTTGATGTTGATGTAGGCTAGTATTTCCCAAAAACATTCATAATGGAAAATCAGTGTAACCAGTTTTAATAATTTTATGAGAAACATAAAAATAAACAAGCAATGGTAAACCAGTAGGTATGAAATTGTTGCTCAGCCTTTTGGTTTTGTCAATGCGTGACTTGTTTTGGCCTGGTTTTGTAAAAACCTTTTTGGTTTGCGAGCAGCTTGGCTCTCGCCTTTATAAAAAAACATTGACAAAAGCAAAAAAAGTTCTGGTCTCAAAAAGCACACATTGGAACAGTTGTTCCTGACACCGACGATAATGAATGTGTGTCGATATGCTCCTTGTGAAAGAACAGAATGCAATCACTCACAGTAAAGCTAGCCGATAGACAGAAAGGGACAGAATTTTAATAATCATAAATGGTCATGGTTAACGCCAGACCTAATTAGGGGCCGAATTATTAAATAAAGTCTCAAAAGTGCACCCATATCCTTGCATTAGGTGCAGATGTACAGCTTTTTTGAACTCACAAGGCTTTACAGAAGTAGGCCAAGTAATAGTACTCCTAGAAAAATTTTTGTGAACTTCATTTTAGCATGAGCGAATATGCACGTGTAGATTTGCTCATGCGAAAATCTGAGTTTTTGCAAGTTCACATTCCCTACAACCACTTCTTTCTCAACCTTGGAAGATGTTTTACGCCTGCCATTGTCAGGAGTAAACTTCCAACCTTTCTCAGTATGGGAAAAGATTAGAGAAGAGTTGGTGAAAACCCTTAAAACATGCAAGTTAGTAGGTTTGCAAAGACCCAAGAGTGCATTCCAGCCCTGGAACTGTTGCTTGCCATTACCTTCAGCCCCAGTATGTAGATCTGCGGAAATGTTGCAACATAAGGGAATTGCTAGTATTCAAACCCTACTATGGAAGGAGCCATGGCATAATCAGAGAGGCCATTTCATAGCTCTTGTACAATGAGATTATTGCCATAATTTGTTGCTGCATTACATGGCATAAAAGGGACAAATGGATTTTGTAACAGGACAAGTAGATTTAGGAAACAACCGGCCCCATTGACAAGTAGATATTTTATTAAATTCCACACCCCTGCCTATTGGAGGTTTTACGATTAGCACGGACAAAGAAAGGTACCTAAACTTAAAAACCACAAAGCCATAGCTAAGAAATGCAACAACCATAGTGAAATCCAAGGAAAAGGATGTAAGCACACCAGAAACCAAACTAGTGGGTGGCCATGAAATATACATGAAAATATTAAAGCCAAGCACTTGAGGTTTGCATATAACTATGTACATATCGCAACTGGACAGTTATAGTTAGAACCACAAATCCACAGGAAATAGATTTTTTCGGTTTGCTAATAATTTGGCATAGTTTTACAAATGTTTATAAATGTTTACCAGAAAGTCTCCATCTCATTAGTTTCTTCCTGGAATATTTTGGGGTGATCTGTCAAGCGGGGTGTGGTAATGCAGACTTGGTCACTTGATACTGTGGATTACCGATGCAGACTTGGTCATATGTTACTGTGAATTACCAAGGATATGTACTTTAGATATGTAACACTGGTGCTGGGTGTTCCAAGTGCTTCTATTGGTTGCTATGTGTTATGGTGTGTTAGGGTTTCAAGATTCTAGTCAGTTGTGTGTGGTTGCTTCAATAAACAGCTGCTTGAATTCTGATCGTATTCATATATCGTCATTTTGCTCCAATACGGGGGCTGAGAAAAAGGTCCCAAAAATGTTAGAGACTACCACAGCCAATATGACTGAATAGAATCACATCAGATTTGGCAGAAAGCTACATCTTGATCCGTCAAGAATGCTTTTTGAGATTTTTTGGTCGAGCCTAGGCAGCGCACATACGCTGTCTCAAGCCATGTTGTATTCACTCTATGGGCTTTGGGCACGCTCATCCCTCATCATTCGTTCCTTCATGAGCTTTACCAAATGACTTTCTTTTGTGTGGTGAATCGGTGCAATTTGTTCCTCTTTTTGGTGTATGTTTCATGCCCATGGCGACTGGCTCTGTTACATGGGTTATTTTACTTCAGGCCATTTATCTTACTTATGGCGCACTATTTTTTTATTTGTTTCTGGCAGGAACACAAGTGCTCATGTTTTAAGTCACTGTTGGTTTATGGCAGTAACACAAGCACTCAGTCAGTCCTTTCCTGGGCACTTTTTCCAGATAAATTTTAATTCAGCGCTCTGCATTGTCGTGGGACTTTCAGGCTCTAGTAAATAAATAAACTCAGCAGAGCCCACACTCATCACCAGCAGCCTGCCTCAGTCCCGGTTTCCAGGCATGAGCAGACACTACTGTACAATTTTTGGGTGGGGTCTGCCAACAGCTGTACTATCTGGGAGCGTGGTCACATGATGCAGTCATCTGCACATTCAGGCTCAGGGCTGGTGTCTCAAGCAGCAGTATCACTACTCTGTTATAAACCCGCAACGGCACGGGTCCAGGCGAACGTTCCATTGACCCCAGCAACAGAAGGTACATTTAGTTTAACTGTTTGGAGAGAAGCACACCATCTTTCCATTTTTCATTTAAACTTCTAGAAGAAAACTCTTCATCAATTGAAGACGAATTTCACATGTACAATATCCCTCATCCATTTCTACCGATCTCCTTGCCTGAAAAATGAAGTGTCACACTGAATAACACTTCCCTTTTTACCTTATCCCATTTTGGAACACTGTCCGTTCCTTCCCCTTTCTCCTCACCAATCGTGCTACCCATCTGAACTCTAACCTTTCTGTACTACTCACTAATATAAATATTTTTTCTTTCCTAAAGTGCCTCTCAGCGCACTTCTGAGTTAAGCACTGTAAGTAACAGTTGAGCACTCACTTTATCATCTCAGAAGGTTGAAAGGCCGAGATAGCCTTGCCGGAATTCACACTCGTAAGATCACCGCATATCTTAATGGTGAGCATTTAGCTCGCTGAACCTTGCTGGCAGTCTTGTTATGTTATGTTAGAATAATTTATTATAGCGCGCAACTCACACCAAAGGTGTATCTCGACGCTTGGAAACCGGAAGGCAAGTGCAAAAACAAATTAAAGCAACCATGTTTTTAGGAGATTTTTAAATGTACAGAAATTATGACAAATCCTGATTTGCATGGCGAGCTTGTTCCAATAGAGAGGAGCAAGATGAGGAAGGGATCTGCCACCTCATCTGGAGGTGCAGATACGATGGAGTTTTAATAAGGCCTGATCTGATAATCGGTTTAGACGCTAGGGCTCGTAATGAATGAGTCTAACATACAGATAGGAGAGAAGACCCTTAGATAGTGCCATTTGGGTCAGACAGCATAGTTTAAAAATAGCACGCTTCCTAATAGGAAGCCAGTGCAGGGTCTGCAGCATAGGAGCTAAAGCGGAACGGGAAGGTAGATTATAAATTAACGGAACTGTAGTATTCTGCACCACCTGGAGCTTAGCCAGCAACACATCATTTGCTGATGCTGAGAGTGCATTTCCATTGTCCAAGCGACTGGTAATAAGTGCCTGGCCTATGGTTTTTTGTAGAAGAGGAAGGGAGCTATGAGAACATTTTCCTCAGAAGTCTTAAGGTGACAAAGCAAGTGCCACATATTGCATTGGTTTGGTCCTTTATGGACAGTGTCTGATCCAGCTTGATGGCAAGAGTTTTAACAACTTGCTTTGGACATTCAGCAGGCCACCAGTGCAGTGACCACACCTTCTGAGCCTTGCCAAACAACACTATCTCAGTTTTTTCACTGTTTAATTGGAGATCATTGTTAAACATCATGCAAAACATCTTTCACCCCATGGCACTATGGGGGCACCATTTACTTTTACTGCACAGTATGCACACTCATCTTATTACCTAATTCCAAAATTGCCAATAGTGAGGAAACTACAAAGCTTAGAGTGTATGGAAAATGGGGCAAAGCATTGTGTAGAATTCAGTTTTAACGCTGCGCTGCATTGCAACTGGATCCATTTTGTACTAATCTGTCACCACTCAAAGCCTAATTTCAGAAAGCTTCACACAATCCTGCCCTTCACTTATGACTCTATGTTAGTGAAGCAGACATTCCTGTGTGGATTCTTCCGAATGGCTCTGAATGGATAGCCAAGAGGGGCTGCAGACCTTCATTGCTGCATTTGCATTTGAAGAATGCCAAAATTGCATCACTAACAATTTAAGGGATACAAGATCAACTATTAATAATTGACAAGTTGACAAAGGGACTCTGGAGGGGGCGTTCAGCTGTCTGTTCACCTGGTGCGTGCTGCCTACATGCACAATATGGGAGTTGTCTCTTACTGAGAGCATCCACTTTGGAATGGGTACCACCCAGTATCTCATCAATGAATTTCCACCCCAGTAATATGGCAAACCATAAACACATATTCTTGAAGTCTCAAGGAGCGAGACGGGTGGTGACTTTTTCTCTCGCCCTTTTACTTTAATTCGCAAGTGGTCACAACGTGGACTTTCTGTGCCACAAACATCTCATGATGTTCCTTGCAAACATTACAACTGTGGGTTTTTCCGTCACAAAGACTACAATTATGCAAGTAAAAAAATCCTTTTCATACATCAGGCCCAAATATTCTTGCTCTTTTGATGGCTACAAATGCCCAGTATGATTCTACTCCATTTTTAGAATCACCTCTCCACAGTGGCAGACAATCCTCTCTGTCCACATATAGTCAACACTAGCAGGCAGCCAGAAAAGACATTACAATATCTAAGCTGAATATTGCCAGACAGGACAATTACTCAATTCACAGTAAATACCATGCAAGCGAGCAGTTTTCAATCAAATGTATGGAATAAGAGCTGTATCGCATAGTAGGAAAATGTGCTGCTGCTCTCCTGGGCCTGTTGCATTTATTCAAACATTTTCAGATATCTCTGGTCCCAGTGCCTCTCACTGTACTTTTAAATGAAAGCAGTCATGGACAGCTGCTGCACTTCATTTGGTAAGATCCTAAACAAATCTACTGCCAAGAGTTGCTCGCATACCTTCGAGCAATTCTGCTGAATGAAGGAAGATATTGCAGGTACCATGTGGTAAATAAGCAGTGCACACAGAGAAACTATCAAGAACTGTCGCAGGCATATGTCATCTTCAGTCCCTTTCCAATAAACACACTTCAAGCAGTAATTCAAATTTTGTCTTCTTCTCACCTCTCCTCATCTTCTGTCCATGCCTGCTCTGAGGGCGGCATGAAATTGCATTCTCTGGCATTGTTTCCTTTTTAGGTATCGCCTGCACAGCGCTTGTGCTGTGCTTGTGAAATCTATTGTATTTAATATACATCTTAAAAGGGCCTTACATCCCGCCCCCTTGCTTTTCATTGGTTCCTGCGCTTGCCACTTACTTGTCCTCCATTTCTATTGGCGGTAGGATACTATTTCTTGTCTTTTCTCTGTGCGTTTCTCTCCATCAGTCTCCCATTGGCCAAGTACTGTGTTCGTCCACTTGGATCGAACTTCTTTCTTATAAGCAAGCGTGAGAGCACCCTTGCTTGCTTCATTTTGTGTCCAACTCAGAACAACGTGAGCTCCGTCAGCTGTTCAGTACAGCGTTAATCTTGACCACAGACATTTTACCTTTGTTTCTACCTTTGAATTAAAATGCAGTGTTGTAGAGTCTGCACTTGAAGGTTATGCCTCCGAATGAGATTCAAACTGTTTGCAGCACTCCACATATGCTTCCTTTGTATCTTCACTGAGAACAATGTTTTACCCAAACTAAAATAGTGTCCTACAATGAGTCTTGCACTTGCCCGGATTGCCGTAGCAACACAAAGCGAAATATGTATCTCAAATGTGGCGCTTCATCCTAATCTACATGTCACCTTACAAGTGCAGACAGCTTCTGTAGCGCAGTTCCGAGAGCGTGCCTGCCTTGCAAATTACAAGATGTCACTTGGCGGTAAGTTGATTTGTTGCCCTCGCGATTCCTGCATGGTCTCCTATTCAGCCACACACAGTGAAGGAAACCAGGTGTGGGTTTTATTGGAGAATAAATCAGGCACCTGCTATTTACTCTAGGCCTGAGTCCAGGAATGCAATAACAATCGCAAAGTATGTTTTTGCCGCGAGTGCCTTTGTGGTGAGCCCGGCACAGACAGTTCTTGTGGGAATGGTTTCGGCCTGATGAATGTGCCATGATTCCTTTCAATGCTGCTTTTAAATGCACTTCAAGGCCCAGCCTTTCGTCCTGACCACTCACACTCCCTTCCTTTTACTATTCATCTTGCTTTCTTGCACTCTGCTTTTCACTGTAATTAATTCTTTGTTGTACGTCCCATTCGTTCTCCCTCATCTGCGCCTCTCTGCTCCCGCTTGGATCAGCCTGATTCTCTTTTATCACTGTTAATTGCAACGCATAATCCTGTTTCTTGCTGTGATTCGGGTGGCTGAAATTGAATGAAATTATTTTAACCACATTTCGAGCTGTAAGTGTCACTGGTGCCTCTAAGTAACAGACAGCAAAAGTGAGCCAAGCACCACCCATGAGCTAGCTAACACAAAGCCCCCTGCTTAGGTGAAGTCATATACCACTTACACAGGGCTATGTTACACATATGCACACATGTGCACTGCACACACAGATACACTCACACAATCGCCCAATCATATGCATAAGGATTAGTTTACACAATTGTTTGTGAACAAACACACATCCATATGTAAACATTCAGAGCTGTTTTTTTTTAGTTTTGTATAGCGTGAACTAGACCTGAAGATATCATGTATCAGAGCGCTTTACATCAGCACCGGTTTTGTTACTTGAGGACACATTCATTTTTGTTAGGCACCGGGAGATTAAGTAATTTGCCCAGAATCACAAGATGTTAAGCGTCATTGTCGAGACTCTATCCCAGTTCCCAAGCTTCGGTTCCCCAGCTTCGAGGTCGACCACTCTAGTGTATAAGCCTACATCCTCTTCCCTGTGTTTTGCACATGCACCTAACCCCACATTGTACAGGATAACATCTCTCACCCTGTACACTCACACAATTCTCATTCTGCACTGAACACACATCAGTCACCATGCATCGAGGCACTTTCACCCTGCACTCAGACACTTATCAACCTTCATTCATGCACCACTCACCCTGCAAAGAGAGCACTCACACCACTCTCCCTGCAATCATGCTCTGCTCCTACACCTCTTAACTTATTAGTAATCCCATAGGTCACTGCACAAACTCGATGGGTCACTCTAGGGGCCATGATTGCTAAGCGGAACATAGCACAGCAGTGGGGAGCGGCCAGGCCACCTTCGCTAGAAGGATGGAAAGAAAGTATGGATTGGTGTATGTTCCGTGAAAAAACTGTTTATCTGGCACGGGGTTGCCCTAGAAAGTGGAATAATATTTGGGGACCCTGGAACCAATACAGAGGGAATATATGTGTACCACCTGCAACAGTTGTTTTTGATACTTCCTCTTTCCCCATTACCCCTACATGTTAATTTGCCTGATATTTGTGCTCCATGCCCCCCCCTGACTACAATTTTCTGTACCATATGTTGAAGTTGTTACCGACCCTCTTCTGCAAAATGCAACAATGTATTTTTAGATGTCTTGTCTAAATAAAAAGAAATATGAAAAAAAGTAATCCCATAGGTGAAACCTAATGCTTTTAAAAATGCTTGTTTTTTTAGCCGAACATGTTTCCAATATAAGGAGCCTGTTTTTAACCGGCGTGCATGCGGTGCGCAGCCCACCCTCCGCACAGAATAGGTTCGATGAGATTGTCAGCTAATCATTAATCATTAGAGAGCAAACTCGTTCAAAGCAAAGCTGACTTTCTGTTTTTATTTTTAAATTGCTGCTGGTTATTGATCAACATCTCTTCCAGTGACTACCAGCCCTTGCAAACAGCTGCAAAGTTTGGCAGTCAATGCTCAGGATCACACGTGGTGTTCGGGTGCCACACGCTACACTATTCCAGCAACTGCTATATTGAACAGAGACGTTTTAAGGCATGGGCAAAGTGGGCGCTGGTCCAGGGCCGCAGCCTTTTAGGGGACCCCCTGAAAGGGCCAACTCTGTTCTGCAGAGTCTGGCACTGATGACCTTGAATAATTCTTAAACAGATTGTTTCAAATACAGTTTGCCTTTGATTTATTTTAATGTGGGCGCTGTGTGAGAGTCTATTACACACATTTTGCAGAGAAATGTTGTGTTTGTTTGATGCAACATCCATAAAAATAGTTTTTTTTAGATCAAAACAGGGCATGATATATGAGAAATGGGAGGCTGTGACAGAGATTATCTGCAGTAATATTAGTGCTGCTTTGTTACAATATTGAAAAAAAACAGTGTGCCTGTGCACTGTCAGTGACCTGGCCAAATAGAGTAGGAAAGAGCTGAAATTGGATCATAAGTTCAAAGCTTTTCCAAAACGGGGCCCCCAAAATACGTTTGGCCCAGGGCAGGGCCCCCAAAATCCTTAAGATGTCCACGATGGGTAGTGGGGCATATTGCACAGTAATTGACTTTCGCAGTATTGTATCAGTATTTTCTATTTAACAAATCTGTAGAAGGAAAGTGTCATGTCATTATATACAGAGGACAGAACACTGCCCGGATTGCGGCTTTCGGTCTCTGATAAAATAATACATTTTAAGAATCGTTCGTCAGGGGAAAAGGCACAAGCCCACAACCGCACCACCTCCATTTTCCGCACTTCAGAAGTGCCCAAAATGGTAAATGTAGGACCCTTTAGTCTAATGTTATCCCGCCCCCTAAAAATATTCATTTTTCAAGATAGTTTCCCTGTAATATAAAAACAAATCTTTACTGTGTTGAAAATATCTCATTTGATTGTCAGGTGCCATCCTATACTAATTTCATTTTGTTTGGTCATGCTCCCTAAAAAAAAAAAATGTTTAAAACAAAAAAAAAGCATTTTCTGTCCAAATACTTCACCCACAAAATATTCTCTTCTCGTAAACCAATCTGCAGTTCTCAACACAAATTGCCCTCAAACCGATTTGATGAACTTCTTCTTTTAATCGTTCTATGCGCTGCCTAGACAGATCATATTGTGTGTACTCCCTGTTCCAACCATTAGTCTTCTCACATTTACTAAGTCACAGCATGAGTACACCAACAAGAAGCTCTCTCAAGGGAGCCATGTATCCTTTTTTATTTTTATTAAAAACTGCAAAATGTGGCACCGCTCCAAACTGGAACTTTTTCGCTGCTTGTTAAAACGTTCTTAGGCACATGCATCATTGTAGGAATTTGCATTTCCTAAATTGCGAAAATTAAGGAATCGCAATTTACGAATTGCAAAATCCCATGCATCAAGAAATCCAAACATTTTTTAGGGTTTCTTAAGTTTTGGAATTTGCGATTCCTTAATTAGAGGCCCATAGGAATCAATGCCGTTTTGCATTTCTATTTTTTGGAATTCGCAATTTGTTGATGCATTGCAAGGGTGCAGTGGGGGGTCCAAAGGACCCCCCCCCCCCTGCACCCCTGAAATGTATTTTAAAGTGCATGTTTCACACACACATGTCCTAAGGACATGTGTGTCTGTAACATGACACTTTCCAAAATGCATTTTTGTGCTTTTTTAAAGAATTTCGTAATTTAACCCGAGGGTCAACCTCGTGTTAATTTGCACTTCCTATTTCAAATTTTGCATTTTAAAAAAAATTAATGTATTGCATTTAAGGAATCGCACAAATGAGATTCCTTAAATGCATTCGCATTTTTAGGAAATGCAAAAAAAAGCGAATTTTGAAAAATTGTTTCATGCATCCCAAAAACGTATTTAGGAAGCGCAAACTGCCGAATTTACCGATTCACACCTTTTGCACTTCCTAAATAGGTTGTATGCATGTGCCCATCTGTGCCGTTGTGAAAGGTATAAAGGGATTAATGTGCTTTGCGCATTTTTGAATGTAGTTTAGGAGACCATCCAAAGTTCTTTTTTAAATTGTTTTTAGCTTTAGAGAGCGTTAACATGTGACCTTTAGGGACACTTCATGGCGCTAAGCGGCCGCAGCGTTGTGGTTGAGGGACGGTGTTTTCCAGTATTTTTACTCCTGCCCTCAAGTGCGTGCACACTTTAGCCATCTTAAAAACTAGAAGTGCTTGGGGGCGTGCTGAGCAGCCGGCTTGAAACGCCGTAAAGAAACATGCCATGTTCTAGCTGTGTGAAACCCCTTCCAGGCATGTGCTGGTCCATGTTTCTTCGTTCATTGCGGCTTCCCATGACGGACAAGAGGGGTGCTGGGGTTGGGTGCCAGCTCTGCCCACCAGTAATCACTTGCGTGCTCAGTCTTAGCCCTCAGAGATCGTAGTGCCTTGAAAGCACGTGTTCTGCACACAGGTGTGTGAGTCAAACTTTCTCACAAGGCTGCCCTGAATAATTATATATTTCTTTAATTGGTTGGTTATTGGCCGGAAATTCAAAACAATCTTTTGCATCTTTTACAATGCTGGCTTCTATGACCTGCTACCTTCCTGTGCCTCCTCGCTCTATGCACTTGTCCACCTCTACACCGCCCCTCTAGGTGCTGCCACTCCAATATATATCCTTAATATAATAATCCTCTGAGGATGGATGCATATTTGCGTGGCGGCCCCTTGGCAGGGATTTGGGGCCTCAGGCTCTGTTCCACTTCCAAACAACCTAACCCCCCCCCCCTCTTCACTGGCCTCCGCACTGCGTTCCTCCGGGGGGGGGGGCCCTACCTACGCTCCCTTCCCAGGGCCACCATGAGCCTAGAGCCGCCCCTGCTGCCCCTCCCACTCGCCCTCTCTCTCTCACTCTCGTACCATCTCTTACCTCCTTTCTCTCATCCTCAAACATACTTCTTGTCTCTCTAAGGCGGTTCACTTCTGGTCTGCGTTTACAGTTTCTTACTTGTGCCTTTTCAAGTTTTTTCTCCCTCAAACTCGCCCTGTCCTTCTCTTTTTGGGGTGTCTGCTACATAAGGAGGTGCTCCCCCTTTATGTGACGTGCTCTCCCCTTCCTTCGCTCTTTCTCACACACTCCGTCTGCTCCTCTATCTGGAGTTTATTCACCACTTCATGTACAAACTACCTATCCCTCTCTATCTTTCTTTCTATCTTTTCTGTGCAGCTCTAATCCCTATCTATACACCATGCCACATATTCCCACAACTAACAATTCCAATCCAAGACACTCTGCACCACATACATCCACTCCACTCCAAACCAAAACACTTGGGTAAAAGACATTGTAATTTACAATGCCAATAGCAGGCCCGGACTGGCCGTTGCGGGCACCGGGCAATCCCCCGGTGCGCCGCAAGGGTGGGGGCCGGTTTTGGGCCTCTGGGGGCCGTTTTCGTTACAGGGCTGTTTTTGCAGCAAAGAGCGCAGTCGCACCCCCAACCCTACCGGGGGGTGGAGGGGCCGGCCGAGCACTTTGCCAGGGCCGGTTGGTTCCCAGTCCGGCCCTGGCCAATAGCTCTTACTCTCACAAGTGCGAGACCTATTGAATGGCAAAGGCTTGTTGTGATTTGGTGTAAATTTGTTAATCGTTTATGAGGAATTAAGGCTCAAACTGTACATATATTTCATGCTGCGGTTCCACCCGGGATCCACTGCAGAGCATTCTTTGGACCCACAAGATAAATTGTGTGTTATGATTGGCTGGCCGCAACCTGAAAGAAAATTTGCGGCTGCCATTTTAGGACTTTGGGATTCAGTCCCTAAGTCCTATTCAATACAATAAAAATATATAAGGGGGGTCCCTGAACTCCTGGGCTATTTTGGGGGCATCCCAAGGGGCAAACCTGGAGCGAACTTTACCCACATCGCTGCTTGAGATATTCCTCTGCTGTGCTGGACAGCAATAAAAACGGGTGTGGTCATGACGAGCTCAGCTCGTCATGAGCACAGGAGCACTGTACTGCATGACGAGCTGACCTCGTCATGAGCATGGAGGTAAATGAAGCCATTAAGCCATGAAGCCATTAAGGAAGTACTGGATTCAGGTGGAAGAGCTATGCTGGTAATGTTAGATCTGTTGGCGGCTTTCGACACCGTCCCTCATGAGGGTCTCCTCAGCAGATTTTATGAGATCGGTCTGAGAGGGACGGTGTTGAGCTGGTTTAGATCTTATCTAGCTGGTCGCCGACAGGTGGTCTGGGCCCCCCGCACTCGGCCGAAGTGCCGCCTTTGCAGGTCGGAGTTCCACAGGGGTCGGTGCTTAGCGTGACTCTTTTTAATATCTTCATGACCCCTCTGGCGGTGCTGGCTGAGTCTTTCGGGGCTCAGATCATATCATACGCTGATGACACCCAGCTCCTCTTCACCTGTGGTAGGGGTGCTGAGTTCAACGGGGAGAGCATTCGCGGGTGCCTTGGGGCTGTTTTCGACTGGTTTCAGCGAAACAGCCTCAAGTGCAACCCTGACAAATCTGAGGTGCTTTTCTTTGGGTGTCAGGCTGACCCGAGGTGGCAGGATTGGTGGCCTGTGAACATGTTCCCTCTCTCGTCTTCCTCTTTGGTGGCTAAGAACCTTGGGGTCAAAATTGACAACAACCTCTCTCTTAAGTCCCAGATCTTGGGCCTGACGGGCACTTGCTACGGTCTCCTCAAAATGCTGCGCAAGTTTCTTCCCTTGCTCCCTCTGACGCATAGGAAGACGACGGTCCAGGCTCTAATCTGTTCCAGGCTGGATTACTCAAATGTTTTATATTTGGGTCTTCCGGACTACCTACTACAAAAACTCCAGGTGGTCCAAAACTCGGCGGCTCAGGCCATTTTTGGCCTACCTCGCCAAGCGAGAGCCTCAGACCTGTTACTCTCCCTTCACTGGCTCCCTGTTAGGAAGCGGATTGTTTTTAAGGCACTCACGCTGGCGCATAAGGCGCTTCATGCAGTGGGAGCTGAATACATCCAGAAACGCCTTACCCTCTACAAACGTACAAGATCCCATAGATCGGAATCTGTTGGTTTGGCTACTGTCCCTGCTATTAGAAAAGCAAGGGTTGGGGGACGCTCTTTCAAATATCTTGCTCCCCAGTTATGGAATGTCCTCCCCCTGTCGCTCCGCTGTACCCCAAACCTGCTGGCCTTTAGAAAAGGTCTGAAAACATGGCTCTATGGACAGTGATCAGTCTGTTTTTTTATCTTTTTCACCTCTCTTTCTTCTCTGTAGCTTTGCTGTGGGTGAGAAAGCGCCGGGACACTCCTTGGAGTACCCGAGCGCTATATAAGACACCCATAACATTAACATTAAAAAGAAATGTTTGTTTTGAGCCTCCGTGGATCCGCGGATTCACTGCGTGCCTCAGCGGGGCCTCTTGGAGAATTGTGGCAGATCTGCGGATTAATGGCTCAACAAATTATTAGAAAAGCGAATTGGTCTCTCAAACCCTCCCCACGCATGGCCTTTCACTGCCATGCATTGCTCGTACCCTATCATACTTCTTCACTCATGAGATGTTCAATGACTACATTGATAACATTCTGAGTATCATCTGAAAAGACATCATTGATGACAACACTGCATGGCAAGGGCGCGAGTTATTGTTACTTTAGGGCACAAGTTAAATTTAAATGTGATCAATATAACTGGTGAATTTAAGTGCTTTTGTTAGTTTAAAACACTCTGTTTTAACTGATGTTTTGACTTTAACTATAACTTTCCTTTAACCTTTTATTTGTCAGTGTATACATGTATGTATGTGTGTATATATATATATATATATATATGAGAGCCCAAAGTTCCCCCTCTTCGAGATCTGCGTTCGTGGTCAAAGCCTCCACGCCATCAACAAAAGTAAATACGGACCTCCAAGTCAGCAAAGTTCTTGTTTATTTAATCCACAGAAGCCAAACCAGCGACGCGTTTCGAGCACAAGTGCCCTTGTTCACGCTGCAGTTCATATATATATATATATACATATATATAATCAAAAAACAGACTTGTTAAGCATTTTTAGCACAGGAGTTTATTTATAGCCCAGAATTATAGGATGTTGAGTGGAAGCCAGGGTTTCACTCAGGATCCCCACTTTCTAAGTTTGCAGCTCTAGCCCTAGGCCGCATCGCCTCCCAAGTTTGTATAAGAACTTGTAAAACAAAGAAATGAAATTAATTAATACAGTTTCACAAATGTTTTAATAACTTCCAAATACAGTACATCCTTTGTTTTAACATTGCTTCATTATTATATCAAACAAATTCAGGGACAAAAAGACAGGGGGTTAATAAATAGAAAGAGCACTCCTAACTATGAACACACAGGGCACTTGGAAACTGGTATAATAAGCTCTGGCAAGAAAATACAGCAACTTTGTAGAAATACAAAGAAAATCATGTAAGCATAACAGCCACTGCGCAGAGTGTTCATCCAAGTGCTGAAAATGCAATTAGAGAAGCCCAGCTCAGGCAAGTTAGTCAACTAAGCCATATCTTGAAAGTGCTATGACAGTGGACAACTGCAAGGATGTAAACCAGTGAAGGCCAGACAGAAGAGCAGATCTAAACAGTGTAATGTCCATTTTAGAAGGCGAGTGTACATCTGAGCGATGTAAAAGCAATAACAGAGGCAAGGTTACTGAAAAGAAAAAAAGAAAAAAGAAAAAATAACAGAGGCAAGACATGAAGAAGCAAGCATTGGCAATGCCAAAGGTCTCGCATTTGCTAGAGTTAGAGCTATTGACGTTGTAAGTGAGAATGCCTTTACCCATGTGTTTTGGTTTGGGGTGGAGTGGATACTTATGGTGTGGAGTGGAGTTATGTGGGTTGTATTGGCTTTGTTAGTTGTGGAGTGAATTTCTGTACTGGAATTATGTGGCACTGTAGATAGACAGGGGTGAGAGCTGCAAAGAAATGATAGACAGGAAGACAGAGAGGGATAGGTAGTTTGTGCATAAAGTCCAGACAGGGGAGCAGAAAGAGTGTATGAGGAAGAGAGAAAGAGGGAGCACCTGTGTACGCAGAAGACTCCCCAAGAAGAGGAGGAGAGTGTGGGATTGAGGGAGAAAAACCTTGAAATTACATGGGAAAGAAACTATGCTTGAAGAGCTGAAGTCAACCTCATGATAGAGGCAGGAAGAATGTATGAGAGAGCAAGAGAGAGCATGAGAGAGAGCAAGGGACAGGTTGCTTTTCCCAAAGAAACATTATTAACCTTAAAGTTAGGCAAGGTTTCTGAGAGGCAATGACTACCCACCAGCTGACAGCAGGGCACCGAGGATGGGCCCCAGATCAAGAGAGGCGTGTGAGCTGACAAAGAGAGCAAGGAAAGCGACGAGCAGTGCACATTTTCCAGTTTCTGTCCTCTGAAAAATCCCCATGTCCTCAGAACCCCCCCCCCGCCCCCCTGACAGACCATCGACGAAACCTCTGCATCAAACTAGACTCAGCACTCATGATGAACCGCCAGATCAACGCTGTATCCTCTGCATACTTCAACACCCTCCACATACTTTGAAAAACTTTCAGATGGATCCCACCTGAATCCAGAAAAACTGTCATGCACGCCTTCAGCAGCAGCAAACTGGACTATGGCAATCCTCTCTAAGCCGTAATCAACAAGAAACTACTTCACAAGCTCCAGACCGTCCAGAACGCCACAGTCATATTAGTCAAAGACATACCCCACCACCACCACATCACCCAACACCTCCGCGATCTCCACTGGCTCCCCATCGAAACAAGAATAACCTCAAGCTCCTCACCCATGCTTACACGACCCTCCACAAACTCGGACCAGCATGCCTTAACGACCGCCTCTCCTTCCATGCACCCAAGAGACACCTCTGATCAGCTGACCTCTCCCTGGCCACCATCCCACGCATCTATAAGACCAGAATGGAAGGGAAGTCCTTCTTCTAAGTCACAGCCAAGGCCTGTAACGACCTTGCCATCCGCCTCCGGCAAACCCCCACACTGCCCCAGTTCACGAAAGGACTCAAGGCCTGGCTCTTCGGATGATCCCAGTGCGCTATGGGGACACCCTGCCCCCTTTAGTGCCTTGAGACCCTCCCGGGTGAGTAGCAGCGCTTTATAAACCCCTGATTGATTGAGTGATTGAGTATAAGTGAGAGCAGCATTGAGACAAGTGGGAGGGACACCCAGAGAGGGGGGGGGTAACAAGTGTACGGCACGAGGAGGTACAGGAAGGCAACATATGTGAGCAGGCAGTACAGAGAGGAGACATGGAGTGCGAGGGAGAGATGAGAGAGGGCAGTGGGAGTGAGAGATGAGAGGGGGCAGTGGGAGTGGGAGATGAGAGGGGGCAGTGGGAGATGAGAGGGGGCAGTGGGAGTGGGAGATGAGAGGGGGCAGTGGGAGATGAGAGGGGGCAGTGGGAGTGTGTGGGAGATATGACTAGGATCGTGGAAGTTCGAGGGAGAGATGAGAGGGGCAGTGGGAGTGTGGGTGGGAGATGACAGGGTTGGTGGGAGTGGGAGGGAGAGATGATAGGTGGCAGTGGGAGTGCGAGGGAAGGTTGACAGGGTTGGAGTTTGGCATGTTCCAGTGTCGTGTAGTTCCTACAAATCTATATAGGATCTATGTGTTTACAAATCTATATAGGATCTACGTGTTGAGACAACATAAATTGTAGGATTGGATTCCATACTGATTTCAGACACCCCCACCAGGTATGTTTGCCTGTATACCGGCTAGCTCACAGTGCCACTCTGAACTCTTCTTACCAAGGAGCGAATAGTTTCTGGCAGCTATTGAATATGGTAACCCTGTCCCCTCAGGGATTGTGGAAACAGTACAGTACTTTTCGTTCAGTCACTCGTGCTCACTTTGTCTCAGAGATTTACATAGAATAAACAATGCGAAAGTTTCCAATAAGCATTTGTTGAACCAGCATCATTCTAGTGTAAAATATGTGTGCTGTAAGAACCATAAGACAGAAACAGATGTATACTGGTATAAGTACCAACAGAGTAAATAGATGGTAGAATTCTACCATAGTGCTAGAACAATGGATATATGCTCACATATACATACATGACAGTAATCATGCATACTCCTACAATGCTAACCCTAACTAGATGTACTTAAATGTACCTAACATATATGTAGGTGTATTGCCTAGAATCCCCTTAGAATAGAGCCAACCCCATTACCTGATTTTGGAGAGTGAAGGACCCTGTCTTGGTCTCGAGATGGACACTCTCAAGGGATGTCAGACCACTACATGCTGGAGTGTCTGTGTGCAGGAACTTTAGCTGCTCGCATCAGTGTCTCAGCATGGAAGTCTTTCTCCACTGCCTGCGTCAGCAAGGATATGATGTTTATATACCCAGAAGGTACCCTAAGGGGTTCTAACTTGATGTGTCATGTCGGCAAAGGATGACGATAGTGATGAACTTTATACATAGTTATTATGCAGAAGATGGTAATCCTGCTGTGGTTCTGAGAATCCTCAAACATAATAAATGAGGCTCGTTTTCAGAGAAACCCACACAACACTTATTCAGCACCAAATCTAAGCAAAAGGCCAGCACCAAACCCATTACGCAGTACAATGGCAGGGTAAATGTAAGTGAAAGGTTAGGACACTACCCAGTCCAATATTGTGGTACATTGTGAATCATTATATACAGATCAACAAGAGAGAGAGGACTAGATAAGCTAGCCTGTATCCCCAGTTTATATATATCAATCAATAAAGGCTAGCTAGTTTAAGGGAGGTATTTAGGAGACTCAGGTACGTCAGCAGTAACAATATGTGGAAAAAACACTGTTTTCCTTTGAAAGCCCTCACCCACCGACCTAGTCGGTGGCATGCTTCATCATCGGGCCCACCACAGTGGCACCGAGTGTGCCCCGGGTGTGCTACAACGCCAGGTGACTGCGGAGCTGGTATTTTGCTGAGTGTGCAGTGAAGGGATGTGAAGGTGAGTAATTAAAATGCTATCCAGGAGGTCCCAGCACCCGAGGGTTTAGCAATATTTAATAAACTGGGCCTCTGTTAGCAGGTTAAAAAGGCAATAGGACGTTTTAAGGGAGAGTTACAATGACCTCCAGCGTCCAGTGTGGTCTGTGGTCTACATGTTTCAGCCAGTGCCTTTTGTTGTAAGCTGGCTTTCCTCAGGACCAAAGAGAAGAGTGAAAAGTGCAAAATTATAATAAACTATATTTTAAGTGAGTGTTTGTTATTTTCTCTATGTGTCGCGCACGCTAAGGCGCTGTAACTGTTAGAGGGGGATTCCCTCAAGCTTTTCTACACAGAACACATAGGACAAAGACAAGACGTACAAGGAAGAGTCATGTTAGGGTTGCATAAAGTAAAAGAACCACTTTTTGCCGGCTTATAAGGTGGTGTTCGGCCTATATGCGGCTATGGTGAGCTCATGGGGGCTCCATAGAGCTAGTGAGGGTATATTAAACCGTTAGTGAGGGGTGGTGGGCTAAAAACGAAATCACAAGGTGAGGTACAGGAAAGTATTGGTACTAGATCCTCACTCTGTTATTTCTATGTAAAAAGCCTCATGGGTCGCCTGGCAGAGAAAGAGACCCTGTAGGGATAAAAACGAGATATGCAAGGCTTTCTAACCTGTAGGGAGAGAAGGTGCTTACCCCAATTGCAGGATTAGAGGGTTACTCACGAGTAGTTCGGCCTGGTTCCTCCTGGGACCTATTCGTCCATCCGCGGCGCCCGAAATGCAATGAATGGGCCGCATTGTAAGTCTTTTTATACTCTTTTCGTAATCTATTTCACCTGGTTAAAATAGAAAGAGAAGGAGGTATGCGCATAGATCGCCATGTCATGCTGCGGCGGTCTGCTCATGTGCAGGGAAGCAGCGTGTGGGATCGCGCATGCGCGGAAACGTGGAGCGCGTCAGAGCGCATGTGCAGGGACGAGTCTCTTCTGCGCATGCGCGGTGCGTCGCCGCGTCTGTTGTCAACGCGAGTGCTGCCGCGTCTATGACAACGCGAACGCTGGGCAATGTAAACGGCCTGTTAGTAAACAGGTGTATTTGGGCGCTGAGTGTGCGCTAGCAAGGGGGTCATAATAAACAAAATATTAGGCCACTGTGTGGAGATATGGGTAATACCCATCGTGCTTAGTATATACTAAGTGGAAAAGGGGATCACTTGTTGGAGAGAGAGGGTCAGGAGGGGCGCTCATGCATGGGAGCAGAGGCACCAGTTTTAAACTATATGGAGTGGTATGGACGCCAAAGCTCACATAGTGTGCCAGGTGCTGTTGGGTCGGTTTGTTAAATCGGACCGAGGAGGTTTTCATTGGCTCGTAGCTAGGGCTGTATTAGTGGACATGCAGTGGTTATACTGTTAGGCTATTCCATGGAATGGCATCGTTCAGGCCATGGGTGTGTGTGGCTAAGCGGTAAATCCAACGCTGTTCTTTTTGTAGGAGGAATCTCTCATCTTTGGCATTGTCAAATTTCTCAATGACAGTCCAGGAGAAGTCATTAGGTGTGTGGTTGTGGGTCAGAAAGTGATCTGTGAGTTTACTGATATTTTTCCCACATCTTATTGTGCTCCTGTGTTCAGTCATTCTTATGCGTACCTTGCGAGTAGTCATGCCGATGTATCTCAGGCCGCATCTGCAAGTTATAAGGTAGACTAGGTTGGTAGAGTTGCAGTTAGTGAAATTTCGCTGCGTCCAGGTTTTGCCAGGTTCCAGATTGAGTGTTTTTGACGGAGATGTAAGGTGGCATACGCTGCAGTTGTTGCAGGGTTGGTGTCCGGTGATTTTGGGTAGGCCCCATGCATTGACAATTGTGTTGTCTCTGTTCTGATTGGTTGTACGTGGCCTGGTATTAACCAGTTGATCTCTTAGGTTGGTGGCCCTTTTGTAAGCAAAACGCGGTTTTTCCCATTGTCTGGTGCCTGAGTTGATAATTTTCCAATTCCGTTGTATAATGTTAGAAATCTGGTTCGATGCTGTGTTGTACGTTGTTACACAGGTAAGGACTGGTTCTTCCTCAGGTTTGTCGTGGTTTTCCAGGAGGGCCTCTCGGTTTTGATTCCTTGCTCTTTTGCGGGTTTGGTTTATTATCCTGGTAGGGTAACCACGGTCCCTAAGTTTGTGTACCAGGTCATTGGACTGTTGTTTATAGTCCTTGATATTACTGCAATTGCGTCTGATACGCAGAAACTGTCCGTAGGGCAAGTTTTCCCTCAGGTGTCGAGGGTGAAAACTGTCAAACCTGAGCAGTGAGTTTCTTGCTGTGGGTTTGTAGTAGGTGGTGGTGGTAAGTTTCCCATTCTCAGGTTTGATGTTCAGATCCAAGAAGGGTAGTTCAGTGGCACTGCTGGTGCACGTGAAGCGTAAGTAGGGGTCCAGTTGGTTGACCCAGAGCATGAAATTGTCCAGAGATTCTTGGTTTCCTCTCCATATTAATAGTATATCGTCGATATACCGGCGCCACATTCGTATGTTGGCAGAGAAAGGGTTGGTGGGTTGTTGTACGTGGGTGTCTTCAAAGTGGGCCACGCACAATCCTGCCACACTAGGGGCGAAAACACTGCCCATAGACGTTCCATTCGTCTGCAAGTAGTACGTGCCTTCGTATTCGAAATAGTTCTCTTTGAGAGCCAGAGCCGCGCAGTCTAAGATGAAGCTTCGGGGGGTGTTGTATTCCCAAGGGCTTGTCATTAGGACATCATATAACACTTGGAGTGTAGCGTCTTGTGGTAGGCTAGTATATAGACTTTCTATGTCTAGTCCTGCCATGAGTTCTGTGGTGGGGTCAAAATCAATTTCTTGAATCACACTTAGTAGGTGTTTGGTGTCTTTTATGTAAGAGGGGGTCTTTTGGACGAGTGGGTTTAAGAAGAAATCACAGAACCGAGATAAGGGCTCTAGGAGTGACTTGATCCCTGATACGATGGGTCTCCCAGGTGGTGGGGAGATACCCTTATGTATCTTGGGGACCGTGTAGAAGTAAGGGGTCTTTATTTCTTTGGGACAAAGGTAGTCCGCCTCTTGTTTAGAGATGTGTTCGTTGTCTTTAGCATTGGTGACCAGTTGGTTGATGGTGACTTGAAGTTGTTCAGTCGGGTCTTTGGTGAGGCGATTGTAGTTCCTAGTGTCACTGAGTAGCCTTTTACATTCGAGGTCGTAGTCTGTTTTATTCATCAGGACTATTCCTCCGCCTTTATCAGCTGGTTTGATCACCAGGGTGGGGTCACTTTGTAGGCGTTGAATGGTACTTCTATCTTTATTAGATAGGTTGTTGAAGGTGTCCTTTTGTTGAAGGTTTTGTATATCGGTGTAGACTGCCTGTTCGAACGTCAGGATTTCGACCGGGATGCTACCCGGTGGGGGGGTGAAGGTGGATTTCATTCTCAGGCCTGTCTCATTTGGCGTGCCTGTTGTCTCCGATATGATGTTATCCTTTTTCTCAAAGAAAGCTTTAAGTTTAAGTTTTCTGAAGAACTCGGCAAGCTCAACATGTAGTTTGAACATGTCTAGCCTGGGTGTGGGGACAAATGAAAGACCTTTGTTGAGTACTTCCGTTTCTTCTGTGGTTAACTGAGTATCTGATAGGTTGAACACCAGTGGGTGTTGAGGTGTTATTTGCTGGTTCCCGGTTGTTCCCTGGTTTTGTTTCTTGTGTTGGCGCTCACAGGTTCTTCCTCTGGGGTCCATTGGACGTGTCCCGAGTTCCGTCTCTTGCCCCGGCCTCTTCTGCCCTGGGATAAAAAAGGATACCGTGGGTTTTGGTTTCCTTGAAAAAACGGCATGTTGCCTTGGGGATACATATGTGGGTATCCGAAATAAGGAGGTGGGAAATGGCCTAGAAGGGGTGGTGGTGGCCCGTAATTTTGGTTTTGGGGGCCTTGCCATGGTTGTTGCCAATGTTGTCCTCGTCTGCCTCTTCCTCTTGATGTGTTGGATCCTGTGCTGGAGTTGCTTGAGGCGCTTGAGACGGAGCTGTTGTCCGAATTGTCAAAAGTTTTTTTGGGGGGGGTGTAGTCGTCCTCCGAGTACGGGTACGTTTTAGAATAACTGAATCTCTTCAGGTCTTTCTCGAATTTCTTTATTTTGGTCTGAGTTAGGTAATCTTTATATTCCGCTATTTCGCGGTTTTGGTCCTCGAGTTTCTTCTTGAAACCTGTTATGGTGGTTTTGAAATGGGACTCCGTTGCTTGAATTTCTATCATGATTGCTTCTGATAGGCGTTTGGCAGTCTTGATGATTAGGACTAGCCAGTCCCTAGTACAGTGCCAGGCGATCTGGGCCCAGTCTTTACGAAATGCTGCGTCGTCCAGGAAGATCCTGGGGGCATTGGTGACTAGAAGGCCGGTAGGAGCTGTATTCGTGCGTAAGTATTGTGCCAGAATGACCCCATGCAGAACAGTCCGGATCCTGTTCCTCTTTTTCTCCGTAAGTGAATCCCAGTCCGTTGTTTGTGCTACAGTGGCAGGGATATTGAAGTCTGCCAGGAGTGAGGGGTCAGCTAGAATCTCGCTGATATCCTCAGCAGTGTAAGTAAGGCCCATATTTTCGGCCATGTTGGAGGGAAGGGAGCTCTCACAGCTGCGCGCTGCTTAGTGGTATACAGATCAACAAGAGAGAGAGGACTAGATAAGCTAGCCTGTATCCCCAGTTTATATATATCAATCAATAAAGGCTAGCTAGTTTAAGGGAGGTATTTAGGAGACTCAGGTACGTCAGCAGTAACAATATGTGGAAAAAACACTGTTTTCCTTTGAAAGCCCTCACCCACCGACCTAGTCGGTGGCATGCTTCATCATCGGGCCCACCACAGTGGCACCGAGTGTGCCCCGGGTGTGCTACAACGCCAGGTGACTGCGGAGCTGGTATTTTGCTGAGTGTGCAGTGAAGGGATGTGAAGGTGAGTAATTAAAATGCTATCCAGGAGGTCCCAGCACCCGAGGGTTTAGCAATATTTAATAAACTGGGCCTCTGTTAGCAGGTTAAAAAGGCAATAGGACGTTTTAAGGGAGAGTTACAATGACCTCCAGCGTCCAGTGTGGTCTGTGGTCTACATGTTTCAGCCAGTGCCTTTTGTTGTAAGCTGGCTTTCCTCAGGACCAAAGAGAAGAGTGAAAAGTGCAAAATTATAATAAACTATATTTTAAGTGAGTGTTTGTTATTTTCTCTATGTGTCGCGCACGCTAAGGCGCTGTAACTGTTAGAGGGGGATTCCCTCAAGCTTTTCTACACAGAACACATAGGACAAAGACAAGACGTACAAGGAAGAGTCATGTTAGGGTTGCATAAAGTAAAAGAACCACTTTTTGCCGGCTTATAAGGTGGTGTTCGGCCTATATGCGGCTATGGTGAGCTCATGGGGGCTCCATAGAGCTAGTGAGGGTATATTAAACCGTTAGTGAGGGGTGGTGGGCTAAAAACGAAATCACAAGGTGAGGTACAGGAAAGTATTGGTACTAGATCCTCACTCTGTTATTTCTATGTAAAAAGCCTCATGGGTCGCCTGGCAGAGAAAGAGACCCTGTAGGGATAAAAACGAGATATGCAAGGCTTTCTAACCTGTAGGGAGAGAAGGTGCTTACCCCAATTGCAGGATTAGAGGGTTACTCACGAGTAGTTCGGCCTGGTTCCTCCTGGGACCTATTCGTCCATCCGCGGCGCCCGAAATGCAATGAATGGGCCGCATTGTAAGTCTTTTTATACTCTTTTCGTAATCTATTTCACCTGGTTAAAATAGAAAGAGAAGGAGGTATGCGCATAGATCGCCATGTCATGCTGCGGCGGTCTGCTCATGTGCAGGGAAGCAGCGTGTGGGATCGCGCATGCGCGGAAACGTGGAGCGCGTCAGAGCGCATGTGCAGGGACGGGTCTCTTCTGCGCATGCGCGGTGCGTCGCCGCGTCTGTTGTCAACGCGAGTGCTGCCGCGTCTATGACAACGCGAACGCTGGGCAATGTAAACGGCCTGTTAGTAAACAGGTGTATTTGGGCGCTGAGTGTGCGCTAGCAAGGGGGTCATAATAAACAAAATATTAGGCCACTGTGTGGAGATATGGGTAATACCCATCGTGCTTAGTATATACTAAGTGGAAAAGGGGATCACTTGTTGGAGAGAGAGGGTCAGGAGGGGCGCTCATGCATGGGAGCAGAGGCACCAGTTTTAAACTATATGGAGTGGTATGGACGCCAAAGCTCACATAGTGTGCCAGGTGCTGTTGGGTCGGTTTGTTAAATCGGACCGAGGAGGTTTTCATTGGCTCGTAGCTAGGGCTGTATTAGTGGACATGCAGTGGTTATACTGTTAGGCTATTCCATGGAATGGCATCGTTCAGGCCATGGGTGTGTGTGGCTAAGCGGTAAATCCAACGCTGTTCTTTTTGTAGGAGGAATCTCTCATCTTTGGCATTGTCAAATTTCTCAATGACAGTCCAGGAGAAGTCATTAGGTGTGTGGTTGTGGGTCAGAAAGTGATCTGTGAGTTTACTGATATTTTTCCCACATCTTATTGTGCTCCTGTGTTCAGTCATTCTTATGCGTACCTTGCGAGTAGTCATGCCGATGTATCTCAGGCCGCATCTGCAAGTTATAAGGTAGACTAGGTTGGTAGAGTTGCAGTTAGTGAAATTTCGCTGCGTCCAGGTTTTGCCAGGTTCCAGATTGAGTGTTTTTGACGGAGATGTAAGGTGGCATACGCTGCAGTTGTTGCAGGGTTGGTGTCCGGTGATTTTGGGTAGGCCCCATGCATTGACAATTGTGTTGTCTCTGTTCTGATTGGTTGTACGTGGCCTGGTATTAACCAGTTGATCTCTTAGGTTGGTGGCCCTTTTGTAAGCAAAATGCGGTTTTTCCCATTGTCTGGTGCCTGAGTTGATAATTTTCCAATTCCGTTGTATAATGTTAGAAATCTGGTTCGATGCTGTGTTGTACGTTGTTACACAGGTAAGGACTGGTTCTTCCTCAGGTTTGTCGTGGTTTTCCAGGAGGGCCTCTCGGTTTTGATTCCTTGCTCTTTTGCGGGTTTGGTTTATTATCCTGGTAGGGTAACCACGGTCCCTAAGTTTGTGTACCAGGTCATTGGACTGTTGTTTATAGTCCTTGATATTACTGCAATTGCGTCTGATACGCAGAAACTGTCCGTAGGGCAAGTTTTCCCTCAGGTGTCGAGGGTGAAAACTGTCAAACCTGAGCAGTGAGTTTCTTGCTGTGGGTTTGTAGTAGGTGGTGGTGGTAAGTTTCCCATTCTCAGGTTTGATGTTCAGATCCAAGAAGGGTAGTTCAGTGGCACTGCTGGTGCACGTGAAGCGTAAGTAGGGGTCCAGTTGGTTGACCCAGAGCATGAAATTGTCCAGAGATTCTTGGTTTCCTCTCCATATTAATAGTATATCGTCGATATACCGGCGCCACATTCGTATGTTGGCAGAGAAAGGGTTGGTGGGTTGTTGTACGTGGGTGTCTTCAAAGTGGGCCACGTACAATCCTGCCACACTAGGGGCGAAAACACTGCCCATAGACGTTCCATTCGTCTGCAAGTAGTACGTGCCTTCGTATTCGAAATAGTTCTCTTTGAGAGCCAGAGCCGCGCAGTCTAAGATGAAGCTTCGGGGGGTGTTGTATTCCCAAGGGCTTGTCATTAGGACATCATATAACACTTGGAGTGTAGCGTCTTGTGGTAGGCTAGTATATAGACTTTCTATGTCTAGTCCTGCCATGAGTTCTGTGGTGGGGTCAAAATCAATTTCTTGAATCACACTTAGTAGGTGTTTGGTGTCTTTTATGTAAGAGGGGGTCTTTTGGACGAGTGGGTTTAAGAAGAAATCACAGAACCGAGATAAGGGCTCTAGGAGTGACTTGATCCCTGATACGATGGGTCTCCCAGGTGGTGGGGAGATACCCTTATGTATCTTGGGGACCGTGTAGAAGTAAGGGGTCTTTATTTCTTTGGGACAAAGGTAGTCCGCCTCTTGTTTAGAGATGTGTTCGTTGTCTTTAGCATTGGTGACCAGTTGGTTGATGGTGACTTGAAGTTGTTCAGTCGGGTCTTTGGTGAGGCGTTTGTAGTTCCTAGTGTCACTGAGTAGCCTTTTACATTCGAGGTCGTAGTCTGTTTTATTCATCAGGACTATTCCTCCGCCTTTATCAGCTGGTTTGATCACCAGGGTGGGGTCACTTTGTAGGCGTTGAATGGTACTTCTATCTTTATTAGATAGGTTGTTGAAGGTGTCCTTTTGTTGAAGGTTTTGTATATCGGTGTAGACTGCCTGTTCGAACGTCAGGATTTCGACCGGGATGCTACCCGGTGGGGGGGTGAAGGTGGATTTCATTCTCAGGCCTGTCTCATTTGGCGTGCCTGTTGTCTCCGATATGATGTTATCCTTTTTCTCAAAGAAAGCTTTAAGTTTACGTTTTCTGAAGAACTCGGCAAGCTCAACATGTAGTTTGAACATGTCTAGCCTGGGTGTGGGGACAAATGAAAGACCTTTGTTGAGTACTTCCGTTTCTTCTGTGGTTAACTGAGTATCTGATAGGTTGAACACCAGTGGGTGTTGAGGTGTTATTTGCTGGTTCCCGGTTGTTCCCTGGTTTTGTTTCTTGTGTTGGCGCTCACAGGTTCTTCCTCTGGGGTCCATTGGACGTGTCCCGAGTTCCGTCTCTTGCCCCGGCCTCTTCACATTGTGAATCATGACACCCGCTTCATTTTCCCAGCCCTACCCTTTCCCATGGGCCTCACCATCACAGCTATCGGATTTACTGGAGGAGACATACAAAAAAATTCTTCCCCTTGCCACACAGAATTAGTCCAACTACCTTTCACTGCTAAGCAGCGACTAATAGTTTGATGCAACTCATGTACCCATATTTGGTTAAAGTGTTTCATTCAGACTCTGTTTGCGCCCGTGTATGTCTGTATATATAGATTGCAGATTCACATTTGAATAGGCTGGCTTAGCTTCTTGTCTTTCAATGACCAGGACTGGCAAATGGGAAGCTTCAGAGAGAACCTGCACTTTCCCTTCTATGAAAGAGTGACTGCACTAATGGACCTTGTCAATGGGAAACAGGCCAGTCGAGCTACTCGCTTGTGCAAGAGTAATTTTATTTAGTGAACTAGGACAGGTACCGGTGCATGAACTAGTTGAGATGCTTGCATGGTGCCATGTCCAAACCAGTGAGGGTGAGTCCCTAAAGGCTGGGCTGGTGTCTCGGTCAGCAGTTTCTGGGACCAGTGAACTAGGGCATGTAGTTGAACTAGGGAAGTTCAGCTTACCGTGTAGCCATGGTCACTGTGTCTGGCACCTGAAAGTGCCAGTCCAGCTGCCTGCAAAGTGTAACTATTGAATAAGGTCAGTGAACAAGTTACCTGTTCATACAGAATGCCCAGTCTGGCCTCTAGTCATAAGTAGCATATGAGAACGTGTAGCACTGTAAGTGTCAGTTCAGCCCCCTCTACAAAAAGCAAAACAAGGGTACTGGCTTACGACGCCAGGACACCGGTTGGTATTAGTGCGCTCTATAAATGGTATGAATAAATAAATAAATAAATAAATAAATACTCTGAATCGGAACACAAAAAACACTAGTGTTAAAGAAATATCAAATACATTGCAGAATAGTGAACACATGCAAGTGTACCCCACTACCAAGTACTAAATGTTAGAGGTTAGGGGAGCTTGCCACAGGAAAGTATACTGATTCTCTGACAATACGAGGATCCTGAGATAAGAATGTGGTTTGTGAGAGAAACCCAAGACCATATGAGCCCCTTTCGTATTTCCATGAGACTTTATTAGAGAGCGCTGGTGCTTCCCTCAGCCAATTGTACTGAGGTTCAAGCGAGAGTGTGTGCGCAGAATGTACCACCAGAGAAGACCAAAGATAGAGCCTGCTCTCAAGTCCAGTCAAAACAGGGGCAACAAAACATGTAGAAAATGTGCAATATGCAAAAGGTGCATTTCAGAAAGTAAATAAAATACAGTGATATTATTCTAAAAAATTAAATTTAAAATTAAAAGCTATACACAAAAAGACCCAAGTTTAAAAAGTCAATTTTAGAATTATTAGGAAAGTAAAAAAATAAATTAAAAAAAAGGGCCAGCTCATATAGGTTAGAGTGATTGAGGCTAAAAGACAAATACAGCAGTGATTGGTAAGTCCACAAGTGTCATTTATTGAACACTCACCGGAGATGCAGGGTTCTTTTTCGGAGTGTGCGCCCTGCCCTCCCTCTTTTGCCAAGGCCACCATTGGAGGCAGGCTCAAAGTTGTGAAAGTCTGCATCTTTGGACCACAACAGAAAAGATAGACTTCATAAAGACAATGAGATGTCTACATCGGCCTATGGTAAGTTACCAGGAAGAGCAATCATTCGCTCTCGTTTCCGAAGCACTTTGGAGCAGAGTGGTCTGCTTTGCATGATGCGAAAACAGCTCACCTAGAAAATCCTTTCTGACCAGGCACCTCCCATAAACCAAACAGTTCCAATCAAATAAATACAACCATGGTATCTTAAAAGATGACATCTCCTTATTGAATTTAACCTCAGACCCTATCACAAATAATCAGGAGAGACTGCACTCATACAATACTCAGACGTAAATTCCCTTTTGATGCAGTAAAGTAGCTTCACAGTCCAGCATTTGCAGTAAACAATAGGTTCAATAAAATATGAACATTTCTGTAGGATGCCACCCACATGACAACTGAAGGCTACAGACCTGAAGGAAGAACATGGCTCACCAGAACTGGCCAAAACCATTCTACTGATTGGATGTCAAACTAGCCCAAAAAGTTTGTGTCTGGTTTCTGGGTGCATAGGGCTAGGGCTTAACCAGCACATAGTGGCCCAGTTTGGGGATGCTCAGGATTCTGCCCTTTGCACTAGATAGAATGGCACCTACCAGAAGTTGTACAAAAGGGGGTGGTGGTAATGGACGGAGCATCTGAATCAATCAAACACTCACACCCAGTCAAAAGATCTGGGTTTGATCCATCACCGTTCTTTAGCCCACTCTGCCACCCCAGTTCAGACATGGCTATATGCAAATCAGTCTGACCCTGTGCCTCATGGGAACAGTCCAGCCCGAACTGCCAAGCCATGTCTTCCATGGACCGGAAACAAGCATCCTGGGACCGGTTTCTGGCATTCCAGTTGTCTTCAGCCCGGCTTGCTTGAATCCAGTGTCAAAGTGAGCAAGGGACTCACGTCTGAGCATACCCTGCCACACTTATGGCGGCCAAAAGCGGTACAAAAGGGGGTGGTAATGGACGGAGCATCTGAATCAATCAAACACTCACACCCACTTACCAGAAGTTGTGCCAAAGTAGGGGGGAAACTGTGACTTCTCCCTATTTGGCACACAAGTAGCAAATTTTACCAATTCATTTTGAAAAAGGAGAAATACATTTTGAAGAAGCTTTATTTTCATATCTGTTTAAGTAAACAAACAATGTCTAATAGATTTTCTTCAGACTAAAACTCCCTTTGGACATGGCCGAGTGGTCCTTACATGGAGTTGATTCTCTGTTTTCCACTTTCCATTGAAACCATTCATCCTAAGTTGGCGAGGTTCAGAACAACCTGCCTTGAGGGTTTCACAAGCTGTCAGTACCATGAACTCAGACTGCAGAAGCTGGAAGCATCAAGGGTGATTATTAATTAAAAAATGATCCGCAATAACATTTTCAAAAATAACATTTGTTGGACTGTTTTGCTACATTTGGGCTTCAGAATTTCCAATTATAAAAATCACTCAAACTTCCCTTGATGAAGTCCTTGGCATCCTGGTGTTTTAACTGGCAAGGCTCCCCTGGAGAGAAGCCTGAAAACAGTATTTTGCAAGAAACTCGCCCCACTTCAATAAAAGCTTCAAAACAGAGACATTAAGATTGACAATAAAAACTAAACAACCTTTAACCCCTCCCCTGCTGATGACGGAACCGCTCCATCATCAGCTACGGTTGGGCTGGGCTGATGACGGAGCGGTTCCGTCATGGCCCGGCCGCCGCGCCTGCGCGGCGCTGATTTCGCGCCTGTGCGGCCGTTGTATTGAGCGGGGCAGGTCATGACGGAACCGCTCTGTCACCAGCACAGCTCAACCGCGGCTGGTGACGAAGCGGTTCTGTCACCAGCATGCGGTCGCCGCGCGGCCACCTGCCCCTTTAGCGCTGCGGCGGAATAGCCGCCGCAGCAAAAGGGTTAAAAATAATAGCAGCAGAAGCTGATCAGTAGTAGTTTACAAAGGTGCAAATGTCATGGAAGGCATGACGGAATTTTGCAATCTTTGCTACTCACAAACAAACCAGAATAAAGGTTTGAGCCAGCGCCATTTTGGCTGCAAGCCACACATGTGCCAATACACATATTTGTGGCCGCCGGTCAGAAGAAGAGGGAGGTTATTCGGTAATCACTTCCCAAATTGCAGACTTGGGGAGTGTGACCATATGGTACCCAATCCCACCTGTTCAGGGTTAAGTAAAAAGAATACTTTATGTATAATTCTTACTAAACCATCATAACCTAAAAACATAAAATCTAAAACAGATACTCAAAAAACACAACGTTGTGGCTCGGAGCAGTAGACACAGGCACACCTTTAACATCTTGCAGTGCTCGCAGACTGGCTGACGTTAGAAAGGACGGCAAAAATATAACATTTACAATCATCTGCCCTCATAGAAAAGTATTCAATAGGTTACTCAAATACAAGCATTACAAAATTTACAAATAGAAAAGTATCCATGAGGTTACTAAAATAGCAGCCTTAAAAACGGTACTCATGCACTCTAAAACCCTCATAAATTGTCTCTTGAACCCTTCAGTTCATTTTTATATGTATAGAATGGCTTTAGCTTTAAGCAAAAAAACTAAAAACAAGTATTATGTACGAAAAGGACATTCGCACTCCTGTTACACCAGGCTTTCTTAATGTTACAGTCAGGTGTTCAAGGGGCTTCCCCAAGATTACAAGCCAAGCCTGCCTGTCGAGTTAATGTGGTTTCCCAACTTCCAGTTCTCCCTCACCCTTCCCAAAACACACAAACATCAAAATGTATACAATGATAGACAATAAGCAGCTTTCTCTTCTCCATACACCTTCCCCAACCTTCCTTTCTAACAGCAACAACATATTTCTGAGACAAACATGTGCCCACACACACATTATCTCAATACCAGCACCACTGACAGGTACACTGAACTGCTAAAAACCCAGAACATTTCAGTGTGGGGTATAAAACTATAAAAGTTAATAACAACTTTTTGCCGTTGGTCGCTAGACGCTTCTAGGCGAGGAAAGACTGGTCAGGGCCAGGAGAGACGCCGGCACTGCTCCCAAGATATGCTCACTAGCAGCACCGTATGATGGGGCGTGGAGGGCAGATGATGTCTGGGTTCGTGAAGGGAGAGATGGCAACAGCAACACAGCCTTAGCACCGTGATAGCATCAGCGACGGCGCATGACACAGGAGCAGCCCCAGCACCCGACCTGCAGCGTGTCCCCAAGATAGCCGCAAAGTCAGCTCGGCAGTGCATATTCCTAGGTGGAATGGAAAGCGCCTCTCGCAAGAGCGTGCATCCCGGGAAAGCAACATGGAAGTACGGGTCGGAGGGTTGGACAACAAGGATGGCGACTCGTAAGTGCCAGAAGAATCCTTTTATTCGAACATGCAAGACGAACTAGGTGTGCTTAGGGAGTTATTGCACTAGATGCATTGGGTTATTGCACTATATGCCTGAAAAACTGAAAATAGTCTGCTTGACATCAGAGCTGACCATACACTCATCCACAGTGTAGCACCAGCAGGAAACAAATTGAAAAAATAGCTGCCCAAAGAACAAATAGCAACCAAAGCCTGCAGTTACAGTACTTGGTCACTCCTTCTGTGGGAGGAACAAAAGAGAAAAAAGAGAGACAAAGAGGCAGGACTGACCACTAGCAAGCAAAGATTTTTAAAAGACACTGAAACAAAAAAAAGAAAAGGGGCTGGAATGGATTTAACGTATAAAAGTATATATTAAAGAATATACAAGAGGTTTCAAAAGCTCGACCTAAAAAATAGTGCAAGCCTGTTACCTATGTATTGATACATATCCAGTGTAAAAAAGCATTGGTGAGAGCGCTAGTCTCCAAGAGGTAGGACAAAAATATAATAGTTAGGAAAGCAGTGAATCAAAAGCAGAACGTTTGGACCTGACAACAAAGGCAATCAATAAAAGAGCAGGAAGTCCATTGAAAGATATGGGATACAATTGTGAGAATCCAAAAGGCAGGTCTATGAGTATATGCACTTTAGAATCAAGTCCCCTTAGGAGTTAGTATTTTTCTCGCTATTGCTTGAACTTTGCACTGTGAGGGATTACATTTGTTTTCAGTGACCAAAAAAGGGATTTCAGGCACTTATGACATCCCAATAACCAAAGAAGGCAAATACAGTATTCATCCCATGCAGGGTTTAGGAATATAAAAGCTATAGTTTGCTCTCTTTTCCTGTAGTTAAGCTATGCCACCTTACAAATGGCACACTGGGATCCTTTCACAAGCAAAACATTTCCCTAGAGTCTTGTTTCCCTTTTCACCCCCTTACGCAATTTTCCTCCTCTGTCTTTCCTTGCATTCTCCCTCTACCCTAATCTACTTTCTTGTCCTCCTCTGTTCCTATCTCTCTCCTTTTCCCGCTTCATCCATTCTACACCGTCCGTCTTTAGTCCTACATTCTCCCTTTCTCTTTCTCTTATTGTTTGCTTAGCCCTTTTATTGGCCAGGAAATCTGTTTTTATAAAAACCCTAGGAGTATTTATAGGTGGATTTGATAAATGTTATGGCTTTAAATGTCTCTTAGCAGCTGGAAGTTATAACGAAGTATTAACTAGTCACACCATGTTTTTTTTTGTTTTAGGTTAATATTTACAATCCTGGGCAAAGCTTTTTGTCATTATTTACAAGTCTAGTGTAAATATATATAGGACTTTTTCAGTCCCAACTCCTTTTCTTCTCTTTCCCTTATCTTATTACTTTTTAGGTCTGGTTTAGAGGCAGCTTTAGCTGTGTTGACAGCCTCATATTTTCCAAAACAAAAATTCAAAATAAAAATACAATCATATGCATGTAGATGTAGAGGGGCTTTCGGTCAGCCCTCTTCATCCATTGATCTATTCAAGAGCCATTCTCATTTAGCTTCCTCCCAACATAGCATGCATCAGTGGACAATGGGTCATCCCACTTCCGCCATTGGCTATCTGCACTGTGAGTGTTGACATTTTGTTGTTGCACGTGTGCATTTATACCCAAAATGTATTCCACTTTAGTGTCGGGCTGGTAGGCAAAGTCCTGCTTTCATTTATTTTTGTAATTTAGTCTTGCAAGAGTTTATTCTTTTACTTATTTTTTCCAAACATGCACACCACCTTTAAACTGCAGTATTTTGTTTTAGCTTTTATTACCCACCATTACATTTCCATGAAAATGGTAAGTAAAATAACGCAGGCATGCCTCCTCCACACCTGTTGCCTTTGCCAATGCTTGTTTAGAATTTGATTTACTCCTTCTACATTGATCATTACCAGCAACGCAGTCCTGGTTCTGAGAGGGATCAGGTCCTCTTTTGATTCCCTAGAAGTTGAGGTGAGCACTTTTCTATACAGTTCTAGCCTGCCAGACTCTTGTTAGCTTGTAACCCCCAACTCTGGCAGTATTTCCTTTAGAGTGTTTTCTTTTTTTTTTAAATATACTAAGGAGGTTTCCAATGAAATAGCATGGTACCAGAATATCGTTGTCAGAATATCAACTATCATATACATTGCCCTAAATATACAGCACAAAGATAATCTCTGTTGGACTTGATATTAGAAAATTCACATCTAATGGGACAATATTTCTGTAAAGAATATTTAGGTTATGATACGTGTGCAAGTCGATATTTCTGTATATGGTATTCTGACATACAACCTGTCAAATTGAGTGCTTAACTCGTCTCTCCATCTTCTAGACTAATAACAGCTGGAGAGCTACAGCTCCGAGAGTGGCCGGGCGATCAGCTGTCGAAAGACCAGAGTAATGACCTGTAGTAAGTCAATGAGACAGGTCCTGTGATGTATTGTGAAATAGCGACTAAATATGACTCGTTGTAAGCTGGGAATTAGTCTTGATCATTCATTGAATTAACCTCCTCTTTGGAAGAAGATTGAGTGCCGCTTCCACGATAATGGCTGTAGGGTTTGATTATAGTCCCATTTGGTGAAGGCCTACTCTGGTGAGATTGTGCCTTCTCTGAATTATGTGGCCCATATGGGACCCTAATGTCCATGGGGTTTGGATTCTGTAAAAGGTAGACTTTGAAAAAGAATGTTGAAGCTATGTCCTTTTTTTAATTTAATAGGGGCAATGAATGAATTGGAGATAATATGCAGATTGAGGACTATCTGTTACAACCCCAAACTGTGGTGACTGTAGTAGCTGGGTTAGTGTGCAGCATGACAACACTGGTAAATGCGTCGACCATGGTGTGAAAGAGGATGTTCTTCTGCACAAGGAGATGGGAATATCAAAATTGCATAAAAGTGCAGAAGAAGTGACATAACAGAATTTCTGATTGTAAGTCAGGTGTGCAGTAAAGGTGTGAGGTGAAGTAGGCTTATGTTTGTCAATTTGTGTGACTGATGGGAAACACATGTGAAGAGGACTTGGAATAAGGTGATTGCGCATGATAACGAGGATCAGAAGGGAGGATGACAATTCAGTTGTGTACATATTTTAAATTTGGATGCTGATTCAAACTTTTGAAATTTAGCTGGCATCCCATTAATTAATGAAGGTTTAAAATTGAGAGTTAAGAGTTGATAGGAGGAAGCTAAGGTGAGACACATGGATTGTTAGAAAGTTCCAATGATTAAAGTAGGTATCTAGAATAATATGGTACCTTTAATAATGTAAAAGATGATAAATGCTCCGAGAATAATACAAAACGTAATCAGGGATGTGGGAATCTGGATGTTGGGGTAAAGATAGAAGAGTATCGAAAGACATTATTCCTCAAGGATTGTTGTACAGCTTGTACCTTCCTGGTAAAACTGTGCGTTTGTTGGACAACATAAATGTCTGGTTTGGGCTAGACTATTTCCTTGAACACCCTCTGGATATGTTGGCCTATAGTCCTGCTAGATCACAGTGCACCATCTGCACTCCAAACCTTACAGAATAACAAATGTGAGTGCAACCTCAGAAGATAACCCTGATCCCCAAGGAAATCGTGGTAACAGATGTTCAACCCTTTCATTTGATTACATATGCATATCCATATAAATACTCGCGAAATACTCAGCATTTAATTATTTATTGAAGCATTGTGATTCTTGATTAAAATACGCGTGCTGCACGCATTCAATACAATGAAACACATTAGCCTGATTAGTATTACGAGAATAATGAAAAAGAGAACCATTCCATCATTGTGCTATAACAGTGAATGTATGCTGGCATATAAGTACTCCTACCTAGTGCTGCCTAATCTAGTTTTGCCGAGGGTGGGTGATTTGCTAAATCCCTGTTCGGTGGTCTAACTCACCATTACCTGTTGGTGAGAACTCACCTTTAAAGGCTCAGTGAGACAGAAATCTTCAATTTGTGCATCAGAAAAAATCACTGCCTAAATATTAAACTCCTGAGAAAATGTTTCCAACAGACATTAGAAAGGATAATGCAGGCTACAAGACCAGGAATGAAAAGAGATAGGAAACGTATATTTTCAAACAGTGATTTGGTTGTGAGTAGATTGTAATTTGCAGAAAAGAGCGATGACTATTTTAAAGCTTTGTGTAACCGCCAATGGCGTTTCAGTCTGAAATGTAAGCAATTTCATTGTGCAAAGAGATGATCCATAAAGAGTTGCTCCACGTTTGGCATACATTTTACAGCTTGATTCGGTTCAATTAAAGTGAAAATTACCTTATTGGCAAAGACTATCTAAAGAATTTTGGACACCTTATGAAGTCAAAATTAAGACCTCTGCAAAACGTCATAGGAAGAAAAAAACAGGAAACAAAGAATAGCCATTCCTTTGTATATAAAGTACAGGAACAATCATTCACAATTACCCAGTATCCAACATGTCTAGCTTACACCTTCCCCCAACAATTTGTTAAACTTTCAGCACCCACACAAACAGAGAAAGACAAGAGACAGAAGTCACTGAACTTCTACGATGGCCAAGCCATGAGGCTCCATGCAGCTCATATCAAACAGCGAAACAAGGCAACTAGGTTGTGACGACCATTGTGCAATGGTCCAAGATGTGAAAGTCTTGTAAATTCTTCGGATATGAGACAATACCACATCATGTCTGCACACTCAGTCACAATACCATCATAAAACATTTATGCCAGCAGGCCATCTAGTAATGCCCGCCACGTCATGTGACAGCTAGGACACAGATGTCAGAGGCTTCCTTCACCAAAGGATTTTTCCCATAATCCCACATTTAAGGCTCAAAACAAAACACAAATGAAAAGTCTAATCTTTTTTATTTATGATTGCTTTCCCCCTTTGAATCTCTGAATCTGTTTAAATGTCAATGCACTAAATTTACATTAGAGCTTGAACATAAAATGATGAATCTGACGCAAAAGGTGTGTGAAACTGGGTAGCAGGACATCTATAAATGCGAACTGTTCTGGAGTGCCCAGACCTTTCATGTATATGTGTAGTGTCTTAAAGACACTCTCCACAAAAAGTCCTTGCACTGCAGCACAAGCCACTGAGTATTTGTGCTTAGTGCCAACCATGGACTGTGCATAGCTATTAATGTACAACATGCTCATGTTTGAGTAAAATATTTGGAGTTTGCGGAAAATTTGGTTTATTTTGAAAAAGTTTCGAAAATCAAAGTGTAGGCTCATAGTCAAACTTTACACCTATGGCATTGGAAGAAGTAACCTATTGCATGCAACACAGGTGTAGAGCGCGCATATCAGGAATACTAACCTTTGATGCTGCTTCTAGTGTAAGCAAGGGCGAACCTATAATTATTTATTTCTCCTGTGCCAGAGAATGCTCCTTCAAGATACCTGTTTTCACTCCAGTAAGAAATTTCTAAGTAAGAGTAAATTGTTCCTCAGTAAAGGAATACAGATGTGATCTGAAGGCTGTGGGAATTGTTGGTCCCTCATTCGGTACTACCTATGTGTAGCCTGAAATACTAGCAAAAACCCTAATTATTAGCTTTGTTTCATTGTTGCATTTCTGTTAATATTTTGGGCCTGATGGAGAGCTTCGTGGACAGGTTACTCCATCACAATTGAGACTGATATCCTGTCTGCCGTATTATAATTGTATTATATCCAATGGCACTTGTAATACGGCAGATGAGATGTCGGTCTCGTTTGTGGCGGAGTAACCATCCGCTGAACTCTAAATCAGGCCCTTAGTCTCTAACATGTCTGCTTGCAGTCGAGGCAAGATATTTCTGTAAGTTCTTTACTTAACCCCTTTACCGGGGCCCCGATTTTCCACGCAGTGCGGCACTTCCGCAAAACGGGCGGGCTGCGTCGGCCATTGGCCGACGGCAGCACTGGGGAGGTAGTGCTGCCGTCGGTCAATGGCCGACGACAGCAATTAAGGCGTTAATGTTAGATCCTTAGGTTACAGTAACAGCAGATAGATCCTATGAGGGTTCCATTCTCCCAACAACTCTGTGTCTCTTAACTTCCACTGCAGCCCACACACCAACATTCCAGTACATCATTCAATCTCAGCCTTCTATTCTAGGCATCTCATACACCAGCACAGACATATAGGGAATGGGAACACACACAATACTACATAGTACTAGTAATATTACTTACTGAATAGCGCTTCAATACCTCATCAGGGGTAGCAAGTGCTATATAAATGCAAACCCTTCCCTGTTCTACCCCTCCACTGCCCTTTTCTATCCAAATAACAGACCAACATGTCCACCACTCAAATTAATTTCATATTTCCCTATACTAGTTCACCGCTATTCCTTTTTAGTGTGCTACTCAGCGAAAAAGCGATTCAACCGCCTCATCAGCACTATACAAATTCAATTAGAATTACAATTTAATAATTGTTACTGCCATCTAATCTGGGTGTTAATGGTGGGTTGTCACACTCTGCAGGGGGCTTTGGATGATACAAACACAATTACTGTCCTTAGCACAAGTGAGGGCTCGTAATTAGGTGAAGTACAATTAGCAAATTAGTAAGTCTGAAGGCTGCTAGTGAGATGCATATAAAGCTGTTACCCACAAGCGTGCCTCACCCTTAATGAACACACACAACCCATTACACTTAAAAACAAAAACACATGTTTTTGTTACAGCAGCAGTAAAAAGTACTTTTAATGAGCTAAACTAAGTTATATTTCTGCATCTCTTTGGAAAGGTGTTCACTGTTAGTTCTAAGCTCAATTACAGCAAACGGTATGAAAGAGATATATGTGAATGACAGTAGGGGAACATACATTTAAATGTCCTGCGCACTTTTCTTTGTGTGATACTACTTATTATATGTGCTACTTCCATTTAGTGCTCAATCAGTCAGGAGGCTGTTTCAGAGCATGACTTAAAACGAAACATGATCCCAAATCTCGTATAGCATATCACTGGTGTTTTTATGTCCTGTACATCAAGTTAATGGGTTTGGAATATTAGTGATATGAATATTGAGTGCATAGGTTCATAGAGCAATCTATGTCTGTTGTTTCCTTATTCCTTGACATGTATACCAGTTGGCATTGGGGGGAACAATGTAGCTTGTAAAAAGGGTCATTGCTAAAGTTGTAGGTATGGGGGCAAAGTATATGTTTGAAAAGCATATCTTGTTGATTTGCTCGTGTGTGCTGTGCGTCTGTGGGTATGCCGGGAATGAGTGCGTGGGTGTTTGTGTTTCATGCCAGGAATGGGCGTTGAAGGACTTTTTTACTAGTACTGCGAAAAACCTAGGGCCATCAGCTCTCCAACCTCACCCAATACAGACAACTACACGTCCCCACTGTCTCTGCTTGCTGCATGTACCTCCCACTGATACCGGATTGTAGGCACCCAACTGTAACTATAAACAGACCTCTAAGAATTTGATATAGAAAAGCAAATCTCAGAATTCATAGAGAGTAATTATCAAATATACTATTTGAATCCTTAGATTAATATTAGGTATCTGATTTTTTTTATTTCACCTGGAGTAATGGTCTTCGAACGTTTTTTGCTACGCTCCACCTTGTGTAAAATCCATTCAATGTGGCCCTCAAAAATTGTAATTGCATTTATATACCACTTACTACCCATGATGAGGCGTCAAAGCGCTTTTTCGGCAAATAGCACACTCCTCCGGAACCCAAAAAGGAGTAGTGGTGAATTAAAGTTTTATGGCACTTTAGGGCACACCGCCTGACGAAAATAGGCAAAACTGACCTGGAGAAGAGATTTTCAATTTCTCCCACTAGAAATATGCAAGATAAAACACAGCAAGCGGCAAACTGTCTTAAGTGAGTACGCAGCAGATGGTCACGATAATAGTTTTTTTCAAAAAGCAATGTTCTTTCTTACTTTCTTCTTACAATTCCCAATTGTGAAATAAAAAAAAAAAGTAACCAAAAAAATGTGTACGAAAATTTTGAGCGCATCCAACAAATGTTGCCCAAAAATTATGTCAATTCTTGCCTTTTATTTTTTCACATTATCATTCCCTTTTGCCAGCAGCTCTACATCAGTCAGTTCTGGCATTTTATCCAAAAACACTTAGCATGCTAAAAATGTTAAGCCCGTCCTCCTAATCACTAGTATATGCCTGAGGTCTTGCTTCCCTGACCCCTGGTCTCCAGATCGAACTCCTCAGCCACAGCTCCTCATGGACGATGAGGCTGTGACTTTGCTGCGGACTGCCTTTCTCCCCCCGGACTTGCTGGCTATGGCAGCCCTCTTCCTGGACTTTCAGACTTGGACCTTTGCACTCCCCGCCATTTTCTTTTTTTGACTCGCTTCTTCTGCTACCTCTCTCCTCTGCCATTTTAGCGTTCTCTGACCTCCCCTCTCTGTCCTAACGACCTTTCTATTGTCTCTCCTGTTGCATCTGAGACACTCCTCGCGGTCCTACTCGTTACCATCTGCTTCCCTCTCTCGTTTATCTCACTTTCCTGACCTTCTCTGTCCCTCCCCTGGTGCTGTGACTGCATCCCCCCTCCGACTGCATCCCCCCTCCAACCCCACTTAATGGAACTCTGCTTTTCTGTATATAGAGATAACTCGAATCACTAGTATATGCCAGTTTAATGGAACTCTACCCGAGGAAATCTACTATGTTTGTATATATATGTATATAGGGATAACTCTAATCACTAGTATAGGCAGTAAACCTTTGTACCATCTACCATTCCTATGTGACTCTTAGAGTATATCCATTTGTATGTCCTCCTTGTGTGACTTTACATCTTGTACATTTGCATTTTTTTTCTGTTTGTATCCTTTATGTAAAGCATGTAATCCTAAATCCTTATGTTTTTCAACTGGTTCTTATGTAAAGCGCTCTGACACCTTCGGGTAAAGTTTGCGCTATATAAAATCGCATAAATAAAAATAATAAAATAAAATAATGTTAAATGCAAAACTACAAGTCCCCGATTGCAGTTTACTTCCAGCTAAAAGATAAGGAATGAGGGAAGGCATTTCACATACAGGAAATGAGACTACATGGAAGTTCTGAACATATTTGTCATTTCAAACAGTGCAGTTATGTTCAATTATCCTTTTTAAAAGTGTAATCAAGCATATGATTGGAAACATATAAAAACCCGTCATTGAGAAAATGTTCACACTTGAGCCTTTATCGATTTTGAGGGAGTGAGGCATTTGGGGTTATTTGCAGGCTTGGGGGTGACATTCCGCTCTGCTCGAGGACTTTTTCCCACTCCGCGTAGCATGCAGAGTTCTGAAAAACTCAGCGGAGAGGAGATTTTCCTCGCTTGAGCTCACCAACGTAAAGCTGACGAGTGCGAGCGAGGAAAATCTCACTCCAGACCACCTCCTGGTGAGATTTCTCAACATGGGCAGTTGCGGATAATCGCTACTGCACGTGTTGCGAAACCTTCCATTTGTGTTGAGGAAGCTGCAGTTCGAGTAGTGCATCTACTCGAGCAGCGGAAGAAAGCAGCGCCCTTTTTATTCTGCACATGGTGCCGTTCGTGCTGATTTTACAGCGCAGGACAAACACCCATCGCTAAAAATCAGTGCAAACGGCACGACGTAACGCACTCCACCGATTGCGAAATTCCACGTAGCGTGGCAGAGATTTTTGGTAACTTCGCAGAGTTCCGCATAGCGGAACACAGTGACTTTCGCCCAAGCCCAGTTATTTGAATCCGCCCTTTAACACCTACTCCCAGTCAGGAAATGACAAAAGTTGCTACTGATTGCCTCTCTTTTTTTTCAGTACAGTCACTGTAACATTTCTTAGTATTATTTTTATGTTTGGAGGAGTATACTAATTACTACTATTGGCCAGCGCCCTGGTGCTCCCACCCCATATCAGATAACACCCTTCAGGAGGGTCCGACCAAATACTGAAGACCTCCGATTTAAAGGGATACAATACAACAGCCATACATTTTGGCCTACATTCTTAGCTTGCTTTTCTGGAATGTTACCAGATTATTGTAACAAAAATATAACTTGACAGAAATATTGTGTCCTAAAGATCTTATTCTTCAATATCAATACATAAATATTGTCCAATTGGAGTTAATGACAGACATTCTACTCACAGTGGGATGCTAATTACATAGAAAAATATTTAAGACAGTGTTTTTGTCATGATATTTTTGCAGATGATATTCTAACATGTAACCTGATTTGTTCTCTGTTTAGTCTGTTTCACTCTTCTTCATTTCCAATCTGGTGATGTCAAGAGATGCTAATTTATCAGACAGGTTATGAGATCACCTTTCAACTAGGCTTGAGTGGTAAACTCCGCTCTGCTGGTGGAGTTTGCGGACTTTTGCCTTTCCGCGCTCCACTTGGAGCACAGAGTTTGACTAATCTCTGCCAATGGCCGGTGGAGTGGAGTTTACCCGTGCAACATCCTACCAATAAGGTTGTCTGGTGTGGTCAGGCAAGGGAAAGATTGGAGCTCCAGCTTTATTGATGGACATTTAGTCCTTCTTCTGTTGCTGCGCCTCCTTCCTCTCCAGTTGAGCGCATCATTTGATTTCCAGAGAATTGTTTCACTATGGCTAACGATGGCGGCGCTGCCACCGTGCGTGCCTGCTCTGTTCCAGAAAGATAAACATTTTCCCCGTTGACCCTGCTCATCATCTCCCCTCCATCAAGGGCTGAGGGCATCTAGAGCGTGGGATCCGCAGGAGTCCATATGGTTGGGAAAGGTCTGCAGCTTGCTTTTTTCTGCAGGGGGGTTCTCAACCCTTTTCAGATGCCCTTTTCCGACAAAGGGCAGAGTCTCCAGGGGGTCTACAAGTCAGGGACCTCTAGCCTACTAGCGATGGTGGTCTCAAGATGTGTGGGGAGTTCTACACCAACCAGACCTTTGTTTACTGTGATGGAAGCACATAGAAGTACATCGCCAGGTAGGTCTCCACCACATTCTCTAACTCATGCGCCTAACAGGGACACGCACCACCTCAGTGAGATAACGTGCCAACCATGCGAATCCGAGTGGTGACGATTCCATCTTTCATCCTTCTGAGGTCGATAACCTGATTTACCACTAAGTTGGGTAAAATTGAAGGGGCTTTTTCTTCTGACTTGGAAGGTGCATGAGAAGAGTGATGTAGGAAATGAGTTTGGCACATTACAAGGTTATCTCTTTATGGAGCATGTTGTATGAATAAGTTCACAACCATCAATGGGCTAATGTAAATATTTAACTGCCACACTGCTTCCAGTCTTCTCCCCTCACACTACTTTACACCCTGCGGTGTTGCGCTCGGCGATCAGCATAAGCGGCTAGTCATCCATGTGCCCTTCTGTCTCCCTCAGCTTTTACCGTGCTGCATCGCTCTAGAATGTCTACTGGTACTTTGCTGTTTGGACCGCACTACTTGCTAAACAGCAGTGGGTGGTGGTTGTGAAGGGGGCATTTTGGCATCTTTTAGGTCAGCAACTGTGCCCAACAAAGGCACAATGGAGCAGTAAAGTTCTGCTGACCACAACAGAGCAGAAATGACTCCTGGAGGCTTTCAGTCACATGTGCACTGCAGATCACTCCTGTGAACCTGTGAAGGTGTCTCATGGAGAGAGATTGCAAGTATGTGTTGGGGGGGGGGGGGGGGGGGGGTAAAAAAAATACAATTTGTGCAGCTCACGTCTCAACCCGAATCACGAAACCCCAGTGCTTAAACAAAAGCTGTTATTGATAATAATATTAATAACAATAATTTCTGTATAGCGCTTCATTTGGCAGTTTTGTCCGTCTTTGAGCAATGCATGTCACAGACTTCATAATCGCCCAACTCAAGATTGCACAGATTATAAACCTCAGTACAATGATAGCCTGTGCCTTCCCTACAGGTATGAAAACGTGTGACCTGTGGCTAATGCTTAGATCTCAGCACCACTATGTATCCATATCATCCACATGTCTGTTTATGTCTCACTGTGCTTGTAGGTGTTTATTTCTCTCAATCACATTGTCTTGTTTTCCAATTTGTCATGGGTTTCAGACACAAGAGAAACTGCATGAGCAGAGCACAGGCCTCTGAAGGAATATTGATCAGTGCTCAAGGTTCCAAAATTCTTAGGTGTGAGAATGGATTTGCCTATTTAAGATGTCACGGGAAGTGGTGTCCGGCAACCATTGACTTCAGTGTAGGGGTGGTCGGAACTCCGCAAAATTCCACAGACTAAAACTTCATGCACTCTGCCCACCCCTACTTTCAACACTGCTTTGTATGAGATGCAGCGATGGCTGGTGGAGTCTGAAAGTGGTGGGGCGTAAAATCAAAGCATCAGCATATCTTTTTTGGGCGTGTATGAGTAGGGGAGGTCTAAATATTCATGCGCAGTTCCACCCTATGCAAAAAGATAGGCATGCGTCTTTTGACTTTTCAGCCCTGGCCTGGCAACACTGCGTCAGACTAAAGTCACAAAAGAGAAGTTGAATAAAAAAATATTTTATCACATTTTTATGTCTGTCAGCATAACCCTCTAAGGGAATGGACAGGATAGAAATACCTATTGCAAGCATCCTTATATGTAAATCACACTAAAAGGGCACATCATGCAACGTGTTTTACTGTGCTGCTCTATTTTTGTCTGTAAGCAGCAGATGCAGTGAAAGATCCATAAATCAGGTCATTGACAAGAGCACACACAGCCATGGAACATTTCAGATGCATTAAACTATAAACGAAAGCTCACCCAGCCTGTCTGGCCTTGCTTGTCTGGTGTAATAAATATCTGAAGAGCAGCTTTTTTTTTTCTCTGCTCTGGACTGGGAAAGCTCGGGTGCTTCCTTCAAGCACAGGAGGCATTTTAAGTGTATTGCAGGAAGAATGACACTGAAGTCTGTACAGCATGATCAACACTTCTGGTGATAAACTGTGCAGACTCCAATGCCCAGCTTGCCACCTGCAGCCTCTAATGCCACCCTTTCACAACTCATCACAGGGAGAGGTTGGGTCAGTAAGACATGCTCATCACAGGGTGTGACGGGGCATGTGTGTCGGAACCTCAGGCTAATGCAGAGTGGTGGTCAGCCACACCTCTTTTACCGTGCCCCTTGTCCCCACAGAGTACACCCTCGTCATGGACCGAAGAGGTTGAGTCAGGCTGGATACCGCTCGTTAATGCGGATGGTCCCTTTAAGACCTTGGACTACGGAGACGGGACTCCACCAACTGAAAGCGTAACAACGTCAAAAGCAGGAAGGACAGATACCTCGTCGGACGGCGTTTCCCTAGGAGTGGATGTGCGAGTGGAAGACGACGGGAGCTGCCAGGATCCTGAATGGAAGGAGAACGACACGCCTGGAGGCCAACGTTTCCACGCTGCGCCCGCCACGTTCCCACGGGAGGAGCGTGGCTCCAAGAGGTACGGGGACGGGTAGCGGGTTGGGTCGGGCGGAGGAAGCAACCGTGATTGTGCCTGTAGATAAGCCATGATCCCTCTACCTTTGCACGAGCACTTCCTTCACCTTTATCTGTATAATTGATACGTGCACCAGCTCACTACGGTTCTTCCCTCACTCCCGGTCCCTTGACGTATTATTATATTTCATTGCCCTGACCCCCGTTTCCTTTTCTTTTCCGGTACGGGAGCGGATTTAGGAAGACGAGGTCCGTCTCAGAGCACAGCCACCCTGTCCCCGGTCTAGACGTACCGAAGATGGAGAACTGACGCTAGAGAAAGACGTATTTCTTTAGCTACTTTTCAAGAACTGTTTTTTCATGAAAAAAACTTACATCCCAATAAAGCCTTCATTAAAACCGTTGCTGAAGGCACCTGTGTTCCTCTTTTCCCCTACTCCTACGGTAGAACCGACAGTAGCCAGTACAGCTCCCCACGTCCCGTCCCCCTCGGGACAACTGGTGTCAGAAGTGGGATCACCATCCGTCTGTAAGGAAAAGATGGAGGCCCTAATTGACCATATAATCAAGGGACAGGAGAAATTGGAAAAAGCTATGGAAAACCAAATGTCTACTGCACAGGCAGACCGGGATATGTTCACGTCCACGATAACAGCACAGTTGGAAGGTCTGAAGAGTATAACACCTCCCCCACAGGTCGTCTCAGGGGAAGTTCGAGTACATAACCCCCATCCCCCGGGTGTAGTCCTACAGAAATACGTTCCAGGTGAAGATCCGGACGCTTTCCTTGTAAATTTTGAAAGGGCGGCACGCGCCCTGAGTTGGCCAGAAGAAAAATGGCCGTTCTTTCTAGCGCCTCTTCTCACAGGCGAAGCCCAATCTGCATATCAGGCTGCTAACCCCCTTGAACAACACTGTATGCCACCATTAAAATGGTGATCCTGGATCATCTAGGTTTGGACCAGGAGGCCTATCGCGTACGGTTTAGAAAAGAAAGAGGCGTCCAAGGCGAGAACCCGAAGACTCTCTTCTTTAGATTGAAAATGGCAGCAGACAAATGGTTACGCCCTGACGTGTGCAGTAAAGAGGACATACTAAACAAGATCTATCTAGAGCAGTTCATGGAAGCCTTGCCTTACGCCACCCAGCGCTGGCTACGTCAACACGTGCGACTTACTGTAGAACATGCAATAGAAATGGCTTCCCAATATGCTAGAGCTCAACCGAAAACCTTTACTTGGGAACCAGAAAAAGCTCACAAAGTGGTTCCCCCCCTAAGATGGAAAAAAAACCAAAGGGAGGAGTAGAGCTTCCCCGGCTGTTACGACCCACAAGTGTGATCCTTCCTCCAAATAAAGGACCCCAGTGCTTCGAATGCGGAGAGTGGGGTCACATCGCGAGGATGTGCCCCAAACGTAAGCCGCCCGAGGAACCGATGGAGGTCGGCTATCTCCCAAGAACCCTGATGTACTCCGCAGAAATGGGCAGCACCTTCTATGTGAGTATGAGGATGAATGGTTACACGGTAAGAGCCTTGCTAGATTCAGGGTGCAGACAATCAGTAATACAAACCCGGTTTGTTAAGCCAGAAGAGATGAATCCCAAAGGGCCCGTTTATATAAGGTGTGTACATGGAGATGTAAAACCGTATCCTGTAGCATCCATTACTATTTTACTTCCTAACAGGGAACCATGTACAGTGTGGGTAGGGGTGGTGGACTCCCTTCCTGAAGACATGATCTTGGGAACTGATAACCCTGAATTTTTGTCCCTCTTTAAAGAGACCCTGTCCCAATCTAAACAGAGAGAAAGTCTTCCCTCATACCTATCCCCCGAGCCTTGGGTTATTGACCGAAGCTTTCGTTTTGCCCAGAGTGAGGACAGGACTTTGGTCAATGCATGGGAAGCTGCGCATGCTACGTGTAGTACAGCATCCCCTTCCTTCCCTCGCTTCCTGATTAAAAATGATCTGTTGTATAGACAATGTAGAGCCGAAGGAGAATTACAATTGCTTGTACCCCAGTCCTTTAGAGAACAGGTTCTTTTTTTTGCTCATGCCCATCTGACGGCTGGTCACGCAGGGAAAGAGAAAACCACTGATAGTATAACTAGACATTTCTTTTGGCCAGGGATCTATAGAGACGTACAGGACTATTGTGCTAGATGTGAAGTCTGTCAATGACAAAATACACGCCGACCGTCCATGGCCCCATTACAAAGTCAAGTCAAGTCAAGTCAAAAAATTTGTATAGCGCACTACATACCCAGAGGGTTTCAAGGCGCTTAGGAAGGGGAGGAGGATTATTTGTCAAATATCCACGTTTTAAGCTGCTTTCTGAATGCTAGGTGGTTCTGGGTGAGGCGAAGGTAAGCGGGGAGTGAGTTCCAAGTCTTAGCAGCCAGGTATGAAAAGGATCTGCCTCCCATGGTGGTCTTGTTGATGCGAGGTACAGTGGCGAGGGCTTGGCCGGAAGAACGTAGCTGGCGGGGGGGGGTGTAGAAGGACAGTCGAGAGTTGAGGCAATCTGGTCCGATGTCGTGGAGTGATTTGTGTGCGTGGGTAAGCAGTCGGAAAGTGATTCTCTTATTGACGGGTAGCCAGTGGAGGTCTTTAAGGTGACCAGAGATGTGTTCGTTGCGTGGGATGTCTAATATGAGCCTGGCTGAGGCGTTTTGGATTCGTTGGAGTTTCTTCTGGAGTTTAGCGGTGGTACCTGCGTAGAGGGTGTTTCCGTAGTCCAGTCGGCTCATGACCAGAGCGTGGGTGACTGTTTTCCTTGTTTCGGAGGGGATCCAGCGAAATGTTTTTCTGAGCATGCGAAGAATGTTGAAGCAGGAGGAGGATACGGCGCTGACTTGTCTGTTCATTGAGAGTGAAGAATCCAGGATGACGCCAAGGTTCCGTGCGTGGTCTGTCGGGATGGGTGCTTTTCCGAGGGCTTCCGGCCACCAGGAGTCGTCCCAAGCAGAGGGGGATGTACCTAAGATGAGGACTTCTGTTTTGTCTGAGTTCAGTTTCAGACGGCTTTGTTTCATCCATTCGGCAACTTCTTTCATTCCTTCGTGTAGGTTAGTTTTGGCGGTGCTGGGGTCATTGGTGAGAGAAAGGATCAGTTGAGTGTCGTCCGCGTAAGAGATGATGTTGAGGTTGTGTTGGCGTGCGATGGCCGCGAGGGGGCTCATGTATACGTTGAAGAGGGTGGGACTGAGTGAGGATCCTTGGGGTACGCCGCAGATGACTTCAGAGGCCTCGGACTTGAATGGAGGAAGGCGGACTCTCTGGGTTCTTCCGGTGAGGAACGAGGTGATCCATTCAAGTGCTTTTCCTTGAATTCCGATGTTATTGAGGCGTTGTAGAAGGGTGCTGTGGCAGACTGTATCGAATGCTGCAGAGAGGTCAAGGAGGATGAGGGCGACTGTGTCTCCATTGTCCAGTAGAGTTCGAATGTCGTCTGTTGCTGCGATGAGGGCGGTCTCAGTGCTGTGTTTTGCTCGGAAGCCAGATTGTGAGGGGTCGAGGGATTTGTTGGCTTCGAGGAAGGCGGCGAGCTGGTTGTTGACGGCTTTCTCGATGACTTTGGCCGGGAATGGAAGAAGCGAGATGGGGCGGTAATTTTTGAGTTCGGTGGGGTCCGCTGTTGGTTTTTTCAGAAGGGCGGTGAGTTCAGCGTGTTTCCAGTCTTCTGGGAAGGTAGCGGAGTTGAGGGAGCAGTTGATGACGTCTCGGAGGTGCGGTGCTATGACGGAGTCTGCTTTGTTGAAGATGTAGTGAGGGCATGGGTCTGTGGGTGATCCTGAGTGGATGGAATTCATCAGGCGGATGGTGTCCTCAGTGGAGATTGGGTTCCAGGCGTTAAGGGTGTTCACGGGGGGAAGATGGTCAGCAGACGGTGGGGTGGGATGGTTTCCGGGTTGGTTGTCAAAGCTGTTGTGGATGTCTGCAATCTTGTTGTGGAAAAAAGAGGCTAGGGAGTCGCAGAGGGTTTGAGAGGGGGTGATGTCGTTGGAGTTGGCCGAGGGATTGGAAAATTCCTTGACGATGTTGAAAAGTTCCTTGCTGTTGTGGGCGTTGTTGTCAAGTCGATCCTTGAATGCTGTTTTCTTGGCTTTTCGGATCAGTTGGTGGTGAGTGCGGGTGGCGCTTTTGAAGGCGTCCTTGGTGCTGGTGGTTGGGTCTTTTTTCCAGGCCTTTTCGAGGGAACGGCAGAGTTTCTTGGACTTCTTGAGATCATCGTTGAACCATGAGGCCTTCTTGCTGCCAGGTTTACTTTGACGTTTTTTCAGAGGAGCTAAGGTGTCGGCGGTGTTGGATAGCCATAGGGTGAGGTTGGCGGCGGCTTCGTTAGCGTTAGAAGAGAGGGCTGGGGAGTTTCGAAGGAGCGATGCGGAGATTTGGTCCGTGGTGATTTTGTTCCAGTTTCTTTGCAGGGTAGGTTGGAGGTGGATGTTGGGTTTTGGTTTGTTGTAGGTGAAGTGAACGCAGCTGTGGTCAGTCCAGAGGAGATCCGTAGTGTGGCTGAAGGAGACATGATTGCTGGATGTAAAGATGGGGTCGAGTGTGTGACCTGCGATGTGGGTGGGGGAAGTGACTAGTTGTTTAAGTCCGAGGTTGGCGAGGTTGTCCAAGAGGGTGGTGGTGTTGCGGTCGTAGCTCTTTTCAAGGTGAAAGTTGAGGTCTCCCAAAAGGATGTAGTCTTTGGAGGGGAGCGCGTGTGGGGTGATGAAGTCCGTGATGTCTTCACTGAATTTTGCGCGGGGTCCTGGTGGTCTGTAGAGGAGGGTGCCTCTGAGTGTGGTTTTGGGGTCGATGTGGATCTGGAAGTGGAGGTGTTCGGAGTTGGCGAGGTTGGCGTCAGAGCTGGTTGAGATGCGGATTGATTTCTTATGGACGATAGCGATTCCTCCTCCTGTGTGGCTGGTACGGTCTTTGCGAGTGATCTTATAGTCTTCAGGGATGGCAATGGTGATGTCAGGTGCGGAGGAAGCATTCATCCATGTTTCCGTCAGGAAGGCGATGTCCGGAGAAATGGTGTCTAGTAGATTCCAAAGGTCAATGGCATGCCTGTGGACTGATCGGGTGTTGAGAAGGATGCATTGAAGGTGATTGAGGTCGGGGATCTGTGCTGTGGGCGTAGCGGAGATGTTGACAGTGCCGACGAATTTGCAGGAGAGCAAGAGAAAGGTCCATGGGTGTGACCAGGAGCGGCTTGGACGCAGTTGGGGGCGCGACCGGGGTTATGGGCTAGGAGGGTGGCGGCATCATGGGTAATACGGGGGGGCTGGGCAGCGCGAGGGGCAGGGGGTCTGGCGCTGGGCGCGGTCCAGGCGCGGACGGGCGTAGACGGGCTTACCTTTGGCGCACCTTCGGCGCGGCCGAAGCGCGTGGACGCTGCGCGTTGGGTCATTGGTCATAAATGGAGAGGGGGGGGGGGCGGAGCGTGGGAGGGGCAGCAGGGAGGCGGTAGCGAGGAGGGTAGGTGGGCCAGGGGAATGAACAACAGGGAAATGGAGGGCGGGATAGAAAGTCAAGAAACGGGGGGGCAGGAGGATTAAGGGTCCGAGCAACAGCAGGGAAATATTTTCAAAGTAGTACAGATAGCTTAGAAATTAAGCATTCAGAGACCCAGCGCACAATGTACAATAGCCAAATGCAGCAATTACAGACAAGCATTCAGAGACCCAGCGCACAATGTATAATAGTCAAATGCAGCAATTACAGACAACAGCAAACTCGCGCTATTAAAGGTGATTGCAGCGCGATGCTAGGCGCTATAATCTGGTGAGGAGCGCTAAATAGGCTGAAATGCACACGATACCAGACACCAGCGTGGTCGAGTCAATGGCCAGTGAGGGAGCGTGGGGGGAGCGGCCGCTTCGGATCAGATCCGGACGGTCACAGCTGTAGAGAGGAGGAGGTGATCTCTCTGTTTGTGGGTGGGAGGGGCAGCAGGGAGGCGGTAGCGAGGAGGGTAGGTGGGCCAGGGGAATGAACAACAGGGAAATGGAGGGCGGGATAGAAAGTCAAGAAACGGGGGGGCAGGAGGATTAAGGGTCCGAGCAACAGCAGGGAAATATTATCAAAGTAGTACAGATAGCTTAGAAATTAAGCATTCAGAGACCCAGCGCACAATGTACAATAGCCAAATGCAGCAATTACAGACAAGCATTCAGAGACCCAGCGCACAATGTATAATAGTCAAATGCAGCAATTACAGACAACAGCAAACTCGCGCTATTAAGGGTGATTGCAGCGCGATGCTAGGCGCTATAATCTGGTGAGGAGCGCTAAATAGGCTGAAATGCACACGATACCAGACACCAGCGTGGTCGAGTCAATGGCCAGTGAGGGAGCGTGGGGGGAGCGGCCGCTTCGGATCAGATCCGGACGGTCACAGCTGTAGAGAGGAGGAGGTGATCTCTCTGTTTGTGGGTGGGAGGGGCAGCAGGGAGGCGGTAGCGAGGAGGGTAGGTGGGCCAGGGGAATGAACAACAGGGAAATGGAGGGCGGGATAGAAAGTCAAGAAACGGAGGGGCAGGAGGATTAAGGGTCCGAGCAACAGCAGGGAAATATTATCAAAGTAGTACAGATAGCTTAGAAATTAAGCATTCAGAGACCCAGCGCACAATGTACAATAGCCAAATGCAGCAATTACAGACAAGCATTCAGAGACCCAGCGCACAATGTATAATAGTCAAATGCAGCAATTACAGACAACAGCAAACTCGCGCTATTAAGGGTGATTGCAGCGCGATGCTAGGCGCTATAATCTGGTGAGGAGCGCTAAATAGGCTGAAAGATGCCCATTATAGGAGTGCCGTTCGAAAGGGTCGGTATGGATATCATAGGTCCCTTGCCCAAGTCCAGTCGAGGATACATATATGCCCTCGTGATAGTCGATTATGCCACTAGGTTCGTTGAAGCCTTTCCCTTGCGAACCACCACAACTGCAGCCATTGCTGAAAAATGTGTGGAATTGTTTTCAAGAGTAGGGTTCCCCAAAGAAGTGCTGACTGATCAGGGGACCCCCTTTACTTCAAAGTTGATGAAAGAAGTCTGTGCTTCCCTGGATATTAAACACCTGAAGACCTCGGTGTACCATCCACAGACCGATGGTCTAGTGGAGCGGTATAACCAAACCCTCAAGGTAACACTGAAGAAAATGCTGACAGCCGAGGGACCTACCTGGGACCGGCTTTTGCCTATAGCCCTATATGTGATAAGGGCCCAGAAGCAAAGTAGCCTGGCGTGCTCCTCCTTCGAGCTCCTATATGGAAGAATACCACGTTCCCTGCTAGAAATCACCAAGGACATGTGGGAGAATGAAGAAGCCGAAGAACAGAAGAATATGTTGGAATACACGACCCAACTAAGAACGAAACTAGGGAAGCTGCAAGAGCTAGCATACTCTAACTTGGAAGTCCAGCAGGATAGGTACAAAAGAACCTACGACAAAGGAAAAAAGCTGAGAAAACTGGAAAAAGGAAGCTGGCTGGGCCCTCGTGCTGTTGCCTTCTAGCATGAACAAGCAGAAACACGAATGGCAAGGGCCGTTTCAGATAATTGACACCATCGGGCTGACGACCTACAGGTTGCGTCTGTCTCCTTCCAAGACCCAAACGTACCACATCAACATGCTAAAAGAATGGCTGGGACCGGTGCCTCGAAAGGGACATTTCGTAGGACAGACGGTTGTGGACAAAATCTCCACCCTGGAACATCTGGTGGTTAATACGGAGCTGTCCTCCAAGGAAAAGGAGGAGTTAGCTGCTACACTGCAACCCTTTGCTGACATCTTCTCCGACCTACCCGGGAGAACCACACTCGCGGAACATCGCATAGAAACCATACCCGGAAAAGTCATGAAACAAAGACCGTACAGGATACCGGCTGCACGAAAAGAAGCTGTCCGAAAAGAAGTCCTAGACATGTTACAACTAGGGGTCATACGCCCCTCCCAGAGCCATTGGTCGTCGCCCATAGTGATGATACCCAAACCGGATGGGTCCAAACGTTTTTGTATGGATTTCCGAGCCATAAACGCGGTGTCGCATTTCGATACCTACCCTATCCCAAGGGTAGACGACCTGATAGAGAAGATAGGTGAAGCCCGCTATATAACCACTATCGACCTCACAAAGGGATATTGGCAAGTGCCCCTTCGGGAGGAAGATCGGAAAAAAACGGCTTTTGTGACGGATGATGGGGCTTATGAATTCACGGTTCTGCCCTTTGGCTTACATGGAGCCCCAGCGACTTTCCAACGCTTAATGAATCTAGTGTTACAGCCCTACACTGCGTTCAGCTCGGCCTACTTGGACGATATTGTCATATACAGTCGAGACTGGAAGGAACATCTATTACACCTGACAACCATCCTCTCTGCGTTAAGAAAAGCGGGACTTCACATTAATGCAAAGAAATCAAGAGCCGCCTTTCATTCGGTAAACTACCTGGGGTATGTCCTGGGAGAAGGATCTATAGCACCCCAAAGTGAGAAAGTACGAGCGATAGCATCAGTCCCTTTTCCTTCCAATAAGAGAGATTTACGAGCATTTCTAGGTCTGGTGGGGTATTACCGTAGGTTCATACCTCACTTTGCCGAGATAGCAGCCCCTTTGACTGACCTCCTCAGAAAAGACACAAAACCCCGTGACTACAAGCAACCCTCACCTGAGTCCCTAAAAGCCTTTCAGTTCCTAAAAACTACCATGACTACGGCACCAATACTGACCTCCCCTGATCATTCCAAACCTTACATATTAGCCACTGATGCCCCCAACGTGGGCATAGGTGCTGTCTTGTCCCAAATCAGCAAAGATGGAGTCGAGCACCCGGTGTTGTATGTAAGTAGGAAGCTGTTTCCGAGAGAGTGCAAGTATTCCACCATTGAAAGGGAGGCCCTGGCCATAAAGTGGGCTATAGAGAAGCTTAGATACTATCTGGAGGGAAAACCATTCATCCTTCATACAGACCATGCGCCCCTGAAGTGGATACATCAAAACAGTAGTAATAATCCTAGGGTCTTGAGATGGTTCTTGTCCCTACAACCATATTCCTTTACCGTACAACATCGAAGAGGGAAGGACAATGGTAATGCGGACTTTCTTTCAAGGGTGTTCCCTCTCCCCGAACGGGAGAAGCCAGGGGGGGAGGAATGTGACGGGGCACGTGTGTCGGAACCTCAGGCTAATGCAGAGTGGTGGTCAGCCACACCTCTTTTACCGTGCCCCTTGTCCCCACAGAGTACACCCTCGTCATGGACCGAAGAGGACGAGTCAGGCTGGATACCGCTCGTTAATGCGGATGGTCCCTTTAAGACCGGAGGCCAACGTTTCCACGCTGCGCCCCGCCACGTTCCCACGGGAGGAGCGTGGCTCCAAGAGGTACGGGGACGGGTAGCGGGTTGGGTCGGGCGGAGGAAGCAACCGTGATTGTGCCTGTAGATAAGCCCTGATCCCTCTACCTTTGCAAGAGCACTTCCTTCACCTTTATCTGTATAATTGATACGTGCACCAGCTCACTACGGTTCTTCCCTCACTCCCGGTCCCTTGACGTATTATTATATTTCATTGCCCTGACCCCCGTTTCCTTTTCTTTTCCGGTACGGGAGCGGATTTAAGAAGACGAGGTCCGTCTCAGAGCACAGCCACCCTGTCCCCGGTCTAGACGTACCAAAGATGGAGAACTGACGCTAGAGAAAGACGCATTTCTTTAGCTACTTTTCAAGAACTGTTTTTTCATGAAAAAAACTTACATCCCAATAAAGCCTTCATTAAAACCGTTGCTGAAGGCACCTGTGTTCCTCTTTTCCCTATCTCCTACGGTAGAACCGACAGTAGCCAGTACAGGTCCCCACGTCCCGTCCCCCTCGGGACACAGGGTGAGGTTGGGTTAGTAAGACATGCTCATCACAGGGTGAGGTTGGGTCAGTAAGACATGCTCATCACAGGGAGAGGTTGGGTGAGTAAGACATGCTCATCACAGGGTGAGGTTGGGTCAGTAAGACATGCTCATCACAGGGTGAGGTTGGGTTAGTAAGACATGCTCATCCCAGGGAGAGGTTGGGTCAGTAAGACATGCTCATCACAGGGTGAGGTTGGGTCAGTAAGACTTGCTCATCACAGGGTGAGGTTGGGTCAGTAAGACATGCTCATCACAGGGAGAGGTTGGGTCAGTAAGACATGCTCATCACAGGGTGAGGTTGGGTCAGTAAGACATGCTCATCACAGGGTGAGGTTGGGTCAGTAAGACTTGCTCCTCACAGGGTGAGGTTGGGTCAGTAAGACATGCTCATCACAGGGAGAGGTTGGGTCAGTAAGACATGCTCATCACAGGGTGAGGTTGGGTCAGTAAGACTTGCTCATCACAGGGTGAGGTTGGGTCAGTAAGACATGCTCATCACAGGGTGAGGTTGGGTCAGTAAGACATGCTCATCACAGGGTGAGGTTGGGTCAGTAAGACATGCTCATCACAGGGAGAGGTTGGGTCAGTAAGACATGCTCATCACAGGGTGAGGTTGGATCAGTAAAGGTCAGTAAGGCATGCTGTGATGAAGTGTGAGCTTCTGGGAGGCGTAGCTCCAGCCCCCGACTGACGAGATGCCCCTTGCACCACAGGGCTTGAGGCTGGATTGCCCGGGGGCTAACAGTTGTCCAGTGGGTGAGGTTTTGCCTACGCTGCAATAACTTTGCTGAGCTGATGACCTCACAGGCATCAGGGCTGTGAGGTCATCAGCCCAGCAAATTATGATTAATGGTGCTGTCTGCTGGTAGCTGCACGTGTGCAGCATCAAAGGAGATCCAGGAAGAAATAAAGTGCAACCAAGTGTGAGTGCTGTTGAGTGCTGGCATTGGTGTATTGTTATTCTTTAGAAAATTGTTTTGTTAGCTATTAAGGGGAACAGTAAAGTGAGCGTAGCCGAAGAGCCCATATGGAAAAAGCGCCCATGATGTGATGCAACAGGTCTTGAAGTTGATCGCAGATTGCAGCAGCAGCCAGTTTTGAGCTCCCCTGGTGATGTTTAATGCAACTACAAGAAGCTGTGGATAGTAAGGTAAGTTTTAGCAGGTATGTTCTAGTGAGTTGGGAGGTAAGTTTGTTGAAGAAGTGTGCCTTCAATTTCCTACTAATTTACAGCAGAGTAGGAGCAGTTTAGATGTAAGTTGGGATCATGTTCCAATTCTTGGGTAGATAGAAAGAAAGACCATCAATAGCAGAAGGCCTTTTCGTCTTCAGGCTTCTAATTTACAGGCTTTTCTTGTTGTGCGGCCACCACAGTTGGGTAGCTTCTTGTCCATGGGGTATCATTTCTGATAGCCTTGCAGATGATGCAGTCTGTCTTGATGATAAAACAGGCCCATGGGAGCTGCCACAGCAGTTCCTTCCATGTAGGAGTGAGGTGGTCCATTTTCTTCAGAACCATGAAATGTCACACCTATATAACTCTTTGACCCATAAAGATACATCATTCCAGCTGGAGAAAGGATGGGACACAAAAACAGCAGCAATATGCAGCAAGCCCAGTGACTCTGTGAAAGGGAGAGTCGTCCCTTGTTTCTTGAATGATATTAAGGACCTGATTTGGATTTGGTGGATGGGTTACTCCATCACAAAGTGACAGATATCCAGTCTGCTTTATTACAAGTGCTTTAGGATATAATGCACTTGTAATAAGGCAGACAGGATATCCATCATATTTGCGATTGAGTAGTATGTCTACCAGACTCTAAATCAGGCCTTACGTGTGTCACAAAATAGGTATCTCCTGTCCTTATGACATCTCCTCTTTCAGAAATTCTCGGCTGCAGTGGATCAACAACTATTCGCGACATCCCTATTTCTTTTCAGCATCATTGATTGTCCTGTTTGAGATTATTATAAGGAGCCAGAGTTAGATGTAATAACTAAATCTTTTTTATGGGCTCTGTTTGGGATTTTCTTATGTTTTAGGGGTCACCTTTAATAATTAAAAAAAAATGAAATGGGTGGTCTGGACTCTACTCACTGTTTACTTGTTTTGTTCAATTTATGACTTACTCAATTATGTCTGCCTTAAATTTACCACAAAGAAGTTTTGTCTTTCATTCAGGGTCAGACTGGCCGTAGCAGGCACCGGGCACTTCCCCGTGGGCGGGTTTTATCACTGGGGGCCAGTGCTGCAATATTGGCCCCCTGTAACAAAAGCGGGAGCTGTGCTTCTTACTAGCACCCCAAGCTCCACCCCTGCTCCCAGGACCAGTCGAGCAGAAATCTGCCAGGGCTGGTTGCTGTTCCCAGTCGGGCTCTGCTTTCATATGCTACAGATAGTTTGAGAGTGCCCTTTCTGCACCCATTATGTCATTTATGTACCAGACTAACTATACCTGATATAGCAGAAGATTTACGCAACTGCTTCCTGGCCCCAAACTAATCACCACACTAATTGAAAGCTGCTTACAAATATTAGATTGGATTAAGGTGGAGGCTTGGAATTGTCTCTGCTATCAGTGGCGGCAGGCATGACTCATGGGCGGGGGTTTGCACTGGAAGCGGGTGGGGGGTTAATTTAATAATAAATAAAAAAAATAACTTTGCTTCGCCTCTGGTCCCGGACTCCAGCATCACGTCTCCTGCTCTCTTACAGCTCACAGGAAGCAGAAGCAGGCAGCCTCCCTAGCCTCCCTCTCCTGCCCTAAGCCAATCACAACGCTGCAATGACAGCATTGTGATGGGCTAAGACGCCATCCTTACAGGTGTCTGCGGGAAGGCGGTTTTCTCAATGCAGGCTGCGCAGCAGCCTATAAGGAGAAAAAACAGGGAGTGCTATGACTGGTTTGGTCGAAAGAGTCAGTCCCATAACATTGGGCTAGCCACTCCTCCCCGACCTGCCCGCCCACAACCAGGCATACCCTTCTTCTGCTTTCTCGCAGTGCGAGCAGAAACGTAAGATGGTATTCATACCATTTTATGTTTCTGCTTCTCGCACTGCGAGAAAGCAGTAGGGTGATGCTCCGACGCCAACGTGGAGGAGCCACCCCTGTCGGCTATGCTGGTTTTCCATGCACAATGCCTACTCTCCAGAGGCATACATTGGGGTACTTGAGTAGAAACAATAACCTAGCTTAGAGGCATGGTAATATATCCACCCCAAGGTCATGCTAAACCTCTGGTAATTTCCAAAACTGGTTTTAATTTTGTTGAGTTGATTGATATAGTACATGTATAACTATCTGTGCTGTCTCATAGTGCTTTTGTGAATCTCAGCGCTATTTATGGTTCCTGGGATGTTAATCACCCTGCCAAAGTTCTCTGTCAACACTGAAGTTGGTTGGGTTTCATATTTTTTTAAGGATACATTGCTTTAGACATTAATGTTTTCATTAAAAAACTCCTGGGGTTGCAAAACGCCTCGGTCAGAACCATCTTCAAGATACCTAAAGGTTCCTCAGCCAACAAAGCCTTGACTTTTCACTGGCTTCCCGTGGCGCATGGAGTTAAATTCAAGGCACTATGTTTGAAACACAGGGTAATAAATGGGAAGGGCCCCGTATGGTTAGAGCCTTATTGACCTCCTGCGTTCTGAGCAGGAACTTAAGATCTTCTAACGCGGGTCTCCTAACAGCTCCACATATCCAGAAGGCCAAATGGAGTGGAAGATCTTTCTCTTACCTCCCCCCAAACTTTGGAGCACAATGCCAATCAGTTAGAGAACTGATTCGGATGAGGCAAAATTCAGAAAGCATCTCAAAACTTGGCTATACCCCAAGTAATTCTCCGGCCTGTTGTACCACAGATGCACGCTTTGACTCGCACAGCGCTGGGAAGCCTTAGGGTAGCCATGCACTCTATAAGTCAAGATAAGATGAGATAAGTAATGGATTATATTGGATACTGTCCATCTACATCATTCTATAGATTTGTGTAAAGCCTTGTATATGGATGTTTGTACTGATGGACTTTGTTATTTGTTACATTTTGCTAATGCACATGGTTGCCCGTTGCTCATCTGTAGGTGGCTGTTCAGTTTGAGGCATCTTTCTCGACTATGTGCTTTTTCTGCAGAAGATAACTTCTTCCAAATGGTTGCTATTGGTGAAAGGGTGTGCTGTTGAGGTGGCAAACATTTAGGCAACTACATAGCTAAAAACAATCTGCCCTAAAGAGCCACAGGGTCAGAGATGTAGTTTGAATGTTAACAAAACAAGCACAAGGTCAACCAATGTTTGGTAAATGTAGAATGCCAAGATATATCATACCCATAATGACTTATGCCCGTCCAGTTGGGCTGATGATACTCTTAGTAAGAGCCTATCATGCGACTAGATTAAGCAAGATTGCACTGGCGCACTGCAGTTTTACAGTGACATTTGCACCAACTGATCAGGGAAAACCTGGCATATGTATAGAATGAATGGCCAAAAGCCCTATTTGTGCACCCATCTAAGCCAATGCTGTTTTTGCACTGATCAATTTATTGCAAATATTGGTGAAAAGGTACACTGCACTAGTGCAAAGTTAATGGAAACAGGGCCCAGAGATGCAGAACGGCGAGTTGCATATAGCAATTGCTAATAGCACAGAACTTTGCTGGGTTCCAACGAGTACCGTGAAAAAACATATTTGCTGCAATTCTGCTATTGCAAAAGGAGAACAATGTAGAGGCTGTTAAACTGAGCAAGTCCTTTCAAGTGATTTCCATGCTTATCTTTGAAATGCATCTGCACATCTCGATATTTGGTGCCTGTCTTTCTACCCTTATCTCCGAGGAAGATCTAGTGAGAGAAGGGAAGCGCATAAAAGAGAGTGAGAAAAAGTTATTTATTGCCACATACTAGTTCTAAAGTTTGTTCTTCATGGCGCCAGGTTACCTTAATCTTACACTGGTGCAGAAATCGAGGAAATTCAGCATAAACAGCACTACCTGGTGTTAATTAAAACAAAAAAATACCCACAAAAACAGGGGCATATTTACAAGCCCCTAATGCCACCCGAGCGTCACTTTTTCAGACGCTCCGGTGGCGTTGCTCTCTACCCCATATTTAGAAGGTGGCGTTAAGCCACTTAAAGTGGCTTAACGCCACCTTGTAAATATGCCTCTTTCTGTCGCAGTCCCAGCGGCAAAGGGGCGGGCAATGGGTGTTTCTGTTGGCGTTCCACTGCAACATCCATTGCTTTTTGATGCTGTCTAAGATTTACAAGGATGGGACAGTGCCATAAACGAAGGGCAGGAAATTCCTGGTCTTAGGATGGCGATATACGGAGAAATCATAAATTTTTCCTCGCAATGTGCTCTTTCTAGGTGTGCTGCAGAATCAGCAAATCGCCTTTACAGATTGTTTATGTGCAGGAAGGTGTCCCTTCTTGCTGTTTATGTGCAGGAAGGTGACCAAAAATGCCCCACCAGCACATATACGCCTTGAATTTGGGATTCTTAAACAATCACTAGGTACACAAGGAACTTATATTAGATGCTGCTGCTACAGGCTACAAATCACAGCTGGCTACTCAACTAACACAAGTTACTAAGGTCTATGTTAGTTAATTGCCCTTCACTGCCTGCCAGACTATACATGGACCATACAAACTTTGGCACTGAACTCCTTTTGGGATATAAACATATCATATACTGCTTTAAAAAACTGATCAACGGTGCAACGAAGAAGCTCTCCGTAGCGGGGGGGAAAAGGCAACATTGAATAAAAAGTTCCCACACTTGGATGTTGCTACAGAGCTACAAGATCCTAAAATCTCAGCCCTATATTGAGTCTTGGGCCTCCTTGTTCTTAAAATGGAAGTATATAATCTCTCACTTTGGCCACTTACCATCCCTCTTGCATATCCTCCCAAGGCTAAGGTCCAGTGAATCAATCATTTGTAGTTTATGCGGTTTCGTAAGAGGATATGTTCCATTTGGTCTGCATAGGCCCAGCTTTCATACAGGACATAAGGGACATATTGAGGGCGGCATTTATCAAACCTGAAAGTTTCTCATGCCATAAAGCAATCCTTCCATGTTTTCAGCCATTCAACACTATTTTAAACTGCTGTTTTACAAAATATTTACCAAGGGTTCATTGGGCAATTAATTAATTTGTATCTGAACACTTCTATGCACTGCTTTTCACCTGTATTAAACTTCTTACTTGTACGTAATGATTTTAATTGATCATACATAATAAAAATTGAACCGAAACTGACAAACCATGGGGATAGAAGGTTTAAACTGTGGTAATCCTTGTTGGGCCCTTTTAAAAGAGTATTTTGTTTATTTTACTGCAATTTTCTATATATTTGCAAATGGTTGCCTTGTGGGAAACCTCACATTCAATACAGTAGACCCTAGTTGGTTATAGTGACAAGCCAATGATAAAAGCTATAGTTCACTCGGAAAAGTTATATCCTATGCAATTGGTCTGATCTATTTATTGTGAACAGTTATTTACTGTGCAAAACACTTGTTAAAGCCAGTATACCTTTATCTGTGGATTTATAGCACTCTGTATTACAGGCTGTATTTTGTTACTTGAAACCTCATGAATCATAGTAGTGGACAAGAGTTTACACCCTGGGGATAGACGATTTTTACTGCAATACTTCTTGTTTTACCATTTTGCGAGGGGATGTATAATGGTTTGCCAACTATAATTTAGTACACATTGTAATTTTTTTAAAGGTATGGCTGATGCGTGCCAGCTTACGTGCAATTCAGTCGGTCTGTGCTTGTTATGTTCAAAAACTAATGGTAAAGGCAATACCAGGTATTGGTTGACGGGGAAACCTTATGTCAGATTCCAAAGGTTTGACCTGTTTCTTATGATGATACAGTAAAGCCAATAGGTTTGACTTACTGAATTGTGAAAAACATGTGTTAAATTCAATAGGCTTTTAGCCCCTTCCATGCGCCCGTTGGCCAACGGCCGTCGCGAGCACTACCTCCGTAGTGATGCGCATGTCAGTTGGCCGACGCGGCCCCGCCCACCTAATCAAACCGCCGCACCGCAGCGGAATTGCCGCCGCAGTTAAGCGGTTAAAGATGGGTTGTTACTACACTGTTCTAAAGTGTGCCAAGAGGTATTTTGTTACATGGAATCACAAAGATTACCATAGTAAGCAACAGTTTGGTGTTCTTTACTCCCTTTGACACACCCTTCTGGGCAGAAAATGTGCACTTTAATAATTGTTGCTAGAATCCCTTCAGAAGGCCTAACAGACTTACGGCTTTATTTCGGGTTCGTGTATGGCCTCACGATCTTTCTAGGGTGGTAGAAATCAAAACGCCGCCACCCCTGGTGGATGACTGCCTGTAATGTTAAAGATCCGCGTCTGCCTGGCAAAGATTTCTAAGCCTTCAGGGAAGCCATGCCACAGCAGCTGTTTTGAAGGCTCTGTAGCTTTGCTGAGAGACTGCCATGTTTCATATGGCGGCTCAGGAAAGATTTTTCTTTCTCAAAAACAAACTTCCATAGTTGCAGTTTCTTTTTGAAAAGCAAAAAAAACATTGGCACTGGGGTTTTCTCAGACCATGTGGGGGTTATTCTTATTGCCTTCTGTTTGGGCACACTAGGCTTTTCCTGGTGGTCTTGAGCAAGACAAAATGATGTGTGAACATCTATCCCAATGGTCTCACTTCTATTGACCCACTATCTGAAAGGTCATCGGTCAGTGGTTTCCACCGGTAGATCGAATGGAGGCTACACCAAAACATGGCCCTTAGTTCAACTCATAATAGACATTTTCTCTTTTCTTAGGTCCCTTTTCATTTCTTTCCTTCTCCTTTTTTAATGTCATTAGGTCTCGACCTCTGCCAATGCGCTTGCGCATTGCAGATGTCGAGACATATAGAGGTGGAAACAGGAATGCTGAACCAGGCGGATTAAGCCGAGTGCATGTGCCCGTGCACGCGCTTGCCGTTTGCTCCCCGAGCCGCCTCGCATCATCGCATCAGACCTGCCACAGCAACGCCGAGAGCTTCACACTTCAAAGGAATGCTCTCCCCCACCCCCATGCCTCTTCTCTGACCCTTTCGCTATCTCCCCCACCCTCCCACCTTCAGCCTCTTCCTCTGGAGTCTCCGCTGGACCTGCCCTCCCTCGCCATTGGTATGCACAGCGCACTCTCTCCCCCCTTCCTCCTCCTCACAGCGCTACACGAAGGTTGGCACCCCGGCTTGTTGGAGAAGGGTGCTTTACACTGACATCTCCAAACTTAAGTTAAGCGCCCCTGAACTGTACTTCCCATGCTGCGGATGTTTATATTGATTTGTTTGTACTTTGTAAAGTAAGCACGCGTCTTTCTATATGTAAGAAAACCTCTTGAATACCATGGACTTCCTCAATCTGCACCCGACCAAGAGTTTCGTAAGTTAATATTAAAAAAATAAACTCCAGAGTGTTGTAAGAGAAAAGAATTGCAGGCACAGCTAAACATTTTAAAATATTTAGCAGCACTTTATCAAAGGAAGTTGGCTGCCGTGAAACATTTTGTAGTCGAACGCATAGTAAATGTGCTTCAGGACAAAAAATTAAGGTGTTTTCATTGTTAATTTTACATCTGAACGCCATCAAGGATTTATAGGGGTGGGGGCTGCAGCACCTCCTTCTCCCCTACTTCCAGTGCATCTGCTTTCAGACCCACAATCCCTTCATGGGATCTAGACACGCACACAATTTTGTTTTTAAAAAGTCTCTGACTCTTGGACACCTGATAGCGACCTTTGATACAGCGCATTGCAGACTCCCACTCATCTCCAGGCGCGCCAAACAGGTGTCTGTGTTACCCGACTCAATGGTTCTCAATTCTTTGACGTCAGAAAGATGTGGCGCTAGTTTTAGTCTACAAGTCCCAGGCAAATGTCTCGGGTAATCGCATTAGTCCACTCAGCTATCCTAGAATATATTTCTCTCTCTCTCACGCTCTTGGTCACGCCCATATCATTCTCCTCTTGCATCCCCCCTTACTTAGTTTCACTTCCTTTCTAACAATACTTTAAAATCTCCTCACCTCTCTCTCCTGACGCTCCCCTCCCCTCAGTCTCTCCACTCTCCTCTCTCCCCTCTCCCCTCCTCTCTCCTCTCTTCTCTTCTCTTCTTTCTCCCCTCTCCCCTCTCCTCACTCTCTCCACTCGCCCCTCACCACTCTCCCGTCTCTCACCACTCTCCCCTCCCTCTCTCACCTCCCTCTCACTTCAATCTCCCCTCTCCTCACTTTCCTCACTCTCCCCACTCTCTCCTCTCACACCACTCTCTCCTCTCTCTCCACTCTTCCTCTATTTCTGTCTCACTCTCTCCTGCCCCTTCACTGTCTTGGCCTCTCCACTCTTCCTCTATTTCGGTCTCACTCTCTCCTGCCCCTTCACTGTCTTGGCCTCTCCACTCTTCCTCAGTTTCCATTTCACTCTCTCCTGCCCTTCACTGTCTTGGCCTATCCACTCTTCCTCTATTTCTGTCTCATTCTCTCCTGCCCCTACACTGTCTTGGCCTCTCCACTCTTCCTCAGTTTCCGTTTCACTCTCTCCTGCCCCTTCACTGTCCTGGCCTCTCCACTCTTCCTCTATTTCTGTCTCACTCTCTCCTGCCCCTTCACTGTCTTGGCCTCTCCACTCTTCCTCTATTTCTGTCTCACTCTCTCCTGGCCCTTCACTGTCTTGGCTTCGCCACTCTTCCTCTATTTCTGTCTCACTCTATCCTGCCCCTTCACTGTCTTGGCCTCTCCACTCTTCCTCAGTTTCCGTCCCACTCTCTCCTGCCCCTTCACTGTCTTGGCCTCTCCACTCTTCCTCAGTTTCCATCTCACTCTCTCCTGCCCCTTCACTGCCTTGGCCTCTCCACTCTTCCTCAGTTTCCGTCTCACTCTTCTGCCCCTTCACTGTCTTGGCCTCTCCACTCTGCACTCTTCCTCTATTTCTGTCTCAATCTCTCCTTCCCCTTCACTGTCTTGGCCTCTCCACTCTTCCTCTATTTCTGTCTCACTCTCTCCTGCCCCTTTTCTGTCTTGGCCTCTCCACTCTTCCTCTGTTTCCGTTTCACTCTCTCCTGCCCCTTCACTGTCTTGGCCTCTCCACTCTTCCTCAGTTTCTGCCTCACTCTCTCTTGCCCCTTCACTGTCTTGGCCTCTCCACTCTTCCTCTGTTTCCGCCTCAGTCTCTTCTGCCCCGTCACTCTCTTGGCCTCTCCACTCTTCCTCTATTTCTCTCACTCTCTCCTGCCCCTTCACTTTCTTGGCCTCTCCACTCTTCCTCTATTTCTGTCTCACTCTCTCCCGCCCCTTCACTGTCTTGGCCTCTCCACTCTTCCTCTATTTATGTCTCACTTTCTCCTGCCCCTTCACTGTCTTGGCCTCTCCACTCTTCCTCTATTTCTGTCTCACTCTCTCCTGGCCCTTCACTGTCTTGGCTTCGCCACTCTTCGGGCCTGATTCACAGAACTAACTTAAGACAAAATCCTAAACTTACTACTTTTGGTATTCACAAAAGTTAGGATTTTGTCTTAAGTTTGTCTTAAGACAGACTTAAGACAGACTTAAGACAAAATCCTAACTTAAGTCTGTCTTAAGTCTGTCTTAAAACAAACTTAAGACAAAATCCTAACTTCTGTGAATACCAAAAGTAGTAAGTTTAGGATTTTGTCTTAAGTTAGTTCTGTGAATCGGGCCCAATCTCTATTTCTGTCTCACTCTATCCTGCCCCTTCACTGTCTTGGCCTCTCCACTCTTCCTCAGTTTCCATCTCACTCTCTCCTGCCCCTTCACTGCCTTGGCCTCTCCACTCTTCCTCTATTTCCGTCTCACTCTCTCCTGCCCCTTCACTGTCTTGCTTCTGTTTATTGTATTTGCACAAATCTAATATCTTGGTCTATTCCTTTTCAATAATCAGGCATTTTTGTTTATATGGTGTTTATGTTTTTGATGGGTTTATTTATAGGCACTTTCTATCTATCTATCTATCTATCTATCTATCTATCTATCTATCTATCTATCTATCTATCTATCTATCTATCTATCTATCTATCTATCCCCATCACTCTATATATCTATCGCCCTCACTCTATCTATCTATCGCCCTCACTCTATCTATCGCCCTCACTCTATCTATCTATCGCCCTCACTCTATCAATTGCCCTCACTCTATCTATCTATCGCCCTCACTCTATTTATCTATTGCACTCACTCTATCTATCTACCGCCCTCCCTCGATCTATCGCCCTCACTCTATCTATCTATCGCACTCACTATATCTATCTATCTCCCTCCCTCTATCTATCTACCGCCCTCTCTCGATCTATCGCCCTCACTCTATCTATCTATCGCACTCACTATATCTATCGCACTCACTCAGCACCACAACTCAGGAGCACCACAGCATCAATCTGTGCAACCATTCAACAACAACTGGTTCAAATATGTTCTCTCAATGTCTCAAACTTTATTACAAATGTCACAAAAAAATGTTAATATTTCACTTCTGTTCTTGGAATTTCGTCACAATAAAATACACTTAACACAATCTTCACAAAAGTTATTTGCAAAAGTTTAAGCTATTGCTATTATAAATTACAATAACTTTTATTTAAGTATTAATTATTTTTAAAAATTAAAAGCCATTGTTATTTGTAATAGCAATCCATCTGAGTCACGTAAATACAACACATATTGCATTACAAATGCTATAGGTGTCACAATTGCGAAAGTTATAACTATTGGCATTGTAAATGACAAAGCTATTAATTTAGCTATTTTCAAAACCAACACAGAAATAAAAAAAATGTCATTCACAATACCAACAGCTCAAAATTTCCTAATGCGAGACCTATTGCATTACAAATGCTTGTTTTTTAGAGCAGACAACAGTTCCTTTGACAGTGCCAATAGGCCCTTTGCTTGCCACTCATTTGGCGGGCAACTGCATTTAACCCGTTGCGTGCTTGTGACTGAACCGTTCCGTCACGAGCCTTGGGTGGGCTGTGCTGGTGACGGAACGGTTCCGTCACGGCCCGCTTGCCGCGCCTGCACGGCGCGTTCTATTAAGCGGGCAGGGCCGTGACAGAACCGTTCCGTCACAAGCACAGCCCACCCGAGGCTCGTGACGAAGCGGTTCGGTCAAGAGCACGGGAGCGCCGCGCGGCCCCCCTCCCCCTTAGCACTGCGGCGGAATAGCCGCCGCAGCTAAGGGGTTAAAGCCAGGTGCCTATCATATGTTATATGTTATATTATGAGATATAAACCGCATAGCTGCCCCAACAACAGAGTTTCCCAGCGCCATCCTGTGGAAAGATTAGCAACTGCGACAGTGACCTAAGAAAAAGATTCCAGAGGGAAGCCTAGGAAGAGAAAAGCCACATTTTCTGAGTTTTTATGAAGGACAAGTGGTTCTGGATGTTTCTTATAGACAGAGGCATTGCATTGCAAAGGACTGTGGCTTTTGCACGAAACCAACGGCCACACGCTCTTCCTCTCTTAACACGGGGGGACAGAGGCCAGATTAAGGGCGGGTGAACGCAGGGAGTGTAAAGGTTGATAGAGAGTTAGTGGATGAGACAGGATTGAAGCCCCCCAGAAATGTAAGACTTTATGGGCAGTACACAAGATCTTAAAGTGAACACGCTTCTCCACAGGGAGTCAATGCGGTTTGCGAGGGTGAGTCGGAGGCAGGACAGACTTTCAGGAGAGAGAACCGCAGCCTAGCCGTGGCATGTTGAGCATAGAATGGTATTGCACACAGTGTATCCTTGGTTTTACCATTTCATGATGACCAACACCTTGATTCTCAACGTGGCAGTCATGCTGGAACTTTAAAACAATGCTGCACTATTCACACTACAATTGCAATATGGCTATCCTGTGCTCCATCTAATTTAATTTGTTATTGCAAGCTTATGCTCGACAGGTTTAGGTGTCAGCTTGTTTTCTTTCCTCTATTTTTCTTCTTTCACTTTATCTTGCATCTAACTATTGTTGATTTTTTTGCAAGTTTCATTATGGTTGTGGAAGTAGGTTAATGAAAGAATATATGAGTGGGTGGATGAATTGAGGCATGCATGCAAGAATGAGTGATCCAGTCATGTATGTTGAGTTATTGAGGGGCTAAGTCCTTCTAAAACTGAAGAGACGCTTTCATTTATAAGCCAGATCTGCTGACATTGCCAATGCTTGTTTGCATTTGCTATTTAACCTGTTGGCAGCGATTTTTTTAGGTTCACTTACGCCCACATAATATGGGCTGCTGCAAAGTCTCTGCTCAGGTGCTTGCTATGCAGGCAGCAAAAACACAGCATTTATTACATTTTTGCACTCAGGAAAAGTTAATGCAATTTTTATGTAAAGGAAAATGTGTTTTAAAAGTGTTTTTTGTGATTACCTTGTACCCTTCTTTCACTCCTTTCCCTTCTGCTTTTTTCTTGCATCTTTTTTTTTCCCTTTCTCACTAAACCACATCAGGTGGGGTTAGCTAAGCATATGGTTCGAACACTGTTGTACAAACTTCGAGAGGCTAACCTTTCACAGAGATGCTGATGTCTTGTTTATAAAATCAATAAAATACTTTGAAATTAAAAAAAAGTGGGGTTTTTTGCCAATGTAGTCAGAGAAACTAAATTCTGCATTGCTTCAAGTCATGCTTCCTTAACATGTCATCATGAAAGAGGCAGGCAGGTGACCTGGTTTCATCATTTGTTCCAGTGAGCAATATGTCAGCTGTGTGCACGGGTGCGCGCCTGCAAAATATCAACGCGACCATTGTATTATGACAAATATCCTTTTCACAAGGATACTTGTGTCTGCGTTTTCACAAAGCAGGGTGTTAGAATTTCTGAAATTACATCAGAGATGTATTGAACAAAAAAGAGAAAAAATGCTGTGTGAATTGATATATCCTGTGCCGACTGAAGCAGTCCACGTTTGATGAGGACAAATCGAGAAACATATCAAAGAGACTTACTGATTACAGTTCTTCTCTGACATACCTCCAGAGCAAATAGAAGTCAATTTTCCTATCATAAAAGTTGATGCTTGCAGTTTTCAACCAAAAATTCATTTTTTTCTAATTTGCCATTATCACTTCTCTTGCCATAGTTGAATAATGGTAATTCTTTACTTGGTGTGACCAGCACTGGTAGTAACGGAAAATCCAGGTTGTGGTGTTAACAGGGGAATGCAACCAACCTCCTATATGCACCTACGTTATTTTATGCTCTGCTATGCTATTCTATACTCATGTTAGCCTAGGTTATGTTCTGGCATGTTATGCTATGTTATGTTATGATATGTTATGCTTTGTTATGTTATGATATGTTATGCTTTGTTATGTTTTATGGTATGTTATGCTATGTTATGTTATGCTATGTTATGCTATGTTATGTTATGCTATGTTATGCTATGTTATGTTATGATATGTTATGCTTTGTTATGTTTTATGGTATGTTATGCTATGTTATGTTATGCTATGTTATGCTATGTTATGTTATGCTATGTTATGCTATGTTATGCAGATTTATAGAGAGGAGGTTAAACTGGTAAAATGAACTGCGGCATAAAATTCCGAAATTCCTGATCCAAATTTCCATATGTGAGTCAATATCCTGGAACCCTTTCATGGAACACAATCCTACTGTTTTGGTTTACAAACTTCATTCATTCACTCATTCCGTCATGATAGATTAGCTCATAAAAACACCGGCACAAGCTTTTAGATTCCAACCGAAAGAAAAAACAGTGTGTGGCAACCCGGTTACGGCTCATTTCTCGGGTGTCCACAGGACTACCGTCATCAGTATCACATCTCAGTGAGGTTAAACCCTTCCGTGCGCGCAGAATTTCCACGCTGTGCGGGCGTTTCCATTAGTGGGCGGGGATTCGGACGGCCGGGGGCCGTCTTGCGCACACACCCACTGTGACGCGTGACAGCTCCTGGCCATCATGAGCATGGATGAGGTTAACCCTTTCCCTGCTGCCGTCGGCCGTTGGACGTCGCATGAGCTACCTCCCTGGCGCTGCGCACATCCAACAGCCGACGCGGCACCGCCCACCCTTTAGAACGCCCGCACCGCAGCGGAAAAGCCGCCACGGTTAAGGCGCTAAGAGTGGTTCCTGGCAATTTAGGGTCATGGAAAACAAACACAGGCACATGAAAAACACAAAGGTGCACTAACCGTGCTACAAGTCACTCCCTTTATGCTTGAGCAAAACGCTAAATCCAGGGGGAACACTGGATTGCCCGCGGACATAAATTAGCCATCTTATTTATTTTCTGTTTTAAACTGGATCATTTCTTTATTCTGTGATGTTGGAGTGATGTGGTCTGCCTTAAATTGGCAGCCAATGTCATCTGAATGGCACCATTAAGTTTGGTTTTGTGGACAGATTGCTCCAATAATAGGATAGATCTCTCATCCTAAGGGGTCAAAATATTCCTGCGCATTTTCCCAATAAATTGTATTTTTGTTGGTCACCTAGCAATTGGTGAACAACACTGGACAGCGGTGTCCTAACTTGTTATATCAGAGAAATTACATTGCTATTGTGGCATTGATGTATCCAGCCAGAGAGAAGGATATAGTATTCCATCTCTGCAGATCTGCTTTGAACTGGGCAATCACTCTAGGTGGCTGTGTACTGTGTGGAGACAATGAGATTGACACACAGGTAGCAAGGTAGATGATTTTCTGCTTTGGCATGCAAAAGATTATTAGACCATTCAGCTTTTGTGTTTTAGAGGAGGGTGGCATTACTTTGTTTCTTGGAGATTGACTCTATTTTCTGTATAGTAGTCAACGGCATGTGTGGCATGGCTTTTTTGATGAGTTTAAATAATGCATAGAAAATAGAATTGCTGCATGATAACATGGTCATTGTTTTAATCAGTTAAGGATTTGTTAAGAGCAGGAAATCACCCATGGTGGTCTCAAGGTGCTGTTTTTTTGTTGCTGCATCGTGGTCATCTGTTCACTCGAACAGCCAGGTCTTGATTGAGTTCTTTCCTTAAGTGCTCACGTGATGATGAGGTCCTGAGGTGCAGCGGAAGGTTGTTACAAGCTTTGGCAAACAGATGTGAGAAGGAGAATCCTTCACTTTTGCATATTTTGTGGGTGTCTGTGAGGAAGGGAGAGGTGGATCATAGGTGTCTGGTCGGTTGGTGGAAAGTCATGCATTTTGTTGATGTATGCTGGTCTTTCGTTGTGCAGGGCTTAGTGTGCATGCATGGGTCAACATCTCACACGGGTATCTCTTCTGGATCACAAGCCAATGTAGTTTCTTGAGGTGCATCCATCTGGGGAAGACACAGATAATTCTCTTCAGAAGGCATGCAGCGATTCCTATGTAGAGGGCGTTCCCGTAGTCCAGACTGCTGGTGATGAGGGCCTGGGTGAAGATCCTTCTAGTGTTGACTGGGAGCCATCTGAAGATCATGCACAGCATGCGTAGGGTGGGGAAGCAGGCAGATGAGACTTTGTTTACCTTTTTCTTCATAGACAGCTTGCTATCTGTGCCTAGCATGCATTCGGTACCTGACAAAAGTATAGTGCCCTGGGCTGCCCAACATAGGTGTTCGGAGAGTTTTTGATAATTAAGGTGTTCATTCTTACTCACTGATTTGTAAAAGACCAGTACATAATAAATATTAGTTTATGGCAAAATGCCTGTGTGTGTTGTGTATGCACCCATGTGTTGCAATTTTGAGCAGGGTCTACAAAACCACCTGCAGATAAGAGAATCAGGCAGGTTTGTCTTACTCCTGACATCCACACCCATACACACATAGCTAAGTTGGAGGTGTGAGAGACAGCTGCTGCCTTCCATTTCTCTAAAAAGGCTGTAGTTTCCCTTTTGGAACTTCTCGACGTTATTGAGTGCAACTTCCAATGATAGTCGATAACATAACACCATATTAAACAATAATCTCAATGACGGCAGGAACTCTAGGTTCAAGCTGATAGACATGCAATAAACCAATGTCCCCTCATAGTGACATATTGTATGCTATGGCCCATACATGTCCCAAATCATAGAAGCTTGATGGGCAAAAGGTTCTAAAATGAGGGCACACAACACGAAAAGTAAACCTGATTGGATTTGAATAGGGACCAAGGTGTACCCATTCATAGACACCCCAGAGCTTGGTTTTGACTGCTTTTATCCTCTTTGAGAAAGGTATCGTGTATATATATATATATATATATATATATATATATATATATATATATATATATATATATATATATATATATATATATATATATATATATATATATATACATTCACAGAAAAAAACATAGGTTTTAGGCCATATATAGTTAGGAATTTGCATTTACAAAACCTTGAAAATTCACTGAAAAAACCATTGGTTATAGACCATATATAGTTAGGGATTAGCCTTTTCAAAACCTTATTTTACTCACACAAAACCATTGAAATTTCATATATAGTTAGTTGCACTAACTATATATCGCGCACCCGCAATCCACTGCTGATGATGTCACATATTACATCATTCATGACATGGTCAGTGACATCACTGATGACATCACTGATGACATCTCAAATGACATCACTGATGACATCACTGATGACAACATCCAGTGACTGTATGTTTCTGTAAAGTTAAAATATGTCTTACATATTGAAGAATGAGTGGATGTATAAGTGTCTGGATGAAGGATTTAGTAGGTGCATGACTGACTGTATGAGTGAGTGATTAAATGTGTCTCACTGAGTGCATGGGTTAGTGACTAAACTGTCTTAATTTGTGCATCATTATATCTGTTGTTCTACAAACTGCTGCATATGTTGATCAGTAGCTATATGAGTAACTGTATGGGTTATTCATTGGTTGTCCAAGTATTTGTATGGGAAACTGAGTGTGTGTGTATGGGTGGCTGGGAGGTGTGTGACTCTGTACATAGATGTGTGAGTAGTTGATTCACTATATGTATGGGTTTAAAAGTGCATGTGGAAACAGCTGTATGGGCGGTTGACTGTGCATGAGTGTATTAGTGAGTGAATGGATATCTCAGTGCTACATGTCAAAGTAAGTACATATGTAAAACACAGTACATGTGAGAGTTGACATATATAAATAACTGCGCATAAGAGCCAGTGAATGTGTGAGTGGCTGTATGGATCATTGTGAACATGTATCAGGGATTGTATAAGAGAGTAAATATGTGTTAGTATATGTTTGAATAAGTAAGGTGTGTATAACTGTATAGTTGAGAAAATGGAGGTGTGATTGATTTTTTGCATAACTGACTAGGTGTGTGAGTAACTCCATGGATGAGTGACAGTCTGTGACTGTCTGTTTACACTGATTGTATCTAAGGTTATATTAGAGTCTGAAGAGGTTCATGGTATTATCACATGAATGATATCATCAGTGATGTGATCAGTCATGTCAAATGAGATGTTATCAGTGATTTTATCAGTGATGTCATTTGAGATGTCATCAGTGATGTCATTTGAGATGTCATCAGTGATGTCATTTGAGATGTCATCAGTGATGTCATCAGTGATGTCACTAACCATGTCATGAATGATGTAATATGTGACATCATCAACAGTGGATTGCGGGTGCGCGATATATAGTTAGTGCAACTAACTATATATGAAATTTCAATGGTTTTGTGTGAGTAAAATAAGGTTTTGAAAAGGCTAATCCCTAACTATATATGGTCTATAACCAATGGTTTTTTCAGTGAATTTTCAAGGTTTTGTAAATGCAAATTCCTAACTATATATGGCCTAAAACCTATGTTTTTTTCTGTGAATTTCAATGGTTTTTTAATAGCAAATATCAAAAGCTGTCAAATGTCAAGTACGTGATAGGTAAAAACGTTTTCGTGTTTATGCACGCTGATGTGCTTTGAACGCTGACCCCCCCTCCCCTCTTTTCTCTTAGTAGTACTCTCTCTTTGCAGATAGTGAAGAGTAGTTAACGCAGGCCTTTACCCCCGTTGTAATCCGTCGTGCCTGCTTGTCTCTCCATTTGATTGATTGTTATCCAAGCATTTACTGTTTTACAATTGATTCTCTTTGGTTCATTCTCTATTTACAAACAAGCACAAAGTCGCAATACTCTGTTTACTCTTTGCAGATAGTGAAAAATCGTGAAAATCGTGTAAAAAAATCAAATTAATCGAGCAAAATCAGTAGGCCACTAATTGGATCTCTTTTTGACCTCGCTAAAATAGAAATATTAGGAACAACCCTTCATGAGAAATACGAAAATAGTGAGATGAACTGAGCTCCACACCATGAGGGCTGTAAGACAGCTCGGCTCCGTCACCCACCCCGCCCAAAATAACGACAAACCCTATGCAAATATTAAAAATATATACAACACACCAGCAAAGAAACAGGGTAAAACATTTTATTAAATAACTATTTACATAACTATTTTATACTTTTTATTGCCCGATCCGGCTAGCTCAATCGATCGAGCATGAAACTCATGCACTCTGATAGCAAGCGTTGCTACTGATGCTATGCAGACCAAAACTGGTTTTCAGTTTGTACATTTTTCTAGATTTTTCCATCCAAGGTTGGTTGAGTTTGTAGAACGATGGCTTCAGATTTTCAACATACGGTGTGGTGGCGCGGACTGGGAGGGGGCGCTTCGCTCCTGCCCCCTCCCCAAGTAAGATTTTCATACGTGAAAGTACGTTAATGGTTTTGGTCCCTGAGTTGCTTCGATGTCACTGCCATTCTCAAATGGCATAAGTTCTGGATGTTGGGTGCCATAGTTCAGAGTTCTGAGCAGCGCTTGTAACACTGTCTGAAGCTTATTTCCACCTACTGCAGCTTCACTATTCTCAAAGTAAGTGAGGGTCGTTTGTGGACCTGACTGCATTTGAAAACAATGTGATATGGTACCTCCCTAAACCGCTTGACGGAGGCCCCCGAGGGGCGGTGTGATGGCACGGACTCGGAGAAGACGCTTGGCTCCGACCCCCTCCCCAAGTCTTATAGCACCGGTTTAGCCTGAGATCGCCCCCGACATAGGCGGCCGGCTCCCGGGGTCCGGCGGAACTTTTTGCCTTTTGATGACTCTTCTATTCTGGACCTTGTCCCACAATCCGTTTGACCTGAAGACACGCTGTAGTGGGGCGCCCCTTTACCGTTTTAGTTGCCATTCCGCCCGCTTTTGCTACACTGTGCCTCTTCCGCCATTCAGCTGTTTACCGCCCGCTCTTGCGACTACAGCGTCTCGCTCACCATGTAGTTGAGTTGCTCCCGCTCTTGCGATGCAACGATAAGCGACTGCCACAGGACTCTCAAAATGGCGGCCGGCTCTTCAGATTTGGGCGTGGTCCACTAAAATGGCCCTGGGACACCTTGGACCTCGGATGCTTCCCTGATAGGGCTTGGGTCCCATTCTCGAAAGCGTCCCCTCAGCCGTGAAGATTCTACAAAAGTCTTGGGGGCCCCCGACTCCCGCAGGCTTCTGGTGGGGAGCGGCTGCCATGTTTGCTCGTGGAATGGCCACGACGGAGCTACGAGATGGTAGTGCTCTCATGCTGACGCCAGCTTTAGTCTGAAACATCCAGAAACACTGTAGACTACCAATTCGATCAGTTCCGGTAGCGCCCCAACATGACCCGGTAGAGAAGAACTTGCCCTCCCCTCTTTGACTGATGGTTCTTGTTGCCTGTCCCCTCTGTTGTCATTTAACAGAACTTTTTGGACTGCTGAAAGGGGTTGTGTTCCGAACGCTGGTTGGTGGAGACATTTTGACTATATTCTTGACCTACGTTGTCGCGTAATGCGTTATATGACACGCCGCGTTAGCGCACCCGGAAGTGATCCGGGGCGCGGCGCGCAGCGCGTAACGTAAGCATAACAGGTCATGTCACTTGTTAATAAAACTTTTTATTGGTTCATTTTACTTTTGTTATTTTAATAATGAAAAGCTTGGTCATATGACCTAAAAAATACGCTTTTTATTGATTTCGAACTTTTTTTTTTTAAACATATATGTTATAATATTCCAGGCTAATGTACTTTCCCGGAAAATTTACAACTGTCCTGCAAGTAAAATATATTCCTTTTTCGAGAAAAAGGGCGTTTCTTCGTCCCATGACGGGGCCGTTGAGTAAAAGAGGCTCGGCCTGCTGTCTTAGTCGCCGATACGCCTGATTATCAGATTCTTATCGATCACTTTATGTTGCAGGAGTGGAAAACACAACTGCCCTTGACCATTTATCTTTACTGCGTTCCTACGTATTATACCTTTTATCCGTCATGTAATTGGACTGCTTTATTTCACTTGCCTTTTACTGATTCGAAAACAGTGACTAAAAGTAAAAACTTTACCAATGTAAATACTACTACCATGTTTTGTTTTAAAAACCTTTATTGTGAAAATGTCAGTATACAAATACGGGCCTATAACCACGTGGGCCGGCCACGGAGCAAACTGAAATCGTATATGATGAGGAGACATTTACATTATAGAGGAACGTAACGAGCGGGCCATTAGGTTGCAAGAACTAAGGTGTCTAACAGTTGCGGAATCGGTGGACGTACATTTTGTAATTAAAATACGACAGGGCCACTTACAAAAAAATCATCTAGATATACATTTGCGGGCAAGTACCATGGGTGACGTTAATTTCGAACTTTCAATAGTACAGTAATCAATAACACATCAGAACTTAATATCAATAGGGATGTCAAAATATTCAATCAATTCTCGTCCCCGCCCGCTATGAGGATCAAAACTGCATTCATATCTCGTGATATCAAGGTTGTTCAACCAGTACACAACAAGGAGTTACGAGTCCCATTTATACCGGCGCCATTTTGGGCGAGGCCGGGCAGGTGCAAGATATAGTCAAAATGTCTCCACCAACCATCGGCCAGACCAGAACCCATTTCGGCCCTTTATGCTACAAGATGGTGTCTTCCATTCAGAAAATATTGTTGGCAGCATTTTGAAAGGAAAGATAAACAGCCGTTCTCCTAGTGAGTCTCACATTGTTACATTTAGGAAGAATGTTGAAGAGTAGTATGTGGAAAATCTGAAGCCATTTTTCTACAAACTCTCAATCAGCCTTGGATGGAAAAAAAAATCCTGAAGAATGTACAAACTGAAAACCAATTTTTGTCTGTATAGCATCAACAGCAACGCTTGAGTCAGCTTTGTGTGAAGCCGCCATTTTGATTCAATCAATAACGTCCCCCTGCACACATTCAGGGACCTGGTCGTGTCTTCAGGTGAAACGGATTGTGGGACAAGAAGCAGAAAGGAAAAGGAAAAAAGTTCCGCCGGACCTCGGGAGCCGGCGCCTATGTCATGGGCGATCTTTGGCCACACCAGGGCAATAGTGAAGCTGCAGCAGGTGCAAATAAGCTTCAGACAGTCTTACAAGCACTGCTCAGAACTCTCAACTATGGCACTCAACATCCAGGACTTGCCATTCGGATCTTGGCGCCTTGTGCTGGTTCCGACCTATTCACACATCGGTCCACTACTGACATCACCTCATAAGCCAACGGGGCACCCCACGCCGACTTTCGGCGCAGCATTGTAGGATGGCCACACCAGTGCGGCAACTTGCTGGACACCACCTCGGTGCCATCCGGATCTCGGCGCGTTCGAGTCACTGTACCGCAAGAGTGACCGGAACTCAGCTGGACACGCCGTCTTTCGGCGCAGCATTGTAGGATGGCCACACCAGTGCGGCAATTTGCTGGACACCACCTCGGTGCCATCCGGATCTCGGCGCGTTCGAGTCACTGTACCGCAAGAGTGACCGGAACTCAGCTGGACACGCCGTCTTTCGGCGCAGCATTGTAGGATGGCCACACCAGTGCGGCAACTTGCTGGACACCACCTCGGTGCCATCCGGATCTCGGCGCGCTGTGCTGCCTTCGGCCTACTGTAGCCGCAAGTGCGGACGCAACTCAGTTGGACGGGGAGTGAAACGCTAAGGGGCGCCGCACTGCAGCCGAGGAGCCTCCATCTTGGGGGAGACGCACAGCCCCCACTGACTGACGCGACCTTACAGGCCAACGGGGCGCTCCACGACGACTTTCGGCGCAGCATTGTAGGATAGCCACACCAGTGCAGCAACTTGCTGGACAACAACTCGGTGCCATCCGGATCTCGGCGCGTTGTGCTGCCTTCGGCCTATTCGCACATCGGTCCGCTACTGACGCCGCCTCACGTGCCAACGGATTTTCTACGCTTTTTGAAGCCCTATGCCGCATAACAGGTCATGTGACTTGTTTATAAAACTTTTCATTGGTTCATTTTACTTTTGGTTTCCGAATGATGGAAGGCTTGGTCATATGACCTAAAAATAACACTTTTCATTGGTTTAGAACATTTTTTTTCCCAAACGATGAAAGCCCCACCTTGTTTCTGGATGTTTCAGACTGAAGCTGGCGTCAGCATGAGAGCACCACCATCTCGTGGCTCCGTCGTGGTCATTCCGCGAGCAATCATGGCAGCCGCTCCCCACCGGAAGCCTGCAGGAGTCGAGGGCCCCCAAGACTTTTGTAGAATCTTCACGGCTGAGGGGACGCTTTCGAGAATGGAGCCCAAGCCCTAGCAGGCAAGCGTCCGAGTTCCAAGGTGTCCCAGGGCCATTTTAGTGGACCAGGCCCAAATCCGAAGAGCTGTCCACCATTTTAAGAATCCAATGGCAGCCGCCTATCGCTGCACCGCAAGAGTGGGCGCAACTCAACTACATGGTGAGCGAGACGCTGTAGCCGCAAGAGCGGGCAATAAACAGCTGAATGGAGGATGAGGCACAGTGTAGCAAAAGCGGGCGGAATGGCAACTGAAACGGTAAAGGGGCACCCCAGTACAGCAGACAAGCCTCCACCTGGGGAGGCCCGTTCACGCCGCCTCCCCCACGCCCCCCCCCCCCCCCGGGCGCCCCACGCCGTTTTTCGGAGCAGCATTGTAGGATGCCAAAACCAGTACGGCAAGTTACTGGACATCACCTGGGTGCCATCCACATCTCAGCGCGTTCTGCTGCCTTGGGACTATTCGCACAACAGACCGCTACTGACGAGGCCTCCCCCCGCACCACCCGGGACGCCCCACGCTGTTTTTCTGAGCTGCATTGTAGGAAACCTAAAACCAGTGCGGCACCCAGGTGACATCACCTGGGTGCCGTCCAGAACTCAGCACGTTGTGCTGCCTTGGGACTATTCGCACAAAAGACAGCTACTGACCATTGTTGCTTCTTTTTGCCAAAAAATGTTTAAATGTATTTACAGTTTTTGTTACGTTCGTTATATTTATAAAGTTAATAAAGTTTTATAATCCTACTTTGTTGGAGTACTATATATTTTTAAAAAGTCGGGTGAATGGGGCCTTGAATCGGGTTATTGTCATGTGTGGGCTGCTACAGGATCGGACATTTCAAACTCAAATGCATGTTCTTTTTCTTACCTTTCCGAAGCATGGAGCGCAATAGCAGGCAGAGAAAAGGTGATGCAAGTGTTGAACACTGCCTGGCCTGGCAAGTTGCTGGCAGTGCCACCCCCCCGCCCGCTCCTGAAAGAGGGCACACACACACCGCCGCCCCGAGTACTTCACATATCTTTAAAAGACCATGCGCTTGTTAATGAGGCTTAAATGGTTTATCACCCCTTCTAGAGCCCCTGCATCGGCCCTATGACGTTTCCTGGAAGAATTAGCACATAACACAATACCAAGCCCTGTCAGCTGAAACCCCCGAGGAATCGGGTTTTTGCTTGCAGGAATCGGGAGGCGGGAGACTAGCACTGAAATCGGTAGTCTCATGCCTGAATCGGGAGGGTTGGCATGTCTGGATTCTCTGCAGCTGGGGCCATAAACTACATCCGCAGGGCTAGGTGATAGCCTGGGACCGGCCTGGACAATCGGACACAGAGGAAGAGGAGTGTCAGAGGGTGCGGTAGTGAATAGGGTGAAAGGGAGGTGTCGGGCGGGCACAGGGTGTGATTCTCAGGGAAGAGCAGCGCAGATGGGGGGAAGTTTATGGCCCAAGCATGAGAGAGAGAGTGGGGGTGACCAGTGCGTGGGGGAGATGCTTGCGAGGGTGGGGAGCCGTGCTGAGAATCGATGGCGTGCAGAGAGTGGGTCTGGTCAAGGCATCTAAAATGGCTGCCGTGCACGACAAAATTGTGCCATTGGAAAAAAGGCAAGATGGCGCATACAATGTTTATCAATAAGGATTCATTTATAACAAAATATTTTATCGCAGTGACAAATTGGCGGTCAACACTTCCTGATTTCCATCGAATCGAACGTTAACAGACGTCACGCAGCAAAAAAAAAAAAAACGCTCACGCACAGCCGCTGGAAGACATGTATCAACATATATGAGCCTCCTCAGCCACCCTCAGAAAACATAAGGGATCAGGATACGTCTCCCGCACCCCCTTATACCTAGTAATTTAATTAAAACGAAACACAAAATGGCGAATTCCCGTTTCGCTACCAGTTTGCAGCCCAGTTCGCGGCCCGAGAAGCACTTCTACCGTGAAAAATCAAATTTTTTTTATTTTCCCCACGGGACCCTTTAATAACCCCAACATCATTCCTAGGGGGTCAAGAGGGGTCTACCTTGCCCCCTTTCATTAAATTCCCCCTTCGTTTTTCACCTCTTCTTCTCTCTCGATCCTACCGAGAGATAAGATGGCGCACGCACAGCCGCTGGATAAGCATGGGCGAATTTTGCGAATCTCGCGTTCGCGAATTTTGCGGATTTGCGAACTCGCAATCCGCAAAATCCGCGAATTCCCGCGAATTTGCGGATTTTTTTTTTTGTGTGTTCGCGCGTGTTTCTGCCAGTTCGCGAGGGTTTTTACAATTTCGCAATTTGCGAACTTACCTGTCGGGTCGCAAGTTTTGCGAACTTGTTGTTTCTACGTGTCCAGCCTGTTTGGGACACTCTTCTTCATCACTGCCACTCTCTGTCACCACTGCCACTCTCTGACTACTCATGCCACCCTCTGGCCCACCCATGCCACCCTCTGTTTCATCACCACACCCTCTGGTTGTCCAGTGTACATTATTTTCGGCAAAGCAAAGCACACCTTCCCTGCCTCAAGTGACCTGAATTAATTTGGGGCTGATTAATGTGTCACAGAATATTTTTTTAGCTGGCACCTGCTTCCTTAGTGCTTCCTGATTAGTGATCTTTTGCACTTGCTAAGTGCTTTCATTGTTGCAAAATTAGTTACAACACCTGCCCTGCCCCAACTGACAATAATGAATTAGGGGCTGATTAATGGATTTTAACTTCCAGCCTGGCTCCTGCTTGTCTCCCTTAGCTGTAATTCAGGACCTTTGTGGCATATGTGTAACTATTCTGAGGTTCAGAGCAGGGTCACATAATAGTTGCAACTGGCAACTGAACTCTGGAGGGGCCCCTCAGGAAGCACTACAGGAAATGGCTACTAATGATGAGCCTGAACTTTTGAACCTGGTAAGTAGTTTCAGTTTTGCTAAGATCGTATTTCTGCAATTTAGCACTTACTCGCGGGGTGCGAAGTTGTACTGGCAAGCCGCGAACTCACGCGAACAGTGCGAGCAAGCCATAAAATCCGCTGCTCGCGGATTTGCGGATTTCACGGGAAATTCGCAAATCTCGCGGATTGCGAATTTACCGAAAATCCGCAAAATCCGCGAGCGAAACGGATTTTCCGCCCATGCTTACCGCTGGAAGACATATATCAACATATATGAGCCTCCTCAGCCACCCTCAGAAAACATAAGGGATCAGGATACGTCTCCCGCACCTCCTTATACCTAGTAATTTAATTAAAACGAAACACAAAATGGCAAATTCCCGTTTCGCTACCAGTTTGCGGCCCAGTTCGCGGCCCGAGAAGCGCTTCTACCGTGAAAAATCAATTTTTTTTTATTTTCCCCACGGGACCCTTTAATAACCCCAACATCATTCCTAGGGGGTCAAGAAGGGTCTACCTTGCCCCCTTTCATTAAATTCCCCCTTCGTTTTTCACCTCTTCTTCTCTCTCGATCCTACCGAGAGATAAGATGGCGGCCGCTCCGGACTGTTTAGAATGTTGACAGACACCGGAAAGCCAATCAGCTTCGCATCGCAAAGTTCCGTTTCGCGAAAAGTAAGCGGACCGGAGCGCAGCCCGGAGCGCTGTTACAGATATATATCTTGTTTTGAACGTTAATTTCTCAAAATCCACTGGAGCACATATATTGAGACCTAGCAAAGGCACATCGGGCTAACAGTCCCTACAATTTTGCAAAGTTTCGTGCAAATCCATTCAGCCGTTCGAGCTAAAAGTGAGGCCAAAGGCCCTATGGAAATTAACATGGGAAAAACGCGTTTTGGGACCCCCTTTTTTCTCGGCCCCCCCTTGACGAAACCCCCCCAAATTTTCAAGGGCTGCTCAGAAACAAAATGTGCCATTTTCCTGAAAATTTCAGCCGATTCCGTCCACAAACGCCAAAGTTATTAGACATAGAATTTTCAAAAATCCCATAGGGAAAAAATCCTAACTATATATACCTACTGGCGACAGCCAGTAGGTAATATATATATATACATACACATATATATATATATATATAATTTCATCAAACCACCACAAATATATTCTCTGAGCATCGTATTGAAATTGCATCATTGACCATACTCGTGACATCGCAAGAATTACTAATGTTTTATAGAAACTGTTACTGTGGAAGCCATTTGTCAAAGTGCTTTACATGTCACAGTATCACTCCAAGAAAAATACTTTTACCATTGTTTATTTTCCTGAATTTATTTAAAAAAAGGCCTCTATATAATGCACAGAATAAAGAATCTTCGCCTGATTTGGGATATAGAATTATTATTTCATCATTTGTGGATTGTGCCAATGAGACAGTGTCCAAATGGTAGAAGAGTTCCAGCTGTATCTTGGAAGGAAGCTCTGCAAAATAGTCTGCTGGTAATGATTCTTTCTCGGTGTCTTTTGCTGCCTTAATGTCTCCAAAACAAACTTTATATCCCTTTTAGTAAAATTGCATTCAACTTAGACAACTTTTGCTCAGTTCATTAAAAAGTCTGACATCATGGCATCATCTCATTCCAGCAGGGGGACACATTACTTTTTGTAAGACCCAGCAAACAGTTCAGTAACCCCTTGCATGCTCGTGACAGCCGGGAACCATCACGCGTCACGGTGAACGTGTGCGGAGGACGGCCAAATCCCGCCCACTAATAAAAACTCCTGCACATCGTGAAAATTTCACGCGCACGGAAGGGGTTAAATTCTTTAAACTCAGTTTTGCTCCCACTAAAACTGTCTTGGTCTCTCCCTTGCTTATTGTTGTCATTTTAGTGATAAAATGTGTCCGTCTTTAAGTTTCTTCAATGAAGGATGTCTGGCATGTTGTAAAACTTAGCTCAGTTTTAGCCACAGTGATAACTTTAAGCATAGTTTTTTATTTTGGGTGAAGTTGGTTTAATATAAGTGTCTAATGTACACATTTTATGTGAGCCTCTTTGATCCATGACATATTGTATCAAAGTCTTCTCTTGTGCGTGATATAGTGGAGATTACTCACATAAAATGACATGAATCAGCCTCTATATATACCTTTTAAGGCATCCCAAAAGACATCACTAGATACATCATTCATGGTAAACTCTCAAATGTCTTCAGGTGCTGCTGCCAAGTGAATGGGAACAGCCTTATGTTTAACTAAAGTCAGATTTACACTACTTCTTGGAGAGGGTGAAGGTCCCCGGTAGGTGCAGATACAATGACACCTGGTCATGTTCTGACAGAGTATGTACAATGATGGAACTGTTTCATCCTGTTGCTAAATTACTTTTACACAAAACACTTCTCATGTCTGGAGTATGATCTACACGGGTCTAGTAAAACAGGATTCTCAGCAAATTGGCACTTTAATATCGTTTTACCTCCAAAAACTTTAAATTGTGAAATGCACCTGGCAAAGAGGGAGTTGCGGCATTTGACTCGCTGCTCGTCACAGGAGACCAATAGGACACCAGGTGCACGATCACATTCAAATGACCATCGACAAATCTTAACTATTTCATCTAACATGGGATATCTTTTACAGCACCATATACATCTTCAGCTAGTAAACATTATATTCTGGCCTTCTGGATCTTTTATTAAATGTGCAGTCCATGTATTAATGTATTCTGTAATCACCATTGAAATTAAACTTTTTTGGTGTGTAAGTAGTTATTTATTGTTATATAGCACACTCAACCCTGCAATATCAGTGCACTGTACATGAAACAAGTGAAGGCATGCTTCAACTTACATTGGGCAATGCCAATAGGTCCAGCTTATGAAAGCAATGTCAAGCTAGACCTAAAAATCCATGTGTGGTAATGAATGTCCTTCTTCCATCTCTACTGCTGTCAGAAAAACACAATTAATGATCTAGTTATCTAAGTTAGTTTATTAGCATTGCAATGTTATGTATTTGCCCCTGAAAGTCAATGTTAGGCAGCTGGATACATAAACAAAATGATCACAGCTATGTGGAGGGCAAGTATTTTTTTGTGAAAACACACAAATTCTGCCTAATCAAAACACATACTCCTGGCTACTAACATGTGGGCGAAGCCAAAGCCCCTCTCTAGTGATGTTCACATAAACTGGCTGGTGAGAGCTGCACTGTCAAGCCAGACTATACAAAAACAATATACCAACTGAACAGGCACAAACCAGAAACAGAGAGAGCCAAGTTAGGTAAGTTGGTTCCAGAATGGCCCGTGATGAATCAGGTGGCTGAGTAAGATGGGGTGGTGAATGGAAGCAGGAAGGAAAGAAAGTGGAGGTGAAATGAGGTATATGTAGGAACCAAGAATAGAAAACGAATTTGGAGAGGATGGCTCAGTGAATCCATGGCATAGTGAAACATCCTAAACATTTACCACAAATACAGAAATAAAAGTAGCATCATCAGTAAATTATTAGCATTGTGTATATAGTATGAGATGGCACAGACTCTGTTCTCTCATCACCATACACACCACGAGCAGCAGCAACCGGTACAGGTAAGTGGAGGCGGTACTGGGGCAGGGCAGGCAGATGTTGACAGGTGGTGGATTTAATTTTCCCTTTTCCGTCATCTGTCAACATCACCCTTGCCCCTCCCGTCCGTGCTTACCTTCACCGGCCGCTGCTGACCCCGACCCTGGTCATTCCCGGAGAAGAACTATCTGACTTGTACCATCACCCATTAAGGAAAAAGACAAACTTGCTGCATAAGGCTTGTGAAAAAGAACTGCAAACTATTTTGGCTCAGTACAAGGACATTCCAGAAGAATTCAGACTGTTCTCAGACTCACAAGTTTTGGCAGTAGGGTCCATACCCTTCTTTAGTGTGCAAACGAAGGCTAGTGCCCGTTAGCTCCAAATAACCAAGTGGGAAAAGCTTAAGAGGATAAACAGCACTGAGCTCGGCCATAATTAGATCAAGGAAGAACTAAGAGCAATCCACCTTGTGGTGATGTAGCATCAGTATGTGTTAGACTTAAAGACTGCGATGGAGGGAGGGCTGTGTGCCAAGATTGGTACATCCTGCTGCATGTTTATCCCTGGGAATGACCTGGATAATGGGACATTGACTCTTGCCATCCAAACACTGCACTGTTTACAAAGAGACATGCATGAAGCGGGAGGTGCCCCTGAACAGGAGTGGTTCTCTAATTGGTTCTCTTGGCTTCCCTGGTGGCATTCCGGATGGTGCACACCATTGTTGCCGGTTTTCATCAAGTTCTTGTTTGTGTGTGGTTCTCTGTATTGGGGATTTCCTGCTGTAAAAACGCAGTACTCAAATTCGGAAGGATGCAAGTAACTAGGAAAGTAATTGTCAAAAGTGGAGAACAACAGTCATAAAGTACGGATTAGATAGTGTCGTTGAAATTTTAACTAGGCAGGAATGTTAATATTGAAAAGTCGATGTCGATATGAATAACCATATTTAAGCATATAAAAACAAAATTGCATCTTCAATGTGCCCATTGTGAACTCCACGTCAACCCCAACTTGGAACCTGAGATCACTGATTGACAGGTCACAGTTGGGGTGGCACATAGCCAGCAGACAAACACGTGAACACGAAATCCCAGATTAATCCCACAGATAGGTGCAGCAACACCACATTGGTCCAAGGAGATTCATATTGGGTTAGCAGCCTTTTGCCTTTGAGAAAGTAGGCAGGAAAATAAGAGGAGAAAAGAAAGAAACAATAAAAGAAAACAAAAGAAACAAAAATGTATAGAAAAATTGATAGAAGGCAAGAAGGAAAGAAAGGACAGAAAGAAGGAAAGAACAGACAGAAAAAGGAAAGACAGGAAAAAGGAAAGACAGGAAAAAGGAACGAAAGAAGCACAGAAATAGGAAAAAAGGCAAAAAATTAAAAAGGAAAGAATACAGAAAAGAAAAATGAAAGATATAAGGAAATAAGGTGAAAAGAAAGAAAGCAAAAATGAAAAAGAAGGAAGAAAACAAAAAGGGGGAACGAAGGAAAGAAAGAAGAGAAAAGAGAAGCAAAGAAGGCAAGAAGTTAAAACCAAAAAGAAGGAAAAAAGGCAAGAGGAAAAGAAAAAGAAGGAAAGAAGAAAGAAAAGCTGAAAACTGAGTCAAGGCATGAAATAATGCAAACAAGATAGAAATAATAAAAGAAAGATGCGAAAAAGAAAGAAGATTAGAAGTGAAGGAAATGAAAGAAAAAAGATAAGACAAAAAAGAAAGAAAATAGGAAGGAGAAATAAAGAAAGAAAAAAGAAAGATGGGAAAATAGACAGAAGGGAAGGAAGAAAGAAAGAAAGAAAATAAAGGGGGGGAACCGAGCAAAGGAAACAGAAATGGAAAGAAGGCAAAAAGAAAGAGGGAAAAAAGAAAGAAGGTAAGAAGAAAGAGAAAAGAATGGGAAAATAAAATAAAAAAGATGGAAAGAAGGTTCATATTATAAAACGTTGGATACTAAAACCAAAATTACAGCGCACCTATGTTTAAATAAAAGTGTTACAAGTGTGCGCCAAATTAAATACAGGAACATTTGGCTTTCTTCCTGGGAAAAGTTTATTGTCAAATATTGGTGAATATGAGTTCAGGAACACGATATGGCATTGTGTAAATGAAATAGCAGTCTGGTAATAAAAGCTCACTTCAAAAGGCATTTACAACATTGGCAGGAGACGGGAACAGATGAAGCTGGAATGTGCTGAGTGCTCACTTCAAGACATTCTGCTATCTCACTAAACAACACTAAGGAAATGACAAGATAAAAACAATACAACAGCATTGGAAGGATAGAAGAACCGATAAAGCTGGAATGTGCGGTTTGCTCATTTCAAGGCATTCTGCTATCACATCAGGCAACAGTACAGAAATGACAATGCAAAAACAAAAGCACTGGCACTAAAGGGAACTTGTGTGTGGATGTGAATCCAGTCACTCAAGGTGAATGTAACCAGTGGCTTAAGTGAGCTGACTCATGCCCATGCTGTATGCTGCAGTGGGCGGGAGAAAAATGTGAATGACACAACAACAGACCAATGGATGAAGAAAGGTGGCTGAAAGCCCCTTCAAGTAAGTATATTATACATATTATTTTAGTAAAATCAAAAGGTCTTGGCTAATACCTGACCAAAAAAGAATAAAAAACAAATTGCCACAAAACATAGCCTGGCATGCGACCTCTGCCTTTGAAGAACAACACATTTCCCAAGATATATGCAAACTTTAAAGGGCTCTTTATTGCTCATTCACCTTCTGAAATCCAGCATGGTCACAGGCAAGTGTGTTTCATTAACTCATAGTTCCAGAGATAAGTAGAATCAGGCAAGTGCAGGAAAAGCAATAAAGCATGTGAACTGGCACACAAGGGAGACAGCCGAAAACACATGCACTCTCGTGGAGTGTCTCACGAAAAAGAAAACAGAGAGTACTTGGAAAGCGATCACTCACAGAAGAATACAAGGAGCCAGGAGGTGGTAAAGGGGCAATACTCCCCAGAAGGGACTGATACATGCTGGATGGTCCTAAAACAAATCAAGACAGCAAAAAGAATGCAAGCAAATGTGAGCTACAAAACAGACAGCCTATGTTAAGCAAAGTGTGGAATGCGTTCCTACGTAAGATTTCAGCATGTCCCCAATGTTTCTGTGCAACCAGTCTGTGCTGTCTGGTAGACTTCGACCTAAAAAAATAGGCCTGGATGTAAAATTCCACTCCGCTCGCAGAGTTTTTCCCACTCTGTGCACCACATAGAATTTCTGAAAATTCTGTTCCACTTTCTTCCTCGCTCGCACTCTCCAATGTTTAGTTGGCGAGCACGAGCGAGGAAAATCTTATGCCAGACCACCTCCTGACGGGATCTTTCAACACGGGCGGTCGAGGATGGACCCTACCGCTTGCGTTGAGAAACCATCTGCTCGTGTTGAGGAAGCTGTCGCTCAAGTAGAATATCTACTCGAGCGGCGGAAAGAAGCAGCGCCCTCTTGCCCCGCGCATGGTGCTATTCTCGCGGGAATGTTTTCCAGCATGGGGCAAACACCGGGTGCTAAAAATCAGCATGAACGCGGCGTCCTACCGCACTCCGTTTCCTGCGGAACTCCGTGTAGCGAGCCCAGACTTTTTGATCACTTCACAGAGTTCTGCAAACTCCGCCCAGGCCTACTAAAAAATACATACAAAGAACACACACTCTTTTATTAATTGCTGCATGCTACAGACCTGCGGCAACCGAAGGACATAGCGGGCCTGTGGTCCTCCCTTCCGATTGGACCCTGATAACCAGATTTTCCCAGGGGGGCTATGTCAAAGGCTTATTTTTGACGCAGACATAACGTTTACCAGAAACTGAGACTCAAACCTGTGAGTCTAAAACTGCCAATAAAAGCTCTAAAGTTGAGAATCTTCTGCCCCTTTAATACCACCAAGCAACAACTAACACACTTAATCGGGCACTGACATGAATATCAAAATAGATTGACAGCATCAACCACTTACCCCTACTTTTTTAGGAGTCAAATGGCACAAACAAACAAAAAAGTTCTGTTATAGGTACTTGATGTGCACAGAATTTGCTAAAATCGTGGGATGAGTGGAACAGAGCTGGAGAGATTTCCCTTGATACGCCAGTGCCTCTTTCAACTCTGGTACCAAATGGATGGGGAAGTCCCAGCCTTTGCTGCTGATGGGATTCCTAATCGTGGCCTTATGGTTATAAATATTGTTTTGCTGAGCTACACTGTAATAACGAATTACAGTCCCTTCATTTTCTTATTACAGGTGACTAGAGAGATCACAACTCATCTGTAATAATGAAATTAGAGTCTGGGTTTTATACATGGATTGTAGTCTCCCTAGTGTTATGTGTGTGTAAAGGATATATGTATACACTGGCACCACACAATGCATTGCACAGGCCAAGTATGAATTAGACATTATATGAGATTTATATATAGAGGTGTTTAGATTGTTGCTTAAAGTATTGGAAAATTCGGAAGATCTGGCTTATAAATGAAAATGCAGATTAGACCTATTGGCTTTGCCAATTCTTGTTCGTCATTTTATTTAGCAAGAGATTACAAGACTCATGATTTGCTGTTCTAACAATGTAGGTAGGTGTATAATACTCCCAGAATGTGCAAGTCTTCTTTTGAAAATTCTCTTCTAATTCAGTGGTTCTTAACCTGTGGTCCGACACCCACTCCTTTGGTCTATGACTTGTTAGAGAGTTGAATAATGATAGGGGGTTAATAAAGTATAAATACATAAAAAGCAAAACATACATTTGAAAATATTAAAATGCTCTGTAAATGTGAAGGAATTTTAAATTGAGGCTAAAAGTTATTTTTTTATCCCTCGTAGGAGCAGTAGCGCCCCAGATGCTCAAAACAAGAATGAAGCCACATTTCCACACATGCAAAAAGAGCAATTGATGGAATGCTGAACAATCTCAAACATTCACCCCCAATAAAGAGATCTGGGCCTAAATCCATCGCTTTTTGCCCCCCCCCCCCCCCCCCCCATTGCCTTTCGACTTTAAACCCAGCCATATGCAAATCAGCCGTGACCCTACTCCTCATGGGAACAGTCCAGCCTAAACTGCCGGGCCAAGTCCTCCCTGGATCAGAAACAAGCATCCTGGGACTGGTTTTCGGGTATCATCCCCCATCAGCCAGGCTAACTTGACTCAAGAGGCATGTTGAGCATGGAACCCACGTACACAGATATCTTGACTGGGGTGAATGTTTGATTCATTCAGCATTCCGTCCATCATTTGTTGCAGCAGCATTTTTCACCCTAAGTGGGATGGGTATGCCCAGACGTGTGTCCCTTTCTCACTGTGCCACTGGATTCAAGCTAGCCTGGCTGATGAGGTGTGATACCCTGAAACCGGTCCCTGGACGCTTATTTCCAGTTCAGAGAGGACTCAGCTTGGAAGTTCTGATTGGACTGTTCCATGAGGAGCAGGGTCAAGACCGAGTTGTATATGGCTGGCTCCAAACTGGAGTGGCATAGTGAGCAAAAGAACAATGGATGTAACCCATATCTCTTGACTGGGGGTGAATGCTTTATTTATTCATCATCCCGTCCATCATTTGTTGCTGCAGGACACTTCCACACATGGAATGGCCTGTGCCAAGGTCAGGCATGGCAATCAGAAATGTCTAGTTTAAAATAGCAGACCTCCTTTCCAACTGGACGGGTAAGCAGCATTTATTAGATCCAATTGCCTGCCTTCTGGACCTTATGCCATGGCACAAGCACAATAAAATGACATGTAGATTTTTAGATCTGGCCGTGGCGATGCTGATAGCGAAACAGGCTATAGACATTATTTGGAAGCCATCACAGGCGCCAGACATTTGCAAATGGCGGTCAGAACTTTACAGGTGGACACAATCCGAGGATGCTACGAACCGCGTCTTATGTTTCCACCAGAGAAAATCGGTGGAATTGATGGACTCGGACATTAGTCTACTCCAGATCGACCAAAATCAGACCACAAACCCTCATGATCTGGGATCGACTCTTTCCTTTGATCTTCAACATTAACACAAGAATGCACACGCACCCACACCTATGTCTCTCATTGAATAAACACTGCAACGAACTGCGTATCTCTTGCCGCATTTATCTCTATTTGTTATTATTGGCAACAATATGTGTAACCTAATGCAGCACTGTATGTCACTCACACATGTTAAATTATTTAATATGTCCATTGGTTCACCCGATATTCTAAAGTCTATGGCCCACATGCATCAAGGTATTTAGGAGTCGCAAACGGTGTGAATCGGTAAATTCGGCCGTTTGCGATTCCTAAATATCTTTTTTGGATGCATCAAACATTTTTTGGAAAATCGCTATTTTTAGCTAATTCCAAAAATGCGATTGCTTTTAAGGAATCACAAATTTGCGATTCCTTAAAAGCAATGCATGATTGCATTTTAAATTGCGAATTCGCAATTAGGGGGTGCAAATTACCACAAGGTTGAACCTCGTGGTAATTTGTGAAAAAGTTTAAAAATGCTCAAAATTGCATTTTAAACACTGTAATGTTACAGACACACATGTTCTTAGGACATGTGTGTGTGAAACATGCACTTAAAAATGCATTTCAGGGGTGCAGGGGGGGGGTCATTTGAACCCCCCCCCTGCACCCATGTAATGCATGAACATTTTGCGAATTGCAAATAGAATTTGCATAATCCTTGCGATTCGGTAAAAATTGCAATTTTCTCCGAATCGCAAAAATGATGCGAATAAATTAATGCATCCCATTTTGCGATTCCTTATTTGCGATTCCCTATTTTTCGCAAATAAGGAATCGCAAAATGTCCCGATGATGCATGTGGCCCCTATATACTAACTACATGTACTGTGTACTTCACATGAACGTTGCATTCTGAAAATAATAAAAAATTGTTGAAAAAAGCACAGCAAACAGTAGTATGGATGGTTGGTGGCCTCAGTTGAAGCACTAGTAGGTGATGTCATAAAGAGAGGATTTTTACTTACTTTCCAGTGAAAAACTTGTTTTGCGCTGGAAAATTGCCTGAAAGTATCGCAAAGCATGAGCAAAGAGCTGCCTTGCGTTACTCTGCGTCAAGGAGGCGTCTGCATTTCGAAAAGTCTTAATCATATTTAACATGACACGTGTTGTATGATTTAGATAGCAAATATTTTCAGGGCTCGGCTCGTGCAAGGGCTCTAAGATCCGAGCCAGACCCTGGTCTCGGCCCCGGCTCGGCTCACCTTGTTTTTTTGGCTCGCCTCCCTCTATATGTCTCGAATCATAAAACATTAAGAATTTAATATATGCTGTCTAGAAGTCAATAATTCAAAGGTAACTATGGAGAAGTGTGGCTCAATGGTTAGAGCTGCAGACCCTGATACAGAAGTCTAGCCCGGGACCAGGGTTCAATTCCTCGCCTCGGCGGGTCTTGGGCTCAAAATTCCACGGACCTGATAATTCTCGCCTCGGTGCCTATTCCAATCAATGAGTCCCACTCTGCAACTCTGGGCAATAGCTTGCTTAATCTCCACAACGGCCCCCACAACGCTAAGGATGCCTGGCCTCCACCTTGGGGGTGCCCAGGAGTGGACGCCTCACAGGGAAAGCCAGGATGGGTTCCACAGCAGTATTCATACAAGCGCCTTGAGACCCTTGTGGGTGAGTAGTGCGCTATACAAGTATCAATTTTATGAGAGGGCTGTTTATGGTACCTCCAACCCACAATATTTCCGAGCCTTCTGGGTTTAATCGGTCTTTATCGGTTCCTTAATCCCCAAAACACCGTTTGCAGAAGTGCACGCCTTGCAGAGTAGATGATCATGTGTAATCGTACTGTGAGATCTTACAGCACATGTATGACTGCACCAGGGTAAAATCGAACAAACCTTTGTCCTGCACTTTTTATTTGCTTTCAAACAATGCACAATAAATAAATACAGTTGCATCACTTTTAAAAATGCGTACAAACCTTACAGCATAGGGAAAAATTCACGTTGCCAGTTTCTTATTACATATGCATCATAAATTGTGCAAATAATTTGGCTTCCTTTTTCAATCAAAGTTTATTAATGTATGGGGTCTTTTTTCATTCTTTAAAACGTCCTTACACTTAAAATGAATCCGATGCAAAAAGATGTGCATTTTAGCAACTGATTCACAATCTACACTCTCTATTTGTGCCCCTTTCGTAAAATGTGCATATAGTATAGTGTGGACTGGCATAAGATCGGCGTACTATTACACAATCAGCAAATACAGTGCAACAGTGCATTTGATGGGTTGTTACACCAGGCAAAGAATATGTAATCTGGCCATCGGGGTGCCTAGAAACCGGAAAGATGCAGTATTCGGCGCTACATACAAACGAGTCTTTGTCCTGTAAATCATAAAAGCCATCACTAAAAAATGTATTTGCATTGCAAAGGTACGCACCTGCTGAAGTGATTCAGTGCTGGGGGGGGGGGGGGGGAGGTTGTCGGGAGATGTGTGGAATGTTCCAAGGTTCTCGGGGGACTCAGAAACCGAAGCTTCCTTCCATGAGCTGAGCGCCTTTTTTGCCTCTAACAGCATAGGCGAGGCTTCTCCCCTTCCGCGACTGTTTTCTCTCGTGAAATCATGGACGAACTCGCTTTTTGCAACTTTTCCCTTCCCTGGAGCAGATTTTTACCAATAGCCCCAGATCCCCTTCCTTTGGAAAGCAAAGTTCAATTCCACCTGTGTTTCGAACTCAGCATTTTAACAGCACTTTTAGAGTCGTGCACTCGCTTGTGAAAAGTAGTGCAGCTCTGTGATTTCTTGTGAACGGGGTCTGCGTTGGCTGTGATACCACCGACCGTTCCCGCACGTGGTAGTAGTGACAGCTCTCCAGTAACCAGCGGCTCTTGTGAAAAGTCTCTCTCTGCCAGTGTGAACCGGCTTCCCCGACGCCCACTATTAGAGGCGCTGAGCTCCAGGCGCTGCAGTCTCTCTGACAATGGTGAGGCGCAGTCTAGCAGTCTCTGCTACGTCAGGAAAGGGCTGGATATTCTGGTGTTCGAAGCTCCGGCGTCTCTTGTGAATGCGCGACTTTCCCAGCAGTCTGTGCTTCTTGTGGGAAAGGACAGTTCCTTTGGTCAGCGAAACTCTGCGGTGTCTTGTGGATGAAAGTGTAAAATGGTGCTGTAGACAGTCTCTGCTGATTGTGTAAAACACAGTCCCGGTGGTGTCTGAACTTCTGCAGTCTCTTAAGAAGGGGTTAAATGGTGCCGTAGCACTCTCTTCTCATTGTGAAAAGACTGTGGTGTCTGAAGCTCTGCAGTGTCTTAAGAAGGGGTTAAATGGTGCCCTAGCAGTCTCTTATGATTGTCTAAAATACACTTCCTAAGGCGTCTGAAGCTCTGCGGTCTCTAGAGAATGGGTCAACTTGTGCAATAGCAGTCTCTTTTGATTGTACAATAGACCGTGGTGTCTGAAGCTCTGCAGAGTCCTAAGAAGGGGTTAAATAGTACCCTAGCAGTCTCTTCTGATTGTCTAAAAGACAGTTCCTATGACTTCTAAAGCTCTGCAGTCTCTAGCAGTTACTTCGGTGATTGAAGCCTGCCGTCTCTTAAGAAGGGGTAAATGGTGCCCTAGCAGTCTCTTCTGGTTGTGTAAAATACACTTCCTAAGGCGTCTAAAGCTCTGCAGTCTCTAGAGAATGGGTTAACTTCTGCAATAGCAGTCTCTTTTGATTGTGCAAACGACCATGGTGTCTGAAGCTCTGCAGTCTCCGGAGAATGGGGTAAATGGTGTCCTGGCAGTCTCTGCTGATTGTGTAAAAGACAGTTCCTATAGCGCCTGAAGCTCTGCAGTCTCTTAAGAAAGGGTACATTGTGTCCTAGCAGTCTCGTTTGATTGTGCAAACGACCATGGCGTCTGAAGCTCTGCGGCGTCTTGTGGATGAATGTGCGCCACGGCGCCCTAGCAGTCCCTTCTGATTGTGAAAAAAGAGAGTCCCTCCGATGGTCTCAGTTCTGCGTTCTCGTGTGAGTGAGTTGTGAAGCGCTCTCTCCCTTTTGTGAAAAGAGCACTTCCTCTCGCACGTGCTGATCTGCACTCTCCTGCAAGGAGGTCGTATTGTAGGCTTTTGCTTCTGCTACTTGTGGGAAGAGACAGCTCCCCTGCTGTCTGCCGCTTTGAAGACACTCAAGTTCAGCTATATTCCAGTTTTTGACAGTTGTCGTCTCTTTTGGTTCTCGCAATACCCCCGGTCTCTTGTGGCCAGCGGCCTCCCTGAGGTCTCTCAGTGTCGGATCCCCCTGCAGGGTCTCTGAATCGATTGCACTCCAGCAGTCTCGCTCCTGCGGGAGGAGGCAGTCCCTCGTGTCGCAGTAATCCTATGGTTAGTCCCTCGTTCTTGCAGTTCCAGGGGGTCACTTTCTCCTGCTCCTCTTGGGTCTAACCCCAGCCGTCTCCGCTTGACGTGCAAAGGACTTCTCGTCACCACGTGCGCTCACATCCCTCCTGGCAGCGCAGCAGTCTCTTGTGGAGCAGTCGCTGCCCAGAACTGTCTCTTCAGCTCCAGAAGCATGCGCCGCCACTTGTGAAGTGACCGACTTCCTTTCGGGATCCTCCGGGGCTGCCAGCTCTTGTGCCTTGACAGGCAATAAAACTCCGAAAGCCTCAGAGGCAGAGAGGAAGGGAGCAAAGAATTATTGGCCCCGCGCCGGCGCGCGCCTTCCACTTTTACATATCCGAGTCTGCGTAAAGTTCACACGGGCCGGTTCTGCGAAACAACCACAGCCAGGGTAACGAGTAAAAAAAGGTGGCCGTTTCTGCACTAATAAAAAAAGAGCGAGGCTTTATTACACCGGTAAAAAAGATAAAGTCACTTTTACATATCCGAGACTGCGTAAAGTCCAAACGGGCCGGTTCTATGAAACAACCACAGCCAGGGTAACGAGTGAAAAAAACGTGGCTGTTTCTGGACTAATAAAAAACTGCGAGGCTTTATTACACCGGTAAAAAAGATAAAGTCATGGACGTAACCATTTCCACATGTGGTGGCGCGTTGGATGCGAAGAACGTTCAACAAACGCGCACTGACTCTTGCAAACTGGAGCCCGGGGCCTTGATGTTGAAGTGACAGCTGCGTTCATCACACAGCATGTTCTTCAAAAATACAAAGGGAACAGTCGGTGACGTCGAGTTCGAAGTCCTGTGCGGCGGTTGCAGTCGAGGTGACTGACCCACAGACTGAGGCTGGGTTGAAGGGAGGCCAGTCCTCGGCCTGTGCAGGCATCGGCGTGATCCCGCCCTTTTATGCACTTTTCCTTCTGACTGGGATCCCCACCATAGACTTTATGTCTGTGTGTCCTACCCAGGTCTTTAATTGGGATGAAAAAACTAGGGGGCCTCTCAAAGGGGCGTGGCCTATCTAATTAAGGGCGTGGCATAAAAATAGTAAGCTAAAAATCTGTGTTTAGCGTAGTGTGCCGCCCGACTGGTATTTTGCTGCTTCTGTCCTTGCATCCAGATATATGATACAACAAGTAACATCACACCTACAACAAGACAGAACTATTGGCTTTGTCAATGGTTGCTAGTTGCATGAGATAAATAAGCAGCTAATATGGCTTCGTTGTATATAATATTGAAAATGCTTCAGTTCTTCAATGGTGAAACTGTGAAAGAAGTAAACCAAGTCTCTTTGAGGTTGCGTCAAAGGCAGTAAAAGGTGACACTGCTGAGAGGTAAGATTTTTTTTCACCCTGAGGATGAGGGCAAAAATTGAAGAGCCCAGAAGGGTTGAACTGTCGGTGCTGAGCATTGGCAGGACCCGGCCCACTTAAAGCCCTGGCCCCACCCATAGTTGAGGGTGGTTTCTGCCTGCTTACCACTCCATGGGGAGCTAGCGCTTAGTGACAACTGTGAGGGGGAACATCCTTTACCACAAATCTTTTACCACGCGGTACCGGTACCACGCAGATTTTACAACGACTTGCGCTGGAGGGCGCTGTCTGATAGGGAATAGTTTAATTTACTATCCGTAATCAAAAGGGTCCACCTCGAAGAGGGTTAGTGTGTATCCTGTTGACTTTGGAGTACACACACTTTGTTAAAATACCCCTCACACACCAAAAGGGCCCTTGGTGTCATGCTTCATCATCGGGGTCTTCCCGCCCGGCTGCCGGACGGGGCAGTGCTGCGACAAGCGACTACGCTGGAGCACCTTTTTAATTGTGGGTGCTATGTGAGTGAATGGAGTGAGTGTCAGTGGGGTCAGGGGTGATAGAAAAGTGATGTTAAAAAATACCTGGCCTAGTGATAGAAAAAACTATTTAATAAGCACTGGCTGGTATTGTTAAAAAAGTGGTATCGGAAAGAGTAAGCGGGTTTATGGGCTTACTTTCCTGTGCGGGTCAACATGTTTCGGGGCGCTATGCCCATTCGTCAGGACTGGGGTAAGAGATCCCCCTGTCACTCACTAATGTATCGCCACAATAGGGTGTATGTACAAAAAGGTGTGGAAAGGATCAATGTGTATGGATATACAATTTATATTTTAATACACATCCCTTGCTAAATAATAAGATACTAATGTAGTATGCCTGAAAAGACAAGAGCACGGTATTATTAATGCGCGGATCCCAAAGCGCTATTTCCTAAAATACCTGTAAGGAAAAAGGGACAGACATACACATAACAGTAGTCCTGCCCTAGAGAACCTAGGGAGGGATCCATAGTTTTTATATTGATAATCACACACACACACTAAACTCACACATTATATACATGTATAATACAGAAGGTTCAACTGGATAGTCTGTACTTATTCTCAAATACATACTTATTATGGTGAGGAACAGTGCCTCATGAGCCAACACTAGATTGAAGGGTATTTTAGGGTCCAACTGCAGGTGGGACAAAAATGAAAAAGAAAAGCATATGTAGAGGGTTGTAGTCCTAGTATTCTGATGGTAAGTATCTTAGAGTTGTAATAGTGACACCGCATATGCCACTGTCTTCTAGTCCCTCCTTTCCGGCTATGCCGTACTTACTCAACCCCCTGCCTCGTTGTGCTTCCTCCTCCGTCCGTGGCTTCCGTGGTAGTGAGGATGGAAGTAGGGGCGGGTGTTTAAATAGCTGCAATAATTGGTAAATTAGGGTTGGTCTAATTGCTAAAGGGTTGATGATTCCGGACAGCTGTGCCCGCAAGGCGGAGTGCCGAGGTCCGGTTACTGCTGTGGCCATTGTAAGCTAGTCACCGATTTTGTGGTTTGACATGGGGAAAGAGGGTGGGTTCCAAAGTGCCCCGTAATTTATTGCCATGCAAATCATTGTTAAAAATTGGGTTTAAAAAGTGGTTTGGGAGATCAATATTCTATCTGGGTGCGGCCGCTATCTGGAGCGGAGGAGTGTTCCTGGGCCGCGCATGCGTGGTAGCAAGTTGGAGAACCGAGCATGCGCGGAGGAGTGGGTAGAACTCCGCACATGCGCGGGCCGCCGGGACCGCCGGGGTGTGGTGCGAAGTGTTCTCGCTCCATGCAACCCTCGGTTTTAAAACCAAGTTCCCAAACATCCTGATGCAAGTAATGCACAGGGTGTGGTATTCCAAAGGAGTAATTGTTGGGGAAAGAAGATATATTCTTTATTACAGGGACAGGTGATTAGATAGACCATGTTGCGACTGTTACAATTCTTAAAAGCGCGTTGTTCCCATGTGGTTTGAGTGGAGAATGTGATTGTGCGGCTTTTTTGCGTGTATTGACAAGACGCGCATGAGCCACACGGGTGGTGGCCTCGAACTTCAGTAAGTCTGTTAGGGGCGTTGGACTCCATGTTCCTAGGCCTTGTGTGGACCAGTATATCTTTCAGATTCTTGCCTCTTCTATGCGAGAACATTTGTTTAGGAAAATCAAGTTTGCCACAATTTAGCATTCTCCAATGCTTGTTAACAATTTTAGTGATGTGGTTTGAGTTAGTGTTATATGTTGTAACACAAATGGGTCTTGGGTCAGGCTCTTTGGTACCAGTTTCTTCTAGTAGGGCTTCTCTGTTATTGTTGCGCGCTCTCTTTTGGCCCTTCTTGATAATGGCCTTTTGATAGTTTCTATCAAGTAATTTGCACTCCAGATCTGCCGCTTGGGTCTTAAAATCTCTGATGTTGCTGCAATTGCGTCGCAATCGGAGGAATTGCCCATAGGGTAGATTCTCGCGTAGGTGTCGAGGGTGAAAGCTGTCGAAAAGTAACAAGCTATTTTTAGCTGTGGGTTTGAAATGTGTACTTGTTTCTAGTTTCCCATCAATAGGGTAGATGTTCAGATCAAGGAACACAAGGTTCTCTTTGGAAACTGTGTGGGTAAATTTTAGGAACTGATCTTGTTGGTTAAGCCATCCCATAAATAGGTTGACTGAGTCCTGATCACCCCTCCAGATTACTAGCACATCGTCAATGTACCTCTTCCACATTACTACATGGTTTCTGTAGGGATTCTGGTTGCTGAGGATCTTGGACGTTTCCAGGTGGTGTACGTACAGACCTGCCAGACTAGGGGCACAGGTGCTGCCCATGCTCGTGCCATGTTTCTGTAGATAGTAAGTGTTCTCGTACTGAAAGTAGTTTTTCTTCAGTGTTAGAGAGATGCACTCAAGTACCACCTGTCTTGGAGTGTGATATTGCTAGGGGTAGAGAAGAGAACTTCCTCTATTATCTCCAAAGTTTCTTTGTGGGGAGGCTCGTGTAGATACTCTCTACATCCAAACCTACTAAGAGGTGTTGTTCTGGGTCGAACTGTATCTCTTTGACCAGCTGTAAGACAGCTTTCGTGTCTTTCAAGTAGGTACTGGTTGCTTGCACAATGGGTCTGAGAAATGCATCAGCGAACTTTGATAAGGGTTCAAGGATTGAATTGATACCTGATACTATGGGGCGCCCAGGTGGATATAGGGCAATCTTATGAATTTTTGGTATCGTATAGAAAAACGGTGTAATAGGGTTGTCCTGAATCAGAAATTCACTCTCTTTTTTAGAGATCCAGTCAAATGCTGTCGCTTCCTCGATCATTATCTGGATACAGATTCTGACCTCTTCAGTTGGGTCATCCCTCAGTACCTCATAGTTGCGTCTATCTTCCAACAGTTTCCTACATTCCCTATCGTAGTTTTTGTAGGTCTGTATAACTGTGGCCCGCCTTTATTGGCCGGTTTAATCACGATATCTTTGTTGTTGGCAAGTTCCTGTAGTGCAACTCTCTCTAATCTGGAGATGTTCTGAAATTTGGTGCCTGTGTCTGGGGGCAGTTTCTCTAGATCCTCCATGACCGCTTTCTCAAAAGCTTGGAGTTCGACCGGTATTGTGGAGTCTAGTGGGGTAAAGGCGGACTTTTTCTTTAGTCCCGTGTCAGATTGGTCATCAGACTTATTCTCAGAGTTCTGAAAGCATGCTCGTAGCCTTAATTTTCGCATGAACTCTTTCATTTCTTGACAGATTTTGAATTTATCCATTTTGTTGGTTGGGACAAAACCTAATCCCTTGGACAGGACTTTCTCTTGGGCTTCTGTTAATTGCAACTCAGATAGGTTTACCACTAGGTTCCTCGACTGGGTGATGCTGTCTGGCTCCGGGTTGACACTCCTGGGGGTACTGTTGGTTGTTGATTCCAGTGTACCTGTGTGCCCTTCCGGTTTCTTCCCTTTCGGGGGCCTTGGCGCTGGCCTAAAAAAGGCGGAGGGCCATAGTAGTTGTATGAGGGTGCCTGTTGGTTCCAAGGTTGGAACTGATTGTCCATATAGGGTGGCAATGGTGGATATTGCATGTATCCAGGATGCCCTTGGTAGGGTGTCCAACCTCTCCCGCCTTGTGGATATGGTCTTCTATGGGATCGCCCACCACCTCTGGCTCCCTGATTACTGTTCCTACTGGAACCTGAACTGTTAGAGCTTGTGTCAGAGTTATCCGTATCTTGATCACTGTTGTGATTCTTGGACACATAGTCTTTTTTGATATACGGATATATGCGTTCTTGTGTGAATCCCTCTGTATCTTTTTTGAGTTTTTTATATTTGCTTTTCTTTAGGGTAAGTTCGAAATCCGTCATTTCCTGATTAAGTTCCTCAAGTCTCTTCTTGAGAAGGAACATGGAGTCCAACGCCCCTACCAGACTTACTGAAGTAGGAGGCCACCACCCGTGTGGCTCATGCGTGTCTTGTCAATACACGCAAAAAAGCCGCACAATCACATTCTCCAATCAAACCACATGGGAACAACGCGCTTTTACGAATTGTAACAGTCGCAACGTGGTCTATCTAATCACCTGTCCCTGTAATAAAGAATATATAGGGGTGACAAGCAGACCAGTGAAAATTCGCATGAATGAACACCGCAGTAATGTGCGCTGCAAAAAAACCACAACTAAAATGGCGACATATTATGTTACAAAGGGTCACAGCATTCATGATCTGAAATGGACAGTCATTGAAGTCTTCAAGAATGACAAGAACTTACTAACAAAGGAACAACGTTGGGTGCATCGGTTAGGTACACATCATACCAGCCTAAATGATGATATACCTTGGTCCCATTTAAATTCTTGACCAGCATCACGAGGTTTCATTATAAGATGACAGTTGCCCAATCAGCTGTCACCATCTATGTCTGGTAAAGAATTGCTGCATATTCAAAAACTGTATTAAGAGATTATATGACATTTGCCCAATCAGCTGTCACCATCTATGTCTGGTAAAGAATTGCTGCATATTTAAAAACTGTATTATGAGATTATAAGTGCCCAATCAGCTGTCCCCATCTTTATCTGCAAAAGCATTGCTTCACATCTAAAAACTGCAACCTTTCAACATTGCTATATCACTCTAGCATAAATTACGATTAACCATCTGTTTTTAATAACTTTTTCTCACTTCTTTCCCCAACAATTACTCCTTTGGAATACCACACCCTGTGCATTACTTGCATCAGGATGTTTGGGAACTTGGTTTTAAAACCGAGGGTTGCATGGAGCGAGAACACTTCGCACCACACCCCGGCGGTCCCGGCGGCCCGCGCATGCGCGGAGTTCTACCCACTCCTCCGCGCATGCTGGGTTCTCCAACTTGCTACCACGCATGCGCGGCCCAGGAACACTCCTCCGCCCCAGATAGCGGCCGCACCCAGATAGAATATTGATTTCCCGAACCACTTTTTAAACCCAATTTTTAAACAATGATTTACATGGCAATAAATTACGGGGCACTTTGGAACCCACCCTCTTTCCCCATGTCAAACCACATTCGGTGACTAGCTTACAATGGCCACCGCAGTAACCGGACCTCGGCACTCCGCCTTTCGGGCACAGCTGTCCAGAATCATCAACCCTTTAGCAATTAGACCAACCCTAATTTACCAATTATTGCAGCTATTTAAACACCCGCCCCTACTTCCATCCTCACTACCAAGGAAGCCACGGACGGAGGAGGAAGCACAACAAGGCAGGGGGTTGAGTAAGTACGGCATAGCCGGAAAGGAGGGACTAGAAGACAGTGGCATATGCGGTGTCACTATTACAACTCTAAGATACTTACCATCAGAATACTAGGACCACAACCCTCTACATATGCTTTTCTTTTTCATTTTTGTCCCACCTGCAGTTGGACCCTAAAATACCCTTCAATCTAGTGTTGGCTCACGAGGCACTGTTCCTCACCATAATAAGTATGTATTTGAGAATAAGTACAGATTATCCAGTTGAACCTTCTGTATTATACATGTATATAATGTGTGAGTTTAGTGTGTGTGTGTGATTATCAATATAAAAACTATGGATCCCTCCCTAGGTTCTCTAGGGCAGGACTACTGTTATGTGTATGTCTGTCCCTTTTTCCTTACAGGTATTTTAGGAAATAGCGCTTTGGGATCCGTGCATTAATAATACCGTGCTCTTGTCTTTTCAGGCATACTACATTAGTATCTTATTATTTAGCAAGGGATGTGTATTAAAATATAAATTGTATATCCATGTTAAAACTTAGGCTGCAGCGTCAACATTATCGGCGCCATCTTGCCCCCTTTTCGAGCCTATTCGTGCGCGTAAGCGGCAGCCATTTTGAGTACCATGGCCTCTCTGCCCATCGCTGACAGCCAGCGCGTCTCTCTCTCTCTCTCTCCTGACCTCGCAAGTATACCCCGCATGCTGACAGCCCCCGCTCTCACATGCCTTGGGTCATAAACCCCTCTTCAGCGCAGCTCTGCCTCGGAACCCCATCCTGTTCCCAGCGCGACACCTCCCTTCATTCCTTTCATGGTCCCGGGTCCTTTGATAAAACCCCCTTTCCTGTGTGCCCGTTTGTCTTACTCGTTCCCAGGCCGCCACCTGGCCCTGCAGATACTGTTTATTGCCCCCCTGTACAGTAGGAAGCTTCCCCCATCAAAGGATCCACGAGTTGATCAAAGCCCCCACCCTATGAGATCCGATCAACCTCATACATTCCGTGAATCGGCGGAATGTCCAGCTGCGCGATAATCATCACCTGTTGTGACCGGGGTGGGGACTCCAACTGTAAATGTGTGTGGGAACGGGCCTGAAGCGGGTATTCCGAGGATGTCTTTCCGTACATCAAAGTATTGACAGAGATGTGTTTCACACAATAAAGCAATAAACTTGTGTATAAGAGGCCAGGCCTCAGAGATGCGGTTAGAGCACCTCGAGAAGATACCCTGTTGTCTGATTTGATGTGTTCTGCTCCGTCGGAATAAAACTTCTGTTTCCTGCCTTCCAGTCTCCAGCGCCTGCCTCTTTGTTTGGTAACTTGAGTGGGTATAGAGGCGGTTAACGCCGGGCAACTCTGAAAAAGGTCATCAGCCCTACATTTTTCCACAATTGGCGTCCCAAACGTGGGGCCCATCAGCGACTCGTGGATCCAGTGGGAGAGGTCCCGACGACAGAGTGAACGACTGCAACGATCGGGAGAGCTCCTGTCCGATAGACCCTCGTCTGACAGCCGATCATCCGAACTTCACTGGTTCCGAACAGACCTCTCTCGAGTGATCTACGGTCCTGACTGGGAACCATCAGGAGTGCCGCGAGGATCACGAAGAATAGAGGACGATCGGGCGCTGGATTCGGAAGACAAGAAACTGTCCATGCGGTCCGGGTAAGGTCGTGTAAACACGACGAATTGTGAAATGATTGTTTGATTGTTTGGAAAATACTAGTATTACTCTTTTGTTGATTTGTTTGGAGATTCACTGTCTGCAAACGGAGAAACAAGAGGCTCTCTCTTTGCAAGCAGTGAAGGAAAGGTAACGCAGACTTTTGTCCTTGTTGTAATCCGTCGTGCCTATCTTCCTCCCCCACTGATTGATTGTTTGGCCCGAACTGTTGTTCGCGGATTGTTCTCTGGAGATTCTCTATCTGCAAACAGGGAAGAACAGGTTCTCTCTTTGTAGGTAGTGAAAGGGTAGGTAACGCAGACTTTTGTCCCCGTTGTAACCCGTCGTGCCTACTTATTCTCCCCATTGATTGTTTGATTGACCGAACATTGACTGTTCGATATTGGTTCTTTTGAGGTATTCACCGCCTGCAAACAACGAAGAATAGAAATATTCTGTCTAGTCTTTGCACGCAGTGATAAGATAGGTAGTGCAGACTTTTGTCCCCGTTGTAATCCGTCATGCCTGTCTTCTCCCCACTGATTGGTAGCGTGTTTAGCCCGGACCGCTTATTAGAGATGAACCATCCGGCTCCACTAGAAGGCACCCCTAATAAGGACATGTTCATGAAGCATGGATTGATCGCTATAGCGTATAGCAAGCTGTGGCATAAATATACGAAAAAGGATCGAGAAAGTCAGTGGCCACTGATAGGGTCCTTCGATGAGGATAAAATAAGCGCACTAGAAACAGCCCTTGGTAAACACAAGACAACGCCCACTATGCTTGATAGTCTCGGCATGTGGCGCAAAGAAACCGAACAGCGTAAAAAGAGAAATGAGAGTAGGTTGGGAAAAGAGCTGCGAAAGGCAGCCCACCTAGCTGCTAAGAAACTAGAAGAAGAGATTAAGGAAAGAGAGGAAGCCAAACAGAAACTAGAGGTAGAAACATCAAGCCAGTGTCCGGTTAGAACGCCCTCTACGCTCTATCCTGAATTGCCTTTGAAACAGCGGGCCAACGATGATCTTTTGTTAGGTCCTCCGATCATCTACATGCCCCCTCCATATGCCCCTTCCCAACCTTTAGCACAGCACCCACCACCCCCAAGCACAGACGAGAGTAGTACCAGAGCTTCGGCCCCCGTGGCCTCTGTGCCGGCCGAACCCCTTGTATTAGGTACAGCACAAGCGACAGTGTTAGATGACGCAGAGACCCGGAAGGCTGATTATGCAAGAACAAACAGATTAAGCAAGGATGAGCGAGCAGGGATTGACAAGGTAGTGAGGACATTGGTAGAAAGAAAGGAAAGTGAAGAGCACGTCACAGACATGTTCAACACGTATACAGGGAGCCACAGACGACATTTTGCCGTACGACTGTGTTACCATGTCTTGAATGCGTACGAGGACCGATATCGAGACAAAGGTCCCGAGAGCCTAACGACCCTGTACAGGAAGGACGATATCGGGGATGAGGGCGAGTGTGATGTGACGGACCTCCTTACGCGTACGCTTGAGGTTTTCCGCCACCTCACTGAACAGGAATCGGAAGCTAAACCCACGACACCTGTAGCAACCGAATCACAAACTGAGCGAGCTAGCGCCATGATGCCAATAAGAGAGGCTGCCCCTTACTGGGTTCCTCCACGAGGTCTAGGAACTCACGATGACGTCAACCACAAAGATGCAAGAGGGAGGGTAGTGTACAACTGGGTCTACCAGCCATGGGATCGGCAAGATATTCTGACGTTCCGGAAATCTCTGCCCGATTTACGTAAAAACCCCACTGCCTTCTATACTGAATTAGGTACAGCCCTAGGTTCGACGATTATGACCCTGGCTGACATCGACTTGTTTTTCGGGTTATGTCTACCAGCTGATGTGTGGAAGCAAATCCGGAAAGTCGACCACCTTGAGCTGTTCGGACATAGCTGGTCACAACTCGATGGCATAGATAGGCAACGAGAACCTGGACAGAAACCTTTGAAATCCATTTTAGACCTCCCAGATAAAATCGTACAGAAATTGAAAACCCTGATTCCAGAAAAGAAAGTGGACTGGTCGATAGTAACGGCTTGCCGTCAGAAACCCCAGGAGGACGTATCAGACTACTTCTCCCGGTTTGAAACGGTGTTCTCCGATTACAGCGGCCAGGACATGACCACTGCAACCGGACACCATATGTTTGTCCAGAATTATGTTAAGGGTTTGTCACCGGAGGTCTGCCAGAAACTACAGGCCAGCGAGAGTAGTTGGGCGGCCTCCAAACCTGCGGCTATCCTTCAGATGGCCCAATATTACGAGCACCAGAAAAATGAAAACGATAGAGCAACAGAGAAAAAGAAAAAGGACTTAAAAGAGAGGGTGATGATCGCACAATTGCAAGGGGTGACTATAGGACGAGAGCAATACAAAGGAAACTATCAGACGAATGTCCCTAAGAACACACCTCCTAAAGACCGCACCTCGACACCCCACATTGGACGTACAGACATTAGAGAGGACCAGTGCGCCTTCTGTAAAGGATTCGGCCATTGGAAATCCCAGTGCCCGGTTCTTTTGGAAATGAACAGAAATAGGGACCCCAAGGACGTAGCGGGTGGACCAAGAAATAGAGGACAGCAACGGGGGCCCACAAATGACACGACTAACGATAGATCAAACAGACCAAATACATTTGACCGACCCAGACAGAACCAGTACCAGCAATCTGACTGCGACGATGCCCGCGACTTCGCATAGGACTGCCAAGGGCAAGGGAGGGATCCAGTCGAGCTCTATGTTGACCAGCAAGGTCCTTATGTCACTGCTAAGGTCCTGGGTACAAAGTCTCCATTTCTGGTAGACACTGGCGCAACACGTAGTGCGTTATCTACAACTGATTCCAAGGGCACCCTTGTCTGGCTCACTTGTGACATCGATAGGTTTTGATGGAACGCCCTCCACTAACCCTTTGTCCACTCCGATCCCCTTCGACTTAGAAAACAATACCACTGACACGACGTTTTTGCTTTCCTCCAATACTCCTGACGCCATTATGGGACTTGACTTACTGAAGCACTTCCGAGCGACCATTAGATGTTCCCAAGACGGAGTTCGAGTCTTCCTGTACGACAACCCCATTCTGCTTAGACATTGCCCTTCCCGACGCATGTTTTCTATCAATGACGCTGACAAGTCCCTGCTTGACACTCTGCCTCCGTATCTGTGGGCCAAGACAGATTCGGACGTAGGGCGCATGATGATTGACCCAGTGCACATTACTGTCCGACCGGACGCAATACTCCCAAAACTTCCACAATATCGGATATCGCCCGAGGGCGAGAAGGCATTGGTAAAGATTATTCAGTCACTGATAGACGCAGGAGTGGTAGAGGAAGTGGTTAGCAACGTTTGTAACAGCCCTATCTTGCCCATCATCAAGAAACAAGGAGAGGGAGATGAGAAAGCATACCGCGTCATCATTGACCTTCGAGAGATCAACAAAGTGGTTGTACCCCAGTACCCCGTGGTCTCAGACATCACCACTATCCTGACTTTGATTCCTTCTACTGCCACCACCTTCACTGTCATCGACCTCAAAAACGCATTTTTCTCTATCCCCATCCACCCGGACAGCCGATATCTCTTCGGCTTCACCCTAAAAGCCTGCTCATATAGGTTCTGCCGAGCACCCCAAGGCTACACAGAAAGCCCCAGCATCTACAGTCAGGCCCTCAAGAGACAGCTGGATCAGGTCCAGTTACCCGATGGAGTGATGTTAGTACAATGCGTCGATAGCATCTTTTTGGCGGCCGACACCACTCCACTAGCAGTCACAGACACCATTTAACTCCTGCACTTCCTTGCGGAAAATGGCCACAAGGTCTCCAAAAAGAAGTTGCAATTCTGCCAACCCCAGGTCACTTACTTAGGCCACCTCCTGTCCAAAGACGGAAGGAAACTTACTCCCGACCGGATCCAAACCATTCTTGACACCCCTGTCCCTAAGACTCAGAAACAGGTCCGCTCCCTGCTAGGCCTCACCTCCTTCTGCCGACAGTGGTTACCAAACTTCAGCCTCATTGTGAAACCGCTGCTTTCCCTGCTAGCTAAAGATGTCCCTTTCCCCCTCCCTTGGACCACTGAATGCCAATCCTCCTTCACGGAACTACGAGATGCCCTTTGTTCGGCCCCTGTCCTAGGTACCCCCGATTACACAAAGCCCTTCTCCCTCTACACTCACGAAAGGGAGGGGTGCGCTTTATCTGTCCTGACCCAGTCCATTGGCCCAAAGCAACGACCGTGCGCTTACTTCTCTGCCACTCTTGACCCCGTAGCCAGAGCCTTACCTGCCTGCCTTCGAGCTGTAGCTGCCGCTGCTATCTCTATCCGACAGAGTGAGGGGATCGTGCTCTCGAATTCCCTCACGGTATTAGTACCCCATGCAGTTGACACCCTCCTGAACCAAACCAAGACGCAACACCTGACGAGTGCACGACTGACTGGATACGAACTAACTCTGCTCGCACCCCACATCACCCTGAAAAGATGCACCACACTGAACCCAGCAACTCTGTTACCCCTACCAGAGAATGATCCCAATGTGCCCCCTGTACACGACTGTGTGACCCTCATGGACGAACAGACTAGAAGTAGAGTTGACCTCAGAGACACAGCTTTTCCTGACCCTGACGGAGAGCTGTGGGTGGACAGCTCTTGCATCAAACTCCCCGATGGCACCACTTCAGCTGCCTATGCAGTCACCACAGCCCGAACTGTAGTAGAGACAGCCCGCATTACACAACGATCTGCATAGGCAGCGGGACTGATTGCCCTGACACGAGCCTGCATCCTAGCATCAGGAACCACAGCGAACATTTACACAGACAGCCAGTATGCCTTCGGGGTGGTTCACCATTTTGGGCTCCTTTGGAAGGAAAGGGGATTCTTGACCTCACACGGCACTCCCATCCTACATGGAGATCTAGTCTCCGCCTTGATCGAAGCTGTCCTTCTCCCCAAAAGACTTGCGGTCATCAAATGCCAGGCACACAAGAAAGTGACAGACATTATTGGACAGGGAAATGCACTAGCCGACCTCACTGCTCGAACGACAGCTGAAAATAGGACAACAACACGCATGTACGTGACCAGGTCACAAGCAGAGAAATGGACCGACGCTAGAGACACTATTAGAGACATTCAAATGGCTAGCACACAACACGAATTGACTGAATGGGCACGGGTGGGATTGAAAGACGACAAAGGCTGCTGGCGGACAAAGGACACAAACAAATGGTTGCTACCTGACTCATACCTGATTCCCATACTGACTATGGCACACTCCCCTGCTCACATAGGATCAGCCCCCATGATTGAACTTGTCTCCAGAGTTTGGCACAACGATAAAATCACAGACTCCGCCAAACGTCTGGTCCAACAATGCCTGATATGCCTGCAACATAACCCTGGGAAAGGAACTGTGGTCCCCCGGGGAGGGTTCGGGGTTCCCAATCACCCATTTGAAGTCCTGCAGATGGACTACATCCAAGTAGACAGATGCCAAGGCCTGAAATACGTACTTGTCATGGTGTGTGCATTTAGCAAATGGGTGGAAGCATACCCAACCCGTGATAACACTGCTATGGCCACTGCAAAAGTACTGCTAAAAGAATTCTTCCCTCGCTACGGCCTTTGTCGAATTTTATGGAGCGACAATGGCCCCCACTTCGTAGCTGAAGTCATCCAGCTCATCTTAAAAGGGCTGGGTATCAAGAAAAAGTTCCACGCAGTCTTCCACCCCCAGTCCGCTGGACTTGTCGAGCGACACAATGCCACACTAAAGCTCAAACTGGCCAAAATAGTGGCTACCACGGGACTGAAATGGCCAGACGCTCTCCCACTGGCATTGCTATTGATGCGTTCCACCCCCACCAAACACCACTTGACACCTTATGAGGTTGTTTTCGGCCGACCCATGAGCGTCTGGTCTGCACCAAAACCGACTTCCATTCATGACGTCCCGGACGTCCTAATGTCTGATTATTTGTATAAGTTGACTGAAACTCTGTCTGTAATTCATCAGCAGGTGCAGCAGGCCATCCCCGATGCTTCCAGGGGTCCGGGCCACGACATCCAACCGGGGGACTATGTGTTAGTCCGGAATTTTCAACGGGCGAAGAGTTTGGAACCCCGGTGGACGGGCCCCTGGCAAGTACTGATCACCACCCGGACGGCTCTTCGAGTGGAGGGGAAACGGCACTGGCTGCACGCGCACCACTGCAAGAAGGTCTCCTCGACCCTGGCCACAACAGAAAACATCGACAACCAGGAAGAGCTCCTGAACAAGGATCGACCATCACTGAACTGCTATCCTGATACCGAGGCACTTGAACTTGCAAAATTCCCTGATCCCACTGTGCCATCCAGAGAAGGGTATTTCCTGCGTCGAAAGGAGGGAGCTTCGGCTAAGTAGACCACGGACTAAGTTAAATCTCAGAACGGTGACCTAAACACCACCAAGGGTTACCCGGAGAGAAGCTAAACGAAGTCTGTGGTTCTGCCCGCTACCGAGCACCTTGAAGATGATGGAAGCACCAGATAAGAAGATGATGGAAGCGCCAAATAAGAAGATGATGGAAGCAACTGGAAATACCACTACAGGAACCCAAAGACTGACAATATGCACAAATCAAAGACAATCGCCTTCTTCATTGTCTTCCTCTTTTGCCTCCTCCTCATGACTTCCTTCTGGATCTTGGAGGAGAGCACACCTGCTCATCAGATATTGCTAACCACTACGCAGCCTACTACCATGAAGGAACATTATTTGATCTCGCTCTCTCCTCAACTCAGAGAAAGGCGAAAGGAGTTCTGGAACAACTCCTTTGTGCAGCTACTGCACCAGCACAATCTTGCCACCAATGCCACCAACTGCTGGATCTGTGGGTTGCTACCCCACGCCACTGGACATTCGATACCTTTCACCCTTCTCAATTCACGGCTCCTGCCTTGCTTGGCTGACCCTCTTGCAAGAGAGCTATAAGGACAATGCCACCTCCAGCAAAACCATGACGCATTTCTTTCATGAGGTCTGGCGAAACAAAACAAAGACACATTTCTGCCCGCAGACCTCCAACGACTCTATCCACATGGACATCCCTGCTAAAGAACGAATTGAAATGCAGGTGTTCAACAATCCAACCAGACCCACCTTCTCCTACCTACGGAAACGAACGGCTGCCACTCTGACTGTGGCTCTATCTGTCATCAACGTCACAGGCCACATGTGCATAGAAGGGCTTGGGACACAGCTGGTAGGCCGCAGTGCTTGCCGTTTCACCAGAACTTTGGACTCTACCGATCCACCTTCCTTTGTATCCTCTCCAAATATGTACTTCGTTTGCGGCACAAAGGCTTACACCTGGCTCTCCAAAGGCTGGGGGGGCACTTGTTTCATCTCCTTCATCATTCCTCCGACCTATGTGGCCCCAGCAAATCACCATAGACAAAAGCGAGCCAAGGACATTGAACAAGCCGACTCAACAGGAGCACAGTTCCTCGATGCTATGAAGGGACTTGTTCCACTCTGGGGCCCGATGGCAAACAGCCGTGCCATCCGACATCTGACTCAGGCAGTCGAGACAGCAATGAACATCACAGCTGGTATCCTTGCTAACAACACAGCTGAGCTTCAAGCGGTCCGCCTGGTGGCTCTCCAGAACCGCCTTGTTCTAGATGTGGTTCTTGCGGACCGTGGTGGAGCATGCCGCATTATTGGGTCCAGCTGCTGTAAATATATACCGGACAACTCACCCTCAGTGTACAAGGCCATCGAACACCTCCACAGACTGTCTTCAGAAGTCCACCGGGAGCAGGAAGAATGGTCGCTTCGTGGTTGGTTCTGGAGTACTGTTAAGAACTGGGGCTGGAGACTGTTTACCATTATCCTGATTCCTGTAGTTGTAATATGTGGATTATGCTTAGGAATTCAATGCCTGCCGCCTCTGTGTTCGTTATGTACGAATTGTATTTGCCCTAAGACTGTGGACTTTGGAAATGAACGCATGGGAGCATTATATGATGCCGAGGTTAGGAATTTAATGAAGATCGACATTGAGTAGACAAGCTGGCTAGATATGTTGAAAAGGGAGGACTGTTAAAACTTAGGCTGCAGCGTCAACATTATCGGCGCCATCTTGCCCCCTTTTCGAGCCCATTCGTGCGCGTAAGCGGCAGCCATTTTGAGTACCATGGCCTCTCTGCCCATCGCTGATAGCCAGCGCGTCTCTCTCTCTCTCTCTCCTGACCTCGCAAGCATCCCCCGCACGCTGACAGCCCCCGCTCTCACATGCCTTGGGTCATAAACCCCTCTTCAGCGCAGCTCTGCCTCGGAACCCCATCCTGTTCCCAGCGCGACACCTCCCTTCATTCCTTTCATGGTCCCGGGTCCTTTGATAAACCCCCTTTCCTGTGTGCCCGTTTGTCTTACTCGTTCCCAGGCCGCCACCTGGCCCTGCGGATACTGTTTATTGCCCCCCTGTACAGTAGGAAGCTTCCCCATCAAAGGATCCACGAGTTGATCAAAGCCCCCACCCTATGAGATCCGATCAACCTCATACATTCCGTGAATCGGCGGAATGTCCAGCTGCGCGATAATCATCACCTGTTGTGACCGGGGTGGGGACTCCAACTGTAAATGTGTGTGGGAACGGGCCTGAAGCGGGGATTCCGAGGATGTCTTTCCGTACATCAAAGTATTGACAGAGATGTGTTTCACACAATAAAGCAATAAACTTGTGTATAAGAGGCCAGGCCTCAGAGATGCGGTTAGAGCACCTCGAGAAGATACCCTGTTGTCTGATTTGATGTGTTCTGCTCCGTCGGAATAAAACTTCTGTTTCCTGCCTTCCAGTCTCCAGCGCCTGCCTCTTTGTTTGGTAACTTGAGTGGGTATAGAGGCGGTTAACGCCGGGCAACTCTGAAAAAGGTCATCGGCCCTACCTTTTTCCACATCCATACACATTGATCCTTTCCACACCTTTTTGTACATACACCCTATTGTGGCGATACTTTAGTGAGTGACAGGGGGATCTCTTACCCCGGTCCTGACGAAGGGGCATGGCGCCCCGAAACATGTTGACCCGCACAGGAAAGTAAGCCCATAAACCCGCTTACTCTTTCCGATACCACTTTTTTAACAATACCAGCCAGTGCTTATTAAATCATTTTTTCTATCACTAGGCCAGGTATATTTTAACATCACTTTTCTATCACCCCTGACCCCACTGACACTCACTCAAATTCACTCACATAGCACCCACAATTAAAAAGGTGCTCCAGCGTAGTCGCTTGTCGCAGCACTGCCCCGTCCGGCAGCCGGGCGGGAAGACCCCGATGATGAAGCATGACACCAGGGGCCCTTTTGGTGTGTGAGGGGTATTTTAACAAAGTGTGTGTACTCCAAAGTCAACAGGATACACACTAACCCTCTTCGAGGTGGACCCTTTTGATTACAGTTACTTTCGCAAGAGGAGGACGTGCCCACCTCGGTGCCACGCAGCACCACCTCTTCCTCCCCCCTCTGATTTCCCTACCTATTAATTTACTATCCAACACCTTCCCAACTATCCACGGGGACTGGAGTTGGAATAGTAAATTAAACTATTCCACTATCCAGCGCACCCCAACGCAAGTCGTTGTAACGACTTGCGTTGTAAAACCTGCGTTGTAACGGTACGCGTGGTAATACCACGCGTTGTAACGCCATACATCCACTGTGAGTCTAGTGAAGCACACAGGCCTTTTTATCTGAGCCCATGGTAAATAATTCTACTGATCGTGTATCAAGAGGGAGAAAGAGGACCAGATAGCTAGTCCAAATCCCCGGTTTATATGTTAATTAATCAAAAAGAGACTAGCTAGGTTTAGGGGGGGGGTTTGACAAGATTTTTAGTTTTTAAATCTAAGTGACTCAGTCTTGTTTTGTCAAGGGAGGGTGGCACCTGATGGGTGTCCTTAAAAAGCCCTCACCCACCAACCTAGCTTGTGGCATGCTTCATCATCGGGCCCACCCAGTGACACCTAGCGTGTCCCGGGTGTGCTACGACGCCTGGTTACAGCGGAGCAGGTATGTCACTGTGTGTGCGGTGAAGGGTGATAAGTTAGTGAATTTAAAACGGCTTGGCGGGGGTCCCAGTACCCGAAGGGTGAAGATACTTTAATACCTGGGCCTCCGTCAGCGGTTAAAAATAAGGCTGTGGGACGTTAGAGGCGAGTTACGACCTCCCACGTCCTTTGGAGTGTCAACATGTTTCAGCCAGTGCCTTATGAGTATGCTGGCTTTCTTCAGGACAGATAAAAAGGTGTGTGCAATTAAAACTAGTGGGTGTGTGAAACAGACTATGTGTCTACACGCCCTAAAGTGTATCTATGTGTGAGAGGGGGATTCCCTTCTCAAGAACACCTGTACATGTAACATGTAAGGACAAAGACAAAACATACAGGAGAAAAGAGAGTCACTGGAAGGTATTGTATCATTGTTTATGACAGCCGGCTTAATAGCGTTGGGGTGCAGGCTATAAGCGGCTAAAAGTGTAATGATACTGGTGGTACCATTATGGTGAAAAATCGCACTAGAACTTCGTAGGTGAAGTGGTTAAAAAAGCGGTATTCTAAACAGTGGTGAGAGAGGTGAAAATAAATGAGGCGTAAGGACAACTTCTTACGCTAGCTTTAAGTTGTTTTCTCTTCAAGGTTATTGAAGTGGCAAGGGGTTGGTCCTATATGGAAGAGAAAGGTAGGACCACTGAGGTTAGGAGACCTGTAGGGAGAAAAGAGTGGTGGCGCTTACCCATAGTAGTGATGGTTGTTCAGCATACTCACAGGATTTCTGGCCAGTGCCTGCTTTGGACCTGTTGTGCCTCCTTCACAGAACCGGTAAGTAGTGGCCTTAGCTGCAGGGTTATATACTGTGGTTGATTGGTTGAGCGAGTGCACCTGTGAGACAAAGGGAATGGTGGAAAGACTCGAGCTTCCGAGTCACGATAGCGCTCAGGTGTGCGCGAGGTGCTGCGCGCATACTCGCGGAGTTCTGGACAGGGTCCGCGCATGCGCGGTAAGACAATCTCGTAGAGCGCATGCGCGATGGTGTGTTAGCTGCCGCACGTGCGCATAGGGGAGATTCTGGCCTGGTGAGGTCAGGTCGGCAGAGTGCGCACGCTTAGGGTTAGCGCGTGTGTTGTTGTGCGGTTTCGGCACATTCTGTATTCTAATTATTATGAGGGAGTGTGGGCACGTGAGATAATGGGCACATTGTGGGCTAGGAGTGGCAGTGCTGGTCCAGAGCCTGTCATTGGGTAATTGTGAACCACAACCATAAACTACACTTATAAACAAGGGGGATAGGAGGGAAAAACGTCCCATTACTCAGAACTAAAGGGCTCAATAAACAAGGGGGTGACATTGTAAACAGGGGGATTAATCAGTCTCATGGGAGTAGGTTAACAGGTTAACCCCTGGGTTACAGGGTTGTCAGGGAATTCCAGGGGATGGCATCGTTCAGGCCATGTGTGGCAGTTGAAAGGCGATATATCCATCGCTGCTCTTTGCTAAGGAGTTTCTTGTCATTGTTGATGGGGCTTTCAGGGATTTGTTCAATGACTGTCCAGCTGAAGTCATTGGGTGTATGGTAGTGGGTGATAAAGTGGTTGGTCAACCTACTGATGTTCTTCTTGCATCCTATAGTGCTACGATGCTCGGTTATTCTGGTTTTGATTTTGCGTGTTGTCATCCCCACATACCGGAGGCCACACGTGCATGTAAGCATGTATATCACGTTACGTGAATTGCAGTTGGTGTGGTTCCGTTGAGACCAGATCTTGTTGGGTTCAAGGTTCAAAGTTTTGGTGTGAGTTGTGAGATGGCATGCACTGCAGTCGTTGCAGGGGTAGTGTCCTGTGATTTTTGGCAGGCCCCATGCGTTGAGTATTGTGTTTTCAGGTGGTTTTGGCAGTGGTTTCGGTCGGGTGCTTACCAGTTGGTCTCTCAGATTGTGGCACCGCTTATATGCGAACCTGGGTGCTTCCCGGATCTATGACAGAATTTCGACAGACAGAATTTCGACCTACACAAATATCGGCGTAATTATATCGATAGCAAAAATATCGACGCCCAATGTACAACATGGTAAGTACCAAAATATCGAAAAAATAATATCGATGTTAAAAATATCGTTGTCAAATATATCGATTTTTTTTGGATTTAAAATAACATAAAAAATACTGTAAATAATACTTATTAATTACTTAAACATATTTAAATATATGTAATAATGGTAAAAAAAATAATAATACATATTTAATTAAAAAAAAAAAAAAAATCATATATAATATATACTTACTTAACAATAATTACTATTCCCACTCCAGTGGGTGCAACAGTAGGGAAAACCGACCCTGAACCCTAAAAATACCCCTTTACCCAAAAACCTAAAACTGACCCTGAACCCTAAAAAATACCCCTTTACCCAAAAACTGAAAACTGACACTGAACCCAAAAAATACCCCTTTACCCAAGAACTGAAAACTGACCCTGAACCCAAAAAATACCCCTTTACCCAAAAACTGAAAACTGACCCTGAACCCTAAAAATACCCCTTTACCCAAAAACTGAAAACTGACCCTGAACCCTAAAAATACCCCTTTACCCAAAAACTGAAAACTGAACCTGAACCCTAAAAATGCCCCTAAACCCAAAAACTAAAAACTGACCCTGAACCCTAAAAATACCCCTTTACCCAAAAACTGAAAACTGACCCTGAACCCAAAAAATACCCCTTTACCCAAAAACTGAAAACTGACCCTGAACCCTAAAAATACCCCTTTACCCAAAAACTGAAAACTGACCCTGAACCTTAAAAATACCCCTTTACCCAAAAACTGAAAACTGACCCTGAACCCTAAAAATACCCCTTTACCCAAAAACTGAAAACTGACCCTGAATCCTAAAAATACCCCTTTACCCCAAAAACCAAAACTGACCCAGAACCCTAAAAATACCCCTTTACCCAATAAACCAAAACTGACCCTGAACCCTAAAAATACTCCTTTACCCAAAATTAATTAATATTACATTTAAATTACTTCCCACCCTATTCCCCTATAAACCCACAACCCGCTCCAGTACTAAAACATATAATTTAGTTAAAAACTATACATAAATTATCAATTAATTATTCTATTAATCAATTAAAATAATTCATTGCCAATTAATATTTAATAGCAAAATAAATTAATCATTAAAAAATAATTATTTAATTGCAAATAAATTACTTCCCACCCTATTCCCCTATAAACCCACAACCCGCTCCAGTAGTAAAACATATAATTTACTTAAAAATATACATAAATTATCAATTAATTAATCAATTAATCAATTAAAATAATTCATTGCCAATTAATATTTAATTGCAAAATAAATTAATCCTTAAAAAATAATTATTTAATTACAAATAAATTACTTCCTACCCTATTCCCCTATAAACCCACAACCCGCTCCAGTAGTAAAACATATAATTTACTTAAAAATATACATAAATTATCAATTAATTAATCAATTAATCAATTAAAATAATTCATTGCCAATTAATATTTAATTGCAAAATAAATTAATCATTAAAAAATAATTATTTAATTACAAATAAATTACTTCCCAAGCTATTCCCCTAAAAACCCACAACCCGCTCTGGTAGTAAAACATATTATTTACTTTTATATATTTTTTATTTATAAAAACATATTAAACACATATTATAACAATTAATTTAAATACTTAACTAAAATTTCTAACACATATTAGTAAATTGAAATTACTTACATCGATATATATGCTATCGATATAAGTAATTTCGATATTACTTACCTTAGGGTCGATATTCTGGCCATCGATATTCTGGACATCGATATTCTGTCCCATCGATATTAGCAACTCGATATAAGTGTAAGTCGAAATTAAAAATTCAATATTTTGACTGTTTACCGTGCTTCCCATTTCCTCTGTCCGGAATTGATGATTCTCCAATGTTTTTTAATGATTTTTGCAACCTCATTGGAGGCTGTGTTGTAGGTTGTGACGCAAGTTATTGGTTGCTCCTCGTCCTCCTTAGCGATGTTTTCAAGGAGTGCGTCACGGTTTTGGTTTCTCGCCCTTTTCTGTGTTTTCCGAATGATAGCCTTCGGGTAACCGCGGTTTTCCAATTTGGTGGCTAGGTCTGCTGATTGTGATTTGTAATCACTAACATTAGTGCAGTTTCTCCGTATGCGGAGAAACTGGCCAAATGGTAAGTTTTCTTTGAGAGGACGGAGGTGGAAACTCGTGTAATGGAGCAATGCGTTCCTTGCTGTAGGTTTGTAATAAGTGGTGGTGACGAGGGTCCCATCCTTGGCTGTGATTTCCAGATCTAGGAAGGGAAGTTGGTGGTTGCTAGCTGTGCTAGTGAAGTTCAGATATGGGTCTCTGGTGTTGAGCCAGGTCAGAAATCTGTCCAAATCGCTCTGCGAGCCCTGCCAGATGACCAGGATGTCATCAATATACCTGTGCCATTTCAGGATATGGTGACTGAACGGGTTAGTTTCTACAGAGATGTTGGTGCTTTCAAAATGATGTACATATAATCCTGCCACGCTCGGCGCGAAAACGCTGCCCATGGATGTTCCGTTTGTTTGTAGGTAAAAGGTGCCCTCATATTCAAAATAATTTTCTTTAAGAGCCAGAGTCGCACATGTTAGTATGAAACTCCTCGGAGTGTGGTAAGGCCAGGGTGATTCTGCCAGGATGTAATGTAGAACCTTCAAGGTGGCATCTTGTGGGAGACTGGTATACAGGCTTTCCACGTCTAGCCCTACCAGTAGTTGGGTGTCAGGGTCAAAGTCAATATTGTTTATCACCTGCAAAAGATGTTTGGTATCCTTTATGTAAGTGGGTGTTTTTTGTACCAAAGGATTCAGAAAGAAGTCACAATAACGAGAGAGTGGTTCTAGTAGGGAATTAATGCCAGATACAATTGGTCTGCCATGCGGTGGGGTTTTGCCTTTATGGACTTTGGGTACCGTATAGAAGTATGGTGTCCTGGTATGTTCAGGACAAAGGTATTCAGCTTCCTGCTTGGAGATGTGCTCCGCATCTGCTGCACCTGGCCATTTGGCCAGTTTCTCCGCATACGGAGAAACTGCACTAATGTTAGTGATTACAAATCACAATCAGCAGACCTAGCCACCAAATTGAAAACCGCGGTTACCCGAAGGCTATCATTCGGAAAACACAGAAAAGGGCGAGAAACCAAAACCGTGACGCACTCCTTGAAAACATTGCTAAGGAGGACGAGGAGCAACCAATAACTTGCGTCACAACCTACAACACAGCCTCCAATGAGGTTGCAAAAATCATTAAAAAACATTGGAGAATCACCAATTCCGGACAGAGGAAATGGGAAGCACCCAGGTTCGCATATAAGAGGTGCCACAATCTGAGAGACCAACTGGTAAGCACCCGACCGAAACCACCGCCAAAACCACCTGAAAACACAATACTCAACGCATGGGGCCTGCCAAAAATCACAGGACACTACCCCTGCAACGACTGCAGTGCATGCCATCTCACAACTCACACCTAAACTTTGAACCTTGAACCCAACAAGATCTGGTCTCAACGGAACCACACCAACTGCAATTCACGTAACGTGATATACATGCTTACATGCACGTGTGGCCTCCGGTATGTGGGGATGACAACACGGAAAATCAAAACCAGAATAACCGAGCATCGTAGCACTATAGGATGCAAGAAGAACATCAGTAGGTTGACCAACCACTTTATCACCCACTACCATACACCCAATGACTTCAGCTGGACAGTCATTGAACAAATCCCTGAAAGCCCCATCAACAATGACAAGAAACTCCTTAGCAAAGAGCAGCGATGGATATATCGCCTTTCAACTGCCACACATGGCCTGAACGATGCCATCCCCTGGAATTCCCTGACAACCCTGTAACCCAGGGGTTAACCTGTTAACCTACTCCCATGAGACTGATTAATGCCCCTGTTTACAATGTCACCCCCTTGTTTATTGAGCCCTTTAGTTCTGAGTAATGGGACGTTTTTCCCTCCTATCCCCCTTGTTTATAAGTGTAGTTTATGATTGTGGGTCACAATTACCCAATGACAGGCTCTGGACCAGCACTGCCACTCCTAGCCCACAATGTGCCCATTATCTCACGTGCCCACACTTCCTCGTAATAATTAGAATACAGAATGTGCCGAAACCGCACAACAACACATGCGCTAACCCTTAGCGCATGCGCACTCTGCCGACCTGACCTCACCAGGCCAGAATCTCCTCTATGCGCACGTGCGGCAGCTAACACACCATCGCGCATGCGCTCTACGAGATTGTCTTACTGCGCATGCGCGGACCCTGTCCAGAACTCCGCGAGCATGCGCGCAGCACCTCGCGCACACCTGAGCGCTATCGTGACTCGGAAGCTCGAGTCTTTCCACCATTCCCTTTGTCTCACAGGTGCCCTCGCTCAACCAATCAACCACAGTATATAACCCTGCAGCTAAGGCCACTACTTACCGGTTCTGCGAAGGAGGCACAACAGGTCCAAAGCAGGCACTGGCCAGAAATCCTGTGAGTATGCGAACAACCATCACTACTATGGGTAAGCACCACCACTCTTTTCTCCCTACAGGTCTCCTAACCTCAGTGGTCCTACCTTTCTCTTCCAAATAGGACCAACCCCTTGCCACTTCAATAACCTTGAAGAGAAAACAACTTAAAGCTAGCGTAAGAAGTTGTCCTTGCGCCTCATTTATTTTCACCTCTCTCACCACTGTTTAGAATACCGCTTTTTTAACCACTTCACCTACGAAGTTCTAGTGCGATTTTTCACCATAATGGTACCACCAGTATCATTACACTTTTAGCCGCTTATAGCCTGCACCCCAACGCTATTAAGCCGGCTGTCATAAACAATGATACAATACCTTCCAGTGACTCTCTTTTCTATTGTATGTTTTGTCTTTGTCCTTACATGTTACATGTACAGGTGTTCTTGAGAAGGGAATCCCCCCTCTCACACATAGATACACTTTAGGGAGTGTAGACACATAGTCTGTTTCACACACCCACTAGTTTTAATTGCACACACCTTTTTATCTGTCCTGAAGAAAGCCAGCATACTCATAAGGCACTGGCTGAAACATGTTGACACTCCAAAGGACGTGGGAGGTCGTAACTCGCCTCTAACGTCCCACAGCCTTATTTTTAACCGCTGACGGAGGCCCAGGTATTAAAGTATCTTCACCCTTCGGGTACTGGGACCCCCGCCAAGCCGTTTTAAATTCACTAACTTATCACCCTTCACCGCACACACAGTGACATACCTGCTCCGCTGTAACCAGGCGTCGTAGCACACCCGGGACACGCTAGGTGTCACTGGGTGGGCCCGATGATGAAGCATGCCACCAACTAGGTTGGTGGGTGAGGGCTTTTTAAGGACACCCATCAGGTGCCACCATCCCTTGACAAAACAAGACTGAGCCACTTAGATTTAAAAACTAAAAATCTTGTCAAACCCCCCCCTAAACCTAGCTAGTCTCTTTTTGATTAATTAACAAATAATTCTACTGGCCTTCTCCTTGTAAAATCTGCCATTCTCTTTCAAAAAAGCACGTGCTGCTGGCTGGCAGTGTTGGCAAAAAGTGCAATATTATTTGCATAGGACTTTTGTGAGGTGCTGCGTGTAGCCTTGCTCTGACATCAGAGCGCCGAGGCTGAATCACATAAAAGTCACATGATGCAAAGTTTATTTAAAGTCCTGTCAAAAAGGGGAGGGCCCAGTCGGATGGGCTTCAGGGCTGCCCCCTAATAGTTAAGTTAAATATAGACATTGCTACTGAATTATGCGGCAATAGATAGCCAGATTACACAGGGTTTTCACAGAATTATGTGGCAAGAAAAGGTACATGTTGCACACGATATGTCAAAGTGTAAATTTGTATTCATTTCAGCCCCTATTAACTATGTTTGGATAGAATTGCTTCTAATTGAAGTATCACCTTAACACCTGTATAATCTAACAGATGTTTTAGGAGGGCGCACATGCACCCCTAAAGAGTTTCTCGGCGCTATAGTTAGATAATGGTTCTATATTGGTACATAACTCACCAATGCTCATTTTATTGACCTCAGAAGGATGAAAAGCTTGTTTGGCACTCCAGGACTAGACCCTGTGCCACAAGGTGACACACACATCGATTGAGTTGACTAATTGGTCCATGAGCCACAAGATGCAGCAATCAACAACTGAAAGGGCATCAATTAATATTTGTAAAAGGTCTACCATTTGTAGAATCAATTTATGGTACTTTTTTGTTTTGTAAATAGAAGTCTCATACATCATCACCACGTCCTCCTGCCCCACATTCCTTGGAGACTTCAACATTCCCAACAACTCCAACAAAAAAATGCATGAATGAAGCCTTCTTCATGCCTCAACACAATTAAAATAACACAACTCATCAGTAACCCAACTCACTCCAAAAGCAACACACCCGGCCTCATCCTATCGGCCTCCCCATATATCCACTTACAGACACCTGGAGCCCTAGACTGGACTGACCACTTTGCCACCCTCTTCGCAATCACATATCCCACACTTCAGCATCAAGGACAACTGAAAAGAGAAAAAACAACCTTCCACTCGACCAAAGACATCAATCTGGAAAAAATCCAAGAAGAACTAAATAACCTGCCAGGACACTTCCAGCCCACCAAAGATGCCAATACTCTTCTCAACATCTACCACGTCAACTATGAAAACTCATCGTTAATGATATTCTACAATGAAAACCTGCCCTACCAGGCCCTCTGAATCCTGGCATACTCAAGAGCTTAAAGGAGGAAATAAACATACCATAGGAAAACAGGAAAAGAAAAAGAAGATCAAAAATCTGGGGTGGCTTGACCACTTCCCTCTAATTGCTGATCCCTCATTGTCGAAGGTAGGGCATCCTACTCGAAGACCACCACCAGAGAGGCAACCAACAAAAGCAAGTCTGTCAAAGACTGCACTGTTCCTCTGCCAGAACCCCCACTTCCTGTTTCAGGTGCCAAATGCAACACCATTACCCTCACCAATGAGAAAATCAGCAAAATCAACTCAATCACACATTACTGGTACATCTTGTCCATCACAGAACCAGTCATTAAGCATCCTCCTGTGTTAATATGCCACCAAGATGCATGTGTACCTGGAACATGAACGGCCTTGCGCAGACACTCCAGTCTCAAAATATGATCACGTTCTTAAAGAATCAGAAAGTTATAGTCCTCCAGGAAAGATGGGCTGAGACAAGCCTCCCAGTAGAAGGCTACCTAGAGGACTGGATATCGCTCACTAGGGATCACAACTATGGTAGATCAAAAGGTGGGTTCTCGACCTACTGCTCAGTTAAGCCAAAGGCAACCATCGATTCGTTAGCATTTGAGGAGAACTCGCTGTCTGGAACAAAGATTAGCAGTTCAAGTTTGCAGCAACTGGTACTCCTGACAAATGTGTACATCAGTCCAACTGCCAGAAAGAAAAGGTCGAAATCCAATCACTTATAACAAACTCTGTGTGACTTAGCAAATGTTTATCCCAAAGCTTCATGTTTGATCACCAGGGAACTTTAATGCAAATCTTTTCCAAGATCTGCCGGAAGACCACGAGGAAACTAACCCAGGGAGTGACTAAACATTACTGAACAGATCATGGTTGCTTTATTTTTGTATTTCAATTTTAAAAGAATTCGATGACATTGCAAATGAGAATAATCACACTGCTGTTCTGGCGCAAGCTAACCAGTTGGGACATAGCCAAGGTATTGGAACTGTACTCAATTTTTGTGTTGTTCTAAATGAAGCACATTTAGCAGATGTTCTCAGCTAGCTAATTTACTTGGTAAACCTGATATGCCACATTATTTTTCTGCAAAAATGCCTGTTTCGATTCAGCTGCACGTTACTGATGTTTTTTGTGCTGCTTTAGCTGATGAATTTCCTGCTGCTTTCATATGTAGCTGACTAACGCGGTAACCTCGACCCGCTGTTTTAATGCACCTGCACCTTATCTCCCAAAAGTAATTTATGCAACTTTAAATGTGGATTAACTACTAAACGAGCAGGGTGGTGGCAGCTCTCTGTTTTGTTGTTGGGTTAGCACAGATTGCGAGGGGATCCTCCTCTGGACGCTACCGGCCGCTGTGAAACGCTGACAGCATCGATTTTAAAAATGTATTGGTCACCTATGCAATTGAATTCACTAATTGTATTTTAAAAGTAAAATTTATTCGCTTAAACCTACTTTTTGCACATTACTCTTACCCTTTGCCCCGGTCCATCGCGGCTCTGTGCCGTTTGCGTGGAGGGCAGGGTCAGCTCCACTTCGCCTCAGCGCTGGCTCTCCAATCACAAGGGAGCTAGCGTCTTAGCTTGGGGCGGGGTTTTGGATTTAAGATGGCCACCCGGAAGCGCAGCGGTAGAGCGCAGCGGGAGCGCCGTCTCCGCGCCGAAGCCGCGCCAAAGGGGTGCCAGTCTGCGCCAGTCCGCGCTGGGTCCGTGCTGTGTGCCACCCCTGCTGCCCACCACTCACCCCAACAACCCTCTAAGGTAACTACCTATTCCAGGTCAAAACTCCTGAGTATAGGCAACGGACTACCGGACAACAAATGTTCCCCCATTGCATTTAGTTCACTGTATAATTCTTTACACTCCGCCTGCCCTAATTGCGCGTTCACAACCACTCCTGCTATCTCCCAACACTCTCTGGTCACACCTTCAGGGGATGACAGCGCTACATATATAAGCTGCATTCTGATAAATACACGCTCTCTCGTTAAACACAGGAACGACGTTGCAGAGCTAATAACCAGCCAAAACATTGACATTGTGTTTATTACCGAGACCTGGGCAGATCTTGCATCTGGCCCGGATTTCAACGTCGCTACTCCAGCCGGCTATCTAGTAACAAGACTGGATAGGGCATCAGGGAAAAGAGGAGGAGGGCTGGCTATTATACATCGAGCTAACCTTGCCTTAAAAACCGAACCGCTGGATCATTGCTGTGCGGAAGCCCTTGCCTTTATAATCTCTCTTTCTCCCACACAAACTTTTAAGGGAACCCTCCTTTATCGCCCACCCACCTCACGCACACTTTTCCTAAAATCTCTCAATTCTTTACTAGAACCTGTAGCCGCTAATCAGGACTACACCATATTGGGTGATTTTAATTTCCATTTGGAAAATGCTAACGACAAGGACTCGCGTACACTGATCTCGGACTTCCAGGCTGCTGGTTTAGAACAGCAGATCACTACAGCTACTCATCAAGCGGGGCATACCTTGGATGCCTTATTTACCAACAATGCCCACATCACCTTTTCCACAGTACTCCCTTTTACCTGGACAGATCACCTAGCTGTCAAATTCACTATCTTACTTAAATCCTACAAGAATCTGCCCTCCAGCACCTGCCCTTTGATCCTATGTCGTGACTGGAAAAATATTGATGTCACTGCCTTACGTAACATACTGGAATCTTCGATACCCGAAGATCGACCTGATCCCCATGAAGCCTCTCAGAACTACCATGCTTGGCTATTTAAGGCATTAGACCACCTAGCTCCCCAAAAAAAAATGCAGCCAAACCGCGTCAAACCTTCTGCGGCCTGGTTCTCGGAGTCATTACGGCTCGAGAGACAATGCTGCCGAAACCTGGAGCGGCGTTGGCGCAGGAACTATGCCAGCCCCGACCGGGAGACCTACAAGAACGCGATGACCAGCTACAAAAAGCTGATCACTGCCGAAAAATGTGCTTTTTATAGCACACAAATAGAAAATGCTCTCAACTCTAACAGACAGCTCTATAAGGTAGTAAAAGATCTAGCCAATCCCCCAGCTCCACCTTCCATCGAACCATCCCAATCATTTTGCAATAAGGTGGCAGACTTCTTTCAGGCCAAGGTTAACGATATTTTCGACAAATTCACCACAATACCGATGGCAGACGGAGTCTCTTTGGTGACTCTTCCTCGGCCATTAAAACCAATCTTAGAGGCGTTTACGCCTCCTGCATCTATGATGGAATTCATAAATACTGTTAAGTCAGGATCCCCTCTGGACCCCTGCCCCCCACGTATCATTAAATCAGTTTCTGACGTAATCGCCCCAGTACTTACCAATATCTGCCATGCTATATTTCAGACAGGTGTATTCCCCGCTATTTGGAAAAGGGCAACTGTAACACCACTCCTGAAAAAACCTGCACTAAACCCCTTAGAGCCCAAAAACTACCGTCCAATCGCCTCCCTTCCTTACCCCTCAAAAATAATCGAAAAGGTTATAAACCAACAGCTGTCGACCTTTATCGACCAGAACGATCTGCTTGATAACACGCAGTTCGGGTTTAGGAAGGGCCACGGGACAGAGACAGCTCTAATAAAAGCGTCAGAAGAGGTCAGGATTATCATGGACAGCGGCGGCGCCGCTGTCCTGATACTCCTGGACCTATCCGCGGCCTTCGACACGGTCGATCATTCTACTCTGATCGACCGTGTCGCCACCCTTGGCATTCAGGGCAGGGCCAGAGCAACGTTAGCATCCTTTCTGGCAAACAGGATACAGTCCGTAAAGATGGGAAATTTCAGCTCCCCTGATTTCTCTCTCCCGTGCGGTGTTCCCCAGGGCTCCTCGCTAAGTCCGACACTTTTCAATATCTACGTGTCGGACTTGGCGAGGGTAATTAAGTCATTTGGCATAGGGCTAACATCGTACGCCGATGACACACAATTGGTCCTGGAAATACACAAAAACGGAGAAGCTGTGGCAGCTAATTTTCAGGCAGGCATGAAGGCCATCAGCACCTGGATGAACCAGAATTGCTTAAAGCTAAATTCCGACAAGACGGAGGTACTGGTTTTTGGCGAACTAACCCCGTCTTGGTCTCCAGTCTGGTGGCCTCCGGAACTGGGTATGCCTCCACTGCCAGTAGTCAAGGTGAAAAACCTGGGCGTGCTTTTTGACAGCAAGCTCACATTCCTTGGTCACGCCAATGCCGTGGTTTCGGCCTCTTTCTACACTTTGAGAATGGTGAAGAAATTGCTCCCTTTTCTTCCTCCTACTGCTGGCAAAACCTTAATGTCCTCCTTGGTACTATCCAAGGTGGATTACTGCAATGGCCTTCTGCTCAATGCACAGGAACAAGTGGTGAACAAGCTTCAGCTTGTCCAAAATGCCGCTGCAAGGATCCTCATGGGGATTCCAAAATATGCCTCTATCTCTCCCACAATTCGGGAGCTTCACTGGCTGCCTATAAGAAGCAGGATAAAGTTTAAAGCCATGTGCATCACTTACAAGGCGCTGAAAAATAATGGGCCTGACTTCTTTAAAAACGCTTTTAAAATCTACAAACCCAGCCGAACACTGCGGTCATCTACGGCCCAACAGCTCCAAATCCCCCCAACAAAAAGGTGACATGGGGGGATAGACGTTTTGTAGTGGCGGCATCCAAATTATGGAACCAGGTTCCCTCTCAGATTAAGGAACACACTTTGTTGTTTTCCTTTCGAAAACATCTTAAAACCTGGCTCTTTAACCAGTAACATCTTATAACCCTCGCAATCTGAAATATGCTAATATTAGCGCCGAGACGCCGTAAGGCATTTGCGCGCTTTAGAAATTTTATAAATAAATAAATAAAATAAATAAAATAAAATACTTGACATCACTATGTAGCTGACCACTGTAGTAACTTTAGCATGCCTCTATTTTATAGCTGAATACACTGTTTTTATATATATATATATATATATATAAAAGAGATTGCACTAAATAAAGCGGAGTGTCAGATATTGTCTCTGGGTCTCTCTTTCAGTCCGGAAAGTAATTTTAACTATGCAGAAACTCGAATGGATGTGTTCCGTTTTATCCGGAAATTAAAGTTGAAAAAATTCCATAAAACAAAAGGGAACAAGGAAAGTGACAAAACTCCTCAATATGCTACTAGTCCACCTCTTATTTCAGCTGGTGATGTGAATCTATTCTTTGATTTACAACAACTTCAGGAAGAACAAACTGAACCCATTGATGCCTTGGGGTTAGAAGGTATGGATTTTGGTTGCACGATCAAAACCCCATTTAAACCTAAATCAGTTTTTTTGCCTATCATGATGCATGACAGTTTAGATCGTTTTCATGAACTTGTTGCCTCGGATTTGAAGGATTTGTACAGAGTAACTAATCATGGTAGCACCAAGATAGAACGCAAACAAAGGTGCTACATAGAACTAATGAAAAAATTGCAGGCCAATGAGGAACTTGTTATTAAACATTCTGACAAGGGGGGCAATATTGTCCTTTGGCCCAGATCTATGTACATGGACGAGGCTTATAGCCAACTTAATGATGTTGCATGCTACAAACGTAGTAATCTTCAAATTATGAAGTCATCTTGGTTGGACTATTATGGCAAATTATTGGCATGGAAAAGTAGTGGTTTAATCGGTAATGATGAATACCTATTTTTGTACAATGAATATCCTGCTGTGCCATCAATTTACTTTCTTCCTAAGGTGCACAAGAGTATGATAAAACCACCAGGCAGGCCCATAATATCGGGTATAGGCAGCCTAACAGAAAATACCTCCAAATACGTGGATTTTTTCTTACAAGAATGGGTGCTCAAACTTCCATCTTATGTTAGAGACACCTCTGATTTCTTGAGAAAAATCAGCGATAAAATCTGGTCAGATGAGCTTATCCTTATCACCATGGATGTTACATCACTTTATACTTCCATTAGTCATAAGGATGGAATTAGAGCGATTGAATACTACCTCAATCGTAGACCTGCATGTTTTTCCCTCCATAACAAGATGCTGGTTGAAATGGTCAAAGTATGTTTAGAACACAACTACTTTTCCTTTGACAACACCATTTTTCAGCAAATAAGGGGGGTAGCTATGGGGGCCTGCTTCTCCCCCAGCTATGCCTGCCTCCATATGGGCTGGTGGGAGGAGCAGGTCTTGAAAAGGGAATATGAAAACATCTTGAAGACACATGTCCCTTTATGGCTGAGGTACATTGATGACCTCTTCATCCTATGGAGGGGGTCTGAGGAGAAAGCCAGGGAGTTTATACAAAAGTTAAATGATAATCTTTTGAATTTGCAATTCACTGCAAATATGAGTAAAACCTCCGTAGTCTTTCTAGATGTAAAAGTGTATGTCAGCAACAACAATTTATGCACCAGACTCCATCGTAAGCCTACGGCTGGGAACTCTGTTCTCCATGCCTCTAGCCATCACCCCCAGCACTTGATCAACAGCATCCCCTATGGGGAAATGCTGCGGATCAAACGCATCTGCAGTGACAATATGGAATGCAAACTGGCTCAGGAAAGTTGTAAGGAGAGGTTCCTTCAAAGGGGATACAAACCCGCGATCATTGATAAGGCTATCAGGAAAACTGAATCTTTGAATCGCGACAACATCTTAGCCCCTAAAAGCCCTGGTATGGCCGATGACTCTAACAATAAATTGCGAGTCATCATAACCTATAATAAACAGCAAGCGGCCATCAGAAAGATTTTCAGGAAGCACTGGGATCTTCTGTTGAAGGATCCTGTCATAGGCAATGATTTGCTTAGAGACAATCCTACCCCCCTTATAACTTTTCGGAAAGCTAGATCCATGGGTAACTGTCTGAACAAATGTAATCCTGAAATTAGACCCCCCTCCAATTGGCTGTCCAAGCAAAAAGTTTTTTTCAAATGTTTCCAATGCAAAGCCTGCAAACATGCAAACAATGTGAAGGAATACAGTATCCCATTCTTACCTTACCCAGTCAAAATCAAACGACGTATTACGTGTAAAACAGAATATGTCGTATACATTTTGGAATGTCCCTGTGCACTGCGCTACGTTGGCAGCACCAAGTTACCCGTGCACATGAGGATCCTGCAACATCTCAGGGCCATTAATAATAAGGATCAAGCATACCCTGTGGCACGGCATTTTCAAGCAAAACATGATAGCGATAACACTCTGCTGCAGTATTTTGCCATAGACTGCATACCCCGTTCTCGCAAGGGTGGCAACAGGGACAGTGCCCTGAGAATGCTGGAAACCAGGTACATTTTGGAATTCAATTCCAAGGTCCCAAATGGTCTTAACACCACGGAGGACTTATACACCTGTCTATGAACTATCCATTGAACTTTATGCTTCTGGATTCAATACTGTTTCCCTTTGGTTGTGATGAGTATGGAATGAATGGATTTATTTCAAAACATTTGTTGGGAAAACCAATTTTGCCACTCTAACAGGTTTCAGAATCTCCAAAGATACCTCTCTTTAAATGTCTCTCGAGATTATACATCTGCGCTACATTATGAACTTGAGTATTCACTCATTTTAAATTCACGGAACATACACTATTGGTTATTTTCAGTATCAGAATAGAGTATCTTGGGTTGTCCTATTCTATATCTTTTGTTTCACTGTTTCACATTTTGGTTATCACCTTATTTATCGCCTATACATTTCAGGCAGCTGATAACATCGATCTATATATCCCAGGACCCTTTTTTTTCCTATTTCAAAGTGTTTGCCCACTTGGGCTATATTAACGTAAACAGCACATTTTGGACTGCATCTGGAGCTTGATACATACAAAGATTTGTCAATCATTGATTTGGTTGTGTATCAGTGACTATATGAGGTGGGCTCCTCATACCATGGGGGAGTTATCTTTTAAAATGTCTTTATTTATTTAAATATGTGTATATATATATATTTTTTTCTACTGAGATCTATATGTATATTTCCAAATTAATATATGGGTGTATATTCATGAAATCATTTGTAAATACGCTTTATTTTAATTGTACATTCTACCAAAACTATTGTACATATGTATTCCAGGAGCAGTCTAGCTGATATGCACTGTGTTCATTGCATAGTCTGTTTTTCAGTTTCATTGTGCAATGTAACAGCTGTTTACAATTATGTGTTACGGGTCACTTTAAATAAGACATGGGTCCACGAGTAACGCGTCATGTGATCAAGGTCCAGGTCGGACCGAAACGCGTCATGGCGGCATACTGATGCGTGGCGAATTTTCTTTCAATAAAAACTGAAAAGCACGAAAGATTGGGTCCGCGCTTATCTATCTGAGTCCTGTCCTTTGAGTGGATTTGTATGATAGAGTACTGGTATATATATATATATATATATATATATATATATATATATATATATTACAACAATGTTTAAATCCCCAGAGGAAAAGAAACGATGGTTACACCTGAAAACTCTGTTTCTGCTCCTTTATTGATGAAAAAACAGCGGCTTGTGCATGACATGTTTCGTTCCAACATGGAACTTCTTCAGAGGTAAGCCTTGCTCTGAGTACAACCAAAGTCCGATGTTTTAAATTCATTTTGTTTGCCCCAATGGCATTCTTTCATGGAATCACTTCCGTTTTTGAAATGGCTTGTGGGACTTGTGGTTGTGCTTTTTTCCGTTTATTTTGTTTCACAGTTCGATTTCTTTTGCGTTGCTTTTCCTTTATTTGGTGTCTCTTGCCGTTCTTTATCCATGTTGCCTTTAGATTTTGAGACATCTGTTCGAGTCTGTGATTCAAAAGAAACAGTTTTTAATTACGACCCTCCAGTGGGTAGAGCATTGTGCTGTTGATTTTCCCAGCGCGTGTTTGCACTGTGTGTTTGTTACAGTCCTTTTGTTTCTCCATCCGATTTGTTTCAAGTTTCTTTTCATCTTTTATGTGTCTGTCCATGGCGTTATTTTCCCATGTTGATTTGGATTTATATATATATATATATATATATGCCAAGTCCATATTGGCAGTTGTTTCGGCAATAATTGGTGTTTCCAGGGGACTGGATTGACTTGGCCCGCCACGAGAGTACGGAGCAGACAGCGCGGTTGTGGAGAGATTCAGCCTTGCTTTTGGGCGGCGTGTAACTACATTGCTGCCCCCGCCAAAAACTGTTCCTTACCTTGGGGCTGAAGCGGTGAGGGGACGGAGGGAGTATTCTTTAAACTTGATGACAAGTAGGAAAATCTAGGCTGTCTACACAATGGGAGTCCTGCATTTGACCAGTTGGTTTTATTCTCCCCACACTTCACCTACCTGAATGCAGAGTGATGTATTCTGGTCTTGGCAGTCCACGGCAACACCGGGAGCTGCAACAGGTGCGAACATTTCATTAGGGGTGGAGCCTAACGCACAGGAACATTTAGGCGCAGGACTGAAACGAACATTTGTAATGATGAAAGCCTCCTGTGAACTTGGGTGCTGAAGAAGGCATGGATATGCCGAAATGCATTCGCCGCTATTATCATCGCAATTAAAGAAGCTTCCCCTATATATATATACACTCGATTTTTGCTCAACTCCTGTGAATTCACCCAGGCACTGCTTTAAATGAGGAATAACCAGTATACTCTTATGTAACTGGTTGGTGTTGTAACTGTAGGATGCTTTTTTACTTTACTGTTTTTATATGTATGAATTCGACTTCTGTTTAACTTGTATGAAATGGCTGGTTTTACTGATTCCACTTGCTGTTTTATATTGTAAAGGTTTAAAATAACTATAAACAATAAAGTATTATTATTAGTATTATTACATGACTGGTTGAAACAAGGCTCTCCGCCAGCATCTGGAATAAAGAGTGTTGTGCACTTACTTTGACTTTGCGTTGTGAAAGTGGCTGTGGGTCTAAGGTACGCGCCTTCTATGGACTCTACAAGAGCTGTGTTGCTGTCTGGTGCCTGTCTGAGGCTTTTGGTGGGAGTGATGTGGGACTTTGCCTTTTATTTAGGAAGACTCTTGAAACCTAGCTTTTCATCCTACCTTATAGCCTCCCCCACCAGGTACTACCACCCCGCAATCGCTGTCAGCTCCGAGACACCTCACTCGGAGGTAGCTGTTGCGCTTTACAAGATGTAATAATAATATTAATAATAATAATAATAATAATGTATCACAAAGTTAACCCCTTTGGTGCCGATGACAGCCCCCAGCCGTCATGCATCACGGTGCTCGTGTGCTGATGACGGCTGGGGGCCGTCATGAACCCGCCCACTTCGAAAAACGCCGCACAGGCGCAGAATCGTGGCCGCACCCAAGGGGTTAAGGCTGGGTGTGGTACAGTGTATTAAGCCTTGCATAACACTACCAGCTGCTGAGTGATCACACTTGCATCTCCAAGGCTTGTGTGTGCCCACACACACAGGTGTGTTGAGCGTGCTGCCTCATTTGTGTTGATGCTCTGCCTCGTTGTCAATGGAGGAGACATTTCTTCAGCCCGTGCACTGTATAAGCCGTGGTGTGTTTGTTCTATGAGAAGTTTAAGGGCAAGGCAGGAGGAGGAGGGCTAAAAGTCAGCTATGAAGGCAACCCGCAATAACTTCAAAAGTACTAAACGCAGACAGGGAATAGAGTGGAGTTTGTGCAGTAAAGCTAGAAGCTAGACCACTAACCACAGAAGGAATGGAACTTCCAATGTTAATTGGGATAGAGTGCTATAAATTACTTCTGCTTTAGGCCCCTCCTACCTGGCAATGTTCAGGATGTATGACAGAACAACGCATTCCGTTGTAATGCATGCCATTACAATGCAGCCGTTACAACCCGAATGCCACTACCATACATAAACTTTACCATGCATATTTTTACAATGAATTTCCTTGTAAAACATCCTTCAGGAGCGCTAGCAATCTTCCTCTGAAACCACAACGATTTGCCAAAAAGAAAACTTACAACCGTGCCTTCTCTGGAATCGCTCCTGGGATATGGAATGCACTGCCCCCAGAAACCAGGCTGAATCCCTCTACTGCCTCTTTCAAGAAAGAAGTTAAATCTCATGATTAAATACACATGATCAATGTATCTAACTCTCATAACTGTGACATACAGTGCTCTTTTGTCAATCTTTCTTCCCTTGAAAGTGCTCGGATACTCACAAGGGTCATGTTCGTGCTTTATAAAACCTTCAAAACAAATTAATATTAAAGGCATGTGGGCTAAAGGTTTTCCATGATCCCTTCCCTGAGCCCTAAACCAGGCCCTCGGCGCAACCCGCCATGGCCCCCAGCCCAAAAATAAAACCCAGCTCCAGGCCTGAGCCCGAAAACTGACCTCAACGCAACCCCTCTGGCCCACAGCCTTTAAAAAAATACTTGGCTCCAACCCTGAGCGCTTAAACCAGATCCCTTGTGCAACCGCCCCCAACACCTAGCACTTAAAAAAATACCCGTCCCCAGCCTTGAGCCCTAAAACCAGACCCCTGGCGCAACCCCCCCTGGCCCCAGCCCTTATTTAAAATACTGGCTTCAGCCCTGAGCCCTAAAACCGTCCCCCTAGTGCAACCCCCTGTCCCTCCGCTTCCTGCCCTTAAAAAACCTAGCCGCAGCCCAAAGCCCAAAAACAGCCCACAGTGCACCCCCAGCCCTAAAAACAAAACACCCCAGCCAAAAGCCCTGAAGCTGAACTCATTCCTGAAACCACCCCACGCCCTCCTGTGCAAATCCCCTTAACTCACAACGAGGCAGCTCATCGAGGCTGACACACAGGATTTTTTTTCCTAAAGCAGAAGGGTCTCTTGTCTCCTCAACCAATGCTGATTACCACACATATACCTTTACCATAGTTACCATGCACATTCCCTTACCACCAGTACCACGCATATGCCCTTATAGTTCATACCTTTGCTACGTAATTGGTTCTTAAGGCATGCATGGTAAAGGCAAATGGGCTGTACAATCATGCGTGTTAAAGGCTATGCATTGTAACAGTAGACATGTTGTAACAACCGTGTTGTAAAGGCTTGAGGAGCTGATGTAATTTTGCTCTTTACACGTACTATTTTGTTCTGCTGCTAAATTGTGCTGCGGTACAAAAGGGGGTGGTGATGGACGGAGCATCTGACTCAATCAAACACTCACACCCAGTCAAAAGATCTGGGTTTAATCCATCACTGTTCTTTAGCTCACTCTGCCACCCCAGTTCAGACATGGCTATATGCAAATCAGTCTGACCCTGTGCCTCATGGGAACAGTCCAGCCCGAACTGCCAAGCCATGTTTTCCCTGGACCGGAAACAAGATTCCGAGGACCGGTTTCTGGCATTCCAACCGTCTTCAGCCCGGCTTGCTTGAATCTAGTGGCAAAGTGAGCAAGGGACTCACGTCTGAGCATACCCTGCCACACTTATGGCGGCCAAAAGCGGTACAAAAGGGGGTGGTGATGGACGGAGCATCTGAATCAATCAAACACTCACACCCAGTCAAAAGATCTGGGTTTAATCCATCACCGTTCTTTAGCCCACTCTGCCACCCCAGTTCAGACATGGCTATATGCAAATCAGTCTGACCCTGTGCCTCATGGGAACAGTCCAGCCCGAACTGCCAAGCCATGTTTTCCCTGGACCGGAAACAAGCTTCCGAGGACCGGTTTCTGGCATTCCAGCCGTCTTCAGCCCGGCTTGCTTGAATCCAGTGGCAAAGTGAGCAAGGGACTCACGTCTGAGCATACTCTGCCACACTTATGGCGGCCAAAAGCGGTACAAAATGGGGTGGTGATGGACGGAGCATCTGAATCAGTCAAACACTCACACCCAGTCAAAAAATCTGGGTTTAATCCATCACCGTTCTTTAGCCCACTTTAGCTGCTGCATTGAATGTGTTAATTTATTGATTTGTAGCCCGTTTTTAAAATATTGTATGCTCTGCACTTTAATTGAACCTCTAATACTTACCACTTCATTCCCTTTCTCCCGGGGGGTTTCCTTACTTCCTGTTTTCCGGCAAGCCAGTGAGAGACGCCATTTTTGTTTTGATTGGGCAATCTCTAGTTGTTCTAGCTACCGGATCTATAAAAATGCACGCTGCGCTTTCGCGCCTAAGGCAAGCCCGTCTGCGCCCGTCAGCGTCCCAGTAACAGCCAGTGATGCTGCCTGTCGGCTTATCGCCTCTTCGGTCCGACGGTGTTTTACCAGTGAGTCACTAAGGCATTTAAGGTCAGCAATTTGTAGTCACCATGATTGTCCTGATCTATCTCTGAAAAAGGATTTTCTTTGTGTTGCATGTGGTTTTAGATGTTGTTTAGATCCTGCCTCCATCATCAGGTCCACTGGGGCGCCTGCCATCTCGGCGGCACTGATAAAGGCTCGCTCATTAAAAAAAACGTTACCTGGATGTGTTTGAGTTGCTGTCCGACAACTCAATGGATCTTTTGTTTATTACGGAGGCCTGGTTGAATAGTTCCACTGATCCTATTATTTCATTGGCTACTCCCAGGGGTTACATGATATATAGATTGGACCGCACGGAGGGAAGGGGGGAGGGTGGCTATCATGTTTAAAGATAAGTGGGATCTTCTGAAGTGTGATTTTAGTGCCTGGGGCGAGTGTGAAGCTCTTGACTTTAGCATTCGCTTTTCGGCCCATTTCATACTGGGGGATTCTTTGATTTATCGACCCCCTGGCCCTGCGAAGGCCTTTCTTCAATCTTGGGGCGAGGCAGCGACCTCACAGGCTCTGCGCTTTTCCCACTCTATAATATTTTGGTGATCTTAACATACATCTTGATCAGATGGACTCTAAGGATTCATCAGATTTCTTTGATACTCTTCAGCTCACCCATTTTTCTCACTGGGTCACTCTGCCGATGTATGAAGGGGGCCATATTCTCGATCCTATCTGCTCTAACTTTTCCATTACAGCTGATGACCAGCTTCCAGTTTCCTGATTTGATCATCTGACCTTTTTCTCCTGGGAGGTGGCCTCAGCTAGTCTGCCTATCCCTGCCTCCTGCAAATCAGCATTTAGAAGAACTGAGCCTTCCAAATTTGCCATGGCCTTGACAGCCTGTAGGCCGGTACTTCAACAGGAATTGGAAAGGAGCCTCTTGGCTTTTACCAACTGGGTTCGGTCTACTATGACTACCATTGCTATTCCTACTTCGGCTAGGCACACCAGGGAGACTCCTAAACCGTGGTATACAGCTGAACTGACTTTATTGAAACAAGACTGTAAAAAACTGGAACGCTCTTGGCGTCTCAGCGAGTACTGCCCAATGGCAAAGGGTATGCTTAGACAGAGGCAGAAAGTTTATTACGCTGCTATCTCTCAAGCTAAAAAGGACTATTATGCTGTCCGTATTGATCAAATCTTTGCAATCGTACAGAGCTTTATGTCACCCACAGCACAATCAAGCTCTCTGCCAGCCACAGATGCCTGGTGTGACACGCGGTCTAATTTTTTTATGGACAAAATCCGAATGATTCAAACAAGCTTTATACTGTGTCCACCTAATCCTCTCTTCTGCCTCTGTTCCCACCACCCCTAGGAACACTCTGGGTAATTTTTCCCCGGTTGATTTGCCTAGTACTTTGAAAATTCTGAAGGGATTAAAATCTGGCTCGTCTGCTGACCCCTGCCCCGCCAGATTAATGGCGGCAGTAGCGGAGGTTATTAATCCTGAGGTGAACAACATTATAAATTACTCTCTGCGAGAAGCCAGAGTCCCAGATGACTGGAAGCAGGCTAAAATTCTTCCTTTATTAAAAAAGCCTGTCCTCAATCCTTTGATTCCTGGGAATTATAGACTGACTGAGTTTGTGGAGAGAGCGGACATCTTGCACCCAGCTCAGTCGGGCTTTTGGTCCTCTTATAGCACCAAATTGGCTTTGGTGGAAGTGTCTGAGGCTATTCGAAAGTGCCTTGATGCCGGCGGGAGAGCAGCCGTAGTGCTGCTTGACCTGTAGGCTGCATTTGATACGGTTCCTCAATCTTTGCTGCTTGACCGACTCGCGGAGATGGGTGGATCAGGGTCGGCCTGGGGCTGGATTAGGTCCTTTCTGGAGGGTCAGTACAACAAGTCTGGCTACCACCGGCAGCATCTGCATCTCTGCCGGTTACTACTGGGGTCCCACAGGGGTCGTCCCTTAGACCCCTCTTGTTTAATATCTATCTTACTCCTCTAGTCGTATTGGCTGAGGATTTGAGGGCTAAGGTGATCGCCTATGCTGACGATACCCAGCTACTTTTCACCTGGAAAAAGGATGAGGAATCCGTGGCGTCTGTTCAATTTAGCCTGTCTTCGGTATTTAAGTGGCTTGCAGGCGCCCAATTAAAATGTAATGAAGACAAGTCGGAGAATCTCTTGTGTGGTAACTTTCCCCCTGGTTTTAGAGATCTGATCTAGCTGTCTGAGTTCTTGCCACCATCTTCTAGCAGTAGCACTGCTAAGAATTTGGGAGTTTGGTTTGAGGATAATTTATCTTTTGCCACCCAAGTCAAGAGACTTTCTGGGTGTTGCTTTGGCCTCCTCAAAATCTTGAGAAGACTTCTTCCACTTCTCCCACAGGTCGGGAAAGAGACAGTAGTCCGCGCGCTCATTCTTTCCCACCTGGATTAGGCTAATGCGCTTTATGAGGGGATTCCAGCATAGTCCCTTAATAAACTCCAAGTGGTGCAAAATGCGGCAGCTCGTCTCTTGGTAGAGATTCCCTTAAGAAGTAGCGTGCAAGGTTATCTCCGGTCTCTTCACTGGCTTCCGATGGCGACCCGGGTGAAATTAAATCTATTACCATCGCCCATCGTTCTCTGCATGGCCTTGGACCAACTTACTTGCAGAAATGGTTCTCTTTTTATGTTCCAGGGAGACTGCTATGCTCCTCCGCTCTTCTCCTGGCAAAGGTTCCCCGTTTTCATCGGCAAAGGCTTGGTGGTTGTTCCCTCACCGTTATGGTGGCCCAGGCCTGAAATGCTCTGCCGTTTGCGCTTCGCAACAATGAATATCCTGTGGCTTTAAAAAAATTGCTAAAAACTCATCTCTTTGTTTAGTATGGACGAGCTTCTCAGTCCCTCTGTGCTTGCGCCAGGACACTCCTTGGAGTAGCTGCACGCGTACGAAACTAATTAACATAACATAAAGGCTATGAGTGGTAACAGCCGGGTTGTAATGGATGTTCCCTAATATTTCGCTGTTGTATGGACTTCCTGCTTCCCTGGTTCACCCACAGCAACCCCCTTCCCTCTGTTTTGTTTTTCTTATTTGGTTGCTTCATTCTCCTTCTCTGTCCCCTTTTTGATTCAAGTCCATCTTACTTGTTGATCTGAAGCCGACCAGCTGCTGTTATGAGGCGTCTGATGCTTTAGTATCCGAGGACCCTTCGCGGTTGTGCTGGGCAACATTGACTCTTGTGACTGCGACACCCACTCAGGATTCAGCTTATCGTGATTGGCTGGAAGTCTAGAGGGTATGTAGCAATATCTTCTGCCTGGAATACAATCTTTCATCTTACTTCTCTCTTCTCTCATACACACAGATCTTTTTACCAGCTCTACGAGAGGGAGCGTGTGTGTTCACTTAGCTGTAGCCAATAAACATACCAGAGGCTCGCCATAACCGAGCCTTGACCCAGACTCTAGGCCAGGTTTTACCATCACTGACCTGCTGCTCTCAAGAACGTTTGTGTGTCTCTCTCTCTCTCTCTCTCTCTCACCCTTCCCTCCAGTTCCCTTCTTCCTTGTGTAAGACTTCTGTCGAATCAAATCAATCTTTATTCGGATAAAAATTATGGTGTACAGACAAAATATCGACTCCAAAATATCGACTGGACATAATATCGAGTTTTAAATATAGACTGGACAAAATATCGACTGGACATAATATCGACTACAAAAATATCGTTTTTCAGGTAAGTGAAGTAATATCGACTGTATAAAATATAGATAGCAAAAATATCGAATTTTTAATAATATATAATATTTTTTAGTGTATTTTTATGTAATTATATGTGTGAATAGTGTGTTTTAATGTTATAAAATATTTTATTAAATGAATTTTGTTTTTATAATAATTGCGTAATGTAATTCTGTAGCGGGTTGTGGGTTTATAGGGGAATAGGGTGGGAAGTAATTTAATAATAATTAATTAATTAATATATGTTTGTTAATATTTTTAATTAATAATTAATTGATAATTAATTAATATTAATTAGTTAATTAATTAATATAATTTTGAACATATTTTGTATTAGTAATTAATTGTTAATTAATTATTTGTAATTAGTTAATTACATTAATTAGAGTAAATTTTTAATATATTTAATTTTGTGTTATTTTTAAGTAATTAATTTGGAAAAAATAATATTATTTATTAAAATAATTACAGCTAATGTTCTAATATATTTACTTTATTGTTATTGTTAATTAATAATTAATTGGTAATTAAATAATATTGATACATTTTGGGTAAAGGAGCATTTTTAGGGTTCAGGGTCAGTTTTCAGTTTTAGGGTAAAGGGGTATTTTTGGGGTTCAGGGTCAGTTTTCAGTTTTTGGGTAAAGGGGCATTTTTAGGGTTCAGGGTCAGTTTTCAGTTCATGGGTAAAGGGGTATTTTTAGGGTTCAGGGTCAGTTTTCAGTTCATGGGTAAAGGGGTATTTTTAGGGTTCAGGGTCAGTTTTCAGTTCATGGGTAAAGGGGTATTTTTAGGGTTCAGGGTCAGTTTTCAGGTCATGGGTAAAGGGGTATTTTTAGGGTTCAGGGTCAGTTTTCAGTTCTTGGGTAAAGGGGTATTTTTAGGGTTCAGGGTCAGTTTTCAGTTTTTGGGTAAAGGGGTATTTTTAGGGTTCAGGGTCAGTTTTCAGGTCATGGGTAAAGGGGTATTTTTAGGGTTCAGGGTCAGTTTTCAGTTTTTGGGTAAAGGGGCATTTTTAGGGTTCAGGGTCAGTTTTGGGTTTTTGGGTAAAGGGGTATTTTTAGGGTTCAGGGTCAGTTTGGGGTTTTTGGGTAAAGGGGCATTTTTAGGGTTCAGGGTCAGTTTTGGGTTTTTGGGTAAAGGGGTATTTTTAGGGTTCAGGGTCAGTTTTCAGTTTTTGGGTAAAGGGGTATTTTTAGGGTTCAGGGTCAGTTTTCAGTTCTTGGGTAAAGGGGTATTTTTAGGGTTCAGGGTCAGTTTTCAGTTTTTGGGTAAAGGGGCATTTTTAGGGTTCAGGGTCAGTTTTGGGTTTTTGGGTAAAGGGGTATTTTTAGGGTTCAGGGTCAGTTTGGGGTTTTTGGGTAAAGGGGCATTTTTAGGGTTCAGGGTCAGTTTTGGGTTTTTGGGTAAAGGGGTATTTTTAGGGTTCAGGGTCAGTTTTCAGTTTTTGGGTAAAGGGGCATTTTTAGGGTTCAGGGTCAGTTTTGGGTTTTTGGGTAAAGGGGTATTTTTAGGGTTCAGGGTCAACTAATAAGATTGTAAAAAATTATTTTATTATTTTCATTTATTATTTAATTATTATAATTTAATTTAAGTAGTTTTAAGTATATTTTAGTAATTTAAATTTAATATTAATTTAATTTAACACTGTTTTTAATAAAGTCGATATTTTTTACATCTATATTATTGTTAACGATATTTTGTACTCGATATTTTTGTACTTACCTGTTTGTAGATACAAACTCGATATTTTGACTGTCGATATTTTGTCCACGATATTCTGGCAAGTCGATATTGTGTCCGTCGATATTATTTCAGTGATCCAAAAATTATCCATAAAAGAATCGCACAGATAAAATTACAAAAGGTTTCTGTCCATCAGCGAAGTCGGGGATATCTGGGCCTATGTTAAATCAGTGTATTTCACAGACGCATTATAGTTGCTGTTAATGAGAAAGGATCTGCGCCTCCTACTGGACGGGAAGTGCAATTACAAGAGGGGAATCAAATAGCTAATTAAAACTAGATAGAAACAATGCATTAACGGTGAGGATACATCTAAAGGCAGGCCTTCATCAGTGTCAAACGAAGGGCCATTTGCATTCTGAAGGAACAGTGCAACAAATTGAATTGACAAGAAAGTCATTCGTTTTGTAGAAACTAAAAGTACACTTGTATAGTAATGGAATAAAATTGTACACATTATGTCAAGTAGTGTGCAGTGTTTATTGGCAGCAGCAACAATTTACAATTGGGAAGGGCAGCAATTTGAGTTGGTGAATAATGTGTGTGCAAGAAGGGAAAAAAGGAGGCCAGGCAAAACCTAAAAAGTGGCCCACATGTTGGAGGTCACCTGTGCCTCTTTGTTCCTTGACAGTGAGAGAAGGAAACTTGAGGTGTCACCAATATGGCATCCCAACATACTAGACAGAAACTTGTTGATGTTATGGAGGTGGCAACAACAGCAAGGCTTGTGATGCACCTTACTCAAAACGAGGACCTCCAGACAGGACTTTATTTAACACACCCGGCAGGAGAAAGTGAACACTGAGAAGTCACATGATTTTTATGTGACCAACTAATTTGGCTCTGATGATTTCAGTGAAATTTGGTCAAGGGAAGATTTTAATTGTTTAGAGCAGTTTTTCTTTCATTTTGGAGTAATGTTTACTTTTTGATCTATGTAAAGGTGGATTTTGTGAGCATTTACAGATACCACATTGTATTTTGCATAATGGAAGTTCAAACACTCCTTTAGAATCAATATGTCTAGAGCAGGTGCTTCAAAGCCCTTCTAAATATCTCATTATTATTAATCTGTGTCAGGCCTTCGCGCTAACAATGGCTGATAATAATTCTGAACTAACTGAAGGATGGTGTCTGAAGCTCAAAATTGAGATACATACTGAGTCAATAATTATATAATATTACCTTATCTGTGACGTCATCAATGATGCCATTTGATATGTCATCACCAATGATGCCATTTAACATATAATGACTGATGTACCCCAGACAATGCCTTGTTTTGGTATTTTCAAAGCAATTACCTCCTGTAACATAGGCAAGTTTAGTTTATTATTGATCCATTGTTTTTTTTGCCAAGTTCGAAGCTATGACATAGGTAGCTATGGCATAGTAAGCATCTAGGCTTCATTAACCCCTTAAGTGCTGCCGTCGGCCAACGGTCGTTGCGATCACTACCTTGCCAGTGCTGCGCACGACCGTTGGCCGACGGGCCAGCATTCGTTCTTCGAACGTTCAGCACTGGGCGCTGAACGTTCGACGCTCCTATGAGGTTAATCATTTATTATCAATTCTCCCAAGATGTCCTGGTCACACTGTGGCAGGCTGTTGGGGCTTTGTCTCCTGCCTTTTCACTTTAGCGAGGGGACATACTTTTATTCAATTACATCTAAATTTAATTACGTCTCATAGCAGGAGGTTCAGTCATTTACAAAGCATTTCTTCAGCCAGGTTCTGGGCTTATCTAATTGCCCATGTCTTTCTAATAACTTGTTTTGTTAACAAAAGAAGAACGCGCTTTGTTTACTTTGTACAGCAAGGTGTAAGGGCTTGTTTAACTGTGCGCACTACAGGGTTTATTTCCGCGCAGGGTTCGAAAATTCCACTCGACCGCTCGCATAGTCGAGCAGTTTTGTAGATAAAATACCTAATCGCGATACTCATGTTATAGGTAATCACAATATGGAGAGTCATGTCACCTCCTTGCAGTCACTTGGAGCACCGAGCTTGAGCTCAATGGGCCACTGTGAATACAGAACCAAAAGACATCTTGCAGTCAGAAACATGATGGTTCAATAAGCACAACTGACACATATGAAACTATCTCCAGTCAACCAAGGAATACATTGAACAACTTTAAAGTTAAAACCAAAGAAGAGACAAGCATATATGCAGCTCAACGAGAAGAATCGATCTTGTCTCATGCCTGTAGCCAAGGTAATCCAGGAAGTAAAGATCCACTGAAAGACATATTTAATTTGATGGCTTCTTTATGACCACAGTTGAGACCTGTTGAAAATTTGACCTTTCTGCAGGGGTATTATCCTGAATATTTTTATGAAATTTTGCTGATCCCTATTTTTGCTGGCTATAGAACTCTGTGCACTATGCCACTGCTAACTAGTAGTAAAGGGCTTGTGCTCCTCATTTCAACATGTTGAAATTGGCATAGCCCTAAGTGTCATATTTAACTTATAAATAAGTCCCTAGTATATGGTGCCCAAAGTGTACCCAGGGCTGATAATTTAAATGTGACCAGTGGGCTGCTACACAACATGTGCCACCCGCCTTAGTGACAATGCAAACATGACTGTAAGCATTCCAGTGGTAGCCTGGCTGTGCAGGCTTGAACTTCGAATGTGACCTCTCTAAATAACCTCTTATAACAGGCCTAACACCCTCCTTTAAAATATTTATTATTAAGCCTCAATGGCCATTTAAAAGTAGGAAAAGTATAGTTTAATGTTAAATATATCTTACAGTAACTAGCACTGCAAAGCTATTTTCACCATAGCACGGATTTGCTGTTCCATAGGAAAGCACTGGGATGCAATATCAAATACTAATATTGTATCTCAGGAATGGGACTAGCTAGAAAAATAATTGAACAACTGTTTTTAATAGTTATTAAAACAAAATGGCCTGTGGGCTAGTCCCAAGGACTTAATTACCTTCAAAGAGGTCTACCCTGACACAACCAGCCAACACACACGCCTGCACCCTTCTATTGTTCCCACAGCCAGATCACCTTACATCACAGCAGGCCTACTATTAACTTCACAGTGTCAAGTCCTACTGGATTGTCAAGCCCTGCTTGCCAAGTCTGCAGGGTTTTTAATATGACATTTGGGGTGGTGCTCTTCGAAGAGAGGAAACAGAATACCAAAACTGTATGTGTGTATCCTATGTATGGCTGCTGAAAGTTCCCCTTTGTCCTACTAGACTTTTGTTGGGGTACAAGGCCTGCCTAAAACTAGATTTTGTTTGTTAGATGTGGTAGGACACTGGGCTTACCTTAGTACACTCCCCATGCAAACCTCCAGCTCTCTGATCCCATGTTCACTGTGACCGAATTATTAAGCCAGCTGGAAAAAGGCTACATTGGGTGCGCGAGGTGAGGCCTTGGAACTATGCATCCCATTGAATAGCCAGCCCCAAGGGTCATTCTCACCAGCTAGCTGGTATCGGGCACAGATGTGGCACCTCAACAGACCCACACCAGAACACTTCTGGACCTGTGGAACATTAGCAGGGAGCCAAACCTGATGTCTGATACCTGTGAAGAGTCTTGAAGACTGGACTTACTCCTGCTCTTGAACCCAGGACAAAAAAGTGCACTGCAAGGGCAATTAGGCGGACCTACTGCTAAAGCTGCAGGGGAACAACGACCTACACGAGGGCTTTACCTGCAATTGCCAGCTGACCAGTGGCACCTGGACCTGGACTGGTCTTTCCTGTGGACCTCTGCCGCCTACCCTGTGAGCCTGTAAGTGCCTTCCCTGAGTTCCTGGTTGGGCTTTAGAAGTGTACTCCTTTGGTGGATTGGGACTTAAAGGACTAAAACCAGAAGGTAAATCAGAAGGATGAACTGTGTGTCTGACCCGTGCACCTTAGTGGTTAGCATTAAATTGTGCCTTGGTCCATTCTACTGTGACCACTGACTCTCATTAGCACATTTTACTTCTTGGCTCTATTTCTTTTTTTTTTTTAAACATTTTTTTTATTTGTGGGTATCACAGGCAGATTTAAACAGAATAAGCAGAATTTTGTTGTACATAACTTCCAGTGTCTCAAAAAAAAATATTACATAAAGCAGTTTACCAAAACTTGTAAATGATAAGCAATACTCAGACGGGCAAATACGTACAATACAGGAAGCATTTACACAAATAAATACAATCTTATCTAAATTATAGGTAGACACAGCTTCAAATCAAATTAATCCGTTTCGGATGTATAAAACAAGCCTCCCCATATTCTCTTTATTTTAGTCATTGCTTTCAATCCTCTTTTTCTGGCTAAAGATAGCTCCATATGATGTATCTCTTTAACCAAACACCACCATTCATTCGCATTAGGTGCTTGATCAGATATCCAAGCACTAGCCAGAACTAGTCTTGCACATGCTAGCATAATAAAAATTAGATCTTGAGAAGGTGTAGGATTGGGCTGTATACCTAGCAGAATCATTTCAGATGTTAAAGGTACATCAATTAGCAATTTCAATCTCAGTATCTTTCCTATACTATCCCAGAACGAAACTAGCGCGGGGCAAAGGACCAACATGTGTTCTAGATCAGCAGCCTGTAGGTGGCATTTGGGGCATTTGGTTCGATCATTAAAGGCATTATTCGGGGACCATTTGCTTATTTGTAGAGGAGTGTGATAAAGTTGACAAATTGTTTTATATGCTTGCAGTTTTAAACTCGAAGAATGGACTAGTGTATCAATTTTCTTTAAAGAGCATGATATTTCATTCGAGGTGATACCTATGGGAAAGCATAAGGCCCATTTCTCTGCTATTTTTGGACACTCATCTTGTTTATTTTCAGTGAGGCACTTATATCCCTCGCTAATAGTTACTTTTTGGTTTTCCTCTCCCTTGTACAAGCATTGCCAGAAATCCGAATCCAGAATCTCTTTCAGTTTTAATTTTCTTACAAAAAAATCACGGATTTGTGCATATTTAAAATAAGTGTGTTCTGGTAATTTATATAATAACCTTAATGTTTCGAACTCCAGAAAGCCTGAAGAGCCGTAAAGATCCCCAAGTTTCAATATACCTTGACTCGCCCATATTTTACACCCTGAGTCGGAAAAAACGCTAGGTAGACCTGGGTTGTTCCATAGGCTTAAAAGAGGATGATAAAATGATAGCTTATTCTTATTCATAAGTATCCTCCAAATGTTAATCATGTCCTTTGCGGTCTTAAACCTCACTCTTTTGAAGTAATTTGGATCATTACTTCTAGCCAAAAACTGCAAGCAATCTGGCCCCAACATAAATTGATGGAAAAAATATGGGTTGCTGGAATTAAACAAGCTCTGTAGCCGCCCCAGAAATGATGCAAAATAATATGATCGGAAATCTGGAAAGTTAAGCCCTCCTTTTATAAATGGGAGTTTCAGAGAGGAAAGTGCTCTTCTGTTCTTTTTATAACCCCAAATGAAGCTGCCCAGTATGCCATCGAGTTTTCTGAAAAAGACTGTATTTATTTTCAACGGTATACATCTAAATAAGTAGAGAAATGTTGGCAAAATGTTCATTTTAATAAGGTTGATTCTCCCGATAAGATTTAAAGGTACCTTATGCCATTTTTTAAGGAGGGCCTCAGTTTCTTTTAATAAAGCATCATAGTTCAGTAAAGTAATTTCCCTTATATTGGATGTTAGCTTAATGCCTAGGTAAGTAGCAGCGTAGCATACTCCCATCACAGGTATTGGCGGTTTATAGTTGGCTATAATTTGGGTTTTGTCTAGGTTTAGCTTATACCCCGAAACTTTTCCAAAGATTTCTGCCTCTTTAACTATACCTAACATGGATTCAGTCACATCGTTTGTATATACTGCCAGATCATCGGCGTATGCTGTTATCTTAAGAGAGTTTGCCCCAAATGTAAATGGTTTTATCATAACTTGAAGCTGTAAGGCATTAATAAAAGGTTCCATAGAGAGGGCAAATAGAAGGGGTGATAAAGGGCAACCCTGCCGAGTTCCTCTTCTTATGGTAATTTTGGTAGAGAGTAGGCAGTCGTATCCAATTAATGCATTAGGTAAGTGGTAAAGTGTTTTTATCTTTGTAATGAACTTGCTTTTAAGCCCCATTGCTTTCAAAACTGACCACAGGTAATCCCCCCCCACTCGGTCAAAAGCTTTTTCGGCGTCGAGTAGTATAATACCGAGTGGGGTGGAGTTAACTGCAGCCATGTCAAGCACAGTGATGGCCGTATTTACATGCTGCGTCGTATCTCTACCTGTTACAAAACCATGCTGATGTTTGCTAACCAATCTCGGCATGAAAGGGGATAGTCTCAAGGCTAGTAATTTGGCAAACACCTTGGCATCAGCATTAATCAAAGAGATTGGGCGGTATGATCCACATTCCGTAGGAGTTTTATTCTTTTTTAAGAAAAATATAATTTTGGCGGTGTTCCAAGATGACGGGGCCCCATCAACTGTAGCAATCTGATTAATAACCAAACAAAGTACAGGCACGAGTTCTTCCCAACATAATTTATAAATTTCAATAGGGAGGGTGTCATCTCCGGCAGCCTTTCCAGATGGGAGGGAGAAAATAGCTAATTTTAATTCTTCCTCAGTATAGTCTTTTTCTAACTCTTCCATACATATCGAATCATTCTTCGATTGCCAGTTCTTTCTGATATAATTCTCCACCAGACCAATTGAGGGCACACTCTCAGGGGTATAGAACTTAGTGTAGTAATCAGCGAATTGCTGCAGTATCTTATCAGGTCGAGTATAAATAGTACCTTCTGTTCCTTTTATGCTCTTAATTCGAGAGGTGGCTCGTTCGTCGGCTATTTTATAGGCAAGTATCTTTCCTATTCTGTCACCGCTCTCATACTGTGTAATTTTATATTTGTGTAGTTTAGCAGTAACTTTATCTCTTAAGAATTGTTTAGTCTCGCAGCGCAACATAGTTATTTTAAGTTCAAGTCTGTCCTTGTTTAAATTATATGGGGCTCCTGCACTTTCTTTTCTCGCAATCTCAGCCAGGTGTTCTTCTAATCCTCTAATTCCTGAAATTAAGCATTGGGTCTCTGTTTTCTGGTTGAAATTCTGCTGAATAATATATTGCTGTGCCAATCCTCTAATACTGGCCTTACAACAGTCCCAAACTAAAGTGATTTTAGTTGAATCAATATTAAACTCTAAAAATTCCTTTATGTGAGCTTTCAGTAAAGGAATAAATGTGTTATCAGATAAGAGGTGTCTGGGAAAAGAAAATAGCCTGGGTTCTTTCTTTGAGGAAAGTACCTTAAAAATTACCATTATGGGGTTATGATCCGACGTTACCTTTGGGCAGATCTCCATTTTACAGCCATTGATGATTTGGCTTGTTGCCCAGGCCATATCTATATGGGAGTACATTTTATGAGGTAAAGAATGGTAGGTGTATCCCGCCAATGTAGGGTGTAGCTGTCTCCAGACATCTTTTAATTTATGTATACGGGCCAGCTCTAAAATGGATGCCCTAGTCTTACACATTCGCTGTGAGGGGGTACTCTTGGTCGTGTCTATTGCGTAGTTTATGACACAGTTGAAATCCCCCATGATTAATATCTCTCCCTCCCACCCTAGTAGTTCTATATTTAAACGATCAAAGACTGCAGCATCATCATGATTAGACCCATATACGGCACATATGGTATATTTAAGAGCTGATAGCGTGATTTGAGCGATGACCCATCTACCCGCTTTGTCAGATGCTACCCTATTAACCTCAACCTTGAATGTTTTTTTCTTTAGTATAGCTACCCCACGTATCGAGGCATTTAAAGATGTGCTATTTATCAGCTCATACCCCCCTTGCACCAGCATTTTCCTGTCTCGATATCTTATATGTGTTTCATTTAGCAGTGCAAAGTGAGGGTTATACATCCTTAACTCTTCAAATACAAGCTGCCTTTTACTCCTATTATTAAGCCCTGATATGTTCCATGCAAGACAGTTAACTTGACACATTTCTTAATTCAGAAATGTTCTGAATAACCGTTTCTAATGACCTATATACCCATTCTGAAATTATAAATTTGTAGCAAGCGTCGTACCTGCCTGTGATACCCTTGTTAATTAACCCCACTCCCCTCCCACAACCACCCCCAGGTCTAGACCTTAGTCCCTCCCCCCACCCTGTACCTACCCGGAAGCCTAACCCTATCTTCTGCTGCCGCTGGTTGGGCAGCGAGACAGTGTGGACCCTCCTTGGCTCTATTTCTACTTAAAATGTTAAATTATTTTGTTATCTTGAAGTCATATTGTTTGTTAAATGTTGCTAAATTTTTCTAATTCGTTTTGGGATTTTTATTGTTTTGTATTTCAAGTTCATTACTGTTTTGTACTGCATTAATATTTTCACATTTCATCTAAGTGAAGTCTACCTACTCTCTGCCATAGCTACCAGGGGGTTGAACTCAGGTTAATTTTGTGACTTTAATGGTTCACCCTGATAAAGATTGTGGTTATTACCTGCATTGGGTACTCAAACAACTGCCACAGTTTCTTTACATTGCTGTTCAGTGGTTGGACCAATAACTTTTACTTTGCAGTACCACTCAGTGATTAAAGATTAACTCAAGAAACCTCTTTGCAATCTGGCATCAAAACCAACTTTCTTTTTTTAATGACCTCTGATTGGTCACTTTTTATTTTTCCCAAATTTAATTCCCACCCTCTGGCTTTTTGCGCCTGTGCCTTTATATAGAATTGATATGGACCTGAGCTACAGTGAGAACCCCAATGTGGCAGAACTGAAGAAGCTGTGCAAGGACAGAGGGCAAATGCTTGCTAAAAGAGCCATGAAATTGTAGTTCAACCAAAACCAGATCCTGTGCCTTGTTCAGAGCAGGAACCCCAGCATCTGCCTGCAGCCTGCACCAATAAAAGCTGGAAAACAGACAAGCAGAGAGGGCTCTGAAGTCACAATTGTCAACCCTAGCCCAGGAGCAAAGGAAGTTGGCTCAAGAGGAGAAAAAGGATGCAATACAGTTGGCAATGGAGAAGAATAGATTAGCTGTGGCCTTGAAGGAGAATAAGGCCCTTCTGGCCAATTAGGGGCGTGGGGGCAGAGGGAAATGGACCTTACAGTCAAGAGATCTTCTGAGCCTGGCGAAGAAGGTGGCAGCAACAGTGATGTGTCTCGAAGAGATAAAAAGTCCACATCCCCAAAGAACTGATACCTACCTATGTCATGGGGATAACATAGATAAATGGTTTGCAGCATATGAGGTTGGCCATATGTATGCATAGAGTCCCAGAAGAGGACTGAAGTGCTAGTTTGTGGTAGCAAGTACCAATTGGTAAGATGGATAAAGTGATGGCCCTAGAGGTAGCTGACAAGATGAGATATGCTTTCATGAAGAAAACCATTATCACTAAGTTTGATCTGACCCCTGAGAAATCTCTCCACAAGGTTAGAGCTAGCCTAAATCCCGTACACCAGTAATTGGTTGATTTTCGCTGACTCGTCAGACAAGGAACTGGAAAGTTGAATAAGGGGCAATAAAGGAAATGATTATGATGGGCATTAAAATTTGATCATGAAGGAGTGCATACTGAGTAGTTGCTTTACAGAGTTGCGTCGCCACATAATCGATTCTAAGCTCAATGTACTCAGAGAGCTTGGTAAGGAAGCCGACCTCTGGATAAGCACCAGAGTGTCCAAAAAGGTACCTGGGAGTGACCCCAAGAAGGGTGTGTCAGGATCTGCTCAACAGAGCCCTTCAGAAGGGTCTATTGCTGAAGTAAGAGCATTTATGTCTTCTAAGATGGTAGTAATCTTATCTTCAAAGTACTTAGCCAAGTCATCACAAAAGCTGTGTGAAGGCACAATCGCTTGGCGCAGGCATGCAGGGTTAGGCAGCTCCCTCATAATCTCAAACACCTTCTTGGCGCTATTAGAGGCAGGTAAAACGGCATTAGCGTAGGAATCCAGCTTAGCCTTCATAATGCCTGACTTATAGTCACGCAGAGCCACCTTAAGAGGTAACCTGTCCTCTTCCCGTAAGCAGTACGCCATCTGCTTTCAAGCTTTCTACACCATTGTTTGAGTGACATCAATAGTTCAGTAAACCAGGGAGTGGAAGTTTTACAATACAACTTTACTTCCTTAACTGGGATGAGTCGTTCTAAGGTGTCAGAAATATAATTCTCTAAAATGGAGAGTTTATCTTCCTCAGAGCCCCCATGTCAATAGTCAGGGGCAGACATGAGGCATGGTTATCCAAACATGGTCCCCTGAGTGTATGCCAGGTCCTACTAAACTATTTCTTGACACAGTTTACGTTAACGCTACCCTTTTCTCTCCCTGTGATTGAAAAGACCACCAGAAAGTGGTCGGTCCAGTAGCAAGGCATAATGTTGCCCATGGCTGCTAATCCAGCTGTGGAGAAAACCTAATCTAGAATATGGCCCCCCTCATGGGTTGGTGCCTGCACAAGTTGGTCCAGGCCAAAATAGCTGCATAGACCTAACCGGCCTCTTGAGGCTGGGGTGAGATCTTTATCAACCCAAAAGTTGTAATCACCTAGCATGATAAACCTAGAATGAGTTAGTAGCATATTGAGGAAGGTGTCCAGGAGCGCCAGAAGGTACAAACATGGTGGCCCTGGTGGACGATAACATAAAATACCGGAACAGAGACACCCTGCCCCATCCCTGAGAGAAAGGCCCCACAAGTCCGGCCCAATCAGGTCATCCAGGCTAAGTGGAACAAAGTTCCATTTATTCTTGAATATGACCCTACGCCACCTCAAATCCTACCCTTCCGTGGTTTATGGAAAATCTTATAACCTGAGGGGCAGACTGAGCCCAAGCCAAACAGCATATCATGAGAGGTCCACGTTCCTGTTAGGAAGAGCACATCCAGATTATAACAGCTCAATAAAGTTCCAATTTCAGTAGTATGCTTGGCCAGGGACTTTACAATAAGCAGCCTACATTGTAATGACATAGTAGGCGGGCCAGGTTAACTATCGCAGGTACGAGGGATTTAACTTCCCGCACAAAGAATTCCCCTGCCGGTGCACTGCGCCTACCAATGTCCAGTAACAATTCTCTGCAGTAGCTGCGTTAGGGCCATTCCGGCTCGATTCCACCAGTAGCATTTCCAGCAGTGTGGCTGGTGGTGGACACGGTCGGTGTTGCGGAGGGCACAGACGGGTTTGCCTATGGCACGCCGCAGGTGCACCGCTGGCATGCCCGCTGCTTGCTCCCACTGTGTAGTCACGCTCGCATTGTAGCTAAATAGTCAGCGAAAAAAAAGACTAGACCGCTAACCAAAATTGCGGGCGAGGGTGACACGCTCTAATCCGCGGTACACCTCTCTGCTCTGACAGCAGACACATGATGTCAAAAAGGTAGGAAGAGATTAGCAGCAAAAACCAGCTGTACTTATTCTAAAATCCCTTGGGTAGTCTAAAAACAATTAGAACACATAAATGAACATCACCGTACAAGCATGCCCTCCTCCCATGTGGCTGCGTGGTCACACTTGCATCGTAGTTAGATAGACACCCCAAAAAAAGACAAGACCGCAATCCTAAATGGCTCACGCAGTTGACATGCTCTAACTGGCGGTACACCACTCTACTCTGACAGTGGACACGATGTCAAAGAGTTAGGAAGAGAACATTAGCAGCAAAAATCCGCTATGCTTAGTCTAAAATCACTTGCATAGTCTAAAAACAGTTAGAGCAACTAAAAGAACATCACATTGCAAGCATGCCTTTCCCCAATGTGGCTGCGATATTGTTGCTCGCACTTATTGTTGCTTGTACTTATGTGCCTTATCCCTTTTGTTTTCAGTAGAGTCAATTGCGACACAGCTCATAGTCTCGATACGGGGACCGTTTTGGTGAGGATATGCGATAGCCTAATTTTCGCTTAAACAACTTATCACGGTTGCAACTTTACTATTTGAAAAACACAGGCTTACTATCCAGTGTTAGCTCTAATGAACCTGTTACAGACAGACGTGCATTCACTTATCGACTAAACGTATAGCTAGCTTATGAGCTGTGTCGCAATTGACTTTGTGACTGTTGCAACAGACCGGAAGGTTTTCCTCATCTCGTACTTTGTTTAACTACCCTGCCATCTATATTATTGATATTATGCTTCACTGCTAATTCACGGCTTATTTCGTTCACCTTGATGTTCAATACATATCTTACTTCGCCGTGTTCCTGCCTTGAAAAAGTCCTTGTGTAGGACGAAACACGTGTTGGTGATCTTTGTTTTGCTGGGAATATCTGTTTTTTGAAATTGAAAATAAAGAAAAGACTGAAGAAAACACACTAATTGGAATATACTTTGAAACTTTCTTTGGAAATCCCCATTGAACTTAATCCTGTCATTTGTTTCCTTGGAATACTCTATTACTAGTAGAGTGTGGTATATTGAGGGTCTTTAACTCCTGCCCGGATTATTAGAATTACTAATTTAGGAGTGCTGTCAATGGATTCTCAAAATTTGTTCAAACTGTGCTTGGAAAACTTAGATTGGTATGTATAGAAAGGACCAATTGAGATTATTTTCCTTAGCATCTAATTCTAATGCTACTGTTTTGTGTGGCATCAATGGAGTAGCTTGCTGGTTTAATTCTGGTTCGTCTAAACTTCTTTAGGAGGCTTGGCCTCCCTGTTGTTCTCTTATACCTACATGGTATATTCTTAGAGTGATTTATCTGAATCTGATTACTAATTTGTAATACACACCCTTGAAATTGGCTACCAATTCCTGGTCCTCATTCTGTAGCTAAATGGTTGCACAGTGAGTCATATTGTAGTTGATCGGGAAAGTAATGCTAACTCTCTTTCATCTCAGTGTGACCCAAAAACATTTATTGGAGGACCAAGTTAGAAAGAAAGTAAGAGTTTATAATCCAGTAGAGGAGATAATCCGGTTACTTAAAAACTCATAAACTTTGGGCTCAGAAATGCTGGATCGGCATCCAAAATAGATTTGAGGGAAAGGGTTCCGTAACCCTTCTGAAGGGAAAGGACCTGATGGGGGGAAGCACAGGGTACATTTTTCCCAAGAATTGGAATTCTAGCTGTCCCAGGAAACCACCCACAGGAGAATATTCCACAGGGATGGCCAATGTAGCCATGGGGGAGGGGTGGGGGGGGGGTTGTACCCAAGAGGAGAGGGTAGAACATGCCCTAGTGTTCCTTAGTTGGGAAGTGGACCCAGAAGGTAAACTGGTGGTCACTGAGGGTGGAAGTCATCACTTTCACTGGAATGGGGTTCATGTCACTGCTCTGAGGGATACCTGTGCCAGCCAGACCATGGTGATGGAAAAGTTCATTTTGCCAAAGCCGTATCTTCCAAGTTAGGTATGTAGGGTAACCGGGAGCCAAAGGCCGGAACATTTTCCAAACTATGACCCTGTTTTCCCTATGAAAGGGGAAGTGGCATGGAGATGGTCCATTGTCTGAGAGGTCACGGCTATCTACATTGGAAGGACCAGTGGGTCAGGGGCTACCTGATCTGAGATGAATGCACCCCAAGACTGAATCTGATGAGGCCTTTTCTGGCCTGGAGGTGCTTCTTTTTCTGTCAAAGAGACAGAGGACAGGAAACCTGTCCCCTGCATGACACAGACAAACTGTGTCACCATTGAGGGGGGCTGTGGCTCGCAGTGAAAGTCCTGGATTGCCAGGCACCGGTTGGGTCTCAAGGTAAAGATGCTGAACTCCTAGGCCAGTCTCAGGATGCTACCTCTGAAATGACGGGAGTAAGAGTGGATGGAGGCTATCTATCACCTAAGGATGCATCTCCCTCACACTCTGAGTAACTAAAAAGGCAAAAGGACCTCAGGAGCAAGTGGGGGAATCCTTTCCAGCACCTAGGCCAGAAGTGAGGCCTTCCCAAGGCTCCAGTTTGGAAATTCTAGCTGCCATTGGATGGCCATGGGCCTGGTTATTGCCACTGACAGCTGTCAGAGGCCTTTGTTGGTTGCTGTCGTTAGCCAAGCGACAAAATAGCCCCTGTTTACAGGCCTAAATCTTGCTTTAAATATTTAAAAGTCACCCCTGAGTAGGCCTAGTTGCCTATAAAGGCGGAATGCATGGCATTTAAAAGTAGGACATTTAAAAGTTTAATGTTAAACATGTGCGTACAATGCAAATGCCCAAATGGCTGGTTTCAGTGAAGCAGAGTTAGCTGTTGCATAGGCAAGTATTGAGATATAATATTAAGTTTACTAAGTGTTATCTCAACTTAGGAATTAGTTAGAGAAATATTTCAAGGACTCTTTTTAATAGTTAAACAAAATCCAATTTAATGGTAAATTCAAATTTTGTCTAACTATTACAGAAAAGATACCTTTGAAAAGTTACCTTTTGTTTACTTAAAGCTTCTAAGCCCTTTCAATGTCTTCCAGCAGTCATAATATGGCTCCCTATGGTGAGGTGCCATCTGCTCCCATAAACAAACGATTGGCTGGCCTGAATGGGCAGAGATGACCCATCTGAATCAAATATAATACACAGGTGAGATTGGAGGATCCTCTATGACATTAAGGTGTCAAGCCGGACTTGAATTTCACACCCTGCCTCACATCCCTGCTGGGCTTGTCGTAAAACATTCAGGGAGCACTTTAAATAATAAAATAAGGATGCCAAAACGCTTTGCGTGGAACTACTGTCTGATCGCTGAAAGCTCAGCTTTGATACAATCAGACTTCTGTCTATGGGTTTATTGGAGTACAGGGGCAGCCTAAAACTGGATTATAGTGATAGATATGGGAGGACACCAAGATTGCCATAGTACACTCCCCACAAACATCAACAGCCCTCAAAGCCTAAGTTTAATGTGGCTGAAGACTACGGCCATCTTAAAAATGCCCAAAGTGGGGGAGGGTAGACCAGGGAAGTCACACCATTGGTTATACATTCCCAGGGTTAATTCCCACCTACTAGCTTGTTCCAGGTATAAATGTGACACTTCCAAGCAGCCACTTCCGGGCACTCCTGGACCTATGGATGATCAGAAGTAGACTGAATCAGTTATCTGAGACCTGAGAAGAGCCTCGAAGACTAGAACTGCTTTGTCTCTTATACCCAGGACAAAGAAGTGAACTCCAAGGGAAATACGGCTGACCTCGTGTTCAAGCTAGAGTGACACAATAAGCAACACGTGGCCTATTCCTATAGCTGCCCACCTGAGCAGTGGCACCTGGAATGAACTCTTGTGTGGGCCTCTTCCTGCCAGTATGTGAGTCCCCAAATGCCTTCCCTGTGGACCTGTGGGGCTTTAGAAGTGTACTCCTCTGGTGGTTTGGGACTTAAAAGACTAAAATCCGAAGGTTAGCTCCTTGACTAGAACAAACATGGGTAGAGATTTGACCCAGACTCCATTGAGATGAGCATTAAACTGCACGTAGGTCCTGTTCTAATGCAACGTCTAACTATTATTAGCACTTATCGCTTCTTGGTTATATTTCTACGTAAAACCATAAACATTTATATCTCTGATTCCCCTTATTGAATTTTTGTTATGTTGGTGTAATGTTTATAAAATTTTCCTCTATGTTTCTAATTTGTTTGGGATTTTAATGTCTTTTGCACTTTGACGTTATTACTGTTTTAGTACTGCATATATTATTTACCCTTTGCTTCTCACGTTGCTTGCTATGTGCCATAGGTACCAGGGTTGGAGCTCATGCTAATTTAGTGGCATTAAGGTTTCACCCTTACAATCATGGTGGGTATAATCTGAGGTGGGTACCTAGCACCTCAACTAATACCCCAATTTCTTACACTTCCAACAAACCACTTATCACCAAAATCCTCAGCACCCAAACAATGTGCAATAGGTGCCTGGTGGAAAATGAAGATGTCGTGTATGCTTCCAGGAAAGGCGGCATATACATCTGAGAAGTAGCCCCTATCATCCATATAGACTGCATGTTGATGGAGTACTAGTGGGTCTGATCTGAAAATGGTGTGGTGAAGTGGCTGAAGTGCCTCCTGGGTATAGTCAAGGCCACCTAGCCTACGAAGGAAGTAAGCAAAGGCATAACATTCCCTTGCCACCCTTTGTCCTTCTGTCAATGACTTTCAGATGACAATAAACTGATGCAATCTTCTGTTGATGATTCAGAACCTTGTGCAAGCAACAGGAGTGATTTGTCTGTGAGATGCCAACATTGTCAGTGGATACCCTCTGGAAAAGTCCAGTGGCCATAAAATGGAGTGCATCTAGCATTTTGGTTGGCTCTGAAAGCCTGGGAGGGGCTATTGGCGAATCCAGCTCCTGCTACCGGTCTGCAATTATCTCCAGGATCTTATCAGGTGGGAAACTATGGGCCCGATTCACAGAACTAACTTAAGACAAAATCCTAAACTTACTACTTTTGGTTTTCTTAAAAGTTTGGATTTTGTCTTAAGTTTGTCTTAAGACAGACTTAAGACAAAATCCTAACTTAAGTCTGTCTTAAGACAAACTTAAGACAAAATCCTAACTTCTGTGAATTCCAAAAGTAGTAAGTTTAGGACTTTGTCTTAAGTTTGTTCTGTGAATCGGGCCCAGTATCTGGAAATAGCAACTTCGTGGACATGCCCAATATGTTGCCTGTAAACATTTTCTATCCTCCTCAAATAATTCCTCTTCCAGACAAGGGGCAACACCACACACACGTTCAATGACATAACAAAGTCAGGAAAAGAGTTTTGGTGTGTGCGCTCCTTTTTTAATGTGGTAAGCCTGGTTGTGACTACTTGTTGTTGTAATGGACCTTAGAAGGTGGAGTTCAGAAAAATAATTCCTTTCATTACCAGGTGTGCTGCAAGTGTTTAAATCATTGTTATATATATTTTTCAGACATTTGGTTTCATACTTTTCAAGAAGTTACATTTATAAAAATGTGAAAAATAAAATATGAAATTGTGCATTAATAATTTTTGGCAGTCATTTTTACATTTTAATGAGCATATTTAATTTGAATCATTTTATTAAATTAAATTATAGTTTATTTCTACTATTTATTTGTTCAAATTTATCGCTCCATTAGTTTCCAATGGAGGGTGTTGTGATACCAGTGTTCAGCCATGTGTGGTGTTATTCCTCTACTTTTTTTATAGTAATATATTTAGAGTGCAGTTTTTGGATATCACTGTGCTACCTTTTTTGTGGGTGGATGACATTCCTCTATGAAAACCCAACCTAATCCTGTATAAACCACTCCTTACTCCTCCAAAATCTCCTACCATTTAGTAGTAAGCATGCCCCTCCTACATTTACTACTAAAACACAGTTGGGGTGTGGGACTCCACACTTAAAAAGATAGGAGATGCAACGGTGTAAACTCTGTGTATAGTTTCTGAATAATATTTTGCAATAGCACCTGGATACCCTATCGGGTGATTAGCAGCGCTTTATAACTCCTGATTGAAAGTACATTTTGTAATACTACAAAACATACTACAAACTGCAGTTTGTGCATCAGGGCCATACATTTTTTAATTTTGAAGAATCTAAGGGCCACATGCATCAAAGTAAGTAATTGCGATTTCTAAATTGCGATTTTTAAGAAATCACAATTTAGGAATCGCAATTACTTATGCATGTAGGAATTGCAAAACAAATTGCGATTCCTACAAATTCTCTAATAGCGAATCGCAAATTGCAAATCGCAATGAAGGAATAGCTTCCCTATTGGCCCATAGGAATGAATGGGAATTGAATGCGCAATTTGCGAGTACCAAATAAGTACTCGGAAATTGTGCATGCAATTTCAAGGGTGCAAGGGTGCCAAAAGGACAACCTGATGCACCCCTGAAATTGCCATGTAACCACATTTTGCGCACACACATGCCCCAAGGAAGTGTGTGTGTGTAACATGGAACTTTCTAAAATGTACTTTAGTGCATTTTTTTAAACTTTCCGCAAATTACTATCAAGTATAAATTGATGGTAATTTGCGATCCCTAATTGTGAAATCGCTATTTAAAATTCCATCATGCATTGCATTTAGAGAATTGCAATTTGCGATCCCCTAAATGCATTTGCAATTTAGGTAATCGCAAATTTTGCAATTACTTATTTAGCGCATGCGGGGTAAAGGATGTTTCCCCCTTAGGTGCCGATGCTGATAAAAAGATTATTTATTAAATTCATACTTTGGCGATGAGGAAATCCTGATCATGCCTGCAGCCGTGTGCTGTTTACTAACACATGCAGCAGCCCAGAGCTCCTGACAAGCTGGTTCTCCCTGCTGCCAGGCTGTTCTTCCCTGGTCTCTACCAAAGCACCTGCAGACACAGCAACAACAGGATCTCCTAGCTGCCTCCTGCCCTTAGATATTTCTCATCCGCTCACACGTAGGTGGAGCAATGGAGAATTCCTGGATCCAAAGAAGCCACGGACCAGCACAGCCATATTTGGATCTAGGCCACAGCCAATAATTGGCATCTATGTATACCAGTGAACCAAGGGTAAAGTCTACATTGCCAAACAACAACAGTTCCTGTGGTTTCATTCAGTAGTCATTTGACCAACATATAGATTGATAAATCTTATCCTGAAAGACATGACTCAAACATAATAACACAGACAGTTGCTTTAGGGGCAAGGACATATATAAAAAACTCAGTAGGACAAGTGGGTGCTCCTGGTGAAGAACAGTGTGGTGCACATGAGATGTGAAATTCAAAATACAAGAGAACTCAAAAAGGGCAATCAAGAATTGGCTGATGCAAAAGTGCTTGGGTCTAAGTAGGAGTTTAATGACTCTTCATGCACCTATTGCAGGGTACATCCAAACAGTGGCGGCCTACAGTGCAGTGTTGTGATTGGTCTGAGTGTCGTGGTTTAGTGCTCAGACAGGGACTGGGGGCCTGGACATGAGCCTAGGTGGAGAACATTCATGCGCACTGGGAGTGGGCAAACCACTCCTCCCCTGTCCTGCTTTGAGAGCAGAGCACCCCCCGCCCGTCATGCCCTGGCTGCAAAGCAGCAGGAACAAATCAATGCATTATAACATTGAGTTATTATCATTTTAGCTTTCCTTAAGTTACACTACTTAAAAGCAGTGGGGCAATGCTCTGCCGTCTTTGCAGAGGAGCCGCCACTGCTTCAAAACCAGAACAAAATTCTGAATTGTGAGTCTTCATCAGGACAGAAATGCACTTCACTCCTAGAAAAATGATAGGCCAACTTTACACAGCTGCGAATGAGGGTGTAGCCCAGGGCATACACATATGTGTTCAAAATTGGAGAGGGTGATAAATCACCTAGAATTACCGCGGGGGATGCTGACATGTCTAAATGAGACGTTAGTTTCTGAATAGGCAGAGTAATAAAATAGCTGATGCTCAGTGCTCCTGTGGAAACACATCACAGAATGGAGCCAGAAGCAGATGTGCCAGGTAGTGAAATTGCCTTGTTACTTGAGAGGCGAATATGGGTCAAAGCCAATACAATGAGAGTTCTGGGAAAACCACTTTCAGAATTTCAGTGCTGGCCTCTATACACCCACACCTAGCAGAGAGCTGCTGCAGGTGTGGTGGCATGATTGAAAGCACAAGTTAAAGCTTGTTATGAATATTGGGTTTTTCCTTCCTGAACATTTCTTGAGTTACCTGTGCTAGTCAATTAATCAAAATGCAGAGTACATATGATTCATATGACGTGCACCTGGTTTATAGTATTATGTTCTGCAATGTGAAACAAGCTTCCATGAATATATTTGCAGTGTTTAATCTCAAAAGCCAACTATTTCGTGTTATATTTGCTAGTTATTGATTTCTAGGAGTTTCTAAAAGGTTGGCAGCTAGTGGCTTGTTCTTTGTTCTTATTCAAAAGAACAGAGTCTCACAGAAGGACAATAATTGAAAGTACATCAGACCCTTTCTGTTAATTGTTTCTGATAAGAGTTTTTAACAACAATGAGATTATGTTAAAAAAACTCAAGCACAGACACAAGCTCAGGCCATGCAGAATCATACCTCTTGTTCTCCTTGAAGGCAACCAGGACAGAAAGCACCTAGCCTGCCCCAGTTGATTTATCAGTGTAGGTGACCTTTTGAGATGAGAATTGCAGACCTTGCTATGTTATGGAACATAGAACTGCATTGTTTAACCTGATATTTTATGTCTGAAACTCAAAGTATGTTTTATTTTCTGCTTTTCTAGGGTAGGATTGCTATAGATCAGTGGTTCTTAACCCCTTCCACGCTGATGACGAGCTGGGCTCGTCATGGCGTAGCCTCCTCGCACGCTGATGACGAGCCCAGCTGTTCACGTAACATGCGCTTTTAAAAATCTCAGCGTACGAGCGGAATTCCGCTAGCGCGCATAAATCTGTGGTCAACAAAGCCTACAAAGGGGGTCGTCGATTGCTTACAACATTTTAAATTATTAACAGACGAATAAAGTATATACAACTAAAGAAGCAAACTTTAAAATTTTAATTTTAGGCCGTTCAGTAAATGTCGAGGAATTTAAAATTGGAAGTTAGAAATTAAAGTTTCATCATCAGATTGATTTGTGGCGGCAGTGCAAGTGCATCATGCAGAACGTAATAGGGACAGTGGAGGTCCTCATCGGAATTTAGAAAAGCTTCAACTTTCTCATTAAAATTAAAATTTAGTTTACATTTTTTTTAAAATAAAAATATTCATCATCTGTGTGCTTGTTTAATGATTTTTTTGTATACTGTTATGAGCTCAAATCATTGAAAATGCTCAGGCTGAGGTCTCCGGCTTCCACTAATGACTCAATGGAGGTCCACGGATTCCAATAATGATTACCCAAGGGGCCCTGTCATTATAATGATCAAGTGGGGATCCACGAAGGTCAAAAGGTTAAGAACCACAACTATAGATCCATAAAACCAATCATGTTGGAGTGCCATTTATTATTCGTGATTACGGTAACTGTTGCTTCTGAAAAACACATACGTCAACAATCAGCTCCGCCGTACACGGCAGAGCTGAAGGATCTAAAAAAAAAGTGTAGGACGCAGTAATGAAGATGGAGGAAAGATTATTCCTCAGAGGAAAAAAATATTTACACAAGAATTATTGAAGAATACAAACAGGCAATCGTTCTAGCAAAATCGCACTTTTTTACCGAAAAAATTAGTTCCGCCAAAAACTCACAAAACAGTTAGAGGCAGATTTACAAGCCCCTTGCGCCTCTTTTACGCCGCCGTTGCGTCACTTTTGTGATGCAGCGGCGGAGCAAAGCCAGCGCAATGGCGCAAGGTACTTACAACGTGATGCAGCTGGGAGTTGCGTCACGTTGTAAAGCCCTGCACCACATGTACGCGTTCCGGCGCAGGGGGGTGTTCCGGCGCAGGAACGCCTCCTAAAAGTGGCTGAGTGAAATCTACAGGATTTCACTCAGTCATTTTTAAGGCCATGCAGCGTCAAAACCCTGCGCCTGCATGAAGCAGGCGTAAGGATTGATGCAGCATTTTAAAGATAGGGCACAAGTCCAGCAATGCGCCGCCTTTATGGCAGCAGATGCATCATGCATCTGTCCATTTTTTGCCCCATGGTGCGCCGCATTGTAAATGCATGTCACATCCATGGTGGCGGAGCCGTGATGCACAATAACTGCTGATATGCAGGGATGCGCCATTTATTGTAAATCTGCCCCTTATGGCATTATCAAACCTCGACAGAAGCAAACAATTTAACCCTGACTTAGCCTTCTGTAATAAATTGGCAGATTTCCTTTATAGCAAAGTAAACACTATATACGAAGAGTTCTCAAACCACCATAAGGATTCTGGTTCAGATGAGCAGGCATGCCTGGAATATAATTTCGAAACCACACAGGCTTGTTTAGACAAGTTTAATCAGTTGAAGCTGGAAAGAGTAGAGAGGCTCATACTATTAACGAAATACAGATCTCCATCTGACCCTTTTCTGGCATCAGTACTTCATTTGGTCCCTACCACCATTGCAAGCTAGCTTGTACCACTCCTAAAAAATATCCTTGACTGAGGGTCTTTTCCTGATAGCTGGAAAAAATCACTATGGAGGTCAAAAATTATCGGCCAATCTCCTGTCTCCTGTTCCCATCTAAGGTCCTAGAAAAAGCCGTAAATGAAGACCTGGTACATTTTCTAGCGGCAAATCATAAACTGGATTCCTCACAACATGACTTTCGGCATTGACAATGTGAAAAGCAGCAAATCTCCTAAGACCCCCAATGCTGCCCGGCGCAGGGTCACCTTTAATTCACTGGATTTACTATCAAAATAATGAGGCAGGTGCTGAAACTGGAAGACAAGAAACAAGTTTATTTCTCATGAGGAGAACCTGTCAACAGACACCATGGTAATCTGCTGAGGTGTTCTATCTGCATCTTTTGTGACTCTTTCTTTTATACAGGTTTGACACAATGCATTTGTTTATTTATCCTGGTTACAGGCTTGGAGTCTCCACCCCGGACAAGTTTGTCACACAAGCCCAACATTGTTCCATCAACATGGTTACACAAGCCCAACATTAATTCTCCTCCCACCCAGGTCAAAACAGACAATCTAATCTTGCAGCTGGACCTTGCTTCAGGGTCTAAAACATGTGAGACCGGCCAGATCTAAGAGTCCGTTCTGTTGATAAAAACAGGTCCCATTGTTGGAAAAAACAAGTCTTGCTGTACAGTGCAATAAACCATGTTTTCAAGAGTCTGTTTGGCATTTGGAACCTGTTTGTGTAAGGGTATCCATGGGTTTGCTGTAAACAGAGATGAGAGGAAAAACGAGTTTGTGGCAGCAAGTTGATGTTGCTGCGGTCGGTCAGAATGACTGCAGTTTATATGTGCCGAGGAACTTCCAGCAGACAAGACGGTGCAGGCAATGTTCACAATCTTCATTTTGCTCTCCACAGTGGCTCTGGCGAACATATATGAACGCCGCTTATGTACACCTAAAGTTTATCGATTCTAACAACAATGTACAGTCAGCATTAATTGCAGCCACTGAGGAAATCCACATTTTAGCAGATGGCGGAGGGAAAGCAATACTTATTTTGCTAGACCTCTCAGCCGCATTTGACACAGTGAACTGTCAAGTACTCATGTGGCGATTAATTGAAATGAGGATTACAGGTAAGGCTTCAAAAATTAGCAGCTCGTTCCTAGCAAAGAGAGAGCAAACTCTAATGTTGGGTGGACCTAAATCACATTCCTTTGCACTGGATTGTGGGGTGCCCCAGGGGTCCTCAATATCCCCAACCCTATTCAAAACGTACGTTGCCCCACTAGCTAAACTTATCCATTCATACGGATTCATCGCGATCTGTTACACGGAGTATAAATAAGTAGTGGTGTCATTAACATCAGAGCCAGATAACCGGGCATAGAATAAAATGTCAAGAACTGCATGGCCGCATCATCAGATGGATGCAGGATAACTTCTTAAAACGAAATACAGAAAAAAACGGAGGTGCTACTATTCGGTAAAGATACCACCTTCTGGAATGCCGCTTGGTGTCCAGATGTCGCTGGATAATGTTTATCCCCAGTAAAAAAAATAAAGAACTGGGAGTCATGCTAGATGATCAACTAACTTTCTCTGACCAAGTCAATCTCACCACATCATCTTGCTTCCATACTCTAGAAGATTCTAAAAAAGGTCTTCCCATTCATTCAGATAGATCTACAGAAAACAGTCATCATAGCCTTGATATCATGAAGGATAGACTACAGTAATGTCCTCTACATTGGAGCAAAAAAAGAGGATTTTAAAGAAGCTACAGTCACTTTAAAATGCAGCAGCATGTCTACTGCTTAAAATTCCTACGTTCAGTCAGTGGCAATGGCTAATTTTGATCTGCACTGGCTGCCTGTTCAAGAGAGGGTTTAATTCAAGTCTTTGTGCATTGTCCACAAGACACTGCATGGCGTTGGCCATGCTCTCTTCAACAAATTCATCAGACGGTACACCCCGCGACGTAGCCGTAGATCATTCTGAGCCTCTCTTGTGGACATAACCAGGGTACAGACTGTAAAATTGGGGAGGGGGTTAAAGCTTGCTTCACCTCGCCTGTAAATTATTGAACACGTTATCTTTTACTTTGAGGACCCAAACCAATGGACAGATTTTCAGAAAATCCCTAAAAACATGCCCATTCCTACCTAGGTTTTCAGCTAGCGCCTGCCCTCACTGTAAAATCATACAGGCAACTTCAGCGCTAAGACGCTCAAGCATTTACGCACTTTGCAAAATTCTTCATTCATTCATTCAATGTAGGCACATTCGAGGAGTGATGGAGAAAGAAGGCGTGGCCTCCAAAGTACACTCAGTAATCCGGCTGTTTGGGACTTACTGAAGGTAACAGGAGGGCTTGTTGGCCTTCAAGGATCCTCTGCAGCCAAGGAGACTTTATTATCCAACCAGTTGTGCGCCAGGATACATATTTGAAGGGTGGTGGAGAAAGGGGGTGTGGCCTCCCACAAGCTCTAAGCAATCCCTCTGTGTAGAACTTACTGGAGGTAACAGGGGGGGTTCTTGGCCCCCAAGCACCCTCAGCATCAAAGGGGAGTTCATCGCCAAACCAGTAGTGCACCAGAAGGTGCATTTGCATAGTAGTGGAGAAAGGGGGCGAGCCTCAAATGATTTCTCAGCAATTCCACTGTCTGGGACTTCCTGGAAGTAACAGGAGGGGTTGTTGGCCCCCAAGGACCCTCAACATCCAAGTGGACTTCATCCCCAACCAGTTGTGTGCCAATAGGCCCCTTTGCAGTGTGGTTGAGAAAGGGGTGGGACCACCAACGACTTCCCTCGGGCCGACCTTTCTTAAAATTGTATTTTTATTAGTGAAGGGCAGCCACACAGCCCCCCTCCTCTGGCCAATTGCGGCCCCAGGGACCCCATCGCCAAGGGTCCGGCCTCTTTATTGGTGTTGCCCTTAGGGCACCCAGCGACCTTTGTTGGGAACCGTGGGGGGAGCCTCGAGGCAATTGCAGTCCCTGCCGGCTCCCTACATCCTGCGGGAGCCAGCTTTGCTTTGACAGACAGGGGGCTGCTGAAAGGCAGCTCACTGTCTAACAGAGCAAATGTTTTCATTTGTTTCCCTGCACGCATTTTTGTGTGCAGGGAAAGAGAGGAAAACTCTGCTTTCTGCAAGACAAAGCTCTTTTTAACCCCTTCGCTGCGGCGGCTATTCCGCCGCAGCGCTAAGGGGGTGGGGCGGCCGCGCAGCGGTTCCGTGCTTGTGACGGAACCGCTCCGTCACGGCTCGCGAGTGAGCTGTGCTTGTGACGGAACGGTTCCGTCACGAACCCGCCCGCCCATTAATTCATCAGCGCAGGTGCGGAATTCGCGCCGCGCAGGCGAGCGGGCCGTTACGGAACCGTTCCGTCACAAGCACAGCTCACCGAGGCTTGTGACAGAACGGTTCCGTCACAAGCATGCAACTGGTTAAAGTTCCGGCTTGCAGAAAGCAGAGTTATATTTGCTTTTGCTTGGTGGGAACTGTCAGCTCCCAACAAGCAAAATCAAACCTCCCTAGGGTGGGCACCTAAGGAGTTGGCAGGAGCCAGTACTGGGGGCTGGCAGTCTCCAGGGCCATCAATGGCTTCACTAGGGGGGCTATGCTGCCCCACTCCATCATAGACGTTAGCTGAGGGAGGTGTCATCCCTGGCATGGGCGAATTTTGCGGATCTCGCGTTCGCGAATTTTGCGGATTTGCGGATTCGCAATCCGCAAAATCCGCGAATTCCCGCGAATTTGCGGATTTTTTTTTTTTTTTGTGTTCGCAATTGTTTCTGCCAGTTCGCGAGGATTTGGTACTAGTTCGCAATTGCGAACTTACTTGTCGGCTCGCAACGGTCGCGACTATGTTGTTTCTACGTCTGGTTCATCATCACAGCCTCCCAGCACCCTCTGTTTTACCACTGGCACCCTCTCTTTGACCCATGCCACCCTCTGTTACATCAATGCCACCCTCTGGTTCATCATCACTGTAGAAGATGGGGGGGAAAAGCAAGCCCACCTGCCCTGCTTGAACTGACATGAATTAATTTGGGGTTAGTTTATTAACAACACCTGCCCTGCCCCAACTGACAATAATGAATTAGGGGCTAATTAATGTGTCACTGAAAGAATTTAAAGTTCCAGCCTGGCACCTGCTTGTCTGCTCCTTTAGCTGTAAATCAGGACCTTTGTGGCATACAGTTAAGGTCAGAGCAGGGTCACACAATAGTTGCAAGCAGGCAACCGAATTCTGGAGGGCCCCCTCAGGAAGCACTACAAAGAATCGTTACAAATCATGAGGTTGACCTTTTGCACCTGCTCATTGCTTTTGCTTTTGCTGAAATCGTTTTTCGGTTTTTTTCGCGCTATTCGCGGGGCGCGGCGTCGTGCGAAACCGACCGCGGAAGCCGCCAATTCGTGCGAATGAGCATTTTATTTTTTAGCGGCTTGTTGTTTCGCGAGTTTTTTTGCAGTATTCGCGAGCCGCTTGCAGCGCAACACGCGAATTTACCCCAAGGTCGAGTACGGGCGCGGCCATTTTGTTTGCGTGACGTATTTCCGTTTCCGCCCGCTATGTATAATCTCGCGCAGTAAGCGCATTGCGAGTAGAGGTTCGCACGAGATCGCGCGGGAAATCTAGAGGTTCGCACGAGATCGCGAGGAAAATCTCGCGCGAACTTACTTTTGCGCTCGTGAACGGGCGCCGGCCATCTTGTTTTTCATTCATTTCCTGTGTCTGGGCATGGTGTTTAATCCTCTTGGTATCTTTGCCATCCTTTGCTTGTTTTCAGTTTTTTTTTTTACGATTTTGCTTCTTATCTATCCCTCTCTTTTCCTAGCTGTATATTTTTGTCTTTTCTGCTATTTTTCTTTACTTTTAAACTACTTTTTTAAACTCTTTTCTTTTCTTCTTCCCTATCCTATTCTTTCTTAATTTTCTACTTCTTCCTACCTTACCTGCCCAGACCATGGTCAAGCCAGGCGCCGTGAAGCTGCCCAGGCACTTGAGGGCCGCAGCGGCGGCGGGGAGTAGTGCTGGACCCAGTGGCAGGACAGCATGCGGGAGATTGAGGGGGGAGCAGGTGACGCAACGGGAGATCTTCAGCCCGGAGGAAGTGGGCGCGCTGGTCTACTTCGTCCAGCGCCGCCTGCCCAGGACCATCGCGGGAGGCGGCAGGATCGCGGCCGGCGGCTACAACATGCGGGAGCGCCGGAAGCGGTGGGAGAAGGTGTGCTGGGCCATATCCCACCTCTACGGGGTCCAGCGCACCTACAGCCAGGTCACCCATCGCTGGACGGACCTCCTGGACCGCGAGCGCGACCTGCTGGACCAGCTCGGCTTGGAGATCCCCGGGCTTGGTGAGTAGTAGTAGCCATTTAATCACTCACTACTATGATGTTTTCTCCTGCTCTGTGTTGTTGTATTGCAAATATTTGTTTTTTACATGGAGCAAGCCAATAATGCCGCTGATGACGATTACATTGTAGTTAAATTATATTTCAAAATCTTCTGTGCATTTCAGGTGCACTGCTCTCCTTCTCAGTGGCGTTGCTACTATGCTTATTTGTTTTCTATTTCGTGGTCTCATTGGCCTGAGTAACTATTATGTATGAGTGTACTTTACAGAACTGCGTAATGCTAGACACTAGGGGGCAGATTACATTTACAAGCCCCTTGCGCCACGTTTACGTTGCCTTGCGTGACGCAACAGCGGCGTAAACGTGCCGCATCCCTGCGAGTCATTTACAGCATGACGCATCTAGGGAGATGCGTCATGTTATAAAGCCATGGGCCTGCACCACAATGGGTGCGTTCCTAGTACGCAGGGTGGGCGCCGCGGTCCAGCGGCTGTGCGCCTCGCAAAATTGCCTGCGTGAAATGTACAAGATTTAACGCAGGCACTTCTGCGACGCTGCTACGTCAATTCAATTCCTTATGTCTGCTCGAAGCAGGCGAAAGGACTGACACAGCATGTTAAGTATTGGGTGGCCCTGAGCATTACTGGAGTTGCATTGCGTTGGCGACGTGACTCCAGCGATGCGCCGCTCTTACGTGACGAGATGCCTCACGCAAGTGCCTACCCTTGCGCCAGGGCGCGCCGCATTGTAAATGAGGCACATCTGCCGTGTCGCAAGGGTAGTTTTGCGTGACGCATTTGATCTGGCGCATCTCTGGAGATGCGCCAGAACGCGTAAGTAAGTATGCCCCTAAGGGGCAGAATTGCAATTACCGTCGCATCCCTGCAAAGTAGCAGGGATGCGCCATTAATTGTGCGGCCCGCTACCACCACCAAACATGGTGCGCCGTATTTGCAATGCGGCGCACCATGGGCCCAAAACGTCACCGAAGCTTTACTGCTGGAGTTGCGTCGCAACGATGGCGCAGCTCCATCAATGCTCTGGGGTACCCTATCTCCCCAATGCTGGGTCAAGCCGTACGTCTGCTTCAAGCAGGTGCAGGGTTTGTGTGACGCATCATTGTCCTAAAGGTGACTGATTGATATTTTGTAGATTTCCCTCAGCCACTATTAGGATGTGTTCCAGCGCAGGAATGCCCTCCCTTGCGCCGGAACGCCCCCTGATAGCGCAGGGCTTTATAACGGGATGCATCTCCCAAATGCGTCACGTTGTTATAATATTATACGCCGCACCATGGCGCCCTTTTTTGTTTAGCTGCTGCGTCACAAAAGTCACGCAAGAACGGCGCAAAAGAGCCGCAAGGGCTTAAATCTGCCCCTTCCTTTGTAACCCTGACAATAAGAAAAATAGTGGCGGTGGATTGATAGTTTGACTATTTAAATGACTGGTAATGTAGCAGGCAACTGTTAGTGTTGTCACTGATCTGACTGAAATCACAATGGAGTTTGTCTGTCACTTTGCGTCTTGCCTGCGGACTGCTGCCTGCCAGTCCTAGGTGAACGTTTCAGTACTTTGTTTAGTGAGTTACGTGACTTTCGAAGTCACAGGTCCGCAAATAAATGAAAAGTAACCATAATCAATATAATTTCGCAGAAATATTTTGTTATTGTTCTTTTGAAATGTTTGATTTGGTTGACATTGACAAGCAACAATCATCCATGTTTTCTGTTCTTTCTTTCATGTTGTACGTCAGCTCCCCCCAGGGGCGAGAGGAGGACACAGGAGCAGCAGGCGGCGGATGCTGTTCATCAACAGGGCCAGGATCGGGCAGGCAAGGGCTCCTCTGCTGGCCCCAGTAAGTTTTCATTTTAGACTAGTACCTATTTTTCCTAGCGTTCCTCATTTGACTTTTTTCAAAATTGTCTTTGCTCTTCTTGTAGACTGTATCTAAATTCTTATCCTGCCTCTACTATGACTCCCTGTGGTATTACTAGATTATTCTTATTAGTCTGTCTGTGTAGCTAACTAAGATTGCACGGTTGGCGAAACTCCCATGATTCTAGTCAGCAATAGCTCTATCAACTTAGTGCAGTCCTCTGGGATTGTCCATAATGTCTTTTGAAGTGTTCTATCTGGACTCATGCTTGCAAAAATTGCAAAACCTTTCGCTCAGTCACTCTAGTCTGGACCAAAAAACACAGATTGTATTTAAGTTTAAAAGCTTTATTAAAAGTAAACACATTTATTAAAATGAAGTCATAATAAAACTAAACGTTTAACTGATAATGGAAAAGTGGTTAGTGCTGACGATTAATTGAAGACATTTCTTGTGGTCGAGCCGAGCTCTCACCTGGTTTCAACTTGATCTTGTTGTTAGAAGTCCATCTTCTGTCTGTGTGGAGAAAAATGGTGCGTGTTAAAAAAACAGCCTTCATCAGTTGTGCCAAAAAGTGCAGCAAGACAACCTTCCCTGGAAAAAGGGACATTTTTTTTAACTTTAACGTAGACAGTCACAAATTACATTGTTTTCACATGTCTTCATTCCTAGACCAAATACTAGTGACTAGTGAGTGCTTTATTCTAACATTCTTAAATGTACTTTGTAGGTGGAACATCTGGTGGCGAGGCCAGTGTGGAGGTGGTGGTGCTCGACACGGAGGCGGAGGGCGATTCTTCAGGGGAGGAGGCGGCAGCTGTGAGAGTTGAGACGGTGGTGGTGGCGGCCAGAGGTAAGCTCTTATATATTCCTTACTTATTGAGATTGAAGACTAGCTGGGAAGGCAAGAATATGAGATGCATGGCTGGGTGAATGATGAAGCAATGATGGGTGGAAGGACAACAGCCTGGGTGGGTGACACAGAAACTGTATGTGTCCATATACCTGGATCATGCTACTATCTGACTCTTAGATAGCATATGTGTATCTAGAGCAGGGGTACTCCTAGTACGGCCCGCGGGCCGGTGGTGGCCCGGCAAGCCTTCGTTGGCGGTGCGCAGACCTTGCAGACAATCACTGCTCCCCCGGCCCCCACAGAGCAGAGGCTTTTTTGTATTTCACCTGTTAGCGCCCCTGCATCTCCACTCTGACAATCACTGCTCCCCCGGCCCCCACAGAGCAGAGTGGAGATGCAAGGCCACAAAGAGGTGAAATAGAACAAAGCCTCTGCTCTGTGGGGCCGGGCAAGCAGTGATTGTCAGGGTGGAGAAGCAGGGGCGCTAAAACAAACAAAGCCTCAATAATATGTTAATGGTCTTTTAAAGACCTGTTAAGTACTTTGGTGTTGTTGTCTGTGTGTGCGCGTTGAGGAAGCGGTCTCAACCCGGGCTGAAGGCTGACACAGATAGACACACACACAGTGAGATGACAGAGGGGGAGGGAGAGGGAGGGCAGGAGGGAGAGAGAGATGGAGGGAGGGCAGGAGGGAGAGCAGGAGGGAGAGAGATGTATGTAAATGCTGGGTCTGGTGGCTCAGTGGATGAGGGCATCTGCTGCAGGGACCTGTGTGCAACCTCATGGTCACAAGTTATCGTTTTGCTTTAGCCCCGCCCCCTCTGACTCCGCCCCCACCAGTGCGGCCCTCGGCCCCAAACTACACTGTAAATGTAGCCCCTGAGAGAAAGTTTGTGAGTACCCATGATCTAGAGAGAGTAGATGGTCAGTGGATGAACTAAGTGTAACTTTGAAGAGCATGTAACACTGCACCCGCACGTCCGTTCCAGTGTAGGAAAGGCAAGGAAAAGAACTTTTAATTTTGTCCAAATACTACCATAAATAGTAGCAGTAGTTTGTATTGCAAGCACTGCATAGATCCGGTTATTATGGTGGCCACTCCCTACCTCTCTTAATAAGTTTAGTAGTACTCAGTCATTCATGTGTGGATGTATCACTGGTCACTCAATAAAAAGCAAAGCACCTAAAGTCATCCCATATATAAGCAAAAACATCCCATGTGAAGTGATAGATAATCAGATTATTTATCTTCTTCAATTTTCCATTTCTAGTACTCATTTCCACTGTAGGGTGAAAGTTAAATTAATTAAGCAGTAGCCCTTGAGTTGTAACAGAGTATTCTCAGTGCCACCCGTAATAGAAAAGTAAGAGATTCACCACCTGCATGTACTGGACGGGTACAGTAACGCAACGGCAACGCAAGTCTAGGTCACTCCTCATGGCGTGCGTCTCTTTTTCTCGGGTGCAAGTTTACCGCGCTGGCATTATGCCGGCTTGCAGAAAATAACGTACCAATTTTCCAAAACAAGAGATAAGAAGAAGAATAAGACTGGTGTACTTTCATAGTCGACTCCAATGGAAGTCCACAGTGCTCGTAGAATTTGTTCCTTAAACTCCCACTAATGTTAGAGCAAGGATGAAGAAGTGTGAGGTTAGATAGATACTGGCCTCAATAGTTATGTAATGCGCTTGCAAGTTGCTAGTTGTACTGCAGCACAAATTTCTGCTGAATGATTGAGTTAATCTTAAAGAGCATTGGTTACAGACTATGTCTTTCTTTCTTCATATAGGTTCTCCTTCCAAACGAACAAGGAGGAAGGAGCTGGCTAGAGCGGCCCGGCAACGGAGGATCGAGGCCACTGTTGCGGAATATCGGCGGCTGGTGGCCCTGGAGGACGTGGAAAGTGTGCAGTCGACAACTACAACAACGTCGTCTGCATCGGCCTCCGTGGCCCCACGGGCTGCCACCCAGCACAGTGGTCCACCGAGACTGAGCCGGGCTGCCAAAGGCAAACGCCACCGCCGAGCAGCAAGGCCAACAGCTGCCTCTCACAGGCCTTGCACCTGCAAGGCAGTGAAGGCACGCCTGCGCCGCACTACCCTGATGGTGTCCCGCCTTCAGCAGGAGCTCGCCTTGCTCCGCGAGGAGCATGATGCCCTGGCCCAAAAAGTTAACAGCATCCACCCATAGTGTCCCTTGCCCCTTTTTTAGAGACTTTTGGGGGGTGGGAATTGGGAGTTGGGTTTTTGGGGACTTTTGAAGGACAATCGTTGGGGTTAGGGAGGGTCTTGCAGGAGATTATTTTGTTAGGGATATAAATATACTTTTTCAAACTTTATCTGAGCATACCTGTTTTTTACTGCTTGCCTGGTGGGTGGGGGTTTAACGTTGACTGTTTTCCTGAAAGTTTAGTTCCATTTTCTTCCTTTAAGTGTAAATGCCCAAATGTTTTCAACACTAAGTGCCTCTCACAGACTAAGTGAAGTGAATCCAAGAGTCCTAGGACTTTAGTAGTACTACCTTCAGTCTCTCGTCTCTCGTACTAATACTCCATTATACCCCCAAACCACCAAACGCTTATCTTACCTGTAATTTGTGTTTGAAAGTAGGGCTAGACCCAGGGCTGGCTCCACGGGAAACACCGAATAACGTTGGCAATCTTGGTCGGATAAAATTTCCTCATAGCGGTGGTACTAGTGGTGTGACACAGTGGCAGTTGCATGCCTATGAAAAAAAAGAAAATGAAATCTGGTTTGTCCTCCTGAGCAATTCAACGGTACAACTGAGAATATAGCAGGTGACAGAAGTACAGTAGAGCAGTGCCACATTGTAGCCTAACAAATGGTAAAGTATAACTACTAATTCGGTTGAAGTTCTTTCACATTAGCAATGGTTCTTTGTCAAGCAGAGTAAGAATATATCATCGACAACTGTGGAAAGAAAGAATGCGACAGTACAGGGCCTGTGTGGAATTATTGATAACGATATTCAACATAAGGTCTCTGTAGCCAGATACCCGAGAGCCTTGCTGGTCACTATAAATCCATTCACAACAACACTCAATGGGGTTGGTCTGGAAGGTGTCAGGTTTACTCCCCGTGATCCAGTCGATGCAAATATGGTTCCACCTCCAAATGTCACCAACACCCAGAAGTGTAAACACAGGGTGTTCGAGGCATTAGGCGGGGGAGAAAAATAACAAACTAAAATAAAAAATGTGGGATGGGTAAAGGTAGGGTCAGCAGGGAAAGGATACCTGTAACAGAAGACAAGACAGGCATCAGTGAAGTGCTGTCCTAACATACAAGGGTACTCTCATATAGTCTCACTAAATAGTCTGCAAGTCTCCCGCCTACTCATGGGAAATGTAGTTTCATAGTACGGTAGGCGCTTAGGGGCTGCGTAACCTGACAGAAGGTATAGTAGATAGAAAAGGAGAAATTGCTTTTTTTCTAGGTGTCCCCTCACTCACCAGGGTTGCCCCTTGGTGACATGCTTCATCATTGGGGCCATCCCAGTCCTCTACGGCCTGGGGCGTGCTGCGACTTGCGAATTACGTAGGAGCACTTACAAATGACTATGTGTGGTGCAGATAGTGGAGTGGACTAAGTGATGTGTTAAGGGATCAATGTAGAAGCCGAGAGAGAGCCAAGAAATGCAGTCACAGTCAGAGAAAAAGGCAAGGGATACTGTATCTATGTGGTTGTAGTGGTCCTGTTGGAAGTGGTAAGTAAGTTGCCCGCAGAAAAAAAATCCTCCTATTAGCGGCACTCCTCCATTGCAGCCGACGCTTCGTCCACCGATGTTGGTCACTAGAAGACACCCTGTCCACTGCCTGCCTGATGCTGAATTGTGGCTCGCTACTGTGAAGCCTGACTCCATCCTTTTTTCCCCATTGCAGAGACTGAAACCCGGCCTGTAATTATTCAACGAAAAACAGGAAGTGATATAATATTACAACACCACTGAAAAATAAATATAAGGTATGTAGGCTGTGGAGTGCAAAAAGTCACAATTTGTTTTTCCTAGTAGACAGTACAATGTTTTTGAAAGTGCGTACTCTGAGTCACCTTTTGAAGGATAAATAAGTATGGGCAAATTAATGTAGCGGATCTTGCCCCTCAAGCTAGGTGTACTGTAAACTGTGTTTTAGAACAAAATTAGATCTTCCTAGCAGTGCTCCCACCCAGACCCTTACTAAAGCCAGTCGCAAAAATGTAGAAGACCCCCAATCAAATCTCAAAAAACGAGGCCTAGCAGAAAACTGGTGACAAAACTTACTTTGAAAGTAAAAGTAGGCCGAAGTACCCTAATTACCCATTACCCACCGTGGATTGCATTCAAACCACTTGCAAGCAACCAAGCAAAAGTAGCCATAGCCAGCATCGCTCCAAGACTCGAAATCCCCCCCACTCAAACACATGCAATAGAAATACTGCTAACCCTAACGAACCCTAAGTTAAGAATAGTGGCAAAGGCTTTCTTTAACTATGCCAAATCCCCCCTTTCCCACCATGGATTTTCTTCAAATGACTTGCAACCAAAATTACACATTCTCACGAGTGCTCTAAGACCCCAGAACTCAGTTTGAAAAATCTAGAACACCCCGAAACACATGCAATCCTGCTGCTAGGGCTAACCCTAACGAACCCTAAGTTACAAAAAGTGCCAAAACTAAAGGCTTTTCCGCGCGGATTTTGTCCCAACCACTTCTACCCGGTATTAGACCTTCCCAGGAATGCCCCAAGACCCGGCAACCCACCCGCCAAGAAGCGTAACACCCCCAAACAGGCCAAAAGCAAAATCTCATACTTGCAATATTTCTGGGCCTTCGGTCCAAACGCGCTGCGTAGCTAGGCCATAAGTCGGGGTTGGCACGACGGATTTCCTGAAAAGCAAATGCAATCAAGATTAGAGTGTCCCAGCAGTGCTCCCAGACCACGAAACTCACCCGCAAACACCAGGAAGCCCCCCAAACAGGCCCCCGAAAACGCTACATAGAGCAAAATGTCAGAAATAGCCACAAAAAAAATCGGCCTGGATTTTGTCCCAACCACTTCTACCCGGTATTAGACCTTCCCAGGAATGCCCCAAGACCCGTCAACCCACCCGCCAAGAAGCATAACACCCCCAACCAGGCCAAAAGCAAAATCTCATACTTGCAATATTTCTGGGCCTTCGGTCCAAACGCGCTGCGTAGCTAGGCCATAAGTCGGGGTTGGCACGACGGATTTCCTGAAAAGCAAATGCAATCAAGATTAGAGTGTCCCAGCAGTGCTCCCAGACCATGAAACTCACCCGCAAACACCAGGAAGCCCCCCAAACAGGCCCCCGAAAACGCTACATAGAGCAAAATGTCAGAAATAGCCACAAAAAAAATCGGCCTGGATTTTGTCCCAACCACTTCTACCCGGTATTAGACCTTCCCAGGAATGCCCCAAGACCCGTCAACCCACCCGCCAAGAAGCATAACACCCCCAAACAGGCCAAAAGCAAAATCTCATACTTGCAATATTTCTGGGCCTTCGGTCCAAACGCGCTGCGTAGCTAGGCCATAAGTCGGGGTTGGCACGACGGATTTCCTGAAAAGCAAATGCAATCAAGATTAGAGTGTCCCAGCAGTGCTCCCAGACCACGAAACTCACCCGCAAACACCAGGAAGCCCCCCAAACAGGCCCCCGAAAACGCTACATAGAGCAAAATGTCAGAAATAGCCACAAAAAAAATCGGCCTGGATTTTGTCCCAACCACTTCTACCCGGTATTAGACCTTCCCAGGAATGCCCCAAGACCCGTCAACCCACCCGCCAAGAAGCATAACACCCCCAAACAGGCCAAAAGCAAAATCTCATACTTGCAATATTTCTGGGCCTTCGGTCCAAACGCGCTGCGTAGCTAGGCCATAAGTCGGGGTTGGCACGACGGATTTCCTGAAAAGCAAATGCAATCAAGATTAGAGTGTCCCAGCAGTGCTCCCAGACCACGAAACTCACCCGCAAACACCAGGAAGCCCCCCAAACAGGCCCCCGAAAACGCTACATAGAGCAAAATGTCAGAAATAGCCACAAAAAAAATCGGCCTGGATTTTGTCCCAACCACTTCTACCCGGTATTAGACCTTCCCAGGAATGCCCCAAGACCCGTCAACCCACCCGCCAAGAAGCATAACACCCCCAAACAGGCCAAAAGCAAAATCTCATACTTGCAATATTTCTGGGCCTTCGGTCCAAACGCGCTGCGTAGCTAGGCCATAAGTCGGGGTTGGCACGACGGATTTCCTGAAAAGCAAATGCAATCAAGATTAGAGTGTCCCAGCAGTGCTCCCAGACCACGAAACTCACCCGCAAACACCAGGAAGCCCCCCAAACAGGCCCCCGAAAACGCTACATAGAGCAAAATGTCAGAAATAGCCACAAAAAAAATCGGCCTGGATTTTGTCCCAACCACTTCTACCCGGTATTAGACCTTCCCAGGAATGCCCCAAGACCCGTCAACCCACCCGCCAAGAAGCATAACACCCCCAAACAGGCCAAAAGCAAAATCTCATACTTGCAATATTTCTGGGCCTTCGGTCCAAACGCGCTGCGTAGCTAGGCCATAAGTCGGGGTTGGCACGACGGATTTCCTGAAAAGCAAATGCAATCAAGATTAGAGTGTCCCAGCAGTGCTCCCAGACCACGAAACTCACCCGCAAACACCAGGAAGCCCCCCAAACAGGCCCCCGAAAACGCTACATAGAGCAAAATGTCAGAAATAGCCACAAAAAAAATCGGCCTGGATTTTGTCCCAACCACTTCTACCCGGTATTAGACCTTCCCAGGAATGCCCCAAGACCCGTCAACCCACCCGCCAAGAAGCATAACACCCCCAAACAGGCCAAAAGCAAAATCTCATACTTGCAATATTTCTGGGCCTTCGGTCCAAACGCGCTGCGTAGCTAGGCCATAAGTCGGGGTTGGCACGACGGATTTCCTGAAAAGCAAATGCAATCAAGATTAGAGTGTCCCAGCAGTGCTCCCAGACCACGAAACTCACCCGCAAACACCAGGAAGCCCCCCAAACAGGCCCCCGAAAACGCTACATAGAGCAAAATGTCAGAAATAGCCACAAAAAAAATCGGCCTGGATTTTGTCCCAACCACTTCTACCCGGTATTAGACCTTCCCAGGAATGCCCCAAGACCCGTCAACCCACCCGCCAAGAAGCATAACACCCCCAAACAGGCCAAAAGCAAAATCTCATACTTGCAATATTTCTGGGCCTTCGGTCCAAACGCGCTGCGTAGCTAGGCCATAAGTCGGGGTTGGCACGACGGATTTCCTGAAAAGCAAATGCAATCAAGATTAGAGTGTCCCAGCAGTGCTCCCAGACCACGAAACTCACCCGCAAACACCAGGAAGCCCCCCAAACAGGCCCCCGAAAACGCTACATAGAGCAAAATGTCAGAAATAGCCCAAAAAAAAATCGGCCTGGATTTTGTCCCAACCACTTCTACCCGGTATTAGACCTTCCCAGGAATGCCCCAAGACCCGTCAACCCACCCGCCAAGAAGCATAACACCCCCAAACAGGCCAAAAGCAAAATCTCATACTTGCAATATTTCTGGGCCTTCGGTCCAAACGCGCTGCGTAGCTAGGCCATAAGTCGGGGTTGGCACGACGGATTTCCTGAAAAGCAAATGCAATCAAGATTAGAGTGTCCCAGCAGTGCTCCCAGACCACGAAACTCACCCGCAAACACCAGGAAGCCCCCCAAACAGGCCCCCGAAAACGCTACATAGAGCAAAATGTCAGAAATAGCCCAAAAAAAAATCGGCCTGGATTTTGTCCCAACCACTTCTACCCGGTATTAGACCTTCCCAGGAATGCCCCAAGACCCGGCAACCCACCCGCCAAGAAGCATAACACCCCCAAACAGGCCAAAAGCAAAATCTCATACTTGCAATATTTCTGGGCCTTCGGTCCAAACGCGCTGCGTAGCTAGGCCATAAGTCGGGGTTGGCACGACGGATTTCCTGAAAAGCAAATGCAATCAAGATTAGAGTGTCCCAGCAATGCTCTCAGACCACGAAACTCACCCACAAACAGACGGAACCCCCCCTAAGAGCACCTCAAAGGCAAGCAAGTCATCAAAAACACAAAAAATTTTCCGCCTCGGATTTGGTCCAAACCACTTTTAGTGCTTCCCAGCAATGGCCCCAGACCCGTCAACTCACCTGCAAAGAGGTAGAACAACACCCCCACAAGTGCTGAGTCTTTCTTCATTGGGCGTAAACCAGCCCTCTGCTTTGATGGAAATAGGAGTCTGGAGGAGGAGGATAGAGGAGCATGTTCTTCTGAACTTGTGAACCTGAGGATTGCAGACTGCGGCACCTTCAAATAAATTAGCAAACAAGTGAAGACAGTTCTGCTGATGGGCTTGTTTTTGTGATTATCTGATTAAAGTTTGAATTATATTAACTGTGCACAACAAAGAAAGACAGACACACAGGAATAAAAGTGAATAAGGATGAAAAAGAAAGTTATTGATTCGTTGTCTCATTTTCAGGGCTCGAAGTCGGTATCACGGTCCAGGAATAAGAATAAGGCTTCGTCATCATACTCTGCGAATTCAGCCAGGGTGAGGTCAGTGCCACCTGACATAGTAGAAATTCCCTCATCTATGTTGCTGGCCACCTCCTCTTCATCCGGCACGCTCTCTCGTACTCTGAAATCTGGTGGTATGAGGTGCTGATTCATCTTGATCATTGTTAACCTCTCCACATTTTTGGGCGAGAGGCGGCTCCGTTTGGGAGTTACAATCCCACCAGCCGCACTGAAAACCCGTTCAGAAGACACACTTGCGAGTGGGCAAGACAAGTAGTTTAAAGCCAGGTTGGTGAGCTGTGGCCACAATTCTTTTTTCCCATGCCAATACGCCAATGGGTCAGAATTAACATAGACCTCTGTGGAGTCATTCAGATAGTCCTTCACCATCGACTCAAGGTCCTCCTCCAAGGTTCCTCCACTTTGCGTAGCTCTTGCTGTGCCTCTGACCTTTTGAGAACCAAACCCACGCAGAGCTAGCCAATCCTCTTCAGCCTCCAATGTTTCTGTTGTCTTTCGTGCAGATGATCCGGTTGCCGGTGTCTTTAACGGCTGAGAGGTCACTTGTGCCACAGCCACAGGTGCAGAAGTGGATTGTTTTGACTGGGGATGGCCTGCTGATGTACTGCCATTTCCTTCAATTTCCAGCCGTTCTGTTTCAAACTTCTTGGCTGACAAGGCTAGCCAATGTTTGTACTTTGTAACATCTTCATCACCAAAAGGAAAGAATGCTCTGCCTGCCAGCGCCTTTTTGTAGCGTGGATCCAGAATAGTAGCACAAATGTAATGCTGTTCTGAGTGGATCTTTTTAAGACGTTCATCACCTTGTAGGAACTCTAATAATTGCTCAGCCAGAAGCAAAGAGTCTTTCTTTTTGTCATCTTTTCCAAACACAGAACACACCTCCTTCAGTTGGTCCTCCAGCATGTACAACAATGGGATAGCTTTTCCCAAATTAGAGTCCTCCTTGCTGACTGCACGCGTGAAGACCTCAAAAGGACGAAGCATGCGTGTTAGGCTTTCAACTATGTTCCATTGCGGCCCACCCATCCTCAGCTCCTCTATACCCTCTTTCAAGAAATATTGATCGAGTTGCGTATACTGCTCATACAGACGCTCAAGCATGTAGAAGGTTGAGTTCCAACGTGTTACCACCTCCTGGATGAGTGCTTTCACTGGCATTTGACATTGATATAGCATGCTCCTCAGCTGCTTCCGGGCCTTAAAAGAATGCCTGAAATGCTTGCAAATTTGTCGGCAGTTCTCCAATACACTGTACGCTGCACTGCGTTTATTACCCAAGAATTTTTGGACAACCAGGTTTATACAGTGCGCCAAACACGGCACTCTGAAATAGTAACCGTCCCTCATGGCCTTAACTATATTGGAGCCATTGTCCGTGGAAACATAACCAACCTTGCGTTTTAGTGGGGACAGACAGTTAAGGACCTTTGTGTTAAAGACATCCAAAATGTTTTCTGCTGTGTGACGTTTCTCCAAACCAAACATGGCTAGTGTTGCATGTTTCCGAGCACCTTTAAAAACAATGTTAGTGTCAACACCTGAGTTTAGCTTTGCTTTAGCCCCTGAAAAAGAGACCCAGTGTGCAGTGATGCACATGTAATCAGCGCCTGCGCCACTGGTCCACATGTCTGTTGTCAGATGTATAGTGTGAACAGCACTCTTCTGCAAAGCTGCCCCAATCACCTTCAGAACATCTTCATGTAGTGCTGGAACCGCAACTCGGGCAAAATAGAACCGGCTAGGAACCTTCCATTTAGGGCAGAGCACTGTCACTAATTCTAGAAAACCAACCCCTTCTACAAAAGAAAAAGGGAGAAGGTCCAGAGCTAGCATTTTAGCCAGCTTAGTGTTATACAGACGGGTCATTGGGTGGTTGCGTTCATATTGCGCTTCTGTAAACAACATCTTTTTAATGTTGCCCTGGACCAATGATTTACGGGATGATGATGATCTCTTCGACCCAGTTACGCTCGCTGATGAACTTTTCCGCATTGATGTCTCACTCTCTCCCACACTCTTAGTGTGGCTCCCATGGGGTGTGCTGCTGACATGGGAACTGGGTGTAAGTGAAGTGTTTGAATCGTCTTCTTCTACCTCCTCGTCATCAGCAGATGACAAATCAACGTTTTCATTACGTGCAATTCCGGCTTTCTTGACCGCCTCTAGGTGCGGAAACCATTGGACAGCGTGCCTTCTCTCAAGATGACCTCTCTGGCCTCCGGTACCATAGTTAGAACCAAGCTTACCACGACTAAATCGAAGCTTACAAAGGCTACAAATGGCTACGTTTTCCTTTTTTGGGCAAACACTAAAGAAGTCCCAAACTGGAGACTTGAAATGTCTTCGGGGGCCGGAGGAGGCGGCGATACTGGTGGTGGTGGTCCTGCTGCTAATGTCAGATGAAGTGGAGGATGTGGATTGCCGAACTTCAGTACGTTTTGCACTTTCACCACCACGAATTGAGGTCGAGGACGAGGTGGGTACCTTCTTGCGAAGAAATATGGAAGCGGTAGGTTTTGGTGTACTACTTAACTCCAAATCTAATGATTCCATTTCCATTGCCTCCTCGCCGACATCATCATCACGCTCAGCAGCTTCTCGGGATAGGGTCAAAATGTCTCTTTGCTGCATGCCCGGTGGGGCTGCAGTGACCTTTGTGATGACTGGCTCGTCGTCATCGTGAGAGGCTTCATCACCAGCAGTATCTGTCACTTCTTGTTGAGCCTCATCACACTCCATAGGTTTGAGTTTTTGGACGACCTTCCTTTTACGCTTAGGTACCGGTGTCAGATCATGGTGTGCCTCACTGTCAGACCGCAGTTGTGGTTCCCAAGGCGGATCACTTGCATCAGAACGAGGTGGGCTTGAAGAAGATGTAGACACCCCCCTTGATCTTTTCCTTGCTAGGGATGTGGAAGACAATGAATGATCATCAGGAGGAGTGGCTTCCAATGATACCTCGGCTTCATTGTCGATTTCCAAATGTGCCCCTACTTCGGGAGGAACAACTATTGTGGGCACTTGTGAACCTCCATGCACCTTTGCTTGCGCATCTCCTTTTGCTGCCTCTCCTTCCACATGTACTTGGGCGTGTACTTGCACATGGTGTTGTTGTTGCGGCTGTGGTTGTTCAACACTTGTCAGATGAGTTACAACAACCTGTGTTGATTCAGGGACATTGCTGCTACTTTCTTGCGATGAGCCAACATCACTGGTCGATGGTGATTGGAGAAGTACACTGACTGCCTCTGAAGCACTCGAGGGCTTTGACTTAAGTTGGCGTGGTGGTGGAGGCACTGAACCCAATGGAGCAGGGGTGCTGCTCTCAGCTTGGTCCCCAGCAGATCCTGCTGCTGCAGGCGTACTTTTTTTTTTGCTCCCAAAAAAAGTGGCGGGTGGCACACCAGCCTCCTTGGTAACTTGCTTCTTCTGCTCCTTACTAGCAACTTTCTTGCTAGAGGAGCTACGGAGAACTTTCTTTGGGGGCGGGGCCATCTTCTTCAGAGCAGGTCAGACAGCAGGCCGCAGTTGCACGAATTGTAGAGTTGTCTGAGGCCAGACGTGACGTCGCGTGACGTTATGCTGCACACACACACCGCTGCAGGACTTCTTCCTGGCACTGGTGGTTCTCTTGAGTCTTGTGCACCTAAAAAAAATGGAAGACAGAGGAACATCAGTTCAGTTATAGAGCACAAAAAAATCGAAAAACACTGCAAAATCAGCACAATCCCAATCCATCCATGCCCTCCATAATGTTTAAATTCAAGACAACCCACAGAAAGACTAGGCCCATGCAAGACTCACTACCCCTGGGCATAAATAAAGGTTGAAAAGTAGGCAAAATGGTTGGAGGCCTAACAACAAAGCCTGCATTCAAAATGGCCACTTGCCTGCCAGCACATGGCCAGTGCCTGTAGCTGCACTCAAAATGGCCACCAGCCACATGGCATGTCCCTCCCCATGAACACCCCCAAAAATCGAAAAACACTGCAAAATCAGCACAATCCCATTCCATCCATGGCCTCCATGATGTTTAAATTCAAGACAGCCCACAGAAAGACTAGGCCCATGCTAGACTCAAATACCCCTGGTGAAAAGGCCACAAGTACAGGCCCAAAAATCGAAAAACACTGCAAAATCAGCACAATCCCATTCCATCCATGGCCTCCATGATGTTTAAATTCAAGACAGCCCACAGAAAGACTAGGCCCATGCTAGACTCAAATACCCCTGGTGAAAAGGCCACGAGTACAGGCCCAAAAATCGAAAAACACTGCAAAATCAGCACAATTCCATTCAATCCATGGCCTCCATGATGTTTAAATTCAAGACAACCCACAGAAATACTAGGCCCATGCAAGACTCACTACCCCTGGGCATAAATAAAGGTTGAAAAGTAGGCAAAATGGTTGGAGGCCTAACAACAAAGCCTGCATTCAAAATGGCCACTTGCCTGCCAGCACATGGCCAGTGCCTGTAGCTGCACTCAAAATGGCCACCAGCCACATGGCATGTCCCTCCCCATGAACACCCCCAAAAATCGAAAAACACTGCAAAATCAGCACAATCCCATTCCATCCATGGCCTCCATGATGTTTAAATTCAAGACAGCCCACAGAAAGACTAGGCCCATGCTAGACTCGAATACCCCTGGTGAAAAGGCCACAAGTACAGGCCCAAAAATCGAAAAACACTGCAAAATCAGCACAATCCCATTCCATCCATGGCCTCCATGATGTTTAAATTCAAGACAGCCCACAGAAAGACTAGGCCCATGCTAGACTCAAATACCCCTGGTGAAAAGGCCACAAGTACAGGCCCAAAAATCGAAAAACACTGCAAAATCAGCACAATCCCATTCAATCCATGGCCTCCATGATGTTTAAATTCAAGACAACCCACAGAAATACTAGGCCCATGCAAGACTCACTACCCCTGGGCATAAATAAAGGTTGAAAAGTAGGCAAAATGGTTGGAGGCCTAACAACAAAGCCTGCATTCAAAATGGCCACTTGCCTGCCAGCACATGGCCAGTGCCTGTAGCTGCACTCAAAATGGCCACCAGCCACATGGCATGTCCCTCCCCATGAACACACCCAAAAATCGAAAAACACTGCAAAATCAGCACAATCCCATTCAATCCATGGCCTCCATGATGTTTAAATTCAAGACAACCCACAGAAATACTAGGCCCATGCAAGACTCACTACCCCTGGGCATAAATAAAGGTTGAAAAGTAGGCAAAATGGTTGGAGGCCTAACAACAAAGCCTGCATTCAAAATGGCCACTTGCCTGCCAGCACATGGCCAGTGCCTGTAGCTGCACTCAAAATGGCCACCAGCCACATGGCATGTCCCTCCCCATGAACACCCCCAAAAATCGAAAAACACTGCAAAATCAGCACAATCCCATTCCATCCATGGCCTCCATGATGTTTAAATTCAAGACAGCCCACAGAAAGACTAGGCCCATGCTAGACTCAAATACCCCTGGTGAAAAGGCCACAAGTACAGGCCCAAAAATCGAAAAACACTGCAAAATCAGCACAATCCCATTCCATCCATGGCCTCCATGATGTTTAAATTCAAGACAGCCCACAGAAAGACTAGGCCCATGCTAGACTCAAATACCCCTGGTGAAAAGGCCACAAGTACAGGCCCAAAAATCGAAAAACACTGCAAAATCAGCACAATCCCATTCAATCCATGGCCTCCATGATGTTTAAATTCAAGACAACCCACAGAAATACTAGGCCCATGCAAGACTCACTACCCCTGGGCATAAATAAAGGTTGAAAAGTAGGCAAAATGGTTGGAGGCCTAACAACAAAGCCTGCATTCAAAATGGCCACTTGCCTGCCAGCACATGGCCAGTGCCTGTAGCTGCACTCAAAATGGCCACCAGCCACATGGCATGTCCCTCCCCATGAACACACCCAAAAATCGAAAAACACTGCAAAATCAGCACAATCCCATTCAATCCATGGCCTCCATGATGTTTAAATTCAAGACAACCCACAGAAAGACTAGGCCCATGCAAGACTCACTACCCCTGGGCATAAATAAAGGTTGAAAAGTAGGCAAAATGGTTGGAGGCCTAACAACAAAGCCTGCATTCAAAATGGCCACTTGCCTGCCAGCACATGGCCAGTGCCTGTAGCTGCACTCAAAATGGCCACCAGCCACATGGCATGTCCCTCCCCATGAACACCCCCAAAAATCGAAAAACACTGCAAAATCAGCACAATCCCATTCCATCCATGGCCTCCATGATGTTTAAATTCAAGACAGCCCACAGAAAGACTAGGCCCATGCTAGACTCAAATACCCCTGGTGAAAAGGCCACAAGTACAGGCCCAAAAATCGAAAAACACTGCAAAATCAGCACAATCCCATTCCATCCATGGCCTCCATGATGTTTAAATTCAAGACAGCCCACAGAAAGACTAGGCCCATGCACCACTCACTACCCCTGGTCAAGGCCCCAACAACAGGTCAAAAATCGAAAAACACAAAATTTTACAAAAAAAAAAATCGAAAAACACAGAAAAATCAGCACAATCCCAATTCATCTATGGCCTCCATGATGTTTAAGTTCAAGACAACACACAGAAAGAATCAGTCCACCCACCACTGAGTACCCCTGGGCAAAAGGCCCCAAAACAGCCCAAAAATCGAAAATCCCAAAATTTTAGTTGCAGCAACTGTAATGCCCCAAACAAACTTACTTGTAAAATTTCTAATCCAACAGTGATCCAAAGAAAGTCAAAAAGGCCTCAAATCCAAAGATCCAGCAGCATCCACAAAAAGTAATCCTTCCAGGTCCACATCCAAATGAAAAGTGACCAGGAGATGGACAAAGCACTGGGAGGAGCCTGCTGAACAGGAACAGGAAGTTGAAGACTATTGGGGCACTTCCTTCCTCCCACCCCCCTGCCCCCCTCCCCAAAATGGACTCCTCGCTAAAAAAGTGCAGCAAATGTCAAACTAAGGAGTTATTCACATAAAAATCATCATTTCTAGAAGGTTTATGCTGCTTGCTGGTGGATTTCTTGTGCAGAATTGCAAATTAATATTTTCGCTCGCCGCATCTCAAATCTCGCAATTGCGAAGTACCGCGAGACGTGATCTCGCCGTACTCGCGTTGACAAACTATCGCTGGCAAGCCGCGATGACGTAATCGCGCTCGCCAATTCCCGCGGGATCACACAGCAAGATCCAAAATGGCGCAGCACTCGCAAACTATCGAAAAAAACAACTCGGCAAACGATGATAAACGCCGCGCGCCGCAAAAATTGTATCACCAACGCCGCGCGCCGCCAAAAAAATCCGCTGCGTGCGAATTTGCGGATTTTGCGGGAAATCCGCAAATCTCGCGGATTGCGGATTTCCCGAAAATCCGCAAAATCCGCGAGCGGAACGGATTTTCCGCCCACACTTAGGCTGGGGGCCCCCGAATGTCCGCCTACATTAATGGATTTTAGCCCTGGTGACATGGCAGTCCCCAAGGCAGCAGACGGGCCTGTATGGCTCCCAGCAGCTTTTTTAAGTTCAGCCCTTGGGAATTGGCACTCCCTGGGTCTGCAGGGGGCTGTGTTGGCTCGCCAGCATTATTTTATTACGATTTGCCCTCGTCAGGTTGCGGTCCCCAATATGCAGGCGGGCCAAACGGTCCTGAATGCATACATATTGTTAAGTGTCCTGGGGAGGTTTAGGTACCTGAGGCGGCGGTGGGCACATTAGTTTATAAACATTTGCCATGGGAAGGTGTTCCAGGGTCGCTGGGGTGGGGTGAAGGCATACCCCTCCTACATGAAAACCAATGCCTCTGGAAGGTGGCAGTCCCCAGGGCTTTCATAAGACCTAGGAAGGAGGCCCCTTGTGCCCCCTCTTCTATTTCCCTGGCATGCCTCTGAGGCCTGGCCCACCCGGTGGTTAATTGAAAACTAGAGGGGGAGCCGGCGCTTAATTTTTCTTATTTTTTTTACTATGAATGCATAAATATCACGATTTCACCCTATTTTTATTTGTTTCAAAAATATATATTTTTTGGTCTTTCAGGACCAACTTAATGGGGTAAGGGTATCCATACCCTGCCCCATTTTCTTTTTTTTCAAATTTTTTGTTGGCACTCAGCTGACGCCAGTTCTCAAGATTGTTGCCAACAATTCCTGGTTGAAGTGTTGGCATCTAATCAGAGCTTTGTATTTCCCTGCATTTGCTCATTAATATTTTCTAAGTCGTCATGGCCTCAGATATCACTATATGTATTACCTTACATTTCTCAACAACTATTAAATGGATTTACACCAAATAAATAAAAAGCACAATCTGCAGATCAAGCTAGCTTTCTACCAAATTTGGTGTAATTCCATCCAGCGGTTCAGGCTCTAGTCATGTTCAAAGGTCCTATGAGAATTAACATGGGAAAATGCATGTGTTTTTTACACCCCTTTTTCTCGGCCCCACTTGACGGATCACCCTAAAACGTTTCATGCACAACAAGACTCACTGTGGCATTTAAAACATTTTTTGTAACTATTCGTCAAATGAAGCTGAAATATTATCAACTCAAAACAAATGTTTTTTCTATGGAAACATGGTCCTAAGTATAACTACCTACTGGTGACCGCCATATATATATATGAGGAGTGATTAGGTTTCAGCCAACCAGCACAGAGCGGGACATATTTCCTCAGGGACTGGGCACACCTCCTGCAATACTTACAGGGCACGGAAGAAGTCTTAACGGCCGAAATGCATTTGCCTGCCATGTGTGATTTACTGAAATAAAGCAGCCTCCTTGATGTTCCCCCGCTGTGGCTTCCGTGCTTTTCTTGCAAAGAAGGTGTTCGTGGATATATATATACATAGAAAGATAGATAGATAGATAGATAGATAGATAGATAGATAGATAGATAGATAGATAGATAGATAGATAGATAGATATAGATGTATATATATATATATATAGATATAGGGAGGGAGTAAAGTGTGTTTGTAAATATATCTTAAAGCAAACACACTTTCCTCCGAAAGTGTAACACGAGTCCACCAGCTGTTTTTGGCTAAAAGAAGATTTCATTTATCTCAGAGTTCAAGAAGCAAGTCTCCATGACGATTTTACGACCTCTTCAGGTCTTTATCATATGGAAATGCTGTGTAAATCCTTTGCACATGTTTTTAACAAGATCTTCACGAACATTAAGAACAGACTTTCAAAGGACTGGGCCAGTCACATAAAATATTTCAATGCAATTACAGACTGATGTTAAATATTGTGATTACCAGTTAACATCTGTTGCATTCACTGTTGTAATCACTGGCATATCAACACACATTGGCAGATGTTATCATCAATAGTTATTCTGTCCAAATAAAAAATGACTACAAATGTTTCCATGACAATTCCAGACCACAGTATCCATAATGCATTGTGGTTGCCTAATATGTACTTAACTGCATTAGCCATCTGAAATATTTAGCAAAGTAATATTTCCCAATAATCTTACCAGTACATGTCCTGGTCTTTGCATCAAATAATTCAATTTCACGTAGACCAGAGTCAATGTCCTGCACAATGTTGAGGAAGGAAAGAACACAGCCACATTGTACTCAATGTAATTTAGTCTTCACTGCTGTTACTATTTTCACTCTGTAAATACATTAATCCCATACAGGCATTTGCAAGGGTTACAAAGGACCCCCGCAAATTCTGGCTAATTCAGTAAGCCTTCAAAGAATTTCCTCAGGTAGGCCTCCCATTTTAGCTAACAGTGGCCTCACCTTCATAAATTACGTTGTCGTCTTTAAAGTGGCCGGCGGGCGTCCTTTTATTAAATATTCCTAAACACATACTGAGACAAAGGAACGCCCAGCTACTGTTAGCTTAAATGGGAGGCCGGCCTGAGGAAACATCGGATATTGCTTCCCTCCGCACACGGCCATCCATGATTTGTTTGTGATGTCAACAACCTTCTCTCCCTACCGTGCCCTTCACACACCCAGGGCTTGAGTCACAAAGGTAACTTAAATTTTTGAGTAATTTACACTTTTGAGTAAGTTTACTACTTTTGCTCACTCACTAAATCATAGTGTAAGTTACTTAAAAAAAAACCAGAAGTAAGCCAGCACCACATATGGCCAACCACTGCTACTGCAACACCCGCCCATACAAAATAATGGAATTAGGAAATTAAAAGAACAGTGACACAGACCCTCGTCAGCAGCGGACTTTGACTACGGCAACGCACTCTACGCAGGAATCTCAGCCAAACACCTACAACGACTACAACGCATCCAAAACGCCTCCGCCCGACTGATCGTCAACGTCCCCGCCGCAGCCACATCACCCCCCACCTGAGAGACCTACACTGGCTCCCCTACCTGAACAGCAGACTCAGCTTCTACACCCCCACCCGCCAGCTCCGCTCCGCCAACCTCACCCTTGCCCCTGTTCCCCGCATCCAACGAACAACCTCCGGCGGCAGATCAATCTCCTACCTCACCGCCAAGATCTGGAACACCCTCCCTACCCACCTACGGCAGACCCAAGACCTACTCGCCTTCAGAAGACTCCTCAAGACCTGGCTCTTCGAGCAGTAGCGGCACCTCCGCCCCTCAGCGCCTTAAGACCCTCAAGGGTAAGTTGCGCGCTTTACAAGTACTCTGATTGATTGATTGATTGATAATAAAACCCCATGGGAAATAATGTAAAATTAAATAAAATTATTTAAAATAGAAAAATAGTAAAAAGTAAAGATAGGTATAATTTAATGTTCACAAATGTATAAAAAAAAAGTACACATGTATTTTGTAACCCCTTCGGTGCTGATGACGGCCCCCAGCTGTCATGAGTCACGGTTCTCGGGTGCTGATGACAGCTGGGAGCCGTCATGACCACGCCCGCGATTGGAATGTCCAGCCGCAGCCAGGGGGTTAATTATAAAATATTTTAATACCCTATTTTGATTTATTAAAATAATGTAATAATAATTTTCATTCAAATCTGGTTAATTTCAAGCATTAACATTTTTTTTTATAATGTATTACTATTTGCAGCTCTTTTAAATAATTTAATTTAATATTATTTCCTACAGGGTATTCTTTTCATCCCCTACCTCCATTAATTTATATGGTAGGATGCTGCCGTACAAGTGGTTGACCATGTGTGGTGCTGCACCTTTTTTTTAAGTAGAAACTTGTACTTGGATTTTGTGAATAAGCAAAAAGTAATATACATACTCAAAAGTCTAAAGTCTAAGTGTAAGATACTTGTGTGAATCAGGCCTTCTGTCTCCCATGAGATTCATATTTTGCATCATATTACTCCTCCAAAATTATAAACCTTACAGCTGCCATAGACTCACTATTATCAGCACCTGCCTCAGACTCACCTCCTCTCATCTTTATTACTCCATCCAAGCTATCTGTCATCACAATGTCATCTCCCCGTAGAGCTCAGTCCTATAGTTAATAATACCAACTTTTTTTAGTACTATCACTTTCTACCACTAAATTATCAAACTTCCAACACTCCCAACATGTAGCATATCCTCTCAGGCATCATTTTCCAACTAATCTCTCTTTACGGGTGCTTATCCTCAATGCTTAAAATCTTCTGTTGTCCTTAGGAATCACACTGCTTACCCATCAAATCCAGTGTATCATTGTCCGCGTACACAGCTCGGATTGTTCTCTAAGATCATAGTACGCCTTGTTCTTAAGCAAGCTCTCCTGAAGTGACACCTCAAATAACTTTATCCACCTCTTACAGTTGGCTCAAGAAGGCTACACTTCAGGGAAAGTGCACTTTGCTATATTACCAACTACATTAATTCTGATCACCACAGAAAACTGTATTATTCATGCTCCCTGACCTTTCTGCTTCATTTGATGCCATCAACCACCCAACTCTGTTACCCCCATCCGCTACTTCATGGCATTATTGAAGAAACACTCAACTAGTTTTCCTTCGGTCTCTCTGATTGCTCCTTCTCTGCCTTGGGGTGTTCACCACTCTCTGTTCCTACCTCTTGACTTCTCAGTGTTCTTCATAGCTCTTTAAGGGGTCCCCTCTATTTCTCTATTTACAGTACATCTTTGGAGACATCATCTCATTCTTCGGCTTCTCTTATCACCTGTGTGCAGGTGATACACAAATGTTCTTCTCTTTTCTACACTTTATGGTCCTATAACTAGCCTGTTTGTCACTGGCTAGTTATCTGTTACCTTATGCTAAACACTTTTAAGGCAGAAAGCATCTACTTCCATTCTCTTCTAAAGCAGACACAAGGACATATTCTGATTCCTGATTCAGTTCCCATAAACACTCTTACGCCTACACCTTTGGCTTGAAACCTTTTGACTATTTCAACACAACCAGAAGCCTAGAATACTTCATCACTTCCAATGCAACTGCTACCTGGTGCCAAGTACTTTATAGCACACAATCCCTTCCCAGGACATCTTTCAAATGTCAAAAACAATATTCCTGTTGCACTTCCTGATCAATTACATTAATGCAACAGACACTTTCTGACCTTCCTCATTACTCATGCCGTCCACTGATCAAATGTGAGGTTTTTTCCCACCAGAACCCTTTGGACTTTTTCTAGGCACACTAATAAATCATAAAATGGTCAAGAAATTGGCTGCTTATCAGCAGCATGCACCTCCACCAATTATCCATTTTGAAAAGTAGCTTCTGTGCCTTCATGCAACCTTGACTGGTCTTGCTCAAATCCTCTTGTCGCCCTAAAACGTCCTGAGCTGCGTCACAATTACATTGATTTGAGTTACTCCGCCAGTACCTGTGGAATTGACTTCGTTCAATTATGCTTAATCTCCTTTCTTCCTGCTTGCAAAACTGCCATAGGTGTATCCTTCTTATCCTTGAAAATGGTCTCAACTAATCATTGTCTATGTATTCCTAAACACCCACTCCTTCCCACTATCCCCTAAGGTAAATGTGTAGATTTCTGTTTAATTGTTTGTCTTGTTCTTTAGTTTCTCCTTGAATTACCACTGATCATGCATCTAATTAAATCTGCTTTTTATCCTTACAATTGGTTTATGACCTTTTGTAATATGGTTCTCTTGCTATTCACAGGGTTTCTCATCAAAATGATTATCTCTTGCTCATCCAAATGCAACTGCAGTGATACACTCAGAGAGGGATCCTCTCCTATCTGCCACCTACCCTCGCCAATGAACTGCGCGCTGGTGGTAGTCCTTTCTCTGTTCAGCCAACCAAATTCTGGAATTCACTGACGTCAAATTGAAGGAACCTTGAGGATCACCTGGAGTTCAAGAATGCTCTTAAATCTAGCTGTTCCAAAAGCATAACTCTTTTTTCGACCGAAAGAATGCAAGACCATGTCCACTTGTCCACTTTCATGGAGGAATCAGCCACATAAAGAAGCTAAGTTCTTGAAAAAATATTCGAAACAACTTTCCTCCGAAAGTGTAACACGAGTCCACCAGCTGTTTTTGGCTAAAAGAAGATTTCATTTATCTCAGAGTTCAAGAAGCAAGTCTCCATGACGATTTTACGACCTTTTCAGGTCTTTATCATATGGAAATGCTGTGTAAATCATTTGCACATGTTTTTAACAAGATCTTCACGAACATAAAGAACAGACTTTCAAAGGACTGGGCCAGTCACATAAATCATTTAATGGAAATTAAAGACTGATGTTAAATATTGTGATTACCAGTTAACATCTGTTGCATTCACTGTTGTAATCACTGGAATACCAACACACATTGGCAGATGTTATCAATAATAGTTGTCCTGTCCAAATAAAAAATTACTACGAATGTTTCCAAGACAATTCCAGACCACAGTATCCATAATGCATTGTGGTTGCTTTATTGTACTCCACTGCATCACCCATATCAAATATTTAGCATAGTAATAGTTCCCAATAATCTTACCAGTACATGTCCTTGTCTTTGTATCAAATAATTCAATTTCACGTAGACCAGAGTCAATGTCCTGCACAATGTTGAGGAAGGAAAAAACCCAGCCACATTGTACTCAATGTAATTTAGTCTTCACTGCTGTTACTATTTTCACTCTGTAAATACATTAATCCCATACAGGCATTTGCAAGGGTTACAAAGGACCCCCCGCAAACCATGGCCAATTCAGTAAGCCTTCAAAGAATTTCCTCAGGTAGGCCTCCCGTTTTAGCTAACAGTGGCCTCACCTTCATAAATTACGTTGTCGTCTTTAAAGTGGCCGGCGGGCGTCCTTTTATTAAATATTCCTAAACACATAGTGAGACAAAGGAACGCCCAGCTACTGTTAGCTTAAATGGGAGGCCGGCCTGAGGAAACATCTGATATTCCTTCCCTCCGCACACGGCCATCCATGATTTGTTTGCGATGTCAACAACCTTCTCTCCCTACCGTGCCCCTCACACACCCAGGGCTTGAGTCACAAAGGTAACTTACATTTTTGAGTAATTTACACTTTTGAGTAAGTTTACTACTTTTGCTTATTCACTAAATCATAGTGTAAGTTACTTAAAAAAAACAGAAGTAAGCCAGCACCACACATGGCCAACCACTGCTACTGCAACACCCTCCCATGGAAAATAATGGAGGTGGGAAATTAAAAGAACAGTGACACAGACCCTTGTCAGCAGCAGACTTTGACTACTGGGCAACGCACTCTACGCAGGAATCTCAGCCAAACACCTACAATGACTACAACGCATCCAAAACGCCTCCGCCCGACTGATTGTCAACGTCCCCGCCGCAGCCACATCACCCCCCACCTGAGAGACCTACACCGGCTCCCCTACCTGAACAGCCAGCTTCTACACCCCCACCCGCCAGCTCCGCTCCGCCAACCTCACCCTCGCCGCTGTTCCCCCATCCAACGAACAACCTCCGGCGGCAGATCCTTCTCCTACCTTGCCGCCAAGACCTGGAACACCATCCCTACCCACCTACGGCAGACCCAAGACCTACTCGCCTTCAGAAGACTCCTCAAGACCTGGCTCTTCGAGCAGTAGCGGCACCCCCGCCCCTCAGCGCCTTAAGACCCTCAAGGGTAAGTTGCGCGCTTTACAAGTACTCTGATTGATTGATTGATTGATAATAAAACCCCATGGGAAATAATGTAAAATTAAATTAAATTATTTAAAATAGAAAAATAGTAAAAAGTAAAGATAGGTATAATTTAATGTTCACAAAATGTATAAAAAAAAGAGTACACATGTATTTTGTAACCCCTTCGGTGCTGATGACGGCCCTCTGCCGTCATGAGTCACGGTGCTCGGTTGCTGATGACAGCTGGGAGCCGTCATGACCACGCCCGCGATCGGAATGTCCAGCACAGGCGTGGAATTCCGGCCGCAGCCAGGGGGTTAATTATAAAATATTTTAATACCCTATTTTGATTTATTAAAATAATGTAATAATAATTTTCATTCAAATTCGGTTAATTTCAAGCATTAAAATCTAATCTTTTTAATAATGTATTACTATTTGTAGCTCTTTTAAATAATTTAATTTAATATTATTTCCTACAGGTTATTCTTTTCATCCGCTACCTCCATTAATTTATATATGGTAGAATGCTACCGTACAAGTGGTTGACCATGTGTGGTGCTGCACCTTTTTTTTGAAGTAGAAACTTGTACTTGGATTTTGTGAATAAGCAAAAAGTAATATACATACTCAAAAGTCTAAAGTCTAAGTGTAAGATACTTGTGTGAATCAGGCCTTCTGTCTCCCATGAGATTCATATTTTGCATCATATTACTCCTCCAAAATCATAAACCTTACAGCTGCCATAGACTCACTATTATCAGCACCTGCCTCAGACTCACCTCCTCTCATCTTTATTACTCCATCCAAGGTATCTGTCATCACAATGTCATCTCCCCATAGAGCGCAGTCCTATAGTTAATAATACCAACTATTTTTTAGTACTATCCAATGCTTTCTACCACTAAATTATCAAACCCCTAACACTCCCAACATGTAGCATATCCTCTCAGACATCATTTTCCAACTATTTTGTCTTTACTGGTGCTTATCCTCAATGCTTAAAATCTTCTGTTGTCCTTAGGAATCACACTGCTTACCCATCAAATCCAGTGTATCATTGTCTGCGTACACACCTCGGATTGTTCTCTAAGATCATAGTATGCCTTGTTCTTAACCAAGCTCTCCTGAAGTGTCACCTCAAATAACTTTATCCACCTCTTAAATTTGGCTCAAGAAGGCTACACTTCAGGGAAAGTGCACTTTGCAATATTACCAACGTCTTTACTTATGATCACCACAGAAAACTGTATTATTCATGCTCCCTGACCTTTCTGCTTCATTTGATGCCATCAACCACCCAACTCTGTTACCCCCATCCGCTACTTCATGGCATTATTGAAGAAACACTCAACTAGTTTTCCTTCTGTCTCTCTGATTGCTCCTTCTCCGCCTTGGGGTGTTCACCACTCTCTGTTCCTACCTCTTGACTTCTCGGTGTTCTTGATAGCTCTGTATGGGGGTCCCTCTATTTCTCTCTTTACAGTACATCTTTGGAGACGTCATCTCATTCTTCGGCTTCTCTTATCATCTGTGTGCAGGTGATACACAAATATTCTACTCTTTTGCAACCTACACTTTGTGGTCCTTCAACTACCCGGTTTGTCACTGGCTAGTTATCTGTTACCTTATGCTAAACACTTTTAAGGCAGAAAGCATCTACTTCCATTCTGTTCTAAAACAGACGCAAGGACATATTCTGATTCATGATTCAGTTCCCATTAACACTCCTATGCCTACACCTTTGGCTTGAACCCTTTTGACTATTTCAACACAACCATAAGCCTAGAATACTTCATCACTTCCAATGCAACTGCTACCTGGTGCCAAGTACTTTATAGCACACAATCCCTTCCCAGGACATCTTTCAAATGTCAGAAACAATATTCCTGTTGCACTTCCTGATCAATTACATTAATGCAACAGACACTTTCTGACCTTCCTCATTACTCATGCCGTCCACTGATCAAATTTTAGTTTTTTTGCCACCAGAACCCTTTGGACTTTTTCTAGGTACACTAATAAATCCTAAAATGGTCATGAAATTGGCTGCTTATCAGCAGCATGCACCTCCACCAATTATCCATTTTGAAAAGTAGCCTCTGTGCCTTCATGCAACCTTGACTGGTCTTGCTCAAATCCTCTTGTCGCCCTAAAACGTCCTGAGCTGCGTCACAATTACATTGATTTGAGTTACTCCGCCAGTACCTGTGGAATTGACTTCGTTGAATTATGCTTTATCTCCTTTCTTCCTGCTTGCAAAACTGCCATAGGTGTATCCTTCTTATCCTTGAAAATGGTCTCAACTAATCATTGTCTATGTATTCCTAAACACCCACTCCTTCCCACTATCCCCTAACGTAAATGTGTAGATTTCTGTTTAATTGTTTGTCTTGTTCTTTATTTTCTCCTTGAATTACCACTGATCATGCATCTAATTAAATCTGCTTTTTATCCTTACAATTGGTTTATGACCTTTTGTAATATGGTTCTCTTGCTATTCACAGGGTTTCTCATCAAAATGATTATCTCTTGCTCATCCAAATGCAACTGCAGTGATCCACTCAGAGAGGGATCCTCTCCTATCTGCCACCTACCCTCGCCAATGAATTGCGCGCTGGTGGTAGTCCTTTCTCTGTTCAGCCAACCAAATTCTGGAATTCACTGACGTCAAATTGAAGGAACCTTGAGGATCACCTGGATTTCAAGAATGCTCTTAAATCTAGCTGTTCCAAAAGCATAACTCTTTTTTCGACAGAAAGAATGCAAGACCATGCCCACTTGTCCACTTTCATGGAGGAATCAGCTGCATAAAGATGCTAAGTTCTTGAAAAATATTCGAGACAACGTCACAGGTGCGCGCTCCCACACAAATGCAACTACAATACAATAAAATTGAGCTGCAACAACTCTTTGGAACAGGAGCAAAATTAATTTGCAATTCGTTGTCTTTATACGGTGGCAGGCACTTAGCTTCAGTATTACTAAAATCATAAGTGCCGGTACTCGTATTGTATTATCTTTCTTCTTTTTCACACTCCCTACATTATTGCCCTGTTGTTTATTATTGTATTTAAAAGTATTGCATTAGTTTGTATTTCCTAGCTGGTATTTTCTGTATTCATATTTTATGAATTGTTTTCTCTTATATACTTTTGATTCTCATTATTATGTATTTTATTTTTTGTATAATCTCATGTTTTTATATTATTGATTTGTTTATATGACTGTTTAAAACTTTCAATAAACTTTATTTTGAACTTAAAAATAAGTGTTGGTACCCACATTTTGTCTCAGGAAAGTGAGCAAGGAAAGAGTGAGGGTTGCGGGCTAGGTTGAAGAGCCTAACCGACTCCTTTGTAAATCAGGCCAGGCCCACAATTATCCCCCCAGCTCTCCATTTGGCCTGGTAAGAGAGCAGTGTGCACACCATTCAGGAGGAAGAGCTACAGCTCTTCTCGCATTCCCATCATGGTTTATTGAAAAGGAATAACTGCTGCCAATTCAAGAAATAGTAAAGTATACCTATAGGTTGTCCTGCTTCTATTTTTGTGGAAATAAAAAAGGACTGCTGAAATGTCTTCTGGGGCTCTGTGAATTAAGGCAGGAGCTTATAGGGGCCGGGACAGTATGTGAGGTGGCAAGGAGTCTTTGTCCTGAGGAATAAGTGCTGGAGTCTCAACCATCAGCACACATTAAGTACTGGATAAATCAACAATGTAAGAGTGATGCTTCATCAGCAGGGACATTTCTAGAAATCCTATGTACCAGGCATAATAAAGAAAACTGGATCCCTGGATTCAGGCCAATGTATTATGTTTTGTTAAGGGTATTTATGTAGCACTTTTTAACACTTGTATGACCCAGGGATGCTTTCAGAATGTGAATGATATTACATTATCATGTCTCCCAGTAAATCTAGTTTTTACAGACTGGAATATCAATTGCTTCACAGTGATGTATATTTAAAATAAAGAGCTACACAGTTTCTGAGTTAAAGAGATTTCCTAAATACAGTAACAAAAAACGAATCGCAATTTGCGACCAGTATTTTTGTGACCAGTATTGAATTTTACAAGCCGAATTCTTGAATAATAGGTTGGTTCATAAAATTCCTAACTGGAGAGGGTCGTAATCTTACCTACCTTGTGAATATTAATGAGGTTGGTCAAAAATGCAGCTCACTCCAATTGGTAGCCAACAGAGTGATGGTGGCCTGCTAGGGTCATCAGACCAGCATATCTAAGATCGCCTTTTTTTATAAAGTAACTATTTTTTTGCTGCCCATTGTCCTTAAACAAAACAGGGCTGCATTAAAAAAAAGAAAGCTATTTTTTTCAAAAATATTTGCTTGAGAGTTGGCAGTGGTCGCCTGAACCTCTCAGTGCCTACTCTCTATTAGAAAATTGGAATGTTGGGAGCTCCATTGCAGACAATGGAGTGCTCCCTGCTTCTACGGGCCGGTAAAGGCCCGCAGAGCAACATTCCAATGTTCTACAAAGGGTTCTCGAAGCTCGAGGGGATATAAATCCCCTCGAGCTTCGAGAACCCTTTGTTTAATTTGTTAGAACATTCTGCCCTCTAGTGGCAGAATGTTCTAATAGCCGTATAGCCCTTCGTAGTGGGCTATACCAGCAATTAAAGTCCCGCTGTCTCGTTAAAGTCCCTCGCCTTCGGCTCGGGCCTTTAACGATTCAGCGGGCCTTTAATAGCTGGTATAGCCCACTACGGCGGGCTATAAGGCTATAACAAACTGTCTTACATTCACAAAGGGGAAAGGGTTCAAGAGGGGCCTCTTCACTTTTTGTGAAGACACTTTTCCCATTGCAAATGGCTTACCTGGATTTCAGTCGGAAAACATTGCTACATCACATACCGATTCGGTATTTGGACACTCCAAAAACACTACTTCCAAATACAGAATTGGTATCCATTTGCAATTCAACTTTAGGAGTCAGTATAACTTTACCATCTCCTAAAAAGTGATTCGTACATTAGAAAATCAATTTTCGGGGTAATAGTACTTCTGGCCATTCGAATCCTTCCATTTACTTCTTTGTGGCAAACTAAGATGGTTTGTGTTTCATTGAGATGTCTCAGCTTGAAGGCAGCCCTTACTTGTAGACATGTTTGACAATGAAAACAATGGGCACGATGTATCAAGCAAGTGAATACCGATTCGTAAATTGCAATTCTTACCGAATTCCAATTTAAGAATCAATTGCCCACATGCATCATTGAGAATTGCATTCGCAAACGGTGCGAATCGCAATTTTCGGCCATTTGCGAATGCAATTCTCAAATTTGGGATGCATCATGCTTTTCGCAATTTTAGGAATCGCAACCATGTTGCGATTTCTAAAATTGCTATTGCATTTAGGAAATCGCAATTTGAGATTTCTTAAATGCAATGCATGAACATTTTTAATTTGCGAATTCGCAAATAGGAAGGGGTAAATTAGCATGAAGTTGACCTTCATGCTAATTTGCAAAAACTTTCAAAAATGTCCAAAAATGCATTTTTGAAAGTTTCATGTTACACACACACATGTCCTTGGGACATGTGTGTGTGAAACTTGCACTTAAAGTTACATTTCAGGGGTGCAGGGGGGGTCCTTTGGACCCCCCTCTGCACCCTTGAAAATGCATTCACAAATTGCGATTCGCAAAATGCGAATCGCAATTTGTGAATGTCTTCCCATTCATTCCTATGGGCCTCTTGGCCCATAGGAATCAATGGGAAGGAATTCCTTAATTGCGATTCGCAAATTGTGAATCGCAATTAAGGAATTTTCAGAAATCGCAAATAAAAATGCGATTTTTTTGATGCATAGCAATTTGTGATTTCTTATAATTGCGATTCCTTAATTTTCGCAATTAAGAAATCGCAAATGCTAACTTTGATGCATGTGGCCGAATATTTGGTATGTGCGATTGTGAGCGACTGCCCATTACTGACTCAGTACGAGTCGCATTCACTATTTAAGGAATCGCAAATAGCCAATTGGTAAGTAGCTTATCGATTTACAAACACTAATCTTTAACCTGTCAGTGAATAATGACATCACAAACAGGAAGTGGAGCAGCTGCAGGCCCATAAGACAACCAGAGAGCCTTGAGATAGGTGCTAGCCAAAACAGTCCAATTGGATCTGCAGCATTCACAGCCATCCACCCCTGGGAAGCAGGAAAATGTCTAGAAAGAATCCTGAGAAGGAGAAGGACCTTGGAGGGAGGAAGAGAAAACTTAGATTCTCTGAGAAAGAGTTGGAAATACTCACTGAAGAGTGTGTGGCAAATCATGATTCCTTGTTTGGAAAAACATCCCTGTCTGTGCCAGAGGCCCAGAAAAAGAAAATCTGGCTCAAAATCTAGGAGTGTATCAACTCTTTGGGGGTCACACCGAGATCCATAGAAGAGATCTACAAAAGGTGAAAAGACCTCCAAGCCAGGACCAAAACAAAGATGGCACACCATAGAACTGAGGCCAGTGCAACAGGTGAAGAACCTCCAACTCAGCCACCACCAACTCCTCTGGAGGAAATGATAGAGTCCACCCTGGAGCCAGAAACTGTGTCTGGACCCGGCAGCATTGACACTGCAGAGGCTGCTTCTACTTCAAACTGTAAGAGTGGTACATAGACTTACAGTGTCACAATAACATGTTTGCATTACTATGTGAAGTCGCATTGTAACCATGTCGGGCTGGGATATGTCGATAGAATACAAGAAATACACCATCAGACGTGTTAGGTCTACCCTAGTAGTGCATTATACGATAAGTTGCTCTCCATTATGAACACCTACAGCACAAACCAAACATATCATACTGTAAATTATACAAACAAAAGTGTGCATAACAGCATTAATTTACAAATATTTACACATGAGTCTGAAGGAGAGGGTCAGGAAGATGCACAGCGAGGGCCTTTAACAAAGGAGAGGGACTTTAATAGCGGTATAGCCCATCTACAAAGGGCTATAAGGCTATTAGAACATTCTGTCACTAGAGGACAGAATGTTCTAACAAAAAAAACAAAGCCTTTTGGGAGAGGGATTGGAATCCCCTCAGGCTCCCTGAACCCTTTGTTCACAGCCAGAGAAGTCAACAAAGAAACATTGGAATGTTGGAGCTCCAGGCTTATACCAGCCATTATAAGCCAGGAGCACTCCATTGTTTTCAATGGAGCTCCCAACATTCCAATGTTCTAATGCCACATACATCACCCCAGAGGCAAAGTAGCAGTCCTGAACATGGCAGTCAAACACTGCCCATTGAGTAACTGAATGATGCAGGGAGTTCAAATGTCCCAGAGGAACCTGCAGCGAGGTGTAGTGAACTGCACTGGGGTCCTTGTGTTCTACATTGCTGTGTCGACAGGTAGTCTAATACCAGGTCAGGGTCCACACAAGCTTTGGGTAAAACCACACAGGTGTTTGCTAGTTGCGAGGGCTTCATGTTGACGGTACAGCACCTACAACACGAGCAAATGCCCATTATTTTAAAAAAGTTAACTGGCATAGAAAGAAGCATCACAATTGTCTTTTAACATGTAGCAACAACCATTGAAGATTCCTACAAGTCTCTGGAGGCAAAAGTAGACACTATGACAGAGGTAATTAACAATCTATGTGACCAAATGCAACATGACAATGCAACGCATAGTACCTGCACATGGGTGGGTATGGCAGTGCTTCCAAGAATGTTTCTCTCAAGCGGAGGCCTTATTTCCGCAATTAGGCCTAAAATAACTGCACTACTCAGCCTGTACTTATTACAAATGTCATCCTCTGTTTGTTGGAAGAGTCTCAGCCTCACTCTCAATATCCGTTCCTGTCTCCTCCTCCTTCTCTACAGGGCAATGAGAATCCGTATCCTCCTCGCAATCACGTACAGCGTCGCCATTGTGGAACACCCTGATGCATTTTGGACCTTTTGATATAAATTGCACCTGGTTACCACCTTATCAGAGTTGGTGGTAATTTGCACATGCTAAATCCACATTTTGCGACTATTCAGTATTCGCGAATAGTTGACACATGCTATTTGCAAATCGGTATTTGGGAATCGGTAACAGCGACGCGCAAACTCCTGTTGCTAAAATACTAATTCGGTAACTTGTCAGTTCTGAAAAATAACACAACTGCAGCTAGATTCATCATAGTGCCGTTTTGAGAGCCCTTAATAGCGATTATTAAGGAATCGCTATTAAGGACTTGCAGAACGGGATTCATGTAGGAATCGCTAAATAAATTGCGATTGCTACACATTCTTTATTTGCGATTAGCAAATTGCTAATCGCAAATAAGGAATAACTCCCCATTCATTCCTATGGGCCTAATAGGAATGAATGGGGAGTTATTCCTTATTTGCGATTAGCAATTTGCTAATCGCAAATAAGGATGCGATTTCAAGGGTGCCCGGGGTGTCCAAAGGACACCCTGTAGCACCCCTGAAATGTAATCTACATTTCAATGTAATTTAAATGCATTTTTCTAAGTTTTCGCTAATTACCACAAGGTTTGACCTCGCGGTAAATAGCGGCCCAAAATTGCGATTTCGCAATTTTAAAATGGTTCATGAATTGCATTTAAGGAATCTCAAATAGAGATTCCTTAAATGCAATTCCTCGCAAATGTGCGAATTCTTTATTAGCGAATTTTGCAATTGGGATGATGAATCCCAAATGCAAAAATTGCACTCGCAAAGGGCCAGATTCTCAGAATCTGACCCTTTGCGAGGGCAATTAAGCTTGATGAATCTGGCCGCTAATGCTTTTGTACCTCCGAAAACATAATCGGCCACATGCATCAAGTGATTTAGGAATCGCAAATGGTGTGAATCGCAAAATTCGGCCGTTTGCGATTCCTAAATCACTATTTGGGATGCATTAACAAAAAATACAAGGAATCGCTATTTTTTGCGATTTCTAAAAATGCGATTGCATTTAAGGAATCGCAATTTGCGATTCCTTAAATGCAATGCATGACACTTAAAAAAATTACGAATTCGCAAATAGGAGGAAAAAATTACGATGAGGTTGGACATCATGGTAATTTGCGAAAAATTAGAAAAATGCAATTTTGTGCATTTTTTCAAACTGTCATGTTGTGCACACACATGCCCTTAGGGCATGTGTGAGCACAACATATGTGCATAGATTGATTTCAGGGGTGCAACAGGGTGCCCTTTGGACACCCCTGCACCCTTGAAATTGCAATCTCAATTTGCGATTAGCTAATTGCGAATCGCAAATTGAGATTGTCTTCCCATTCATTCCTATGGGCCTTTTGGCCCATAGGAATCAATGGGAAGGGATTCCTTAATTGCGATTCGCAAATTGTGAATCGCAATTAAGGAAAATTAAGAAATCGCAAAGAAAATTGTGATTTCTTAATGCATACCAATTTGCGATTTCTTAATTGCGATTACTTAATTTTCGCAATTAAGAAATCGCAAATGGGCACTTTGATGCATGTAGCCGAATGCCACTTTGCAGCTGATTACCTATTTGGTAACGCTTCATACATCTAGCCCAATGTTATCTATTAGGTAAAACTATCGGGAACATATAATTTTGGAAAGACGATCAGGAAAATGGGTTGTGGATTATGAAAGAACGCTGCAGATAGTGGGAACAGAGGTGAAGAAGTGCCTTTCCCACGAGTCAATTCCTGGGTAATTGAATGGCGTTTCAGTCTGAGCCTGAGACATTGGCACTGAACATTATGCTGTTTACTCTTGGCTCACCGACAAAAATAGACTCTATATTGAGTGGCCTTTCCTGACTGTTACTATATACATTGACTCTGAACAATTCCAAATACCAGAGCGTAATCACAAGCTATAAATGATGCTACAGCAACTCATGCCGCAGCAGAATTATGAAGTGTTTGGGTCCAAATTATGCAAGTGATGGAGGGCGTACAATAGACCATATGTCATTTTTTTTGTAAAACTGTTAATCCATTTTGGAGCGTGCCATGGGAAACCATTTGAAAAATGCTCCCAATTTCAGCAGATCTTTTGTTGTATGTGGGAATGACATCTATTTCATTTCAATATAAATATTTTGCTAAATTACCATATCATACTTTGTGGGAATAGGGTATTTTTTAAAATAAAAAAAACAGGATCAGGACTTAGTGTAGCTCCCTTTTCCAATGAGATTTGAATTTCTGTTTTGTTAGCATCCATAGATGGATATGTGAACAACGCATTGCAATTTTTTTTTGATCCTGGTTATTTTTAAACCCTATATAAAAGCTTCCATTTTCATTTGTTCCATTTGTTCCATGGATTATATGATATTAAGTCACCCTTTTGAGTTATTTATTTATATTACATTGCAATTCTTGAATATTGTCTTGCTTCCACATCAGATCAGAAAACATATTTTGAGTTGTGTTGGTTTAGCTCTGGTTCACTTAAGCAACAATAACCAAACTGCACTTACTTGTTGAGAGAGGTGCTTGTGAGTTGATGGCAAAGAGTGAGTGAGTGAGTGAGTGAGTGGGTGAGTGAGTGAGTGAGTGAGTGAGTGCGTGAGTGAGTGTGTGAGTGAGTGAGTGAGTGAGTGAGTGAGTGAGTGCGTGAGTGAGTGAGTGAGTGAGTGAGTGAGTGAATGCGTGAGTGAGTGCGTGAGTGAGTGCGTGCGTGAGTGAGTGAGTGAGTGCGTGCGTGAGTGAGTGTGTGAGTGAGTGAGTGAGTGAATGCGTGAGTGAGTGAGTGAGTGTGTGAGTGAGTGAGTGAGTTAGTGTGTGAGTGAGTGAGTGAGTGTGTGAGTGAGTGAGTGAGTGAGTGTGTGAGTGATTGAGTGAGTGAGTGAGTGAGTGAGTGAGTGAGTGAGTGAGTGAGTGAGTGAGTGAGTTAGTGAGTGAGTGAGTGTGTGTGTGTGCCTGGTGGCTTGTTCTGCCTACGCCCGGTTCTGCTATGGGAAGTGTCATATGCATCCTGTTACTTCGGCTGGGGTTGCCATTCAAAGTTGAAATACTTCAGGAGGAGACACCACCGTGTGTAGAGTCACATTATGCAGAGAACAACCAGCACAAGCAACGCAATGCAAGTTACAGGTCTTCCTGCACGCTCTGGAGCATTTCCACTGAATGCACAACAGAAAAATACTGGAACTACAATTGTCACCATTCCTGGAGTCACCAGCAGTGGTCAGCTTGGAAACCCCCTCCATGTATGATCATTTTAGAGTGCACCCAAGAGCACTTGAGAGTGAACAGTGTGTTTAGAGTCTACAGCAAGCCTTCCCTGCTGTAGTCCTGCAGCCGATCTTCTTTCATACATCTAGAACCGTAAACGGGTGCCCCTGCTGTACTCCTGCAGCTTATCTTCATTTATGTTTCCAAAGCAGCTTATGTAGACCCATCTATGGGGTATGTATGACGTTACAACGCGTGCTTTTACCATGCATGCCGTTACAACGCAGTTTTTACAACGCATACCATTACAACGCATAGTGTTGAGGGGTGCTGGATAGTGAATCGTTTAATTTACTATTCCAACTCCAGTCCCCGTGGATAGTAGGGAAGGTGTTGGATAGTAAATTAAATCTATTCCCTATCCTAGAGCGCCCCCCAGCGCAATGCGTTGTAATGGTTTGCGTTGTAATGGTTGCGTCGTAATGGTAGTGCATTGGTAAAGTTTCGTAAAGGCTATTCACCATCTATGGGTGACCCTGCTGTACTCCTGCAGCTGACCCTCCTCCATGCTTCCCAGACAGCTCATGTAGAACCATCTGTGAGTCCCTGCAGTACTCCTGCAGCTGACCCTCCTCCATGCTTCCCAGACAGCTCATGTAGAACCATCTGTGGGTCCCTGCAGTACTCCTGCAGCTGACCCTCCTCCATGCTTCCCAGACAGCTCATGTAGAACCATCTGTGGGTCCCTGCAGTACTCCTGCAGCTGACCCTCCTCCATGCTTCCCAGACGGCTCATGTAGAACCATCTGTGGGTCCCTGCAGTACTCCTGCAGCTGACCCTCATCCATGCTTCCCAGAAGGCTCATGTAGAACCATCTGCGGATGCCCCTGCTGTACTTCTGCCTTCTGATCTTTCTTCATGCTTCCAGACAGCTCATGTAGGGCCATCGGTGGGTCCCTGCAGTACTCCTGCAGCTGATCCTCCTCCATGCTTCTCAGACAGCTCGTGTAGAACCATCTGTGGGTCCCTGCCGTACTCCTGCAGCTGACCCTCCTCCATGTTCACCATACAGCTCATGTAGAACCATCTGTGGTTGCCCCTGCTGTACTCCTGCAGCTGATCTAGTTTCCCAAGCAGCTCATGTAGAACCATCTGTGGGTCTCTGCAGTACTCCTGCAGCTGACCCTCCTCCATGCTTCCCAGACAGCTCATGTAGAACCATCTGTCGGTCCTTGCTGTACTCCTGCAGCTGATCCTGCACCAGGCATTCCCAGACGGCGCATGTACAACCATCTGTGGGTCCTTGCAGTACTCCTGCAGCCGACCCTCCTCCATGCTTCCCAGACAGCTCATGTAGAACCATCTGTGGGTCCCTGCAGTACTCCTGCAGCTGACCCTCCTCCATGCTTCCCAGACGGCTCATGTAGAACCATCTGTGGGTCCCTGCAGTACTCCTGCTGCCGACCCTCCTCCATACTTCCCAGACAGCTCATGTAGAACCATCTGTCGGTCCCTGCTGTACTCCTGCAGCTGACCCTCCTCCATGCTTCCCAGACAGCTCGTTTAGAACAATCTGTGGGTCCCTGCAGTACTCCTGCAGCTGACCCTCCTCCATGCTTCCCAGACAGCTCGTTTAGAACCATCTGTGGGTCCCTGCAGTACTCCTGAAGCTGACCCTCCTCCATGCTTCCCAGACAGCTCATGTAGAACCATCTGTCGGTCCCTGCTGTACTCCTGCAGCCGACCCTCCTCCATGCTTCCCAGACAGCTAGTGTAGAACCATCTGTGGGTCCCTGCAGTACTCCTGCAGCTGACCCTCCTCCATGCTTCTCAGACGGCTCATGTAGAACCATCTGTGGGTCCCTGCAGTACTCCTGCAGCTGACCCTCCTCCATGCTTACCAGATAGCTCATGTAGAACCATCTGTGGGTCCCTGCTGTACTCCTTTAGCTGACCCTCCTCCATGCTTCCCAGACAGCTCGTTTAGAACCATCTGTGGGTCCCTGCAGTACTCCTGCAGCTGACTCTCCTCCATGCTCCCCAGACAGCTCATGTAGAATCATCTGTCGGTCCCTGCTGTACTCCTGCAGCTGATCCTGCACCATGCTTCCCAGACGGCTCATGTAGAACCATCTGTGGGTCCCTGCAGTACTCCTGCTGCCGACCCTCCTCCATACTTCCCAGACAGCTCATGTAGAACCATCTGTCGGTCCCTGCTGTACTCCTGCAGTTGATCCTGCACCATGCTTCCCAGACGGCTCATGTAGAACCATCTGTGGGTCCATGCAGTACTCCTGCAGCCGACCCTCCTCCATGCTTCCCAGACAGCTCATGTAGAACCATCTGTGGGTCCCTGCCGTACTCCTGCAGCTGACCCTCCTCCATGCTTCCCAGACAGCTCATGTAGAACCATCTGTGGGCCCCTGCCGTACTCCTGCAGCTGACCCTCCTCCATGCTTCCCAGACAGCTCATGTAGAACCATCTGTGGGTCCCTGCCGTACTCCTGCAGCTGACCCTCCTCCATACTTCCCAGACAGCTCGTTTAGAACCATCTGTGGGTCCCTGCAGTACTCCTGCAGCTGACCCTCCTCCATGCTTCCCAGACAGCTCATGTAGAACCATCTGTGGGTCCCTGCCGTACTCCTGCAGCTGACCCTCCTCCATGCTTCCCAGACAGCTCATGTAGAACCATCTGTGGGTCCCTGTAGTACTCCTGCAGCTGACCCTCCTCCATGCTTCCCAGACAGCTCATGTAGAACCATCTGTGGGTCCCTGCAGTACTCCTGCAGCTGACCCTCCTCCATTCTTCCCAGACAGCTCATGTAGAACCATCTGTGGGTGCCCCTCCTGTACTCCTGCAGCGGGTCTAGTTTCCCAAGCAGCTCATGTAAAACCATCTGTGGGTCCCTGCCGTATTCCTGCAGCTGACCCTCCTCCATACTTCCCAGACAGCTCGTTTAGAACCATCTGTGGGTCCCTGCAGTACTCCTGCAGCTGACCCTCCTCCATGCTTCCCAGACAGCTCATGTAGAACCATCTGTGGGTCCCTGCCGTACTCCTGCAGCTGACCCTCCTCCATGCTTCCCAGAGAGCTCGTGTAGAACCATCTCTGGGTCCCTGCAGTACTCCTGCAGCTGATCCTCCTCCATGCTTCTCAGACAGCTCGTGTAGAACCATCTGTGGGTCCCTGCCGTACTCCTGCAGCTGACCCTCCTCCATGTTCACCATACAGCTCGTGTAGAACCATCTGTGGGTCCCTGCCGTACTCCTGCAGCTGACCCTCCTCCATGCTTTCCAGACAGCTCATGTAGAACCATCTGTCGGTCCCTGCTGTACTCCTGCAGCTGATCCTCCTCCATGCTTCCCAGACAGCTCATGCAGAACCATCTGTGGGTGCCCCTGCTGTACTCCTGCAGCGGATCTAGTTTCCCAAGCAGCTCATGTAGAACCATCTGTGGGTCCCTGCAGTACTCCTGCAGCTGACCCTCCTCCATGCTTCCCAGACGGCTCACGTAGAACCATCTGCGGATGCCCCTGCAGTACTCCTGCAGCTGACCCTCCTCCATGCTTCCCAGATGGCTCATGTAGAACCATCTGTGGGTCCCTGCCGTACTCCTGCAGCAGACCCTCCTCCATGCTTCCCAGACGGCTCATGTAGAACCATCTGTCGGTCCCTGCTGTACTCCTGCAGCTGACCCTCCTCCATGCTTCCCAGACAGCTCGTTTAGAACCATCTGTGGGTCCCTGCAGTACTCCTGCAGCTGACCCTCCTCCATGCTTCCCAGACAGCTCATGTAGAACCATCTGTGGGTCCCTGCAGTACTCCTGCAGCTGACCCTCCTCCATGCTTCCCAGACAGCTCGGTTAGAACCATCTGTGGGTCCCTGCAGTACTCCTGCAGCTGACCCTCCTCCATGCTCCCCAGACAGCTCATGTAGAACCATCTGTCGGTCCCTGCTGTACTCCTGCAGCCGACCCTCCTCCATGCTTCCCAGACAGCTCATGTAGAACCATCTGTGGGTGCCCCTGCTGTACTCCTGCAGCGGGTCTAGTTTTCCAAGCAGCTCATGTAGAACCATCTGTGGGTCCCTGCAGTACTCCTGCAGCTGACCCTCCTCCATGCTCCCCAGACAGCTCATGTAGAACCATCTGTCGGTCCCTGCTGTACTCCTGCAGCCGACCCTCCTCCATGCTTCTCAGACAGCTCATGTAGAACCATCTGTGGGTGCCCCTGCTGTACTCCTGCAGCGGGTCTAGTTTTCCAAGCAGCTCATGTAGAACCATCTGTGGGTCCCTGCAGTACTCCTGCAGCTGACCCTCCTCCATGCTTCCCAGACAGCTCATGTAGAACCATCTGTGGGTGCCCCTGCTGTACTCCTGCAGCGGGTCTAGTTTCCCAAGCAGCTCATGTAGAACCATCTGTGGGTCCCTGCAGTACTCCTGCAGCTGACCCTCCTCCATGCTTCCCTGACAGCTCGTTTAGAACCATCTGTGGGTCCCTGCAGTACTCCTGCAGCTGACCCTCCTCCATGCTTCCCAGACAGCTCATGTAGAACCATCTGTGGGTCCCTGCCGTACTCCTGCAGCTGACCCTCCTCCATGCTTCCCAGACAGCTCATGTAGGACCATCTGTGGGTCCCTGCCGTACTCCTGCAGCTGACCCTCCTCCATGCTTCCCAGACAGCTCATGTAGAACCATCTCTGGGTCCCTGCAGTACTCCTGCAGCTGATCCTCCTCCATGCTTCTCAGACAGCTCGTGTAGAACCATCTGTGGGTCCCTTCCGTACTCCTGCAGCTGACCCTCCTCCATGTTCACCATACAGCTCGTGTAGAACCATCTGTGGGTCCCTGCCGTACTCCTGCAGCTGACCCTCCTCCATGCTTCCCAGACAGCTCATGTAGGAACATCTGTGGGTCCCTGCCGTACTCCAGCAGCTGACCCTCCTCCATGCTTCCCAGACAGCTCGTTTAGAACCATCTGTGGGTCCCTGCAGTACTCCTGCAGCTGACCCTCCTCCATGCTTCCCAGACAGCTCATGTAGAACCATCTGTGGGTCCCTGCCGTACTCCTGCAGCTGACCCTCCTCCATGCTTCCCAGACAGCTCATGTAGGACCATCTGTGGGTCCCTGCCGTACTCCTGCAGCTGACCCTCCTCCATGCTTCCCAGACAGCTCATGTAGAACCATCTGTGGGTCCCTGTAGTACTCCTGCAGCTGACCCTCCTCCATGCTTCCCAGAAGGCTCATGTAGAACCATCTGCGGATGCCCCTGCCGTACTCCTGCAGCTGACCCTCCTCCATGCTTCCCAGACAGCTCATGTAGAACCATCTGTGGGTCCCTACCGTACTCCTGCAGCTGACCCCCCTCCATGCTTCCCAGACAGCTCATGTAGAACCATCTGTCGGTCCCTGCTGTACTCCTGCAGCTGACCCTCCTCCATGCTTTTCAGACGGCTCATGTAGACCCATCTGTGGGTCCCTGCTGTACTCCTGCAGCTGACCCTCATCCATGCTTACCAGACGGCTCACGTAGAACCATCTGTGGATGCCCCTGCTGTACTCCTGCAGCTGACCCTCCTCCATGCTTTTCAGATGGCTCATGTAGACCCATCTGTGGGTCCCTGCTGTACTCCTGCAGCTGACCCCCCTCCATGCTTCCCAGACAGCTCATGTAGAACCATCTGTGGGTCCCTGCCGTACTCCTGCAGCTGATCCCCCTCCATGCTACCCAGACAGCTCATGTAGAACCATCTGTGGGTCCCTGCCGTACTCCTGCAGCTGACCCTCATCCATGCTTCCCAGACAGCTCATGTAGAACCATCTGTGGGTCCCTGCTGTACTCCTGCAGCTGATCTAGTTTCCCAAGCAGCTCATGTAGAACCATCTGCGGATGCCCCTGCTGTACTCCTGCATTCTGATCTTTCTTCATGCTTCCCAGACAGCTCGTGTAGAACCATCTGTGGGTCCCTGCCGTACTCCTGCAGCTGATCCCCCTCCATGCTTCCCAGACAGCTCATGTAGAACCATCTGTGGGTCCCTGCCGTACTCCTGCAGCTGACCCTCATCCATTTTTCCCAGACAGCTCATGTAGAACCATCTGCGGATGCCCCTGCTGTACTCCTGCATTCTGATCTTTCTTCATGCTTCCCAGACAGCTCATGTAGAACCATCTGTGGGTCCCTGCTGTACTCCTGCAGCTGATCTAGTTTCCCAAGCAGCTCATGTAGAACCATCTGCGGATGCCCCTGCTGTACTCCTGCATTCTGATCTTTCTTCATGCTTCCCAGACAGCTCGTGTAGAACCATCTGTGGGTCCCTACCGTACTCCTGCAGCTGATCCTCATCCATGCTTCCCAGACAGCTCATGTAGAACCATCTGCGGATGCCCCTGCTGTACTCCTGCATTCTGATCTTTCTTCATGCTTCCCAGACAGCTCGTGTAGAACCATCTGTGGGTCCCTGCCGTACTCCTGCAGCTGATCCCCCTCCATGCTTCCCCGACAGCTCATGTAGAACCATCTGTGGGTCCCTGCCGTACTCCTGCAGCTGACCCTCATCCATGCTTCCCAGACAGCTCATGTAGAACCATCTGTGGGTCCCTGCTGTACTCCTGCAGCTGATCTAGTTTCCCAAGCAGCTCATGTAGAACCATCTGCGGATGCCCCTGCTGTACTCCTGCATTCTGATCTTTCTTCATGCTTCCCAGACAGCTCGTGTAGAACCATCTGTGGGTCCCTGCCGTACTCCTGCAGCTGATCCCCCTCCATGCTTCCCAGACAGCTCATGTAGAACCATCTGTGGGTCCCTGCCGTACTCCTGCAGCTGACCCTCATCCATGCTTCCCAGACAGCTCATGTAGAACCATCTGTGGGTCCCTGCCGTACTCCTGCAGCTGACCCTCATCCATGCTTTCCAGACAGCTCATGTAGAACCATCTGTGGGTCCCTGCCGTACTCCTGCAGCTGACCCTCCTCCATGCTTCCCAGACAGCTCATGTAGAACCATCTGTGGGTCCCTGCCGTACTCCTGCAGCTGACCCTCATCCATGCTTCCCAGACAGCTCATGTAGAACCATCTGTGGGTCCCTGCCGTACTCCTGCAGCTGACCCTCATCCATGCTTCCCAGACAGCTCATGTAGAACCATCTGTGGGTCCCTGCCGTACTCCTGCAGCTGACCCTCATCCATGCTTCCCATACAGCTCATGTAGAACCATCTGTGGGTCCCTGCTGTACTCCTGCAGCTGATCTAGTTTCCCAAGCAGCTCATGTAGAACCATCTGCGGATGCCCCTGCTGTACTCCTGCATTCTGTATTTTCTTCATGCTTCCCAGACAGCTCATGTAGACCCATCTGTGGGTCCCTGCCGTACTCCTGCAGCTGATCCTCCTCCATGCTTCCCAGACAGCTCATGTAGAACCATCTGCGGATGCCCCTGCTGTACTCCTGCATTCTGATCTTTCTTCATGCTTCCCAGACAGCTCATGTAGAACCATCTGTGGGTGCCCCTGCTGTACTCCTGCAGCTGATCTAGTTTCCCAAGCAGCTCATGTAGAACCCTCTGTGGTCCCTGCATTACTTGTCATGACCGAGTCTACGTACTCTGAGCACTTGCTCTCTCCTTGTCGCCCAGATGGCCCGATGCCAATCCCATGGGTGAATTCCCCTAACTCTGGCCACTGTCAGCCCAGGAGTGCCTTTGAGGCTTTAGCTAAGACCCTTCCCTCCTGCACCTATGTGTCCTTTCCTGCAGCCCCCACATATTGGTTGCAGTCTTAGGGACACGCCATATCTTGTAATGCTACGTGGTTTTGTTCTTATTTCACACGCTGTACTAATGTTTGGGTTACCATTGCTTAGACCTCCACTCAGCATGTGGCTTAGTATTAATGTGTGCATTGTCTTTGCAATCGACGCTCGAGATCTCTCTCGCCACGTGCACTGGCGGCCTTCTTTGAGGTGTGGCTACAAATACCATGTCCCGCGCACGTGGCCTTGATTGACTTGCTCACTCTCCAGAACAGAGCGATTCCAGCCTTGTGAATTCTTATCTGATTGGGACTTCTTCCTTCCCCGAACCAGTATAGCGGCACATCCTTATATGTGTGGGGACCAAAATTTAAGACAAACTTAAGTTTAACTTAAGTTTAATTTAAGACGAAATCCTAATTTAAGACAACATCCTAATTTAAGACAAAATCCTAATTTAAGATAAAATCCGAACTTTACTTTTGTGAATACCAAAAGCAGTAAGATTAGGATTTTGTCTCAGATTAGTTCTGAGAAGCGGCCCCAGGGAGATTAAGTGATTTGCCCAGAATCACAGGATGTTAGGTGTCCCTGCCAAGCAGGAGTAAATGTGTTAGGCATACTTGATGCACAAGGAATATCATTTTTGAATGCCTGACAAGACAAAATCAAGGTAAATTGAGCCCCAGCCAACTATGTTGTAAGCCTCTCTAAAAGATGGTCATACCAAGAGTACCTTGTGCCCTTGTGCTATAGCGAGGGATATGTTAGTTCACTTCTCAACAAGAATCTTTTTTATTAAATACAGACAGAGCACAACATTTTAGTCTCCATTCCATTATTTCTATCTGGCCCTTTAAGAATCCTTGCAGCTTGATGTGCGTTCAAGCACAGCTTATAGTTTTATCAATTTTCGTGGCTGATACCGTTTTATTCAAATATGTTATTTTCTGCCAATTAAATGACAAACCTATAAGAAATGCATTCCAACAATGTACACGTAAAATATTAAAATATCCCAACTAAAGAGAATCTCTGATGAATATACAAGTAATGTGAAAACTTTGAAATGTATTTCCCATGATTTTCGTGAATAGCCCTGGGAGTTTGAAACTGCTTTGCTTATCTTCAGCCGGAGAGTCACAAGCAATATTTTACTGGGATGAATCCACATCTCCTGCTATTTAGGACTTTGACAAACATCCTTAAAAAGCAACTGTGCGATTCCGAAAATCAGAGGCTTCTCCTGATGTTGCACAAGAACCTGGGGCCTCATTCATGAAAGCCTTGCGCCACCGGTGCGTCACTTTTTCCCATGTTAAACTGCTGCCTGCTGATGACGGAACCGCTCCGTCATCAGCTGCGGTGGCGCTGTGCTGATGACGGAGCGGTTCCGTCATGGCCCGTTCGGAGCGCCTGCGTGGCGCGAATTCCGCGCCTGCGCTGAGTGTTCCATTGAGCGGGGCGGGCCATGACGGAACCGCTCCGTCATAAGCACAGCGCCACCGACGCTGGTGACGGAGCAGTTCCGTCACCAGCATGCGGCCGCCGCGCGGCCGCCCCACCCCCTTAGCACTGCGGCGGAATAGCCGCCGCAGTGAAGGGGTTAAAAGTGACGCACCGGCGGCGCAAGACCTTCAGAAATAAGGCCCATAGATTGCCACGCACGTAAGCGGCGTGGTATGGCAATTTTCCAGCATTCATTCTCTTATTCGACTTAGGGCGAGATTGATTCCAGTCTTTACAAGATGGCCGCCCCATTAAAGTGCTGCTTGAAATGGGTTGCGAGTGTTTGTCACTTTCCAGCTGACAGACATCTTTCTTCATCCTTTTAGTACGTCCCTCCTTTGTTGCACCAAAATAAACTTCACAATTGGCAGACATTGACACCGTTTTGTAGGACTTCAGCCTTCAGTGCTCTTAATCTTGTTACATCTTTGTTAGAAGCCCCTGGAATTGACCTTGATTTCGCCTTGTATTAAACCTCTGCCTCCCACCCTCACTCGCAGTACACAATAGTTTATATGGCATTATTGTCACTTATTGCCAATTCTGTTTTTCACCATGTAGCATCAAGTATGAGGTTTTCTTTCTTTTGTGAAGAGCCTAGTGGAATTTCTTATTTTCGGACTTTGTCAGAGAGAATTCTATTACACTTGAAACTCTTGAGATGAATGGTTTGTGAGCCGCCAAGGTATAGGATTGCATTTACTAAACACTTGGGGGCAGATTTACAATAACTGGCGCATCCCTGCATATCAGCAGGGATGCGCCAGTTATTGTGCGTCAGGGCTCCGCCACCGTGGATGCGCCGCATTAACAATGCGGCGCACCATGGGGCAAAAACGGACAGATGCGTGACGCATCTGTGCCGTAAAGGCGGTGCATTGCTGGAGTTCCGTCACAAGCACGACGCAGCTCCAGTAATGCTCCGGGATGCCCTATCTTTCCAATGCTGCATCAATCCTTACGCCTGCTTCAAGCAGGCGCAGGGTTTTGGCGCAGCATGGGCTCAAAAGTGACTGGGTGAAATCTTGTAGAAGGCGCCCTCCTGCGCCGGAATGCCTACTTCTGGCGCAGGGCTTTACAACGTGTCGCATCTCCCAGATGCATCACGTTGTAAATACCCCGCACCATGGTGCCTCTTTTGCGCCACCGCTGCGTCACATAAGTGACGCAACGGCGGCGTAAAAGAGGCATAAGAGACTTGTAAATTTCCCCCCTTGCTTGGCGACTAACATTGTGCCCTGATGCAAGCATGTGCGCTGGAACAGGGTTCAATTCCCCGCCTCGGCGGGTCTTGGGCTCAAAAATTCCACGGACCTGATAATTCTCGCCTCGGTGCCTATTCCAATCATGGAGTCCCACTCTGCAACTCTGGGCAAAAGCTTGCTTAATCTCCACAACGGCCCCCACAATGCTAAGGATGCCTGGCCTCCACCTTTGGGGTGCCCAGGAGTGGACGCCTCACAGGGAAAGCTAGGATGGGTTCCACAGCGGTATTCGTACAAGTGCCTTGAGACCCTTGCGGGTGAGTAGTGCGCTATACAAGTATCAATTTACATTTTTTACATTTACATTTTTTAGCACAGGAGTAGTTCATTCACCCATTGGTTATCGCACAAATGCACATCTAATGAAAGAGCATGGCCTGACTGGGCGTGCAATCTGTGAAAAATGTAACACAACCAGCCACAAACAAGTGCAAAGTGGAAAAGGTGTGCTCTTTTTAGGTGCATGATCTATGGTTACGACAAAAAAGCTATTTTTACATGGAATTTCTTTGAAGAATCCTGCTCGTGTTTAGTTTTGTTGTCGGACAGAGTGTACCTTGAGAACAAATGTTATGCAATGCTGCGTTAAGTTGATATCACAGTGCAGAGGATCGTGCTAAATCAGATTTTTTAGGGTGACCACAACCAATGACATCACCAGAGTGTGACTAGTTCAGGGGTCTCCTCCATACCTGCCAACCTGCAAAATATTTCACTGTGAGAGGAGGGGGTGGGACCTTTGAGTGGGCAGGGCCTAGTGTTGAATGCTAACTTAGAGGTACTCTGCCCCTCACCAAGCACCCCAACCCCCCCACTTAAAGGGTCAACGAGGCTGCCGCCGATGTCCTGGGGTGTTTTCACACCTTTATATGGACACCAACTGCTTACAGCCTCTGAAAACAAGCTGAAAATCCACAGTTTACAGTGGTTTTCAGCATGTTTTCCTGCCACTGTGTGATTTTGGCACCTCACCAAGTGACCGTGTGACAGGAGCTAAAATCGTATGAAACACGGTGGCACCCAGTGGTGTAACATAGGCCCCCGTAGCTGCCGCAGTGCAGAGGGGCCCGAACTCCAGGGGTGCTCCTTGTACTTTGCAGGGGAGCCCCTTCACTTTTTGCTATGCCACTGGTGGCACAAACTAAGTAGCTCGTGCATTGTTACCAGATAACCACTCACCCGGCATTTATGACTTTAAACCTAATGTCCACGGAGCCCGATACTATGGTTTGAACAAAATACTGTGACTAGGAGAACTTTGATGGGGCTGCCATGTGCGTCAGTGAGTGCATGGTCTGTGGGATTGTATGAAAGTGTGAGTGAATGAATGGGATATTTGTGAATGGGTGACTGAGAGCCTGTGTCATATGTACTTGTGGCACAGGACATTCTTTTCGCCACACCATTACATGAATAACACAAACATACAGCAATTTTGTTTTTAAATGGGGAAAATTTAAAGTGCAGAAAAATGTTCTAAAATATATTCATAAAAAGTAACATTTCTGCTTGTGATGGAACATCAATTATAAATATGGCAACGTGTCTACCAGCCACTGGGGACAAGTTGATTGCAGTGTGTAAATGGGACACTCTGAAATGGGAGAACATTCAACTGAAGAGTTAACTTTATGTTTATATGCATTAAATAAAACGCATCACTTTATTTCTCTCCATGTAAAAGTGTCTTTGCAAACATTAGGCATACTTCTCCCAGTGGCCTGTAGTCATGGTGCCTTATTTATAACAGGAAATACAGAGATGTGTTTATATGTGAGGAATTTTAAGTGAAGAAACATGCTTCGGGAAGCATTAGGACTTATTGGCTTAATTTACAGTAGAGAAAAACATTAAGACAACGTATAATAGAAACATTTTTCTTCCTTTAAAATTTCTCCCATTTGAAAGAAAATGTTTGTATTTTTTCATTATAAATATGGCACTGTGTCTACCAGCCACTGGGAGCAAGATGCCTGCTGTTTGTAAATGTGACACTTTGAAAAGGGAGAAAATTTAAATGAAGTGGTAACGTAATCATTAACATTTTTTTCTCATTTAAAACAATTCTGAAATACCATTTTGTTCTCATTCTCAAATATTGAGTTGAGGACAACTTTTATTTAAGATAATACCTCATTGCTTCAATTCTGAACCTCTGTGACCCACATGGGTCATAATTCTGACTGGCGCACTGCTCATTATCAGGCTCTGCTATCTGCAGCCTGATAATATTGTAAAATGAACAAAGCCTTTCATAACTTGAAAAGGAACATGCAATACTTATTTTTTACAGTTCTCAGTGAAAATTGAACTCAAGGCTGGGAGCTATTCTGTTGGTGCCCTGGGTAGTCATATAGGCACCCACCTATGGCCCCTTTGGATGGGGTGTCCAGGGCTAGAGAAGTGCCTGGGAGGTGGCAGCACATCGTGAACAAGGCTGCGTCTGGCAGCCAGAACGTGTGGATGTTATATCGCTTGGAGTTGAAATAAACCACAGTGATTGAACCACAGGAGTGCCGATGTCATCTTCATAACCCGAGGTGAAATTGTTTGTGTGTGTGTGTGTGTATATGTGTGTATATATATATATTAACTGAAAAAAACATAGGTTTCAGCAATGTTATAGTTAAAAATAAGCATTTAAAAAACCTTAAAAATTCACTGAAAAAACCATAGGTTTCACACACGTTATAATTAGGAATTAGCATTTAAAAAACCTTAGAAATTCACTGAAAAACCATTGGTTTCACACATGTTATAGTTAGCTGGACATTTCACTCATACAAAACCATTAAAATTCCCCCGTTATAGTTAATTCAGCTAACTATAACTCGCGTGCCTGCAATGCATTGCTGATGACGTCACATATTACATCACTCATGACATGGTCAGTGACATCACTCATGACATCACTGATGACATCTCAAATGACATCACTGATGACATCATCCAGTGAATGTATGTTTTTCTGAAAAATAAATATGTTTTATATATGTGTATCTAAAGGTCGATGGAAGAAAAAATGTGTAAATAAGTGTCTAAATGGATGTTTTTTTTTGTAAAAATGATTGTAAAACTGACTTATTAAGTGTATCTTAGTGAATACATGTATTAGCGAGTAATGTTTAAATATGTAAATATCTGTATCAGTGTCTCACTTTGTGTATAAGTGGCTGCATGGGTTGGTGACTAGCTACATGAGTGTCTCTGTGCTTAGCTGTTGGGGGCATTACCTGGCAATCTGCTCCCTATTCCCGTGTCCCGCTGGTGATTTTTTTGGTCCCCCTGCCGCTGCAGCACCTTCCACCAGTGCAGGGCGGCCGAGGGGGGGGACTGCTACTACCAGGAGCTTTTGCGGCGGAAGCCGCCACCGCCCACACCGCGCCCGGAGGCGCTTAAATTTGAAGAGAGCTCCTGCGTCGCGAGGCTGGGCGCGGGCCAAGCCCGGGCAAAGGACGGGCCGTCTGTAGCCGTCCGGGGCCAAAGGAGGCCGGGCTGGGCCACCCCCTGATACTCCAGTTGAAATACAAAGGTACTGTTGATCCATTCCAGGAACGTAAAGGGAACAAACTGTGTGACTACATTGGGACAACTCTGTGGGCCAGCAATAAGGGGCTACCTGAGTTTGTGTGGGGGTTTGGGGCCATGGGCAGAAGCAGATTTTGTGCGTTTGAGTAGCTAGGGAGGGGGGCTCTGGCATCTACTTCGCATTAGTGTCCAGCTAAGCTTACGTGGTAGTTACTGCTATGGGTTTACCTACTAACAGACTGACTATATAATGGCCAGCACGGTTCAAACCAGGTCAGCCAGACACCCCTTACGCACCCCACCTGGCCTCCACTCGGCTGACAAACTAAAGGGAATTGCATTGCCCCGACCACACTTGACAAACCTATAGCAATAGACAGAATGCTGCGCCAAGCAATAGGGATAGAGGCAGATGAAATTGAGCGCACAGAGAGGCGTCTTTCACTAACTCCACAAATTGATTTAACGGCATCACAAGTGGACTGTGAGGTAGAAGAGTCACCAATTCCTGCACAGACTTTATCAGACCCCGAGTTAACTGACATCCCCTGCGCCCAGGGGGGGACCCCGAAAGTTCAAGAGACATATAAGGGGTAGGTATCGGCTCAATTGGGCAAGAATAAGAAGAAGTTGAGCTCCAAGAGAGTAAGGCAGAAGAGGGGCATACCAGTCGTGGCTGCGAGTAAAGACCCTTGTACCACAGCTACGTCTCAGGGTGAGGATCAGCCATATACACAAGCCCCCCCCCCTATGTGGGTAGCTCAAATTATTTCTGACCTACAGGCCCATTTATCAATACCCAAATGAAATTAATCAGTAGCAGACTGGACAAGATAGTCACCTTGGTAAAAACAAAGGGGCTGGGTGGCGGGAGCACCCTGCCGACTAAAAATAGCATTATAGGAGGGGAGCCTATCACCACAAATCTGGCCAAGGCTACATGTAGTAACCATGCAATAGGACCAACCACCATTGCCACATACCCCTCTTAAATTATGGACCCTCAAGAATCATATACAACTCAGGTCCCGAAGGGTCACACTGCCATTATGGGCGAGATGAACCCGGTCGGGCCAAAAATTATTCACCAAGCCACAGACCACAGACAGTCTTCTCCAGCACCCCTGACACGGCGCCAAGTAGATGGACCCCCAGGGCACACACGAATATCTTACCTAGTATAAATTTACCGCCTGAGGTAGCCCCATACGTAATTGTTCTAACAGGGGTCCCCGAGCTAAGGCCAGATCAGAACGAGGCCCACGACGAGCTTAAAAATAAAGTCATGTTTTGGCTAAATAAGTACAGACCCCGAGCTGAGAACGAACAGGGGGAAATTTTGTTGGTACGTAGGGAGAACTGGGTGGGTAACAGGCCCAGGACATCAGCGGGGACTGTGTGGTGGTAAACGTCAGGAACCCCCGCATTGTTGACCAAATAGTAAGCTGGGGACCGCTCACTCATTATAGCAACATTAGATCTATCCCCTTATGCTTCTTCTACTTAAGGGGCACGTACAACCCAGGCCACAAACTTGCTTTTCAAAGCAGAAGTGAGTGGATCCGGGTGGGGCTTCAACGTCTACCTTCACAAGCTCACATTAGGAAACCAGGAGTGATACACCTGAAGAATAGATTTGATCCCTTGATGACCATGGAAGAATTAGACTGACTAGTGAAGGATAGACCCCCCAAAAGAGAGGCTGCTGTAATAAGGGTCCTCACATAGATGTTGCACAGCCCACAGTTTTACCCCAGCACTCCCTTACAAATAATTCATTAGATACTCCCTCTGAACTGGTGGGCAGATTTAAAGAGGGCCCACAAGATTGGCCGCAGCTGATACTCAAACAACGGGATTGGATATACTGCCTTGTCCCCGCAGCACCTGAACTTGTACACCAAAACAGAATCCAAGGAAGCCCTGAATGGGAACAGGACAGAAAATAGTAATTCCAAAACACCTTTTAGTATGACCCATAAGCAGGAGGGGCTAAGGCTGCTTTCTTGGAACATAGCTGGGCTTGCAGCGAAATTCAATAACCAGGGCTGGAAGGAATACATCACCAGGTTCCAGGTAATATGCTTGCAGGAAACCTGGGTGATTGATTATAACCTTTTTTTTCTACCGGGTTACAAGTGCTTCTCAGTACCTGCCCAGAAGTCTACATCAGGGAGAGCTATGGGAGGACTGATTATATATGTGGACTTATAGGTGGAAGGAGTGTGGACTGACCTCAACTGGCCATCACATAACATGCAGGCTTTGGGGTTTACCATAAAGGGGTTAAATATCACTATGATCAATTTATATAACGCTGTGGGAACTAATGGGAAGGGGTCCACAATAAAAGAACTGGATAGACGCCTTAACGCAGAGCCAGTCTACGGGAAAAGGGTGGTGGCGCCACTTTTTGTTATTGTGGCGACTTTAACTGCCACCTTTGCCCGACCCTGAGACCTATTAACAAGGACTGATCCCGTTGCATGTTGGAGGACGGCCCACACTTCTTGCACTCAACTGAGGGGATGGAATTGGACAGGCTGTTTAAAGGCCGTGACCTGGTGCACACAATTGACCTAGTGGCAACAGAAGATGGAGAGGACATTAATCCCATTTTTAAGGGCAGAGGCTGCCGCTCCTTTATTGACTATATTATGGTCTCTAGTTTGCTTAAAGTTTGTGTGAAAGGGGCAGAGATTGAATGGAGTATTTATAGTGACCACAATCCCCTAGTGCTGGAGCTAAAAAGTCTACCCACTAAAGGGGTATCCCGGAGGCTAAGCAATATTAAGAGGGCAACTGACCAGGGGCGGCATCTCAGGTGGGCCAAAAATAGACGGGGACAGGTTTTATAAATCATAAATGGATAAAGGGGGAGACACCTTTAAGGTGTGTCTCAACCTTTCCCTAGAGGGTGTTGCTGTTGTAAATGCATTTGAGGATATAGCGCACCCGATTGATGGATTTCTAACGACCACCAAGAAGGCGAGTTTAGACATCACACCCAGAGGTTTCGTCAAAGCCTGCTCGCAGGCCCACAAGAAGTTGAAAGCCAGCCTCAAAACACTACCATGAGATAAGTCACACATTGCCCAATATAGGTGCATATATAAGGAAGCCTTACAGGGGGGGGGCGTGGCTTGGACGCCGAAGGAAATGGCGGCGTGAGCTTGGAGCTCCGCGCCTACTCCCCACGATTCTCCTGACGAGCGCAGCTACAGAGCCCAGGAAAGCCCCGAAACAGAGGGGGTGTGACGAGGGAGCTCGGTGAGCACGGGAGGACCCACCGACGGGCCGATTGCCTGAGTACAGACGCCGCAGATCGGAGTTGACTGGGCCGGACTTGGTGCGAGGAGGCTCCCAAGATGGCGGCTGCGTGGTAGCAGCAAGCCCGGCGTTCCATCGAGCGGAGACCTTGCGGCAGGATGCTACCGCCAGCCGAGGAGTGCTGACCAGGAGGTGCCCCCGGGAGCTGGAGACAGGCGGTGAGCCGCGCCAGCTGAGTCGCCGACTCGGGAGACAACGGGATTGGATGGCGGAGTGACCCGGGCGGCTGCGCTGAGCTGAGGAGGACCGCCCGGGTGCGCTCGGCCCTGTGATCAGAGCGGGGACCGGGCCTGCAAGATTGGGGTGCATGGGAAAGTGCCTGCTCCAAGACCTCCCCACAGAAGGAAGGTGAGAGGGACGACCGAACCCCAGGCCAGCGAGGAGGGAAGGCGGACTGGCGCTACCCGTGCCCCGGGGGGCCCGGTCGTTTCCCGGCGCTGGGCAGTGTACCGAACGGTGCAGAGACTGCGTAAGGAGCTGGGGCAGCGGAAGACTGAACCGCGAGGTGCGTCATTGGCCCACCTGAGGACTGCGGAACAGGGCCGGAAACTGCGCAAGGGCACCTGCGGAGGCCCAGATTGCTCACACCTGAACGTTCGGCGCAGACCGGAGGCCAGTACACGGTCACCGGAGTGTGGGAAAAGAAAGAATAGGGCGGCAAATCCACGGCGACTCCGTTAGGGGGACAGCTGAAAGCGCGGCGTTCCCGCAGTGGGACCCCACTGCCTGACGGGAGACCTGCGGGGCGGCAGGAAGCTTACTAGGCGATCGGACGCCGAGCGAGGGCTGGAAGCCTGGGCGCTGAGCAGCATGGGGAAGACGAAAGGTAAATCGGAGGGAACTGCGAACTCCGATGTGGCGGAAGGAGACCCTGTGGAGCCCTCAGAACTGCAGCAATTGCAGGACCGCATACTGGAGGCCATAACGGCCACACGGGACCCGCTGCAAAATGATATCGCTCAGGTGGCATCGGGACTAGGCCTGCTACGAGCGGACCATGATAAATTAAAAGATAGGGTTAAGGAGGTTGAAAACACCCTACAGGACCTGGCTCCCGCTAATAAAACCCTGGAGAGCAAACTAACAGATGCCCTTGACCGTATCCAAGTCTTGGAAAGGCGGGCTGAGGATGCTGAAAACAGAAGCCGGCGTAGCAACGTCCGAATAGTGGGTGTAGCGGACAAAGAGGAAGGGAAGGATATGGTGGACTTCCTCGATAAGTGGCTCAAGACTGTGATAGCGCCAGAAGGCCTCTCGCCCTTCTTCACCTTGGAGCGTGCACATCGAGTCCCGTCCGGGCCGCCTGATCCAGGGCTGCCCCCAAGACTGATAGTAGCCAAGCTATTGCATTATAAAGACAGGGACCTGTTACTGCAAAGAGCCCGAGACACTGGCCCGTTCCAAATAGCGAACAGCAAAGTCACACTGTTCCCAGATTTTACCTTTGAAACACAAAAACTGCGGGCCTCTTTTTTAACACTTAAGAGGGAGCTGCGAACAGAGAGCATTCCGTACTCCTTGCTATTCCCAGCTAGGCTCCGGATAGTGGTGGACGAAAAGGCGCTTTTCTTCAGCACGGCAGCGGACGCTTGGACCTGGTGGGAAACGTATAAGGCGGGCACGGACGGTGCCAAGGTCCGGGAAGAAAGGGAAAAGGAACGTGAACGAGCACCGGCGGGCCTGCGGAAGTCGCAGAGGCTACGCAAAAGGAGACACGGGACCCGGAAACCAACGGCTTCACAAACGGAGGCAGAACGGAAGGCTGCACTTCAAGCAGTGGAAACGATGGCGAGGGCCGGGGATTCCCATTCCAAGCAGGGCACGGACACTGAAACACATGCCTCGGCCTCGGGCTCGGAATCGGACCTATCAGGGATTCATAATGCCAAAGGCCCGATGGTGACACCGCAGACTTCGGAGGAGATCCTGAACATTTGACATGCAGCTAGCAGGTAGTGGGAGGGGTGATCGATGAGAGTCTCCCAACTCGCTGGTATGAGGAACCGGGGCTATGTACTGGGCTCACAGCCAGCTGCTACCATGGGGGACCAAAGAGGGTGCGGGGAAGTGCCAGGTGGCTTCCTATTAGGCTAGGCCACGCTCCATAGGCCCTTAAGGCATTCACGGTTACGACCGTGTATTAGCAACATAGGTTAGACAGTTGCGGGAGTTTGGATGGGAACTAATAGCTTGATATTGGGGCCTGTTCTGGGCGGGGGCACTGTTGGGGACTGTTTTCATTCTTCGAGACTGCTGCTCCCGGGAAAGCTGGGGGTTGGAAAGTTTGAAGTTTTTGATTGGTTTTGGGGGGGACACCATCTGCGAGGGATTGTTCATGGGGGGAAGTCATCGACACGAACTGAGGGACAATGGCTAATGTGAATGTATTAAAGTGCATAACCTGGAACGTGAGAGGGCTTCACACGATGCAACGCAGACATAAAGTACACGCCTACTTACTTTGAAGGGGGATACATATCCCGCTCCTACAGGAAACACATCTCACGAGGCAGGAAGGGGTGGCGCTACAGAGGAGGTGGACGGGCCAGGTCTTTCACACTTGTTACTCAGCATATGCCAGGGGCGCCTTGATATGGGTCAGAGCGGGGACACCTTTCCAACCAACACGACATTTGGTAGATCCGGAGGGATCCTCTTGAGGAATCTACTGCCTGCCCTTGGTCACCCCCTATTACCACTTGCCCTCCCCTGGCTTCTTTGCAGACTTGGCCTGACCTTGTACCTGCCACTCTCTTAGAAATCCTAAACAATATCAAATCTGGTTCACCCATGGATCCCGTACCTATTTCGGTTCTACGTCAGCTTGAATCTTCCCAACTTGAAGTGATCTGTTCTTTACTTAACGCTTCTCTTGCTTCAGCCACGGTCCCCCATTGCTGGAAGCATGCAATGGTTACCCCACTCCTTAAGAAACCCACTGCAGATCCTAATGTTGCTGCTAATTTCCGGCCTATCTCATTGTTGCCAGCCTTCTCAAAAATTTTAGAAAGACACGTTCATCTACATCTCTCACGCTTTGTCACTTCCAATAATCTTCTTCACTCATCTCAATCTGGCTTTCGCCAAGGCTTCTCCACAGAAACCACCCTATTAGGTGTTACTGAGAACATTCGCCAATTATTAGATCAAGGTGAAACGGCTGCACTGATTTTGCTTGATCTCAGTGCAGCCTTCGATACTGTCTCCCACAGTATCCTTCTCGATAGCTTGCCTCTTTTGGCATTTGTGACAAAGCCTTACTCTGGTTTTCGTCCTTTCTTTCTGACAGGACCTTCCAAATCTTTTCTAATACTTCCACTTCTAACATCTACAATTCCCCTCACGGTGTTCCCCAGGGTTCTATCCTTAGCCCTCTCCTCTTTAATCTTTATGTTGTTCCGTTAGCTCATGTTGCACAGCTTTCTGGCCTTAATCTTTTCACTTATGCTGATGATTCTCAGATTGTGTTTTCCTTATCTCAAGCAGACCCTTCTTCACCTTCTTCTCTGCAATCTGGTCTTAGTGACATTTCTCGCTGGATGAGTCGTAATTTTCTAAAGCTTAACAGCGATAAGACGGAGGTGCTCGTTTTCGGCAACAAACCTGACCTTTGGAGTCCGAGACACTGGCCGTCAACCATGGGCGTTCTACCCACTCCATCGGAACGTGCTAGGAACCTTGGGTTTCTCATTGACAGGGATCTGTCGATGAAAGACCAGGTCAATAAAGTCTCAGCCACCTGTTTTACTATTCTTAGATGGCTGAGAAAGATCTTTTGGATTCTGCCACCTGACACCCAAAGATCTGTTGTGACGGCCTTGGTGACCTCTAGACTGGATTACAGTAATGTGCTCTATCTGGGGGTTACCAAGGCGATCCTGCGTCGTCTCCAATTGGTTCAGAATGCTACTGCCCGGCTCCTGTGTGGATGCCGGAAATATGATCCAATCACGGAACGCATTAAGCAACTTCATTGGCTTAATATTGAAAATCGAGTAAAATTTAAGGCACTATGCTTTATGCATAAGATTAAAATTGAAGTTGCTCCCATTTACCTTCGAGCACTCGTTAAGCCTTATTTACCTACACGCTCACTTCGCTCTTCTTCCCAACATCTGTTCTGCTTACCTAGGTTCAGGCTTTCCAGAGTGGGAGGCCGTTCCTTTGCTGTACTGGGACCCAAACTGTGGAACTCTCTTCCCGTGGACTTACGAATGGAGCAGTGCCATCTCCGTTTTCGAAAAGCCCTAAAGACCTGGCTGTTTGCCCAATAATCCTTTTTCCGTCAGGATCAATCATGTTGTTTGCTGTCAATTAGCGCCGGGAAACCCTTACGGGTAGCTGTCGCGCTCTATAAGATTAATAATAAATAATAAATAAAATATGTGGCGGTGGAGGGTAGGTTGAGGGGCAGAGACATTGTCTTGTGTAGCGTTTATGCCCCGAACGTGGAACAGCTGGCCTTCTTTGCGGGGCTATCGGGGACTTTGGCACATTTCCTCACAGGCCCGACCCTAATGGGGGGTAACTTTAATTCTATAACTGACATAATGCTAGATAGATCCCATCCACCACTGAGGGAATCCTCTGTGCACCGACTCACTAAGGGTAGGTTGGAGTGGCAGGAGAGTTGGGGGTTGACTGACGTATGGAGAGCACAACATCCAACCGACCGCGATTACTCTTTTTTCTCCAGATTACATGATCTTCACGTCTGCCTGGACACGATACTATGCTCTCAAGGCGTCTTGCCGACCGTATCCGGGTCAGAATACTTATCGAGAACAATCTCGGACCATAATCCGCTCCTGGTTACCTTGGCCTGGGTGAACGAGACGCCCCGAGTGCCGACCTGGAAACTTAGGCCGGAGACACTGGAGGATTCGCTATTTAGTGCAGCCCTGGAAGAGGGCATAACCCAGTACTTTGCTGACAATGAGGGAACGACGGACACTAGGGCAATGGAATGGGACGCTTTTAAAGTGGTGATGAGAGGCCAGTGTATAACAAAGTACGTGGGCATGAGGAAGGTGTTGCTGACGGACTTGGACAGGGCAGACACCAAGTTGCGGAAAGCGGAAAGGGCGTGACCTGGCCACCCGGACCTCCAAGAGGAGGTCAGCTCGGCTAGGGAGGCAATGGCGGTCGAGGTGGAGCGGCTTCGTGCCTTTGATCATTGGGCATTCCTGCTTCGGTCCCACGTATAGGGGGATAAGGCAAGCACCCTTTTGGCGTGGCTTGCAAACCCCACGAAACGGTGCTCTCCTATATTAACTATAGAGGATGACGAAGGCCGCATTCACTATACCCAAACGGCCATAGTGGATGGCTTCCGAAAGTACTATGAGGGCCTATACAAAAGCGACCCGGGCGACCGGGAATGTGCGACCATAGCCTTCCTAGAAGGCCTAACCCTACCACATCTGGACAAGGAGCAGGCGAAGGAGCTGGGGAAAGATATTGACTTGGGGGAGATTAGAGGTGCGGTGAAGAAAATGGCCCGCAACAAGACGCCGGGGATAGATGGGTTACCCATTAAATTCTACAGCAAGTACTTGGACATCTTAGCGCCGCGACTCCAAATAATCTACAAGGAGGCCAGAACTGTGAACTGCCTCCCTCAATCATTGCGTGAAGTGATAGTGGTACCACTCCTGAAACCGGGTAGGGAGAGAGGCAACCCCGCGTCTTACAGACCGCTATCCATGCTAACGGCAGATTATAAGATCCTGAGCTCGATCCTAGCGGCTAGGCTGTTAAAGCACATGCCCGACTTAGTGCATGAGGACCAGAATGGTTTTATTCCTGCCCGGAATACGACGTTTAATATTAGAAGGCTCACACGCCTATTGGAGGACTCGCACATTGAAGGTCGAGCCCCACTGGTCCTCTCGGTCGATATCGAAAAAGCGTTCAACAGCCTAGAATGGGACTATTTATACAAGGTGATGGAACGCTTTGGATTAGGTGAAGGATATATCCAGTGGACGCGGGTCCTGTATGCGGCGGCAGTGGCGAGAGTGAGGATTGGACCCTTAGTATCACACCAATACCCAGTGGAGAGAAGCACCCGACAGGGGTGCTCCCTGTCCCCTCTCTTGTTTGCGTTAGCGATTGAGCCACTGGCAGTGGAGGCCTGGACGGGACGGCCCTTGGCAGGGGTTCGAAGCAGAGATGGGCGGCAGTTTATTTCACTGTACGCCGACGACCTGTTGTTATTCCTTGAAAACGATACAACTGAGTTGGAAGGTGCGGAAGGAATGTTAGAACGGTTTGGCGAACTTTCAGGATTGAAAGTTAATTGGGCAAAGACGAGCCTGTTTCCGATGCGGAGGGATACCGTTCGACCTGACCATTGACCAACGCTTACTTAGGAACGACTTGTCTCAAGTACCTCGGAGTACGCATATATCATTCAGCTGCGGATATGTTCGAGGGTAATATAGGACGCTGCGTGCGAGAGCTAAAGAGCAGAATGACCTTTTGGGCCACGCTTCCGCTCTCCATAGCTGGCCGTATATCCCTATTGAAGATGGTCGCACTCCCGCGGTTGTTGTATTACTTTCGCACACTCCCGATTTGGATCCCTAACTCCTCTTTCCGGCAACTCATGTCTCAGCTGACCGCATTCCTGTGGGGAGCGGGTAGATGCAGAGTGGTGCTAGCGACGCTTTCATCTCCCAAAGGATGAGGGGAGTACCGGACTACGAGCTCTATTATCTTGCTGCCCAATTGCAGATTTACACGCAGGAGGTGGCTCGAGTATATTGGGGCCCTGAGGACGCCAGGCTGCGGGGCACAGCACGTCCTAGCCTATATCGCCTTACAGTAGAAAATAGCCGCTCGAGACTTGACAGTGGAGCAACACACGCTGCAACTATGCTGGAACAGGGCGCAGAGGCGTGCAGGAATTAGGCATCCATACGCCCCGGACATACCACTGGGCATGCTGACGGCGTTGCCGCATGGGGGTGACTGGTCGCGCTTACAGCACTGGGAAGAGGCGGGGATACAGGTTGTAGGAGACCTTTACGAAAACGGGGCGCTCCTCCCGTTCCAGGACCTTCAGGAACGTTTCGACCTCTCACGAGGAGGCTACCTCCTACACGCGGCTGTGGTAGGGGCGATTCGAACGCATTGGGGGACGGGACTGGCGGAACCTGAGACGTCCATGTCTTGCCAATATGCCATGATGGCGGCGAGGACAGTCAAGGCGGTGACGTGCCTTTATAATAGGATGCTTCACGAAAACCTGTTGCCCCTCTCGACTCTAAAATCCAAATGGGAAACTGACTTGGACAAAGAAATCCCCGAAACGACGTGGGCCCAACTCGTGCACCGAGCCCGGAATAGCACGAGGAATGCGAGATTCCAGATTATCCACTACTACGTACTGCATACGGTGTACATGACCCCGGGCAGAATTAAGAGGTACTTTGAGGCAGAGGAGGCAGCATGCCCTCGCTGTGCGGAGGAGGGGGTAGAGCTGGAGCAGATGTTGTGGTCTTGCCCGGCCCTCCGGGAATATTGGCAGGCTATAGGGGAGACCCTGAATGAGGTGACGGAAAGGAACATTACCTTTGACCCGCCGGTGTGCCTTCTGCATTGGTTCCCCCATACCCCCAAAAACAAAACCTCAAGCAAATTCATAGACATGGGATTGATGGTGGCCAAAAGGGAGATAACTAGACAATAGAAGGCAAAGACAGGCCCAACTCACAGGAGATGGTACAACGAATTTATGAAATGGACGGGCTGCGATAGCACACACAGGTACCAGATGGCGCGTAGGACTCCTGATGCAAGGGCGTTAGAAGTAGCGGCGGCTTGGGAGGTATTAGTACAAGCCCTCAGGGATAGCATGGTGACAGAGGAAGAGGAGACCCTCAGCGCAAACAGGGACGGCACCCAAAACTAATTGGGAGAACAGCGCACGTAGTCACTGAGGAGCTAGAATAACACCCTAGGTTGATACATCTACAGACCCTGAGAGCGGATGGTGGGGGGGGGGGGGGAAGGGTCTTCACATAGTTAAGGGGGAGGTTCACGGGGGGTTAAATAAATGAGGTAGGTGAGAAATGAAAAGTAGTCAAGCACACACTGATGCGACATGTAGATCCTATTGAACCGTAACCAGACATTGAGGGGATGAGGGATTGTCGCCGCCCAACCTCCGGGATGTGGGCCTACAGGCTGTGTACAATGGGGTGAGGAATGGTATGAAGCGGCACCCAGACTAATATTGCACTTATATGAGCATTGGTTTGAGCAGTGAATGGCTACAATAAAAATTACTTTACAAAAAAAAAATAAGGAAGCCTTACAAACTAGGAAACAATCTCTCCAACGCAAAGCCCGGGAGGATCTAAGGGAGGCTGCGGAGAGAAGGGACCTGACAACATTTTGAAAAATCATAAATAAACCATGTTTTCAGGATGCAAATGCCCCCGAGATATGTAACACAATTCTACCAGAACAATGGCACACCCACTTCCAAGATTTATACAACCACAAGGGTGCAAATCACGACGGTAACGAGCCAGGGCCTATCTAAAAATAAAGCCCGGGGGCGTGGCCAAGATGGCGGGGTGAGCAGACGCTTCCTCCCGTAACTCCTCCGGCCCGGCTCAGCTCGAGCCCCTTTCTTGCTCTTCTCTCCCCCCGCTGATGCTCAGCGAGTGAGAGGAGTGTGGCGGAGTGCCTGGCACGCGCATTGATGTTGCTTTGGCCCAGATCGCCTCGGAGGAAGCACTTTAAAAGTTTGGTCAAAGATCGAGGAACGGAGGAGAGCCTGGGAGGCGGAGCGAACTGCAGTGCTGTCCAGACGCCTCGGCTGGGCCTGGTGCTGAAAGCTGTAGATCCGGAGGGGATCGGACCCGCCGCGTGCCGGAGGACAGCGGAGCCCTGCGGGCGAGGTCTTGACGGCACGGAGACTTTGGATTTGTGATTTGCGCTTTGGCCCCCTGACTAGAGATGGCAACACACTGCGCTGTGCAGACCCCGGCCCCGTGAACGACAATCGGTGGCCTCGGCGCTGGGATCGGACCACTCAGGCCCATCTGGGACGCTGGGTGGCATTGGCTGTGGAACTCCTTTGATTGCTGTGTTTCGGGGGGCCCCGGCAGTATCGCCAGCCGGGACCGCTCTACCTGACCCCGCCCTGCCGCCATCTTGTCCCTCGGAAGACTGGTGTTGGTGGTCTTCATCTGTGCCCTTGGCTGGCGGGCGCTAGCAATCACCCCTGCTGCTATACTAACTTTCTGTGGGAAGCGCTGAAGGGGGACCCCCTGCTTCGGCTCCCGGTCAGCGCCCCGGCTGGGCCCGCGACTGGCAAGGCCCGGACTGGTCAGCCATTTTGTCGCTGGTGACGCAGCACCCCTGCTTGCAGTGCGGTCCCCACATCTGGCGCCCGCCGGCGACTGGGCAACCCTGAAGCGACCGGACCTGTGCCCTCTCGTCCACTGCAGCGACTACGATGACTGGGAGAGGCGGTTCGAGGAAGGGGGACCGCACCCTGCCGGATATGCTTGGCAGGGCCCAGCAGCTGCGGGACAGGACACAGCCGTCGCCGGGGTCCTCCCGGGCCTCGGCGGATGCGACTGGGGGTGAACCGCCGGTCACAAGGTCCTTTATGGAGGAACTTTTTAGCTCCCTCAAGGAAGACTTTCAGACACTGAAGAGGGAAGTGGCCAGTGAGGTTCATGAAGTACGCAGGGAGGTGGAGGGCCTGGGCGAACGAGTTGAAACGGTGGAGACGGCGGCCCAGCGCCGGGATGAAGAAATAGTCCATCTTCAACAAGACGTTCTCCGCCTCCGGGAGCAATGTGTTGAGCTCCAGGCCCACTCTGAAGACCTTGAGAACAGGTCCCGGCGGAACAACATCCGGGTGCGTGGTGTCCCATCCGCGGACGAGGGGGCCGACTTGGTGGCCTATCTGCAGGACCTGTTCCGAGAGATCCTGGGGGAAGATGCAGACTTCCCCGTTCGCATTGACAGAGCACATAGGGTTGGACGACAGCGCCAGTCATCGGCGCCCCCGCCAGACATTTTGGCATTCTTGCCTGACTTCTCGCTGAAAGAGCGCATCATGGCAGAGGCCCGGAGGAAGCAGCCTCTAACTTTCCGGGAGCGGCCTGTAGCGCTCTACCAAGACCTGTCCGCCATCACGCTGCAGAAGCGCAGGTCCTTCAGGATTGCCACTGACTTTCTGCGCGAGCATGAGACACCTTACTCCTGGGGACACCCGTTCCGTCTGATTTTTAGGTGGAACGGGGTGCTACACCAGCTGCGCTCCCTACAAGACATCTGTGGGGTTCTGGGGCTCACGGCTACGGAGGAGGACGGAGCTACACCGTCGTGGAGATGCCCGGAGAGACGGAGCCGACGGAGATCAACGAGGAGACAGTCACCAGCGAATGCAGGTCGTCCCGATTCCCCTACTATCCGAGCGGACATGGCTGGTGCCCTGAGAGCGGCGGCCGGGGACTTGGCCGACTCCAACAGTGTGGCCTTGACGGCCTGAATTCACTCCGGGGGGAGATGTTCTTAGCTTCCCGTTGCTGGGTTGGGGCCGGGGATCGGGGGGGGGGGCGGATGGAGGTGTGTGGCTGAACATCCACTTAACTGTTTTCTACGGACTTGCCCGTTTTGGGGCATGACTGAGACAATGGAGTGTTTAAGTTTGTATTTGGCTAGTTGCCATGGGTGTGTTTTGGGGAGCTGTGAGGGTTGTTTTGTTGTTGGGGAGGTCCCGTCCGATGCTGCCCATACCCACGCTTGGCCTGTTCTGGCCTTTCCCGCGCGCCTGCCCCATGCGCCCCACCCGCTGATCCCTTACTTGCTACATAGCGTTTCTGAGCCCCGAGTGGAATGCCGTCCTTAAAGGTAGTGACCCTCAATGTTAAGGGTCTGAATAACCCCGTGAAACGAAGGGCGATCCTATCATTGCTGGAGGGGACGCAGGCGGATATATGCCTCCTGCAGGAGACCCATTTGCTGTCCCGAGACTGCCACAGGTTGCGCTCAGCCAAGTTCCCCACCCAGTTCTTCTCCTCGGCAGCGACCAAGACCGCAGGAGTAGCCATTCTTTTAGCGAGCTCCTTTAGGGGGGAGGTTCTGTACAAGCATGCCGAACAGAAGGGGAGGCTCCTTGCGTATCGCATGCGCCTAGGGGGAATAGCTTTCATGGTTGGCTCCATTTATAGCCCGAATGATCACCAGGATCGTTTCCTGGACTCGGTGTTGGTGGACGTCACTGCCTCTCCCGACCGCCATGTTATTCTAGGGGGAGACCTCAACATTGTTTTCGACTCTGCTATGGACAGGTCGGCACAACGCTCCCCGCAGACGGGAGAACTTTCCCGCGCGGTGAAGGATCGGATTGCGGAGATGGATTTGCACGACCTCTGGCGCTCTATGCACCCCACTGACAGGGACTACTCCTACTTCTCCCATGCACACCGCACCTACTCGCGGCTGGATTATCTCCTGGTGAGTGGACCAATGCGCACGGCCGCCACAGCGGCGGACATTGGGGTCCTGTCCCTGTCCGACCATGCGCCAGTCTCCGGCGTTTTCCAGTGGCCGGTGGCCTCTCCCTCTCGGGGGACATGGCGTCTTCGCGATACCCTCTTACATAAAAAGTCGGTTGTGAAGCGCATAGGGGAGGTCATACAGGATTACCTAACTCATAATGGCAACTCCGATACGTCACAAGCAACGCAATGGGCGGCTTTGAAGGCAGTCCTCTGGGGGGAATTTATTTCCATCTCCTCTGCCGAAAATAGGGAACGACAACGTAAGAGGGACAAACTGACCGCGCAGGTCCGGGAGCTTGAGCAGGTCCACCGCCGTACAGGGGCTCCGAGAGTTTGGAGGCAATTGAAGGCGGCGAGGAAGCTCCTGTCGGCACTGGATCTGGATAGGGCGGAGTATGCCGCCTTACGCCTAAAGCATGCCTTCTATTCAGGGGGGGACAGGTGTGGTAAACTCCTGGCCCACCGGCTCCGGGTCGCACAGCAGCGTAGTGTCGTGAAGGAACTGATGGGCACGGATGGGGTTGTCGTTTCTGGTGACGTAGAGGTGGCGGAATCCTTTCGCAGCTTCTACGAAGCGCTGTATGCTGGGGAGCCCTCCTCACCGCGAGACGCCGAGGACTATTTGGAGTCAGTGGCCCTCCTGGTGCTTGATCCCGCCCAGGCGGCCCATCTGGAGAGGGACATCCATGTTGAGGAGGTAATCTCCGCCATAGCGCGACTGAAGCATGGTAAGGCCCCGGGCCCGGATGGCTACACGTCCTTGTTTTACAAGACCTTTTGCACCACTGTGGCCCCGCTCTTGGCTCGACTGTTTAACTCTTTCTCCGAGCCTGGCGCCATCCCACCGGACCTCCTGAACGCAACGGTATCGGTCATCCCGAAACCCGGGAAGGACCGGGCCTTGTGTGGTTCGTACAGGCCCATCTCGCTCTTAAATGTCGACCTCAAGTTATATACGGGGATTCTAACGTCCCGGCTCGGTCTACACCTGCCGGGACTGGTAGAAGCGGACCAGGCAGGCTTCGTACCCGGTAGACAGACGGTTGACAACACTAAGAGGGTGACGCATGTCCTAGAGAAGGCCTCGCGGATCCCGGGGGAGCGGATGCTGCTATCAGTTGATGCGGAGAAGGCCTTCGACAGAGTTCATTGGCCGTATCTCGAGCTGGTTCTCGGGAAACTGGGTATCGGCGAGAAATTCCGCACCATGGTCTTCAACTGTTACAGACGTCCTTCAGCGTCGGTGCGGGTCAATGGGTGTAGCTCCGGCAGTTTTGCCATCGAACGCGGTACGAGACAGGGTTGCCCCCTCTCGCCGCTTCTGTTTGCCCTCTACATGGAACCGTTTGCTCAGAGAATCCGCGACAACCCGGACGCTATTGGGGTCAAGATGGGCCAATATACCCACACGGTCAGCCTCTACGCGGACGATGACCTGCTGACCCTGGATGACCCCAGGCGGTCGCTGCCTGCTTGCGTCCAGGAACTGGACGCCTTTGCGCGTGCGGCCGGCTTCAAAATGAATATGAGCAAATCGGTGGCGTTGGATGTATCCCTGGCGGCAGATACCAGGAGGGACCTTCAGCGCCTTTTCCCCATGCAGTGGTCCTCGTCTACGGTGCCATACCTGGGGATCCTGCTGGCGCCCACACTGCCTGAGATGGTGACAGCCAATTACACTTCCCTCGGTAGGAAGATCAAGGAGGAACTTGGCCGCTGGAGCAAGAGCCTTCTGTCTTGGCTGGGTCGCATCGCGGCGGTTAAGATGACGGTGCTGCCCCAGATTCTATACCTCTTTCGCGCTTTGCCTCTCCAACCCCCTGTGGGCTGGATAAGACAAACGCAGGCTGACATCTCCCGCTTTGTTTGGCAAGGCCGCAAGCCGCGGATGAAGAGGGTCCTCTCCACGCTTGCTCCGGAGGCAGGGGGTCTTGGTATCCCGGACCTCCGTAAATACTTTCAGGCGGCGCAGTTGCGGTACCTAGTGGAGTGGAGCAGGTGGGAGTCCGACAAACACTGGCTCTTTCAAGATCAGGCGGTGGCGGGCCGCACCCTCCAGGAGGTTCCGTTCTTACGCCGCGCGCATCGCCCTGCTAATCTCTACGCCTCTTTTGTTACACGGGTCCCCCTGAGGGTGTGGGATGCAGTTTGCGAGGTTCATGACCTGACTACCTTTCCCTCGCCATTTACGCCCATAGTGGGTAACCCGGACTTCTCCCCAGGGATGGAGCCGGGAGCCTTCTCCCATTGGGTGAGCGCGGGCTGCAGAGCGCTTTTCCAGATCTACGGGCCGGAAGGCGTGATTCCCTTTCAACAACTCCGGCAGGAATTCGGCCTGACGGAGACGGACAGACTGCGCTATATGCAGGTCCGACACTGGGCTCTCCAACCCCAGGTGCGCGATGCCGCTGCTCGCCAAATCACATCGTATGAGCGGTGGTTGGTGACTCGGGTCTCGGATGCCAAGCTGATAACGGATTTGTATAAATTCCTTCAGCCCCCACCGTTCCACTATCATAACCCGGGGAGGGAGCGCTGGCACAGAGAGTTGGGTAGGACACTCAGCCATAAGGAGTGGGACAAAATTGCATATCGGGCGCGGCATTCTGCGTATCACACGGGACTTACGGAGAGCTTTACTAAGGTGTCTACTTATTGGTACTACACCCCGGAGAGGCTGTATGAAATGCATAGACACACTGACAAGGGGTGCTGGCGGGAGTGCGGACAAGAGGGTACCCTCTCACACATTCTTTGGGCTTGTCCGGTGCTGACCGCTTATTGGAAGGAGGTTTTGGATGAGGTGGATAAGCACTTTGAGATTGAGCTGCCGCGCTTCCCAGCGTATGTCTTGTTGGGTCTCCCCAATGACCTCATGTATCCGTTGAAGTCCCGCAGGGGTAGACAGATTGCGATTGCGCTGGGCTCAGCGGTCCAGAACATTCTTGTCCACTGGCGCACCACCACTGTCCCCTCCATTACGGGCTGGCTGCATAGGCTCTGGCAGGTGTTGGGGATGGATAAGATGTCGCTTACTGTAGCTGGGGATGTAGATCAATTTGAGGAGCTATGGCAACCCTTCCTAGCACTACTGTCCACGGAATTCAGGGAGCTCACCTGCCAGAGGTACCTTAGACTTCTTAGGCTGACGCCGCCGACGAACCCGGTAGATTAGGCTGCACGGGGGCCAGGATCCTAGGGGATGGGATGTGGGCTGATTGGGGCGGGTAATGTTCATACGGGGCCATTGGACGGGGGAGTTGGGGGGTTGTTTTCTTTCTCTTTCTTTCATTTGAGGTTGGGGGATCGGGGGGACTGGGTTTGCTTTACTGTGTCGCTGATGATTATCCGCGCTTGGCTTTCGATGGGATGTTGAGGTGCATGCGAGGGTTACACAGAATGCTTATTTGCTTTACATTTAATGTACTTTTCTTCTGGACCACCGGACTATTTTTTGCCAACGCTCCTGAGCAGCACTCCTTCCTTTATGGCGCTGTATGTAACCTTAACCTCCTATTCCCCTCCCCCATATTTTTCTTGTCTTAATAAAAAATGCTTTAAACCTAAAAATAAAGCCCCAGGCCCTGATGGTATACCACCTGACCTGTATCTAAGTAAGGTTGAGCTGTGGGCCCCCATGTTGTCGAGGGTTTTGAACGCAGCGGCCAAAACAGGTCTCCCACGCTCGTGGTCCACTGCAATAATAGTTCCCATTTTTAAAAAAGGAAACAGGGACGGCCCCCAATGTTATCGCCCGATATCCTTAATTGACATAAGGGCTAAGGTGCTGGGTCGTGTGGTTCTTAATCGCCTTAAGGAATGGGCTGATATACATAACATCATTACTGACACACAATATGGGTTCAGGGAGGGAAGGTTGACAACGGACCAATGTCTGAACCTCTACCTCCTGGTTGCCAAGAATACAATAGCTAGTAACGAGGCTGTATACTTGGGGTTCATGGATCTCTCTGCTGCTTTCGACCATGTCAACAGAGAAAAGCTTTGGGCTCTGATGACAACTTTAGGGGTAGAGCCCCCCTTGTGAACATATTGAAAGCATTGCATTGGAATACCGTGGCCAAAGTGCGTTTTAACTCAGAAGGAGGGATCACATCACCTTTTCCATGCAATAGTGGGGTCAGGAAAGGTTGCATTTTAGCTCCCTTTTTGTTTTCCCTATACATTAACAACTTATATAGGGAACTAGGCAAACTAGGAGTAGATTCCCCCCAGGTAGGCTCCCGTCCGGTCCCCGTTTTGTTGTACGCGGATGACGCGGTATTGCTGGCCCGTACCCCTAAGGGCCTGCAGAGGTTGATTGATGGATTTGTCAGTTTTATGAATTCACTTGACTTATCTGCAAATTTGGATAAATCCTACGCCATATTGGCAGGGGTCAAACCCTTTAAGAACTTTGCATATAGGATAGGAATTATAAACTAGGGTTGGTTCAGTCCTTTACATATCTTGGTTTGCTCTTTGATGGGTTGTTGCTAAATTTTAAACTCCTAGTGGAAAAACATTGCTCCAAACTGGTGGCCTCCACAGGGGCTAAAATGAACTATGGTCGGAGGCTGGGAAGGTGGTCGCCTGAACAAGTCAATAATCTATACAGATCAATTTGTTGCTCCAAAGTGACTTATGGGTCGGAAGTCTGGGGTTTCGCAAACACCCAACAGTTACAGGCACAGGAAAGCAAATATTTTAGAAAGGTCCTCAAAACCCCACAAAGCATCTCTGCCCACATTTTACATGATGAACTAGGGGGGAGTACATCGAAGACCTAATAAAGGTCAGACCTCTTTTAGCCTGGCTGAAGATCTGGACTAACGACGAGGCAGATCTAAGCAGACAAATTATTAAAGACTGTTTGAAAAGGGATCAAGGACTGAGTATCCCCTGGCCTAAATATGTAAAGGGCACATTTGAGGGTATTGGCTGCTTGAATCTCTTTACCAACTGTGAGGAAATCACCGCTCATGACAAATTGAGAGTTAAAAAAATATATAGGGAACGGGCAGCTGCACGTAGGGCTGTCACCGAAGAAATAAAATCCACAGTGGGTGCTTACAGACTCCTGAAAACAGAGGTAGGAATCGAACCCTATCTCGCACTGACATATAATGCCCAGGATAGATTTTATATGACCCGTTTTAGGCTCAACCTCTTACACCACATATTGGCCGATCCATCGGGTTTTACGCCATTAGTTGAGCAGAAGGGTACCTGCAGCTGCGACAATAGGTCTCTTCAGGATACCCTTCATTTTGTATTGTTATGTTCATTTTATACCTTACCCAGGCATACTTTTTTTGTGGGTATTTTAAAACAAGCAAAGTTTAAACACGCTAAGGTTGCATTATTGTTTTTGCAAAGGGCTAATGATCCCTACACCCTGTTTTGTATAATGAATTTTATCAGGATTTCTGTAAGGCTGAGGAATTCGAGGGGGCGGTGTTGAATGTACTGTTTGTGAACTGTATAACCATGGGTCAATGAATTGTATTTTAACTATTTCTTATTGTTTTTATGTACTTTTATGGTATTTTTTAAATGCCGAATAAAGACAAATTGATTGATTGATTGAGTGTCGATATGGGTTATTAGTTGGTTTTTAGAGTATCAGTATGAGTGTCTGTATGGTTTGGTGGGGGGTATACTTACCGCATAGATGCATGAATGGTTGACTCACTGTTTGTATGTGTTTTGAAGACAGCATGTGTGCAGGACTGTATGGGTGGATGAGTGTGTGTATGGGTGTGTTAGTGAGTGAATCACTGTCTCAATAGTATCTTTATGAGCAACTACATATGTGTTAAACTAGTATATCTGAGTATTGATGTATATAAGTGAGTATATGTGAGAGCGAGAGATTGTAAGAGTTCCTGTATAAATAAGTATGTGTTTCTATAAGTGATTGTTTAAGAGAGTAAGTATGTGTACGATTCTGTAGAAGTAAGTGTAGTGGTGGGTGTATAGCTGTATATGCAAGTAAATGGATGTTTATTTGCATGTGTGAGTTTGTGTGTGAGTAACTCTATAGATGAGTGTCTGTGTGTAATAAGATGTATAGGTCTATGAGTACATATGGTGAGTGAGTACATGCATGAGTGCCTATATAGAACTGTTAGTGAATGACTGGATGTTTATGTAGATTTTAGAATTACTGAATAGGTTGTTCTAACTGGAATTGGTATCTCAATTTTTTTTTAAATTTTAGTTTCTTTTTTTGAATGTGTGTATGAAGGGTTATATTACGCTGAGAGGAGGTCTGCCACTCTTTCACAAGGATGATGTCATGAGTGATGTCATGAGTGATATCATTTGAGATGTCATCAGTGATATCATGAGTGATGTCACTGACCATGTCATCAGTGATGTAATATGTGATGTCATCATCAGTGCATTGCGGGCGCGCGAGTTATAGTTAGCTGAATTACCTATAACGGGGGAATTTCAATGGTTTTGTATGAGTGAAATGTCCAGCTAACTATAACATGTGTGAAACCTATGGTTTTTTCAGAGAATTTCTAAGGTTTTTTAAATGCTAATTTTTAACTATAACATGGCTGTGGCGTCAGGTATAATGTATGCAGGGTAGGAGTTCCCACGCAGGAAAGCCTCATTAAAGTGACCCAATGAAATCTACAAGATTTCACTGCGTCACTTCTAGGACACCACTGTGCCAAAACCTTACACCTGCTTGAAGAAGGCACAAGGATTGATGCAGTGTAGTGGGAATAGGTCTCAAAATGCATTGCTGGAGTTGCGTCATGCTTGCGACACGTCTCCAGCAATGCATGACTTTTGCCCCAAAAGATGCATCAGAATTTCTCAAACCTTGCGCCATGGTGCGCCGTATTGTAAATATAGCGCATCCATGGTGGCGCAAGGGTCTCTCAGGGTGACGCAGGAAAAGTGATGCATCGCTACAGATGCGTAATTTTCTTGTAAATCTGCCCATATGTCTTTTATGTTGAGTTCACTGAACTCCAAAGGGTCCCTCGAACCCAACCATCCAGATATACAAATATTTATATATGTTTATTTTTCAAAAGCTTGTCAACCGATTTCTAATGCATCCAAAAAGCATGCTTTACGAAACAAGATCTAGCTTCCTGCCAAATTTGACATAATGCTGTTCAGCAGTTTGGGCTGTAGCCTTTTTAAAAAAAGTTTATGGAAAATATATTAGGTTTTGGGACCACCCTTTTTTCTTGCCCCCCCTCCCCCCCTTCCTTCACCGATCACTCCAAAAATTCTCAGGCGGGAGTAGAGGTGGATGACCCTTATTTTAATTGAAAATTGATTTTGCTTCACTGGGATTAGCTGTTTACACCTCTCAGTGAAATAACCTGTAAACTGTGCCTTTCCTTAAATACTCCCTTAGTAATCATTCACTGTGAAGGAACCTGGAATACTATTGTGAGCAAAGAGTCACTGCTGGGTAATAAATCCATTAAGCTGGGTAATAAATCCTCCAACCCTCCTCAGAAGCAAATAAACCACAGCTGCCTCCCAAAACACAGGAAATGTTCTTGCACCTTTGTCCGTTTATTGGCAGGCCAGGGCAGAATGCAGACGCAGTGTCATGTCTTGGAACAAGCTTCTTCTGCCCTTTGTGAATAGTCACAGCAGAATATATAGGGCAGCAAGTGCAGTCATCAGTAAACTCATAAGATGTGGCCAAGGCCAAATACGGTTGTACATATGCAAATAGAAGTGCCATGCAGGCCCAGCACTGAGAGCAATATATGGGAACAAGGGACCAGAAAGCAAGTTTAAGCCAACCTGCAAGATTCAGAGGCTTTCCACAGCTGTTAACCCATGACGTGTCAATGAGGGCACTACAGGTCATGGGGTCAGGAGCTAATAGATTTCTAAGGGGAGGGGTGTTCAGGAGCACGGAGCAAGCAGCTTGGTCAGAGAGGTTAGCTCAGTACGTCTGAGATAGTGTGTAGGAGAATATGGGATTGAGATATATGTTTCCCCACAATATCCCTCCTTTTTGATAGCAATATCAAATACCATTGTAAGAAAAATATGAATACATACATATGGTATAAATATCGAAAAAGTACTTATCTTTGACTAGCATCACACAGTCTTTAAATAAGAAGCATATATTGGCGTAGAACCATCCAAGAGGTATTCATTTTTCTACATAGATAAAATTATATACTAATACTTAATGCATTTATATTATATCTCTATAGCCATTAATTGAAATGTTTCTTTGTGTGCTTTCTCTACATCCTGTTGTATTTGGAGATGTTTGTAGGCTAGCTCCTGTTCTGTAGGAGGTAGAGTTTTAACTGCGGAAATTGAATGGATTGTTTTACTACACTATTGCTGTACCATGGAGCAGCAACACTGAAGACAACACAAAAATATCACTATTGTTAAAAAGATACCCAGTAGCGCTAAAAATAGGTGCTTTAACCATCCTGTTGGTAGCCATGACCATAGCCAGGACCAGTCATCAGAATCTGTAATTTTCGCTGCTCCACGGAATATTTGAACTGCATTCTAAATTTGTGCCACATCCCTTGCTATGTTCCCACTTTTGTTTAAACAATAACAGCAAGAGGAATTTAATAAAACGCACAGTCCTCCTTGTTGTAGTGTCAGGAGGTCAAGTGCAATTCGATGTTGAATAGTCATGGCAGCTACTGAGTTAATTTCCATCTGCAACTGTTGAAGTGCATCTCTTGTTGCATTGAATGCTACAGCTAGCTCAGCAGACATATTAACTAGAGCCAATTCTAAATCATATACCCCATATCCAGGAATAAATATACGCATTAGTTCAAAGAATAGACCTTGTCTAGTTTCCAGAATAGGTGCATGTATATCTCTTTTATATCTATGAGCAAAACTCCCCAAATTTAGTGGCTCATGGGCTGCAATGTGTGGCACGACTGAAATGTTTGGTGTAAGGTAAGAAATAGCACACATGCCTTCCCAGTGGCGGGGAAGCACCTTGTATGCTTTAGTGCCACAAACAAAATACATTCCGCCCTGTAACTGTGTGTCTAATGTGTGATATTTACTGAGCGGAAGGCCTACCCCTTCAGGGAAAGTATTTTGGAATTGATCACACCATTTGTAATCAATCCATGAAGAATTTATAAGCGTAACATTTGCCCATGGTGCCATGTACGAGCAGCGAGCTGACCATAAGGGGTATTCTAATATTTTAGAAATCACATTTGGTGCCCTAGCGTGCTTGTTCTTTTGCTCAATAAATGGATCATATAGAAGACCATCAGGTGTTATTAATAGTGTCTCTCTATCTACAGTGATGTTCCAGTAATGCAAAGTATAGTTTACTTGTTTTCCTCGTACCTTAGCTGTCCAGTTCCTACTTACTAACTGTCTGTCTTTTATGTTCCAATTCCCTGTGATATTATCAAATTCTAATATGTTAGGACACTGGCTACTTTTTAAATGTCCTAAGTATTGTGCGGCTGGGTTATATCCTGAAACATGATGCTTTAAACATACAGGAAATGCTTTTTCCTTGTCTTTGTATTCTACTGTAGGAGACACTTGGTATTGGGCTTGAATATTTGGCAGTATGGTACAACGTGGGTACCATCCAATCCTTCCTTCTCCACAATCCCAGGTTACATTGGATATGAGGCATCCTATTCCTTGCGCATAATTTTGTATAGGCACAGGCGTTTCATAAAGGCCAATAGGGTCGCTTTGGTGTCTGGATAACTCTCTACAAATCCAGCAATTTTGAAGACCTAAAGCCTGGGCAACTTTCTCATGTACTGCAATGAGGGGATGGTCAGCAGGTTGTTGCAGTACAGGTAGCACACACATAATTAAGGTACTCAAAAATATTGTTCGCATAATGCAATGCATTTTCTTGACAGTGGTAAATGTTCCTTTCAGAATTTAAAATGTTGTTAGGCAGTGCCTCTCTGTCTCAGTTCCAGGGTACTTTCTGTAAGTGTCAATAATGAAAGTTCTTGTGGTGTGCTGTCATCTGCTTCTCCTCCTGGTCCGTAGTCGTCTTGTTCAGGGGCGGTTTCACGGACCTGCCCTGCGTGCTTCACTCAACAGCATCAGTTGGTATCACCGTTCCTGGGACACTTGATGAAGGACTCTCAGCGTTGTTAGGAAAGGTCTGGTCTGTCTCCCCCTTGTCCTGTGTTTCGCGCTGCTCCACTTGTGGCCGTTGCTCATCTGTTAACGGTGACTCTGCCTCAGGTGTTGTTGGTGCAGCTCTGCATCGTGTTCCGTGCAGCCACTCGGGACGTCCCTCCACCTTTAGTGATGTTCTGGTAACCAGGAGCACAACGTGGGGTCCAGTCCACCTAGAAGTAAGAGAAACATTTTTTATTTTTCTCACCATGACCATGTCGCCAGGTTTAAAAGGGTGTGTTTGTTCTAAGGAAGGATGGGGCAAAGCTTCCTTCACCTGGAGATGGTGATGCCTCAATACCACTGATAATTGTACAGCATAGTCAGAAATCTGCTCATCCGTCCACAGCAGTGCTGCTTGGGATGCTGTGAGAGGCAACCTCAACCCCACCGACATAGGCCGCCCCATCAATACCTCATGGGGGGACAAGAGAGTTGTTCTATACGGTGTTGCTCTTATGGCATGCAGCACTAAAGGCAGCCCCTCTGGCCATTTCAGGCCTGTTGCATCAGTTGTTTTGGCTAATTTATGTTTTATTGTGGAGTTCATTCTCTCCACCTGCCCTGAACTTTGTGGGTGGTAAGGGGCATGCAATTTCCACTCTATTCCCAAACACTCACACATCTTTTCCACAATGGCAGCAACAAATTCACCCCCTCTGTCACTGTTTATGCTCTGGGGGACCCCAAATCGGGGTATTATATCATTCATCAAGCATCGCACAACAGTTGCTGCATCATTCTTCCAAGTGGCAAACGCCTCCACCCATTTTGAAAACTGATCCACACATAACAGCAAATATTTGAATCCATTCACTGGGGGCATGTAGGCGAAGTCTATTTGAAGGTTGGTAAAGGGACCCTCTGGTACTGGCAAGTGATCATGGGTAGCGGGGGGGGGCGACCTTTAGCATGTTGGGCACAGACAAGACATTGGGAGCAGAATTGTGCAGTGAAAGCTGTTATCCCTGGTGCAAACCATTCTTGTCTAATCAAAGCATTCATCCCTCCTTGAGCCATGTGAGTGGGTCCATGGGTAAGCCTTGTAAGGGGAAGGAACATACTGCGTGGGGCCACAGGCCTCCCATCCTGGTGTACCCACAATCCCTCATCATTTGGCTCACATCCAGCATCACTCCACGCTCTTTCTTCCTCTGGAGATGCAGACCATTGTGCTTCTTTCACATCAGCTAGCAACAATTGTCTCTGAATCAGCTGTATTTTTGGAATACTTTTTGCCATTGAAGGCACCATCTGTACTGGCTGTAACATGCTCTTTTTTGCTGCTGTGTCAGCCATCGCGTTACCTCTGGCTATCTCAGTATTAGCTCCTGTATGTGCCTCACATTTTATTACTGCTACTCTGTTGGGCAGTAGTATTGCCTGTAGCAAATTCTTTACTAAGGAGCCATTTTGAATGGGGCGTCCTGCTGCTGTTATGAAACCACGATACTGCCACAGCTGGCAAAAATCGTGTACAACTCCAAAGGCATAACGAAAATCAGTGTAAATATTAACATCTTTCCCCTCCGCTAGGATGCATGCCCTTGTGACAGCATACAGCTCGGCTTGCTGGGCAGATGTGCCAGGTGGGAGGGCTGCACTTTCAATTATGGTGTCTACTGTTGTTATAGCATACCCTGCTCTGTAATCAGTGTCTGTTAGTCTGCTGGAGGAACCGTCAGTGTACCACTCATAGTCAGTTTTTTTCCAATGGTGTTTGCTGCAAATCTGGTCTGGGTGTGGTGCATGTCTCTACACCTTCAACACAGTCATGGTCAGGGGTCTCATCTGAATCACCTAGTGGAGGTAATAATGTTGCAAAATTAACAGGTGGGCATCTTTTAATGGTGATCTTGGTGTTAGACAACAGAGTGACCTCATAACCTGTTTGCCTGGCCGCCGAAAAATGTTGTGTTGCTGCAGATGACAACAACAACTGTACCGAATGTGGCACATAAACAATACAAGGGTAGTCCAACACAATGGGAGCCGTCCTCTCTACCATCACAGCTGCTGACGCCACTGCTCTCAAACAAGCTGGATGCCCAGTTACTGCTGCAGGCAAAGTCACGGAGTAGTATGCCACAGGTCTTTTTCCAGAGCCATGCTGCTGTGTCAGCACACCATTTGAAATGCCATTTTGCTCTGACACATAGAGATGGAAGGGCAGTTTGTAATCAGGCAGCCCCAGGGCTGGCGCAGTACACAAAGTCTCTTTCAGTTTCTTAAAACAGTTTGCAAGTTCATTAGTCCATACAATGTTGTTGGGAGCATCTTGTAGTGTACTTTGTCGAAGAATGGCATCATAGGATCTGTACTCAGGGATCCACTGGCGGCAGTAGTTCATCATCCCCAGGAATGACTGCATTCCTTTCTTGGTGGACGGAGGCTGCATGCCCTGAATCATTTTTATCCTGTCAGGTGATATGCGGCGAGTTCCTTTGGATACCACATAACCCAGGTCACCTCTTTTTGGCAGCACTGGAATTTTGACAATGATGCTTTGTGTCCTCTCTCCTGGAGGTGATTCAGCAGCGCTACAGTGTCCTTTTCACAGGCTTCAAGTGATGGAGATGTCACGAGTAAATCATCTGCGTACTGCAAGATGATACTACCTCCTTCCAGGTGTAGGCTATCCAGGTCTCTCTTTACTGCCTGCTCATAGACCGTGGGACTCTCAGTATAGCCTTGTGCCAGTCTTCTGAAAGTATATTGGGTATCTTTCACTGTGAAAGCAAAGAGGTACTCGCTCTCTGGATGGACTCTAATACTGAAAAAAGCAGAGGAGAGATCAATGACTGAAAAGTATTCTGCCTCTACAGGTATAGAAGATAATATGGTATTGGTGTCAGGCACAACAGGTGCTAAGGGAACCACAATGTTGTTTATCTGTCGTAAGTCCTGTATGAACCTATACTGCCCAGTATTGCCCTTGGGTAATGGAATGATAGGACTATTACAGGGGCTGGATGTCTTTTTAATGATACCTTGTTGCAAGAGAGATTCAATCACAGGTTTTATTCCCTCCTCTGCCTGAGGTGACAGCCTGTACTGACGGACATAAGGTAATTCAGTATTCTCTTTAAGTGTTACTTTATGGGGAGGGCATGTTTTCAATAATCCTGCCTCATTTTTGTGTTTTGCCCAGACCTCTGAGTTCACTTGCTCTAGGATTTTGTTTTTAGTCAGCTGTAAAGCCATATTCCCTTCAAGTTTGTCAAAAACTGCAGTCCTGTCCTTTCTGTTAATACACAACGTCCAACACCATCCTTCTCCATCTCCTAACACAGACACCATTCCTAAAGGAAATGTAAAATCCTGAGTTCTAGGTAAGTCCTGAAGGCGTTTGACCATGGGGCCCAAATCCTTAGGGTAGTAACCTGGTGCTACAGCTATGGATACATGTGGTTCAGAATCTGGCACTTGAAATAATCTCATTTCCTGTGGTCCTAGTTCAATGCTCACTGCACACCCTTCTTTTCCTACATATAATGTGTGCTCAAGCAACTCCATTGTCCAGTGCAACTGTTTGTCTGCCCTGTAGGCGTACCATTCAGGCACTGCTCCTGTGAAAAATGCTGCAGTACAGTGTATGGGCTCAGGCACTAATGTCAACTGCACTAAATGAGTGACCAATTCACTCTCAATGTCAGGGCTGTATTTAAACAGTTCTTGGAACATGTTTTCATAAAAACCTCCATGTAATGGAGTCCATTGGTAACGTGTTGGAGAGAGAGAGAGAGAAGACAGGGGGTGCACATAACACAGAGTCCTCACTTAATTTGCAAGCAGTAAGTGCTCTATTAGCCAATTCTAACCTGTCCTCAGGTACTTGTAAGTAAATCCCATTTTGTGAAAAATATAATGTTGCATGCAATTTACAGAGGAGGTCTCTCCCCGGCAAATTGATGGGTGCATCTGGTGACAGCAGAAACTGATGGGTCATTGTGAGGTCATCAACAGAAACTGGTAGGGGTTCTGACAATCATTCCATTTACTGCTATAGTAGTAACTGTTTCACCACTACCAGGACCCAACTTGTTTCTTACTGCGGATAGGGTTGCACCACTGTCTATTAGGAAATAGATCTCTTTATCTCCTACCTTAATTTGAAACATGGGATTCTCCTCTGGTGCCTCTGATACCTTCATCATAAAGCACTGGGCTCTGGTTGCTGCAGTTTGTCCCATCTCTCTCTCTCCACGTTGTCCTATGCTGATCCTATGCTGGTCCATGTTGCTCCTGGAAAGGATTCCTCAGGGAGTGCTGGCTTTGCTTCAGGTCTCTGGGCATGGGTGGTGCAGATGGCTGGGTCTCATTTCTGTCTGACCTTTCATTCCTGTTTCTATCATTTCTATTATACTGGTCACTTCTCTCATTCCAGTCCCTTCTACCTCGTTATTATTTCTACAATTGTATGCTCAGTGCCCATACCTCTGGCAATTATAGCACCAATCCCTACTCTTGTCTCTCCTCTGGTATCCTTGTCCATTATCCTGTCTTTGCTGTGCCCCCTGATAGTACATTCCCTCTGGCTCCTCCTCTCTTTGTATTTGCTGCAACATCATTCCTTTGTCATTTTTAGCGATGTCCTTCCTTACCTTAAAAATACCATCTCTTTCCATAGTTATGAGAAGCGTGCACAACTCGTGATATCCTTTAGTGGACCAATCAGGGTGGCGTAGTTTACAACTGTGGGCCACAGAAGCTAGTAATCCATTCATAAGGGTTTGCGTAGCCAATACCTTATAGGCCTCTAGGGTGCGTAGTACCCCTGCCCTGTTATCCCATGCTTCATTGTACCTTAAGATGTAATCAGCCACTGACTCACCTGGCTTCTGCAACGTGGCAGTGACTTGAGAAAAATCACCATGTTTAACTGCTAGGCCATTAATTGTGTCCCTGATAGACTCTAACCAATTAATCAATCTATTTTCTGTGACATCCATATTATTAGTCAGTATGGTCCAATCCCTTTCCTGTGGAATTTGGAATGCGCTTTTTACTAAAGACCATCTGCTCCCATATCCTATTTTTAATAGCATTTCTACATCTCGAGGGAGGGGGGTATAGGCAATACATATTTTATGAAGCCACTCATAATATTTTACACTGGCAGTCAGTGGGTCAGGCGCGTCCTTAGTCATTTGGGTTGCCTCCAAGGGGGTCCATGGTTTTAGCATGGCTGCCCCCCCCAACACTATTTTTGGTGCAGTTAGTTTAATGTTCAATAATATGTCATCAGTATATATATATATATATATTTTTTAATTTCTTTATTTCGGCCACTTTGGCCATAAAAGTATCTGATTTCTCACCCTTTCCCTTTAGGGACCGTGTTTGTGACTGTATATGTATCAGCCGTTCCCTTCTCTCTAGCTTATCCTGTAGTTTATTAATGGAGCGTTGTATTTCCTCCCTATCAGTGTTCACTTCTTCTTGGAATTCATCTGCCTCTTTCCTCAGGTGTGCCAACTGCTCATGTTCCTCATCTTTTCTTTCTTTTGCACTCAGCCCTAAGTCTTCAGTCAGACCAAAAGTGGAAGGTTGGGCTGGGGATTCAAAAGCATGTAGCATGTCCCCTCCTAAGGATAAGTGCCCATTCAAGACTGGAGTTCTAAAATTGCCCCCTCTGTTGTTAGTTGGTATGTCAGGTACCCTAGTTAAATCACATTCCAGGGATATGTGGAAATAAGGTACACGTGCTAAGCTTGGTTGTGAAGCCAGTGCTTGCTCAGGTGTTTTATGTCTTTCACACTGTTTGTAGGGGCCTGAAAGTGATGGGTAAATTGAAGGTACTGGAAGAGGGGATGAGAATTGAGGTGCTGGAGAAACAGGCCCTGCAGACTCTGTGTTTTGTCCCACTGTTTGGTGGCTGTTCTCATTGCTGGCTCTATGAGAGACCCAGGAATTAAATTCACTATTTGCGATTAAGCCAAGATTCAGACTGAGCAGGATGGGAGGACGCTCTTTTCGTATTCTGGCGGCTGATTTATGGAATTCCCTTCCTGTACACATTCGTGCCCTAAACAGCCTAACTCTTTTCAGACGTGCCATCAAAACCCACCTGTTCGCCTCTGTTAATTGATTCCCTTCTGCTCAGCTTTACCTGTTATGTTGTGGTACCTGATCAGGCGCCAGGACGCCCCTTCTCTGGGGCAGCTGTGCGCCAAATAAAAGTTATTAACATAACATAACATAACATCTACTCTCTGTCTTTTCCTTTCTTCCTCAGTAAGTAACAAAATCTCCTCCTCAGTCAATGCGCTACTAGTTATTTGCTCATTGTCTGTTCCTTCCCCCAGTTTGACAAAAAGACCTTGAGGTTTGGAGGCGATAAACAGTTTTTTCAACATATTTATATCAATCTTTACTTGGCGGTTTCTCCAAATACATAGCAGAGCAGCAGCCCTTCTAGAAGTAGTGGCATTTGGTATTTCTTTAACACGTTCTGCTTCAATTGTTGAAAACCCACACTTTTGCCATAGTGACAAAAAATGCTGTTCTGTTTGCACATAGTTACTTAATTCCAATAAACACTGGCTATAAGATGCGGGCCAATCTGTTGCTTATTCTAGCTCTTTATTAGTAGGCTTTTTGCACTCACTATTCACCATTGCTATTGCAGAACAGTCTTTATTTTCAGTGGAGGCATTCCCCTGGCCTTTCTTTTTTGAAAGGAGAGCTTCATTTTTTGCAATTGAAAGCCACTGCTGTAAACAATCTTTTACATACTGTGAATCCCATGAGGGGTCACCCTTTAAGTGTATTCTTTCTGTCAAACGTTCAATATCATCTATCTCAAGAGAACCAAATCTAGGCCACAGCCCTTCATTCCCTTTCCACGTCCATACTAGCGCGCAAAAAGGAGTTACATATTCTAAACAATTTGTATCTTTCACAACCTGAGCTGCAGGGCTATCTGCTGGTAATTTAAAATCCTTCTCTAATGACAGTTCTTTAAATAATTTCTTTGTCTTTTTCACCATGCAAGGCCTTACCACCTCCATAGTTCCTTTAGACTTGTCAGAACCCATTGTGCCCTTCACTCACAATTTTTTAAACCCTGAAAGATAAACAAATATGTCTCCTGGAAGTAAAATGTTGTTCAGATTTGGATAGAGAGACTTGAGAGAAAAAATGTACAGTTGTGAAACACTCAGACACCACATAAAACAATTTGACTTCTCTGATGCAATTTGTTTTGATATCACTCAAAGAAGCATTTTCAAATAAACATAGCAGGACAATACTTTTTAAAGACTCTACACATAATTAAATACAGTCATTGATCAATGACAGGACAGTGCAAAATTGAAAAACATTTCCTTGTGTCCTGCAGCCAGCCAATGGTCACCGCTTCCCTCGCTACACTCTGGGAGGGCTGTTTTTATCTTTTCAACCCCCTACTCTTGGGTCATAAATTATTGTCGTGTCTAGGCTCTCCTGTTGCGTATGGGGTCCCGTAGACCCCTGCCGCATATCAACTCCAAGGTGTTGATACAGAGAAATATTTCAATCATGATAAAAATGTCAATCACTTGATGGAAAAACTTCAATCAATGATGAAAAAAAAATCAATCAATGTTTCTCTACAGTCCCCTAGTTACATTAGATGCCGGTTACTACCTCCTCTCTCTTTTTTTTTTTTGTTTAAAAAAAATACTATGTTCTAACTGAGCATTTGAAACACTGAAAGGTCACATCAGCAAGTTATTTTAGCTTTACAGCCTACTTACCAACTGGTGACTTTACAGTCCTTCAATGATCCCACTTCTGACACCACTTCTGTTGGGTAATAAATCCATTAAGCTGGGTAATGAATCCTCCAACCCTCCTCAGAGCGAAGACGAAGACGTAAAGCAAATAAACCACAGCTGCCTCCCAAAACACAGGAAATGTTCTTGCACCTTTGTCCGTTTATTGGCATGCCAAGGCAGAATGCAGATGCAGTGTCACGTCTTGGAACAAGCTTCTTCTGCCCTTTGTGAATAGTCACAGCAGAATATATAGGGCAGCAAGTGCAGTCATCAGTAAACTCATAAGATGTGGCCAAGGCCAAATACGGTTGTACATATACAAATAGAAGTGCCATGCAGGCTCAGAACATAGAGCAATATATGGGCACAAGGGACCAGAAAGCAAGTTTAAGCCAACCATGCAAGATTCAGAGGCTTTCACAGCTGTTAACCCATGACGTGTGGCAGAGGTCAATGTAGGTCTTGGGTCAAGTTTTAATAGATCTGTAAGGGGAGGGGTGTTCAGGAGCACGGAGCAAGTAGCTTTGTCAGAGCGGTTAGCTCAGTAGGTCTGAGATAGTGTGGAGGAGAATATGGGATTAAGATATATTTTTCCCCACAGTCACTGGCAAATTATTCACCATTTTCATGAAGAAATATGGCTGTTACCTTGGTATTCTAATATTATTTGATGAATACAATAATTCGAGCACAGACACAATGCCGCTTTACTTGCCGGCAGCTCCTGTTTTATTCATTTCAGTGAGACACCACAGGGGCATGAGGCACTTAGAAGACCTCAGGGAACCATGTAAATGTGACTGGTTTTGTGGTGGACCCATCCCCAAGATGAACTCTCTCTGATGTCTTCGAGCAGCTTTGATGCACAATCTCCTACAGGGAGCCAGCCAGGCTGTACTACATTTAACCCCTTGCCTGCAGGGCTAATTCCCCCGCTGTGCTGGGGGGCGGGGCGCGTACAGCGCCTCGGTGCTCATGACGAGCTCAGCTCGTCATGGCCACACCTGTTTCTTCAGAACGTTCAGCACAGTGGGGGAATTAGCCCCGCGTGTGAGCGTTCTGACCTTTATGACGAGCTCAGCTTGTCATGAGCACACAACCACCGTGTCTAATGAGAAGCTGAGCACGTCATGAGCATGGGAGGGGTAAATTGAGAGTGAAGAAGCGAAGGTGAGAGTGAGCAGGCGAGAAGTAAATCTTGGTTGTTTTTTGTCGCGTGATCTTCCAACGTCAGCCACCCCAGCCCTATTAACATCAGAGGCTAGGGAATGAGCAAGGAGGAGACAAGTGGACCCTGCCTCTCTATGGCAGGATGTCTGTGGTGGGCCACCTTAGTTGTTCTATCATTGGATCAATTGCGTGAGCGATGGGAGAGAATTGGACATGGCTGCTTCTGTGGTGCGCTCTCCTGCGGAAAACCACCTGCGTTGTTCTGTTATCGATCAGACGACTGAGTGAAGGAAGAGAACTTGACCCTGGCTGCTTCTGTGGTGTGGTCTCCTGCTGGGAGTTAGCCCAATTGTACTATCATCAGATCATTTGAATGAGTGATGGGAGAGAAGTTGACCTTGGTCTCAATCGAGTTCCATTAAAGACTTTGTAATCAGCCCTTAATGTATGTAACATATTTGTTAGCACCTCATCCACCCCCTGCCCTCCTCCAATCTTCATCACACCTTCTGCTATCACTCCGCAACGATCCCCCGCAACCACAGCAAACACCAAATTTTCTTCCCACTCAGGGCACTGTCCCAGTCAATCCGATTTAGGCTCGGACCTGAATTGATGAGTGATGGGCGAGTAGTGGGACTTAGCTGACTCTCTGGTGTGATCTCCCACTGAGAGCCACCCCCAACTGTTCTATCACGAGATCAATTGCTGAGTGATGGGACAGAAGTGGGACCTGACTGCATCTGTGGTGAGCTCTCCTACTGAAAGCAACCCAAGTGGTTCTGTTATCAAATCAATTGAATGAGCGATGGGAGAGAAGTGGACCCTGGCTGTTGTGCTGCACAATTTTTTCTTAGAGCCTCTGGTTCTTTAGTAGCATCTGATTAGAGCAAATTAATGATGGGAGAGAAGTGAACCCTGGCTTCTCTTCCCATCATTAACCTAAATTCTGCATTTCTATCTGGGTACAAATCAAGAAAAACACATTAATCCACTTGGCACATTCTAGTTCATTTAATATTCTTTCTACAGTAGTCTATTGTGTACCAGAAATGCTCATGGAAGTAAAGGATATCCTATTATTGAATACAAATCCATTCCCATGTGTGAAATGCGGATGTAACTCCTGTCGAACAATGTGAAATCGCATGTGGGAGGGAGAGGTATATTTTTTTATCAACTGATGATTAGACCATCTGCTTAATTCTGTGTGCCTGAATCTGTTTTTATAACAGGAGTGTATTTCTGATGAGAGGGATTTGGTGTTCTCTGATCTTCCCCTTGAAAATTCCACTAAATGTATACGTAAACTTCCAATGAGCATTGCATGCACGAGCCTTGTAGTATGGAATATCAAATCCCAAATATTGATGGGACAGTATATCATTACAACAATATAGTGGGACAAAATTTTATCTGAGTGCTTTTCTTCGTGCAATTGCGGCCCACAAAGCGCTGTATGATTGATCAAATTCCATGACGGAGGCTAGTTATCAAATCAATACATTTAAATAATGGGAAGCACATAGAGCACCACAAGGACGACAGAGAGTGCTAAGGTTTCCAAATCATAGATGTTTATTAAAGGTTAAAGTTTTTCCAAATTCAAAATCATCAAATTTGTATCAATCAGTAATCAATAAATGAATGAATTTAGTAATTATGAAGTTTAAATCAATCAAAGTCCTTTAACCCGTTGCATGCTGATGACGGAACCGCTCCGTCATCAGCTGCGGTGTCGCTGTGCTGATGACGGAGCGGTTCCGTCATGGCCCACCCGACACTCCTGCGCGACGCGAATTCCGCGCCTGCGCTGAGCGTTCTATTGAGCGAGCGGGGCCATGACGGAACCGCTCCGTCATAAGCACAGCGCAAACGACGCTGGTGACGGAGCGGTTCAGTCACAAGCATGCGCCCGCCGCATTTCCGCCCCGCCCCCTTAGCACTGCGGCGGAATAGCCGCCGCAGTGAAGGGGTTAAATGGGTGGACAAATTGGTATAAAGTGGTCTCATAAGGAAACGGTTAAGCAAATCAGCTCTCCCATAAACAGAGCACCCTCCTCTGCTCTAAGCTGTTTCATAAATGGACAAAGACATGTTCTAGAAAAGCTCTGCTCTGCCCTTGCATACATCATGCAATTCTAACATTTGTTACACCTACATATGGTTCCCATACAATACTCCAATCAGGTTAAGGCACAAAGTTGCAAGACTAGCTCATTTGTTTCTCGGCTCAATACACAATGAATCTCCTGTAATGGTCCTGCAAATGTAACAGATATCTGCAACATAACGAGATGTATTTTACCAGCCTGTATTCTGCAGGTACACTGTAACAACTAATTGACACATTCTGCAGTTATCACGTAAACAATAGCATTTCAGATGAGAAAATAACCAGATACATTGCAATTTTTTATTGGAACTTTCGCTTTTCCTAAAAATAAAAATACACATGTGATATGAAACAAGATGACAACCAGACTTTAGACATTTTAAAATGCTGACCTACGGATGTATGACGTTACAACGCATGCTTTTACCACGCATGCCTTTACAAAGCCGTTTTTACAACGCATGCCTTTACAACGCATAGTGCTTTGGGGCGCTGGATAGTGAATAGTTTAATTTACTATTCCAACTCCAGTCCCCGTGGATAGTAGGGAAGGTGTTGGATAGTAAATTAAACCTATTCCCTATCCTAGAGCGCCCCCCAGCGCAATGCGTTGTAATCGTTTGCGTTGTAAAAGTTGCGTCGTAAAGGCAATGCGTGGTAAAAGTTGCGTTGTAAAGGTTGTTTACCCTGACCTACATATGCTATGGTCAATATTAACGTGAAAAATACACAGTTAATAGATTTGCATGTTTACATGTTAATATCGATATTAATGCAAAAGATTTAATACGAAAAAATTTACCTCATCAATATTCGAAGGTGAGTGCACAGATGTAGGTAAGAATTTAGGGCCTGAATACGAAATTTGGCAATGCAGGAGTGGACGGCACGCCACCACCACGCTCCCACACTGCCAAAACTCACCGCAGCACACCTGCCAAATTATTTGTGGTCTGGCGCACGGGTGGCGTAGCGGTGCTGCGGTGGTGCAGTTTAATGGCTCATAGCGAGCCTTATACTGAACCACCACGGGACCGCCAGTGCACGTTCCTTCACAGGAAGGAATGCACCATGTTGTGCATTCCTACCCATGCAGGAACTGGGATGCAAAACTACAGAGGGTACAAGATGTGCCCCCTGCATGCACCCCCGTGCACAGGGGCGGCCTCTTTTCTTTCCTCTTCAACAGCAATTCATGGAGGAAGAACCTCAATGAGACCGCTGGCGGTGAGGAAAGTCGTAATATGCTTGGCGGTGCCTCAGGGCACCACCAAGCATATTGTGGCTTCAAGACCAATACGCCACTGCCAGGGATCTCAGATCCCTGGCGGTTGCGACGGTGCGATGGGGGTTCAACCACCCTAGTTGTAGCAGGGTTGTCGGACTGCCATTGTGGCAGTGGCTGGACTGCCACTGCTGCGCCACAATGAAACGGGTGGTCCGTGGACCGCCAGACTCATAATCAGGCTCTTACTATTCTTAACTCCACATCTATGTCATTGACCATATAGATATATACATTTATCGCACCAAGTTATGTATATGTCGGATAGGTATAGAAAATGCATAGAAACATACCTTTCAATATTGTCCAGCCGAGATTCAGGGCTCATCATTACACCATACACGCCTCAATCTATGCATGCATGATCTAACTTGCATGTCCAGAGTGTGAAGTGCAGCCAACCCCGTGATTCATCCCGAGTATAATAGACAATGGCACAGACCCTTCTGAGACTTGTGTGGTATATATATTGTGATAAAACTTCCTGTTACTTGCCCCATTCCCATTGCATGTGGTGTTGGATAGGATGTTACGATATGATGCTATATTGGGTATGGTGTTGAAAGTTGTGCCATTTGAAAATTTTCAAATTCAATTTTCTCAAGAACTACTGGAGGGATTTTCACCAAACATTGCAAAGGCACATCCGCATACCAGGCCCTACCATTTTGCCAAGTTTGGTGTATTTCATTTACCATGTTGAATGCTATGACACTATGATTAGGGGGTGTAACAAATTTGAGTTTTTCTGTGAAATACATTATATTTTCGTCAAATTGAATGTATTACTAGAAATATATTTGGCAGGTATCACCTGAAACATTTCTCCTTGAGGATACACCTTGCACACAAATGTTGCTTGAGACTTCACCTCTTATTACCAATACCCATTGTGATGTCAATGGACCCACAAGGTAGCTCTTTTCTGTACAATTCCAGCTCTCATTTTCCAACAGGTTCAGGTTGGATTATATGCTCAGTCAACTAAGAGGATTCCCTTTTATCAGTTAAGCTTAAGAAATCCTTCAGCACAACAAGGGATTCCTCTTTTAACAGACAGAGGAGTTGCCTACCAATAGCAACTGAATACATTAGTATTTGTGCTCAGAATTGTGTGTGGCCCCTCAGGGTACTCAGTTTATATGGCACCATATTCAGGGCACCTCTGGTGACACTGGATAGATTTCTCGTGGGATACCAAGGGCCCGATGTAGGTCGCCAATTACCGGTCGGTAATGGCCGATTTCGGCTGTTACCGACCGGTATTTGGGATCTGACATGTAGGTAGGCTCAATTTACAGAATCGGTATATTTACTGATTCGGTAAATTTACCGATTCTGTAAAATACCGAATCAGTAAATTTACCGAATCGGTAAATACAGATGTAGGTGGCATTGAAAACAGTGCCACTGGCCATTATCGATTCCTTATTTACCATGTAATACTATTACATAGTAAATAACGAATACCAGTGTACATGCACATCTGTGCATGTTCACCTGTGCCATGTGGCACACAGACATGCCCTAAGGGCATGTATGTGTGTCACATGACACACAAGGCAAAATCAGGGGTGCAACAGGGTGTCAAGGGTGACACCCTGTCACCCTTGCAAAATCAGTAATTTTACCGAATCGGTATTTACCGATTCGGTAATTGACATTGATTCCTTACCGATTTGGTAATTGACATTGATTCCTATGGGCCTGTAGGCCCATAGGAATCAATGGCAATTACCGAATCTTTAAATACCGATTCAGTAATTACCGAATCATACAGATTCGGTACAAATTACCAAATTTTTACCTACATCTGATTTACTGAATCTAGAATACCGAATCGGTAAAATTCGGTATTCTAGAGTCGGTAAATCAGATTTACCTACATCTGGGCCCTAGTGCTTAATTTGAGCCGGTGGTTGCCGGTATGGGGCACTGGCACTAATTTTTGGGGGCCAGTGCTCAATTTTACAGAACGGAGGAAGAGAAAGAAGGAAAAACCCATCATAGAGGGAGACAGTAGGTAACTGCAAGAATAAGATAATTGGGTAGATTGTGTCTGGAAGTTGATTAAAGAGGACTGAGGTGGATTTTAGGACTGCACAACCTTAGTATCTGGGGTGCTGACATTCAATTGCACCTGCCGCAGGCTTCTGAGCAGAGCTCTGGGCACCGGCACTCATTCTTGTACAAGGTAAGCACTGGGGACACCCGAAGTAGTGCAAGTGTTCCAACTTGTCATTTGAAGCAGGAAAAAGGACAGGTTTCCCCATAATCTCTGCAAAGTTACCTGCAAAGCATTCACTTGAAGAACAAACAACTGCCAGAACGTACAGATATAAATTTTCTGAGTAACTGTCACCCTTCCCCAGGGTTAGCACAGAAAATGGTACTCCTTGGCTAGTAACATTGGATATTATCAGAACCAAGATAATTTCAGAACAAATGCAAACCTATGGTAGCAAAACATCATAGTTACAGTGGCAATAAGGAATGCACAGAATGTAAATGATATAAAAAGAGGTATGATGTTATCTATGATGATTCCCCTTCATACTGAGGCTCTGCTAATCACAATTAGCATTTGAAGGTCTGCCCTTGGGAGAGATGCATACATTATTGCATACCTGTTTGGTATGGGCAGGCTGCCCTGGGCTCTCAGGTCTGGATTCTCTCTGGGTGAGCCCCACTGGTTAGCAGTCATTGTCCTTGCTAGACAAGCTCACTGGATACAAGATTGAACAGAGCTATTTATACCATTTTCCAGGACACCCATGAGAAGTGTCATTATGACTGCTGATGCAGCTTGGGAAAAATCTCATGCTAATTTTTACAATAATATCCACAGGAGAAAACATCAGACCTATGCTGAACCCCATACCATACATGACTGTTTTGAGGGAAATCACACTACCATACTATTCAAAACAAAATGAATGAAATGAAAGGAACATTTATAAAGCGCAGTGGTTACTCTGAGGCGTCCCAGGACAACAGACAGGTGCGAGCTGATGAAAAAGGAAAGTTAATCAGGGTAGGAGAACAATAGAGTTTTTAACTGTTTGCGGAAACAAAGCAGATTAGATTCTGAACGCATGTTGAGGGGGAGGGAATTCCAGAGTTTGGAGGAATTATAAGAAAAGGAGTGGCCTCCACTTCTGGATTTTTTTAATCCTGGGGTCTGTGACCAGCGAGGAGGAAGCTGATGTGAGGTGTCTTACAGGGTTGTGAGGGGTGATCAGAGAATGGTTTATGAATGGACCAGTTTTCCAGTAGGCTTGGTGGGACATACAAAGGGTCTTGAACTCGATTCTACGCCTTACTGGTAGCCAGTGTAAGGTCCTCAGACCTGCCTTTATTGGGAGATGCGGGGGATTTGGAGAAGAGTCCAAGCGGCAGCATTCTGCACCACCTGAAGAATGTTGAGAGGGAGTTGGGGGGCACTTAGGTACAGGGCGTTTCCAAAGTCCAATATGGATAGGATTAGGCCTTGAACCATTATTTTCCTTGCTTTGAAGGGTAGTAAGGGGAGGATCTTTCGAATTAGCCTGAGAAGGCCGAAGCAGGTTGCTGAGAGTTTGGTGGCTTGGGCATTGAAGCTGAGGGTTTTATCGAGCCATATACCAAGGCTCTTGTTTTTTTCCTTCGGTGAGGGAGGCGCGCCCAGGGAGGGGGGCCAGAGTGATTTGAGAGCTAATGGGGAGGGATTGCCTAAGAACATTAGCTCGGTTTTATCACCATTCAGTTTCAGGTATGATTGGGTCATCCAGTTTGAAACTTCTTCCAAGCAGGTCCTAAGGTTGTCTGGGTTTGTGTCAAGTTGGTTGAGGGAGACCACCAGCTGGGTGTCGTCCGCGTATGTGATGATTTTAATACCGAATGGACGGACTACCTCAGCTAGTGGCCCCATGTAGACATTAAACAATGTGGGGCTCAAGGATGAGCCCTGGGGGACGCCGCGAGGAAGAGATTTGCTTGGGGAGATGGAGGAACCCTCAAACACCTGAAAGGAACGGTCAGTAAGGAACGATTCAAGCCAAGAAATGGCCGTGCCCGAGATCCCAATGTTAGTAAGCCGTGAGAGAAGTGTGCTGTGGTTGACAGTGTCGAAAGCGGCACTGAGGTCCAGGAGGAAACAACACATTTTTATATACTTAGTTACATAATGCACTAAAAACCAATGTGTTATAACCCTAAACACAAAGGCTCTCGGCCAAAGAGTTGAAGATGTGTACCATTGCATAATTATGTTTACACGCAACACCTGCACAATAAACACTATGGGTTGGATTCACAAATATACTTAGGTATATGAAAACTACGAGTGCGGAATCCCTACTCAAAGGGTGGATTCGCCGCACGGTGCACTGGATATAGTGCGCCGTGCAGAGATTCCACCCAAGTGTGGCGATTCCACCTTAGTAACTTTACTATCTGTAAGTATGTTTGTAAATCGGGCCCTGTGAGAGTATATGGCCCAGTTGTCACCGTTTGAGTAGACAACAGCATGCTGCACCATAGGGTGAGCAGGACCCAGTACACATTAGCTATTAAGTGAACGTTGTGCATGTTATATACCCTTCAGCCACTGAGTGAAATGTCCTTTTGGAATATCCACCCACTGAATCAAAGGCCCATCTGTACCCTGTAGCCATTAACAAAAGGTGCACTTTTCCCCGTCTATCCTTTCAGTGAACTGCACCCATCTGTATCCTAAGCTCATTCATTGTCCCTCATCCATTTGGTGGCTGTAACCGTACTGTAAGTGACCGTCCATGCAAACAACTCCACTAAACATCACACCAGTGAACCAAGTGGCACATGATTTCTAAAAGTGTAATTAACTCTGAAAATGCATCAAACTCCTTCCATCCCCATGACCATCTTTAGTAGAACAAGGTCTTCACTCAGCCCAGAATCACCAATTTCCAAGGCAACTTAAGATGCCCCCACAGTCCCTCCCCTCAGATTCGCCTGTCAATGTACCCTTCCACAACACCTATTTGTGTCAATTGTTGCTCCAAGAATTCTGAAGCACAAAACCTCATTTACCATCAACATCTGAACACTAAGAAACACTAGGCTACCAAAGGATTCAGTCAGTGATCTTCTTTATTCTGCCGATAGACCACCCAATGTGTCTTCAGCAAGCCAGCTTCATCCCTGACCTCCTGGATTCCCACTCTCTTCCAAGCTGCAGTCATCACTGACACCTTGCAGAACCAAACCTATACTTCCTATGTGCCACCAGTTCACTCAGAACATCACACATCTGTCCACACAGGCGTATTCATATGCCAGAGTGGTGTAGACGGATGACAACAACCATTGACAGTGCCCCACACTTTTTCAAACATACAAATTCACTTACTGTTCCCACCCCTTTCCAAACTCACATTGTTGTGATATACTCAGGTGAAGGTGACACTTGATGTTTCATTGACCTCCTTTGCACCATCTTCGAAACTATGTCCTCCTCCACCTCTTTTTATTGTTGATAACCTAATTCTTAGCATCATTGCAGTCTCTTTGCTTAAGACATTTCAGACCACTCATGATCAGCACTTACATCTACACCATCCACATGCATGTAATCTCCCTAGACCTGATATTGTTACCCAATACATTTTCCCACTAACTTACCATTGAGCAACCATTTTTTTTAGACATTAGACATGGTCAATCCTGGTTGCGAAAAGTAGTCGCATTTTGTGACCACTCTTTGTTGCCAGTGTCTTAGTACATCTAGCCACTGGTTCCCAAGATGTTTGCGAGCTCCTGCCCCATAACTCTAATTACACTGTTGCTTTCCCCAAACTTGTGGACAGCGCTTTCTGAAATATGAGGCAGTATCATTGGTCCAACCTGACAAGATAATTAAAAAATGTCCATGAAGAACTATGGAACAGCAAAACATATGCACCAAATATTGCGCTTGGAATAGAACATAGGCATCATGTTTGTCCTGCTTGTGACTACTTTTTAAATGATGTTGAAACATAATGAGACTCCAAATACCAGAATGCATCTGGGCAATACCAATGGCATATACATAGCAGAAATGGTGGTGGCTAAGATGTTTGAAATGCACCATCCTCTCTCTTCAAACTCTTATTCGGAGATAACTGAAGCTCAAAGGGTTTGCATGTATTAGTTGTTTTTTGTTGTGGGCATTGTTACCACACCTGGCAGAATGGATTTCACTTGCTTGCAAAAGGACCCTGGAATTTCTCTGGCCCAAATGTGAGATTCAGAACCACACAGTAAGTTGATCCTGGAATCATTTCATCTATGTACTCCTGTTCTGCTGCTGGCAGTAAATGGTGCCCTCATTTGGAGGTCTATACCACTTCTGTTATAACTCTGTGCCCTCCCGGTGACCTCTAGTTCCCCACCCCCTGCCTTCTTTATCTCTTAAAGTTCTTTGGCATTGTAAAGTCACACCTGCCTCTCTATTGCCCTTATCTTACAGTTCATTGACATAGGAATTTGGCACCTGCCTCTCTAATTACATGAAAGGGAGGTTATCATTTCCTCCTAGTCTCTGCTCCAGGCCTTTCTGTAACCAGAGCCCTTAGGCCAAAGAGTGCTTGATGGGTACTAGTGCAACAAGCATTGGCAAAGTCAATAGTCTCGGCTTTGAGACTATTGTAAATGTAAAAATGTAAATGTATACTTGTAAAGCGCACTGTGACTCCATCTCGGAGTGTCCTGGTGCTGCGTACCGCTGGGGAACCCTTCCTGGCTTTCCCTGTGAGATGGTCCCTCCTTGGCACCCCCAAGGTGAAGCCATGCATCCCTGGCGCTGGAAGGGGCCATTGTGGAGATTAAGCAAGCTATTGCCCAGAGTTGTAGAGTGGAACCCATGGTTAGAGTAGGCACCGAGGCGAGAGTTATCGAGTCCGCGGACATTGACCCAAGACCCTGCCGCGTCAGGAATTGATCCCTGGTCCCGGGCCAACCTCTGCTTCCGGGTCTGCCGCTTCTAACCAGTGAGCCCAGCCATTGTCCATTGTTCATGCTGTTCAGCATTGGCATTGCTGACTTCAGCAATGATTTGCAGCCATGCAGTGTAGCATGGCTAATAATAACAATAAAGGAGGATGAGGCATCCAGCGCTTATGCACTGCTGTAAAGTGGAAGAGTTAGGTCAGGAAACAAGAAGAATCTTTTTTGTGTGCAATTTTATATAGCACAAACTCAACCCTAAGATATTAAAGCACTTTACATGAGCACCCGTTACATTGCACAAGGACACATTCACAGAGAGATGCAGTGATTTGCCCTGAATCACAGGACTCTAACTCGACGCCGAGACTCCAAACCAGTTCCTCAGCTCCAAAGTCAGCATTCTTGCCGTAAGGCCACTTCCCCTCCCTTGGTTACTTTGTTCCTCATATTTGTCAATGATCACTACAGTGGTGTAGAATGTTTGCTGCTGGGTGAGTGCAAGCAAAGTCACCCGGCAATTACCCATGAGCAGGGTGGTAATCTGTGAGGTACCACCAGCACCAGTGGCATCATCTCCTTCTGGCAGCATGCCCTTGCCACTGCCATAGCACCAGTGCTTAAGTTATAAAAAAATAAGTGCCACAGATTTTGTCCAAAAGTCACTGCGGCTCGCACCACTCATTACTCCGCTATGCTGCCAATAATAGTAACAATACAAGTACTAACCAGTACACTCCTACAAGTGTGACAATTCAAACTATTTCAGACCCCCAAAGCAATAGGGCAGCAGATGTACACTAATTAAAAGAAATGAACCTGTACTTGGTTCATGCTCCACACCAACAAAAGGAAGTGATGCAGGAAGTGACGTCTGACTGTGTGCTGCCGAACTAGAATGCAGCAAAGTAGAGTGATGATGGACCAACCAATGTTAAGTAATAGGCTGGCTAAAGCCCATTTGTAAATGTGTTTTTTAGACACAGTAGGTCATCACCATAGTGACAGAGCATGCGTTTTGCCTGCGGGCTCGACCGAAAAATGATGTATACGCATGACACCTACACATAAATGCTGTTTGTTCTGTAACAGTCAAACCAACTTTTAGGTCTGACTGTGGACCATGTCATCATAGACGCTGGTGAGCTGAGACTTTAGAGAACTTTTTTCATTGTCTCATCATAATCTGAACAACCTACACCTCTCTGGTCCTCTTTGGCTCTCTGACCCAACGCCTCAAGACTCTGATGCCATCCACAAAATGACCACACGGCAGTGCGAAACGGTGGAAAGTAGCGTAGAGACAGGCATTATCAAATAGTCCCCAAAGCTTAACTAAACCCCTATCAACATACCATCTAAATGTTGTCCTGGTTGTCCCATTATGGTCAACTACAATTGGATAGCCATGGAAGATTCTTTTTCAAACAGTGAATATAAAATGCGAGGAGTGGTTAAGTTAAAAATATGACATAGATCTGGACGTAAATTGGGCACCCCTGCCCTACAGGAAGTCATGCACTGATCCGACACCCGAAAGCCTTAGACAACCAGGGGCGGCTCCTCCTAAAGAGCAGAGGAACGTCGCCCCACCTGCTGCAAGTGCAGCAGGCAAACTCAAATGAATAAATTGGCATAACAATGCTATTGTATGTTGCCATCAGCACCAGTTGTGAGTGTGAGGGCAGGGGGCGGGGCTGAATCCCGCGATTGCAGGATGGATGCTGCCTCTTTCAGTGCACATGTTGGGTTGGCCAGCCGTCTTGCTATGGTCAGCCCGACATGTGCATGGTAGACCGAGCAATCCCAGGACTGTGAAACAATTGGAGGATTGCTGGAACAGCCCCCCCCCTCAAAAGGAGCAATGGGATAGCCTACTCCCATCAATCCTGGAGCTGCTCTCCTGCTGAAAACAGCATGAGACCAGCTCCAGGATTGGTTGGATTCACGTTCCACTGAGCAGGAAGGAAATCCTTGCATTCTTGCTCGTGGACACCGGGGTAAACGTGCTGCACTGGGGGAACCGCCTATATGGTGAGTTTGGCACCATAGCGCCTCACCATATTTTAGTCCCACTAGCCGCCACTGTAGACAACATCTTTCTTATCACTTTACAGAGATCTGATAGAGCTTTTAATGCATAGCTAGCCCTTAGAGGAGACAGATACTGATTGGGAACTCAGGCAGCCGACTCCTTCACTTTACATAACTGTGACGAGTGAACGCCTGAGACCGCAAGGTTCTCATTCAATCTGGATATATATGTGATGGTAGCAAGTATTAAGCAACAGAATCGTCTCTCCCCTCACACAAATATTTTCTGAATATGACCTCTCAGAAAATGTTTTTCTTGGAATACACTGACTTGAAAAGTGCAAGCCTTAGCAGGTAGAGTTGTGCCTCGAGTCACACTAATTTTAAAGCATAATTTCCTTTTTCTTGCTGCAAATGCAACCTCTTCTGCCAAATATATATCGTCAGCCACAATCTGAAGCATTCCTTTGCCTTGGGTTAACCTGCAAGGACATGATTCAGATGAAGGTTTACTTTCTGCACGACCTACAAGCATCAACAAATAGAGTTGAAAGCAGAGCCTCTTAAAGTGTTTTCACTACACTGAAAAGAATGCATAACATTCTCTCCGGCTCTCTTTTGTTCTGTAATACATTTTTGTCTAGTGCAGCATTCATGGTGTATGTTTCCTGTTGATGATGCTGGGCATCTTGGTATATTGGACCGTTGTCTACTGGTTGTAGGGTTTTCCAGCATGGGGGCTATATAGGTCGGTCAGATCTTGCCTCTCTCAGACCGCTAATCCTTTAGCAGCAGCTGGGTGAGTCAGATTATGAGATGTGACCTCATTCTTGATAACACTAAATCTAGGCGGGAGCCTCTGAACGTGTTAAACCCAACAATAGCATTGTTTACCTTTCTGAGAACATTGGAAACCCAATGCTTAGTGCACAAAGGTTGATTGTGTTGCTGGGTTACTTATTTATGTGTTCATTAGTGTTGCAAGGCTGAAGCATTATGTTGTGTGGCCGGGGTGCCTCACCATGTAATATTAACACAATACACAAAGATCTCAGTGTACCTTTCTCAGTCCTGGTAAAGTGGCAAAGAGCAGACAGGCTACTTAGGGGAACATGTTTTAAGCATTTCACATCACCAACATACTTGCTCTCTTCAAAGTCACACCACTGAAATTCACATCCTGATTAGTACCAACTCACTTGATTTGTTCTGTGTTATGAAGAAGTAATGCACCAAGTCCTTTAAACAAGATTTAATTTTGTAAGTGAAAGGTCCCAAAACAGGAACAAACGGTAAGACACAGCACACCAAAAATTCTCTTCACTCCATTACAAACTGGCATTTCACATTCAGCATTCATACCACAACGTGTTATTCTCAACGTATATATCTGTACCACGCACCTTTATCCCTTAGGCAACTAAACCAAACACAAGAATAGAACACACCAACATCAAAACCTCTGATACTACAATAAAAACTCTGCACACATAAGGATGTGCCACAGACACAAGGATAACAGAAATCCCATCTCAAGATACTCCAAAACCTTGAAACTATCTCAAACATTCCTTAAAAGCGTTCCACAATCACACCTTCCACATCTAATACAGTGTCTTCAACATTACTTTAACATTACTTGGATTAGTTGCAACTCAGACTGCCCATATTCTTAACTAGCTCACCTTCCCAGACATCATACAAAAAATTATCATCACCGTCATCCATGGTTTGATTACTGGTATAATCATCCTTTTGCACTGTTTGTTTATTTATTGAGACTCGAAATCCAAACAGCACCCTCTTCAACTCTCACAGCTTTGTTTAATATTGCAACCACCTTAATGGCATAAAACTACGTTGACTTCCCAATCACCAGGCTTTTTTCTGTGACAGTACTCTTTATAACTACTACTAGCAGCCCGTCCCGACCTTGTCCGGGAGCAATCAGGCTTCCCCGACTCCCGCCCGCCCCGACATTGTCCAGCAGCCCGGGCCCCCGTCCGCCCCGTCCCCCTACCGGCCCCATCCCCCGCCTGCCCCAACCCCAGCCTGCCCCGAACCCCGCCTGCCCCAGCATTGTCCGTGGGTCCCCCGGAGCCTTACCTCAGCCGCCGCTCCTCCCCCGCGCTCCTCAGTTCACCGCTCCGCCGCTCCTTGCCGCTCGTCACCGCTGCTCCCGCCTGTCCGCCGGTCCTCACCGCCTGTCCGCTGCTGGTCACCGCTTCTCCCCCGCGCCATGTCCGCCGCTCCTCCTCGCGCTCCTGGACACCGCTCCTCCCCGGCGCTCCTGACGTCAGCCCGCAGGTCGCGGCCGGCGCTACTTCGAAGGGACTACTTTTTTTTTAAAGGTACATTTTTTAAATAACACATATTTTTATAGTTTATATAGCCTATGTCCATCTGCACACCCTGACGATTACAATGATGTATCGGGTGTGTGGATTGGCGCTGTGGTTCCCGAGTTTACCCGCCTCAAAGGTTCAAAGTTCTTGCTTTATAATAGTAGTACAGATTTCATTCATTTCCACAAACATACCAAACATCAAAGAGACCAACCAGTTACTAAGATAACCATGCCTCTCTTTGGCATTAGAAGATGCAGGACCACAACCTTTCATGCAAGTTCCAACGCACTATTAACTTCCTTAATTTACTACTGAACCCGTACCAAAATATCCCTGAAGATGGTAAGGCACCACTCAGCTTTGAAAATCCCTTAGGCGTCTCAGAAGGGGAAATTCCTGCTTTTTTTACTTCACCGATTAACCAAATCCAGATGTCCTTCATTTAAGGACTTCTCTCATAGTTTCTCATTTGAAGCACTGTGACTGGCCACCATAGGGTGGGTCACTGGACGCACTTGCTATGGAGGTCAGTTGGTCAAACTTGGGCCCTGGGGTGGAACTTTCACCCCAAAGTGCTCTCGCCCGCACGGTAGGAACGCAATCAGCGAAAATGCGTTGTCAGCCGCACCGCCATGTCTTAGAGACCCAGTCGGAATTTTGTTTTACTGAGACAATTTTTTTTAATGTTTTGTTAACACTAAAATGCATAATCACTAACTCATTAAGAGAGAGTCTCAGGAACTTAGGGGGAGGGGGTCATATTTGTGACCATCACACTAAGCATTGGAAGCCCTGCCCTAATTAGGGCGGGCTTCTGATGCTTTGAATCTGGTTGGCTGTGTCGGATGGAATGCTGGGAAGGTTTGTGGCAGCCAAGCCAGGTGAGGTTCTGGTGCTGGAAGCCAAGTGGTTCCCCTACACCACATGAAATAGGGAAAGATAGGTTTGGTGGAAAAGAGCATTAGCTGTTTTTTCAGTAGATTTTTTTTTATTTTAATTTATTTAAATAGTTTCATATAGTGCTGGCTAGACCCGAAGATATCAGAGCGCTTTACAAGAGAATCAACAATGTGTCAGACAAAAGATCAACAATTACACAATACATCAAAAAAATAGGCAATACATTAGGAGAGGAGGGGAAGGAGAGAGAAAAGTAGTGGAGGGGGCAGGGAAGGTGAGAAAGGGAGGATATGGGAAGAGACAACAAGGAGAGACGAAAGGAAGTCTGTCTAAAGGCCGACTGGGTAGGTGACGGCCAAGGAGGGAGTCCACGGCCCATCTCTCCTATAGCTAAACTAAGTTATTGTCCTATACCAAATGGCCTGCACAATGCTAAATTCCCCAAAATTAGCTTAATGGAAGCAGGCTAGCATAAATACTGTGCAAAGCTTTTAAGCAGCCCTAGATACCAACTCTACCATGGAATAGATTTATAAAGGAAAAGCCACATTGACCCATGCAGTCTTGCAGTCTTTCAGTCTTGCAGTCTTGCAGTCTTGCAGTGTGCTTTCTCTTGCAAACAGTGATTGACGCCTTCACTATCTGCTGTGCCTCATTTTAATTCAGAGGGCATAACAAGCCCAGAATGATTGGCCCCTATCTATTGCTTCTTTCTTGAAGTCGTGTTTGTTCACCCAAGCTGATGAAGATCCACCAGCATAGAATGAATCCATGTGATTCCTAAAGCTGGGATTATAACAACTATTGTGAAAGCATATTTTTATTGATTTATTGGGCCTTGAACTGAGCCTCAATTTCTTTTTCAATTGATAACTTGGAGTTCCTTTACTCACATAGCCAACAGCAGAAGAGTGATGGAGGGAGTGCCTGAGCCAACAATTTTAAACCACACAGAATACAAGTGCACACTTTTTTAGCTGCCAAATATCTTAACATGTCAGATCTAGCTGTGTACCAATCCTCCGTGGGGAGATGAGCAAGGTTAGGCTGACATGTGAATAGGCTTGTCTTCTGCCCCAGGTTTCAAATGTACATGCCAGATAATCTAAGAAAATGGATTCCAGCCAGTTAGAACTTGTGTATACTTAACAAAACGCAAACTAATATAGTTATATATATATGTGCAATATTAATGTGCAAGCTTAAATGAATATAAAAGGGTTTAAAAATGCGAAAAGTTGTAGTATGCAGTCATATTTACTTGTACCAGGCCTCAAAATGGTTAAAACAACATTGCTTAGCAAGTAGTTTGAGTAGATGTTCTGAAACAGGCACAAAATGTTGAATTCTTTTTAAATATTTTTTTATTGAGAGTTCATAAACACAGGATAAACTGTACATGACATATTAGCAGCAGAGTAAATACAGTACAAAGTAAACTGCATATCAAAAATCAAGAGTCAAAATCGACTTTCACTGGCTTCATTCAAATATAAAACATATTCAAATTTAGACAGTTTAGAAAACTACTCATAAAGTGCAATGTGCATAATGCAAATGACGTATCGATCGAGCTGTCTAATAATCGAGGAAGTGGTTAAAATCGATATCCACCATATTCAGTCTAGGATTCGAAGACGCTCCAAAATTTATCATATTTCCTAAGAGCCCCTGTCCTCAATGCATATTTTCTTTCCCTTCCCTGAGTCTTTAATAATTTTACTTTCCATGCTTGCAGTGTTGGTACTGTCTCTGATTTCCAGCACTGCAAAATAAGTGATTTAGCTATCAGAGAGGCTATAAACAGGGACTCATCATGGGGGTGGAGCTCGAAGAACAGCCTAGAACTGAGATTGATTTGTTAAATGAAATGTTGCCTTTCATCGTGGCACATAGATATTTTTCTATTTCTTTCCAGAGTTCCTGTATTTTAGGGCATTCCCAGACAATGTGTTTCCAGGTGCCCTTTTCTTCACAGCGGAACCACTTATCAGAAACCTGGGGATATATACTGTGGAGAAATGAGGGGGTTCTGTAGATTAGCCATTTACTATAAAACTGCATGCATTTAAAGTTAGCACCTCTCTAGCCTTCTTCGCCTGTGTGCCCTGCTCTTTACACCAACACCCTTTACACCCCATCATGCTCCCTCTTTTTTACAGCCTACACCTGTCCAATTTCCTCTTGTTGCGCTCCCTCCTTTGCCTGCATTCTCTCTCCTCCAGCAGTTTCACATCCGTATTCTCTCACTTCCACCTCTTTTCTTGGTTTGATTTCCCATAACATCTTCAATTAATGCCCCCATACGCCTTCCCCTCACCCTCACTCCTCCTGCCCACTCATGTTAACTCAGTCTTTACGTCCGCCCACAAATTCCTACCTCAGCCCTGCCTTTCCTCTCTTGACCCATCTCGGCTTACCCTAAGGTCTCTCTCACCCCTACAGCCATAGATTCTTTCCTCGCCCACTTCACAACCCTTAACTTCCCCGAATCCGCTCCGCACTACACATTTATCCCTCAGCCTAAAAATGTATTCAAACCCTCTTCCATCTCATTCCTCCTACACCCCCTTTCGCTGCCCTCCCATACTCATTTGTCTCCAAAACCAAAATACTTTGAGTCCTATCTTGCCTCCACAGCCCTCAGTGGGTCCCCATCTCACTTCCACGCCCCTCATATGCTCCTTCCCTCGTGCATTCATGCCCTCCTTTTACTACCCGCCCCATCCTCACAGTGATACTTCGCCTCCCTCGTTCATTGTCTCCTCCTTTACCACCACACCACATCCTTCGTAGCCACGCCCATTCTTTCCTTCACTCACATTCACCCCTTTACCCTTCATTCCTTGTTCTGCCAGCCATCGATCACACCCGCTTCTTGCCCTCTTTCTTCCCCATTTCTCTCCCACTGAGATCCACTCATTCCTTTCCCCCATCATACTAACAGTCAGGCAAACAAAACTTTATTTGGTTCGTTACAACCATAAAAGTATACAAATTACATCTTATCATTCCGTTAAAAAGCATAGAAAATGTGGCACCTATTCATCACACATTAAATAACACATTCCCTTTAAGATAAGAATCAAATATCATCCTAAAATTGTTAAAATCAAATAATTCATACATATACATCAAATCATTCCACTATATCGGAAGAAGTACTGCTATCCCTTAGTAGCACAATCCGGCATTATTCTAAGGGAACCACTTATGAAGCCTACTCTGTGCACTTGAGGAACACTTCAACTTTACTCATAGATTTCCCCATAGCACAGGCTATATCTAAGTTCATCATTCCCATCAAAAGGTTAACAGCTTGCGTCCGATTCTTGATCCTATATTTTAAAAAAATTGGACGTAAAAACTCCTTTCGTATATCTAAAATCTTCACGCAACCTAGTAAAATATGTAAAATATCACATAGGATACTTAACGTGCAAGTACATTTACCATCACTACCTATCATAAAGTGTTTAACCCCATTATTTGCATAACAGGGGTTTATCCCAATTCGCATTTTCAATACTTCCCGCCTTAAACGATAGTTGGGTAGCCGCTCTACATAAGGAAAATTTTGATTATTTTTCCAAGCCAAGGTCACAGAAATTTTTAGCGAGAGATACTCATGTATACAAGACATATCAGATCCCGGTGACCTAAGTTCTTTCTTGTCAATTAACATGGCCCAGCTGCGGGCCTAGCCTTAAACCAAGCACTTCATACGCTTTACTTGTTGAGGCTCTTGTCTCTTTCGCCCAGGACAGTTCACTAGTGGCAATTTCATCTTTACACCATTAGGAAATTTTAAGCGACTCCCCTGACCCTAGACGCTGCCAGAAGCGTATTAGGGCCATACAGGCTGTTATAGCCCCGGATGTAATTCCCAACTCAAGTCTTGTTGCCTGAACCATTGATGATCTGGGCAGCAAGAACAAGCTTTCTAGGATATTTCCCTCCGCTTTATCCCAGCAGTTCTTGCCACTTAAGTAAAGTACCTCTGCCCCATACAGAAATTGTGGAGGGACCATTGCTAGGTAGGCCTTTATAACCGGCCTATCCGACATTTCTCCATTAACACTGTTAAATCTTTTTAGGCCCTTCACAGAAGCCGATGCCCTCATTTTTAAAGCTTCCAGATGGGTACACCATTTCAGGGTACTCGAAAACCACATTCCCAGATATGTATATTCTGTTACCCTCTCGAGCAATTCTGTGGCAAGATACCAGGAGAACTTTATTTTGCTCTTCCAGAGACATAACATTTTAGTCTTCTCCATGTTCACTACTAATTTTTTATTTAGGCAGTATTCTTTAAACCTGTTTAATTTTCTCTGGAGGCCTATCTCTGTCTGGTCCATAATCACCAGGTCATCTGCATATAATAAGCAGGATATATGATTTCCTCCCAATTTCGGGCTAGCCCCTCTAACCTCTCTTAATTTTAAAGGCAGGTCAGCTAAGAACAGGGAAAAGAGTAAAAGGGTAAGAACGCACCCCTGCCTCAAGCCATTGCCAATTTGGATCCTCTCAGACAATCCTCCCTCCTCATCAAGATTATCTGGGCCCAGTTTTCAATATGTAAGGTTTGGATCAGGGCCAATAGATCACCATGTATTTCGTACCCTACCCGAGTTGACCACAGCTGCTCCCTGCCCACAAGATTGAATGCCGCACGGAAGTCCACAAAACAGCAAAATAAATGACCCCTCTGTTCTATTGAATTCTGTGCAATGGACCAGAGAGCAAAGCTGATCATGGCTGACAGCCAGAAATCGGTCATAGGATGCTTGATTCTGGTCCAGGAAAGACATGGCTTGGCAGTTCGGGCTGGACTGTTCCCATGAGGCACAGGGTCAAGGCTGATTTGCATATGGCCATGTCTGAACTGGGGTGGTGTGGAGTGCAAAAAAACGATGGATTTAGGCCCAGATCTCTGTACTGGGGTGAATGTATGCCATTGTTCTGCATTCTGCCCATCAACTGTTGTTTTTGCACCCATATCAGGATATATCCTCTCCTGGTAGTAGGTTGTCTAACTCGACTGTTATCTGGAGTGCGCTCAGTTTCTTTAGATATTCTTCACTAATCCTAGTTGTAAGTCGCTTTGGGTATTCAACCTCTACTTGTAACGGTTTTTGTCTCTGCGGGTTGCTGTTTACCTGTAATTCTACCACCAGTGGGTAGTGGTCACGGCCCTCCACCCTAAGTATTTCAAACATTTTAATTAAATGAAAGCTCCATGCCTGGATAAATGCGTAATCTATAGGGCACTTTTGCTGCCCTATTTTAAAGGTGCGTTTAGCGGGCCGATCCGCTTCTTTTCTTCCGTTTGCACAGATCAGGCCCATAGCCCCCAACAGCTGACTAAGCTCGACATCTTGGGTTGAGATATCGCAACTAGAAAACTTAGCACACTTTATGTTATATACTCTTAACAGATCACCTTGCCAAGAGTCAATTTTTGGGGGATTTAATCTATGGTTAAAATCACCCAGTATCAGGAGCACATCTCTCGGATAAGTATCGCATAAACCCTCCAAGTCCTTTTTTAAGCATTCCAAACCCGCTTTATACTCATTTATTTTTCCTTTGTGTATGTACACATTTATAATGCATAGGCTTTCACCACTTAAGTTATTATTTAATATCCGCACTCTACTACCTAATGCCCAGTTACACTTAAGTTCGAGGGGTTCTATGTTTCTAGCAATTCTTGTTGAAACCAACGTCATCTGCCCACCTGATGGCCTACCTACTATGTTTTTTCTTGCAGGTTTTACATGGTGAGTAAAGCCTTCGGTAACAGGGGTTTCGTCGCACAGACAAGTTTCCTGTAAACAAACAATATCGGACTTCTTAAGGATGTTTTTAAAACTTTCCTGTACCAATATTCTTTTGTACCCATAACGTTCCAAGACAAAATGGATAGGCTGTGCGACGACCCCAGTTCCTAATCAATATTACTCAAGTACCCATCTTCCTCACAATTCATATATGCCAATTCTCTATATCTATTCCCGACCAGGACATCTTCCACATTCCATCCTGGATTTTTAGGAATTATAGTGATTTCAAGAGCTCCCTTTTTACCCCATCCCGAACTAATCATTTTTATTTGCCGTTCTCCCAACCCCGCATGGTTCCTGAGGAATGGTTTCCCTTGTTTGCCCATCAGCACATCCTCCCTTTTTAGTATTCTAATTCCTTTCCTTAGCATCTCAGCTACCGCTTTTTCCATTGCAACTTTTCTTAGTGCTGAATGGAGTAAAACCTTTGTTATTTCTTCCCCATTGCTGTTAACCATGAACCCCACTTCTTTTAGGTCTTCAGTACTAACATATCTTAAACTAAGACATTTTGCAAATGAAGAGAGGAACTGGAAGCGATTCAGAGGATTTAGTTTCTTAATTCTTTTCCCCCCTTTTCCCTGTCCTACTGGTTCAACAAATAACCAGGTATCTACAGGCCTCTTTGACTACAAATCGTAAAGGTTTTCATCTGGCGTTTTTACCCTTCTTTGCCTGATTGCTTCTTCTCTACCTCTGTATCTGAGACCCTTCCCGGGAATTGGGTTACTTGGCCCTGCACCTAAGGACGTCTCCATCCCCCAATCTGGTGCTACGTTCTCCTTTTCCCCGGGGTATTTCCTCAAGGTATCCTTATCGCTTTTTCCCATACTTTTCCCTGTTTTCCACCTCGTTTGCCCCTCAGGTCTACGGGTAATTGCTCCTGTATGTGCTACGGTTAACTTTTTTGTTTCTGGCATCACTACCTTATCAACTGGCCTTTGTTCTGAGGGTACCCCTTCCCGTTCTCCTGTTGCTTCACGGTTTGGCATTTAAATGGGACCTTTATCCTTTTTCTTTGCCCCATTGTATTTTGCTTTATACACCTCCTTTCCCCATACCTCTTTATAATCATGGGGCAACAGGATATATATACTGTTGGTTCGTCCTCCTTTAGGCTGATCACCCTTACCACTTCTTCCCCCCTGTCTATTTTATTTTCCTCCTGGACTTCTACTGACCTTACTAGTGAGGGCATTAGGCTTTTAATATGTGCCAACTCCCCAATTATATTCTTAAACTGGTTGCCTTGTGTTTTAAAAATGTCATTATTTAAAGCTGAAACCTCT